>NC_064630.1:522025303-523225303 GCF_023864275.1 Schistocerca cancellata | reverse complement strand
TCTCTTTATCAGGTTGAACGAAACGGTCGTTGAGACTTCTCGCGTTGTGCGTGCGTGTTAGACAAGTTTCTCATATACAATCGCAGCTCACAAGGATTTTTAGAGGCGTGTCGATGATCTTCGCTGAAAAACAACGTCGCTCTGAACTCGAGACAAGTAGCACATTGAATCTCCATTTAACAATTATCGATTTCATTTAATGAAGTATTTAATTGCAGTTTAAAAATTCTGTTCCCTTTTGCCTGCTTAGGATACTTGAATCAAAATCTTAACCACACTGTTTGTGAGCCACTCTTTTTATGGGTTGTATATCGGTGCTGACCAATACGTGTACAAGTAAAACCGAAAGAAACAATAAGCAGTACAGTAATTAAACATGTAGGAAATCATGGTCAGGCAACACCAGGGTTTGAGACCGTCCTTTTGGTTTCGCCTTGAAAAACCCTTCAAAAGAAAATCTTCAGGAGTAGGTCACTCTGAGACTCTTGTCAGTGCTTATTGTAGTCGACACGGAGCAGTGTACATAGATTTTTTACAGTTGGTTTGATTCTTTCTAGACACAGACTGAAATAAACGTACAATGCGGAGAGCAAAGTAGATTTTATTTCTTAAGGCTTATTATTGTGGTTACTATAGTTCACAGAACGAAAAAATCAGGAATCTCTCCACCTCACACTGCGTTCTGATTGATCCAGTCGACGTAATAGGAAACTTCAGTGAAGACCCCTGGCGAGTCTGCAGTGGCACAGTCGTAACCACCCCAGGAGGTAATTCCCACCTGCTGCCCGTTCACCAGTAGCGGACCACCACCATCTCCCTGAAAAAGAAAGAAATATTCTTAAAGATATTCACATATTGTAGAACACTTAAATTGTCCTGGAACGCTGTAAATGAACCTAATGCCGTCTTTTGAAGACTCCACGGCAGCGGCTGATCCAAGAAAACAATCAAGCGTATGCCTAGGTACAAGCAGACAAGCATCGACTGCCGTGGCTTATATCTTGTTTAACAATTTATCAGCTAGTTCGTACTTCGCTATCTTGTTCCCCACCCGTAATCCTCATCACCTCATCTCAGTCGAAGAACAAGCACGATACTGGCTGTAACAGGACTCAAAATCAATAGGGGTCCAATTGTTGCTATTATGCTGAGGTATGAAATGCCGTAAGACTTAGTGCCCTGCAGTGCTTTAGAAGAAGATGAAGTTTTAGTATTGAGGTTAGATCACATCTTCAACATTAAATTACAAATTCCTGGTATAATGTAATTCCTTTTTAATTTTTTCAGTGTGAGTGAAACTCAGTAAGTCTGTACTAATTTCTGAAATAATTAAAAACAATGAGGCATACCCCATTCAGATGTTTGGTGTAGATTTTTATGAAACATAAATTCGCACCTTTCACATATATACGTGACCTTACGAACAAAACAGGAATCACAAAGTATCACAAAGGAGTCACAAAATGTGGCCCGTCACGAATTTCCCTCGTTTGCCAACATGTTCATCTGAGAATAGATCTTGCACCCAACGTCTTTAAGTATTTGTTGCACGTATTCAGGCCTCTGCATTCTTCCACACTTTTTATCTTCTGCAGTCCCTTTTAGTACCATGGATGCTTTTCGTTACACCGAAGGTTGTTTTGAAATTTCGATATGATAATTCAGTCCTTCCCGCGATCATTTCTATTTCGATTTGTTGACATTTCCTCCAGGCATTTCGCCTCGTATTCCACGCACATCCTATTTATTTCATTCCTAATTAAATTTATGTTTCTATATTCCAGTACGTCCCCTGAATATTTCTGTACTTCCTTGTTACGTCGATCAATTAAAGAATTTCTCCTATTACGCATGATTTCTCTGTAGTTACCTTCCTTATACCTACGTTTGTCTGTACACCATTTGCAACTGATGTTTTTAGAGGGATCCACTCTTCTTCAACTTAACTGCTTACTGCGTTATTTCTTATCGCACCACACACATGAACTTCAAACTGATTCTTCCAGACAATTCTCTTAAAACTGAATTCACTCTTCGTCAATACAAAATAGTGGTCACAGTCGGTATTTGTTCCTCGGTACGTTCTACAATTTAGTATCTGAATCTGGAATCTCTGCGTGAGCATTATTTAAGCCAGCTGGAACTTCCCCTTGCCTCCGGGTATTTTCCAAATATACCGCTTCCCCCTGTGATTCTTGAACCGTGTATGCACTGTAGCTAGTTCAAATCTGTTACAGAACTTAATCAGTCTTACTCCGCCGTCATTTCTACTACCAAACCCATATTTTACCGTATCCCTTTCTTCTACTACTTCCTCTACAACCACATTCCAACCCACATAACCATTAGATTATCATATTCCTTTACATATCGAATCACCCTTCGAGTGTCCTCATATACTTCTAGTACACCCTCCCATTCTGCTTGCGACATTGATATGTATACCGTAATATTGGTTTGCTACTGAATCTGATGAGGACAGGCCTGCCACTGAAACGTTCACATTAACTCACTCTATGCCCCATATTCCTATTCATAACCAATCCTACTCCCGTTACTGCATTTTCTGCTGCTACTGATATTATCGTATGTTCATTAGACCATAATTCTCACGTTGTTTCCATTCCACTTCACTGACCACCCAGTACATGTAGCTTTCCTTTTCAGATTTTCAAGTTTACATTCAACGTTCCAATTTTAAATGCTCCAGGCAGCGACTCCTAAAGTGTTATCCGTTTATTAGCTGTACCACCTGCTTCTCATGTTCCCCTCCCCTTGGCAGTCCCCTCAACGATATCCGAATGGGGGGCTGGAATCTTTTGCCGATAGAGAGATCAGCATGACCCTATTTCAACTACATGGCACACATCCTGTGGGTATCCCTACTGCGCTTTTAATGTAGTGTTTCCCACTGACTTCTACAGCCTCACAACGTTGGTTATTGCTGAGTCATCAGCATTTTAAACACAGTTTCCTGCCAAAAGAGCAAGAGAGTGCCCTGACACTGAGTCCTTTCGTCCATCCGGTTTGACAAGCCTGTTGGCAGAGCGAGGGTGACATCTAATGCCGGAAGTCTTAGGCCGCCGTTTCCTATGATTTTTATTCAAAATTATGTAGTGGCTAGGTTATAACCCGTGAACGTAAGGTTACACAACCACAGACGAGAGAATAGACACTATTACTTCAAAGCATGTAACTTAAATTGAAAAACTAAATTCCTAAAATTCTCAGACTTCAGTAATATCCTGTTGTGTTTCTATTCTTGATTTTGTTTTCTGGTAAATCTCACAACTTGTAAGAAAAGTAGCTGTTGATGCAGTAAGATTTTATAATGGGGTGTTGGGGCCAAATGCATTACTAGCCTAGAGCGTCCAAATACCTGTTCCTGAAAGTGTCTACAACCCTGTGTCTAGCTGAAGTACGGTCGTCAGTGGTTTATAGAACAGTGTCTGGCTCTTACCACGGCGCCCCAGAGAGACATACAATTAGACTCTGTGTATTCTCTTTCCTGAAAACTGTATCACCGCCGGCCGGAGTGGCCGAGCGGTTCTGGGCGCTACAGTGTGGAACCGCTCTGCCGCTACGGTCGCAGGTTGGAATCCTGCCTCGGGCATGGATGTATGTGATGTCCTTAGGTTAGTTAGGTTCAAGTTGTTCAAAGTTCTAGGGGACTGATGACCTCAGCAGTTAAGTCCCATGGTGCTCAGAGCCATTTGAACCATTTGAACTGTATCACCGTGTTGAAAATACTTTCAGTTTAGTCACCTTCGCTTAATTCCGTCTCTCAGTAAGTGAATTTTTCTGCCTGAATGAAAAACATACTAAAACGGAATTACCTGTCTCAGAAGTTGGGAGATACTGCCCTCAAAATATGAAAATATTTTTCTATTGAAATAGGCTATCGCTCATTACGTGGTTGCCAAATATGTATAAAGTTTTAAATATTCTTCTTTAACAGCCAAACTTAAGACCAGTATTATTTTTAGGTCATCTATAAGTTCTCTAAAGTGAAGTTACTGTACAGTAACGGGATGAAAATCTCAGCACTAGAAAGGAGCTGTGCGGCAAAAGCGGAATTTAGTA
The DNA here is from genome assembly GCF_023864275.1 of Schistocerca cancellata. Lineage (NCBI taxonomy): Eukaryota > Metazoa > Arthropoda > Insecta > Orthoptera > Acrididae > Schistocerca > Schistocerca cancellata. The sequence goes on along the minus strand of NC_064630.1, from coordinate 523,221,220 downwards.
GACGTGTCCGTACATCTGAAAGATGATGCCTTTTCACTCTTTGCTCCAATCGCGTAAGAGTGGAGGTAGTAGTGCCACTACGAGGATGCAAATCAGCTTTGCTTTAAATACAGGCTGTAACAGAGGTGAGCATTAGTCACCTTTAAGGTTTCATGTGATAAGTTAAGGATCTCAGCAAGAATACCTTTTAAGGCTACATAGATGCCATTGTCAACATCTCGCTCAGTTGAACGAGAACCTATAATATGAGGATCTGGTTGTTCCTTCTGCGGTATTGCAAACAGGCTAGGCAAGAATGTAGCTAATGTATATGATTAACGGCAGCGGTGATCACGATAATGTGTGGTCACACGCAGACTAAGCTCTGGATGGTGACGTGGTATTATCGAGAGAGAAGAACATCGTGTTCCGTGTATGACCCTGGTGCATCGTACTGCATCTGAGCAACAGTTGGCACCGCAGTGACACAAAGAACTGTTACTTGAAGGACAGCTCCGAACCAGACGCCTCGTAGCGTGCATTCTATTGACCACAAAGTACCTCCACTCGCGACTTCAGTGTTGTCAAGTGAGATGTCATTGGAGGGCAGGATGAAGGATTTTTTGTGTTTTCTAATGAAAGATGATTCTGTCTTAGTGCCAGGGATGGCCAAGTGTTGGTAACAAGGATGCCAGTAGAGCGCCTGCAGCCAACCTCTCAGCGTGCTAGACACATTTGACCTACATCTATGTTTTGGTCAGGGTTGCGATTTTGTATAACACCAGAATCACCATTGTGGTTACCTCATGCATTCTGACTTCAGATCTGTATTCGAATCTGGTGATTCGACTTGCTGCTACGGTCGCAGGTTCGAATCCTGCCTCGGGCATGGATGTTTGTGATGTCCTTAGGTTAGTTAGGTTTAACTAGTTCTAAGTTCTAGGGGACTAATGACCTCAGCAGTTGAGTCCCATAGTGCTCAGAGCCATTTGAACCATTTTTTGATTCGACTTGTTGTGCTGTCCTTCATTAACACCATTCCAGGGCGTATTTCTAACCGAATAACGCTCACCCGCATGCCGCTGTTGTAACCCGACATGCTCTTCGGAGTATTGACATATTGCCTTGGCGTACACGATCACCAGATCTGTGTCCAATCGAGCACATACGGGCCATTAAGGAGTGACAACTCCAGCATTAATAGTCGTACTGGCCTACCAAGTGCAATAGGCATTGAACTGCATCCTACAAACTGACTTCCTGCATTTGTACGACACAATGCATGCGCGTATGTATGCTTGCATTCAACATTCTGGTGGCTACACCGGTTGTTAATATACCACCATTTCACAATTGCAATGGATTACCTCGCTCTTACATTAACTTGTGGTCTTGCAACGCTAATCACACAAATATATTTCCCTGAAAGAAAGATGAATTTCCGAAAGTTCATGACTCTAAATTAATTACTTTTGATGGTGTGACTTGTTCCCATCAGTGTATATACTCCATTTCCCTGTTACGTAAAAATTAATTTATTTTAAACTGGTGAGAGTTTTCACATTCCATTTTTCATATTTCATGTGAAACTGTAAACAGAATGCTATACCAAAAAGAGACCCCACCATCTTCATGTTTTCTACATTTTCGATAGAGGATTACGTAGCATGGCTTTTTGTGCTGCTAACTCTTACGTCGTATAAATGGATATATCAACGTCTTAATTTTTCACAACTGGAAACCCCGACTCTTTACTTCGTTGTCAATTTCATGTTATACTCCCGATCCCACTCTTATGTTTGTCTATGGATACATGAACCATGGATCTTGCCGCTGGTGGGGAGGCTTGCGTGCCTCAGCGATGCAGATAGTGGTACCGTAGATGCAACCACAACGAAGGGGTATATGTTGAGAGGCCAGACAAACGTGTGGTTCCTGAAGAGGGGCAGCAGCCTTTTCAGTAGTTGCAGGGGCAACAGTCTGGATGATTGACTGATCTGGTCTTGTAACACTAACTAAAACGGCCTTGCTGTGGTGGTACTGCGAACGGCTGAAAGCAAGGGGAATCTACGGCCGTAATTTTTCCCGAGGGCATGCAGCTTTACTGTATGGTTAAATGATGATGGCGTCCTCTTGGGTAAAATATACCGGAGGTAAAATAGTCCCCCACTCGGGTCGCCGGGAGGGGACTACTCAGGAGGGCGTTGTTATCAGGAGAAAGGAAACTGGCGTTCTACGGATCGGGGCGTGGAATGTCAGATCCCTTAATCGGGAAGGTGGATTAGAAAATTTATAAAGGGAAATGGATAGGTTAAAGTTAGATATAGTTGGAATTGGTGAAGTTCGGTGGCAGGAGGAACAAGACTTCTGGTCAGGTGAATACAGGGTTATAAATACAAAATCAAATAGGGGTAATGCAGGAGTAGGTTTAATAATTAATAGGAAAATAGGAATGCGGGTAAGCTACTACAAACAACATAGTGAACGCATTGTTGTGGCCAAGATAGATACGAAGTCCACGCCTACCACAGTAGTACAATTTTATATGCCAACTAGCTCCGCATATGACGAAGAGATGGATGAAATGTATGATGAGATAAAATAAATAATTCAGATAGTGAAGGGAGACGAAAATTTAATAGCCATGCGTGACTGGAACTAGACAGTAGAAAAAGGAAGAGAAGGAAACGTAGTAGTGGAACATGGAATGGGAGGAAGGAATGAAAGAGGAAACCGCCTGGTAGAATTTTGCACAGAGCATAACGTAATCATAGTTCACACTTGGTTTAAGAATCATAAAAGGAGACATATACATGGAAGAAGCCTGGCGATACTGGAAGGTCTCACATAAATTTTATAATGGTAAGACAGAGAGTTAGGAACAAGGTTTAAGTTGTAAGACATCTCCAGGGGCAGATGTGGACTCTGACCACAATCTATTGGTTATGAACTGTAGATTAAAACTGAAGAAACTGCAAAGATGTGGGAATTTGAGGAGGTGGGACCTGGATAAACTGAAAGAACCAGTGGTTGTACAGAGTTTCAGTGAGAGCATTAGGGAACGATTGGCAAGAATGGGGGAAAGAAAGACAGTAGAAGAAGAATGGCTAGCTTTGACAGATGAAATAGTGAAGGTAGTAGAGGATGAAGTAGTTAAAATGACGAGGGCTAATAGAAATCCTTGGGTAACAGAAGAGATATTGAAATTACTTGATGAAAGGAAAAAATATAAAAATGCAGTACATGAAGCAGGCCAAAAAGGAATAGAAATTTCTCAAAAATGATATCGACAGGAGGTGCAAAATGGCTAAGCAGGGATGGCTAGAAGACAGGTGTAAGGATGTAGAGGCTCATATCACTAGGGGAAGGTAGACACTGCCTACAGGAAAATTAAAGAGAGCTTTGGAGAAAAGAGAACCACTTGCATGAATATCAAGAGCTCAGATGGAAACCCAGTTCTAAGCAAAGAAGAAAAAGCAGAAAGGTGGAAGGAGTATATAGAGGGTCAATACAAGGACGATGGTCTTGAGGACAATATTATAGAAATGAAAGAGAATGTAGATGAAGATGAAATAGGAGATATGATACTGTGTGAAGAGTTTGACAGAGCACTGAAAGACCTAAGTCGAAACAAGGCCCCTAGGGTAGACAACATTCCATTTGAACTACTGACATCCTTGGGAGAACCACGCCTAACAAAACTCTACTATCTGCTGACCAAGATGTATGAGACAGGCGAAATATCCTCAGACTTCAAGGAGAATATAATAATTCCGATCCCAAAGAAAGCACGTGTTGACAGATGTTAAAATTACCGAACTATCAGTTTGTTAAGTCACAGCTGCAAAATACTAATGCGAATTCTTCACAGAGTAATGGAAAAACTGGTAGAAGCCGACCTCGGGGAAGATCAGTTTGGGTTCCGTAGAAATGTTGGAACACGTGAGGCAATACTGACCCTACCACTTATCTTAGAAGAAAGATTAAGGAAAGGCAAACCTACGTTTCTAGCATTTGTAGACTTAGAGAAAGCTTTTGACAATGTTGATTTGAATCCTCTCTTTCAAATTCTGAAGGTGGCAGGGGTAAAATACGGGGAGCGAAAGGCTATTTACAATTTGTACAGAAACCAGATGGCAGTTATAAGAGTCGAGGGACATGAAAGGGAAGCAGTGGTTGGGAAGAGAGTGAGACAGGGTTGTAGCCTCTCCCCAATCCTATTCAATCTGTGTATTGAGCAAGTAGTAAACGAAACAAAGAAAAGTTCGGAATAGGTATTAAAATCCATGGAGAAGAAATAAAAACTTTGAGTTTCGCCGATGACATTGTAATTCTGTGAGAGGCAGCAAAGGACTTGGAAGAGCAGTTGAACGGAATGGACAGTGTGTTGAAAGGAGGATATAAGATGAACATCAACAAAAGCAAAACAAGGCTAATGGAATGTAGTCGAATTAAGTCGGGTGATGGTGAGGGAATTAGATTAGGGAATGAGACAATTAAAGTAGTAAAAGAGTTTTGCTATTTTGGGTGCAAAATAACTGATGACGGTCGAAGTAGAGTGGATATAAAATGCAGACTGGCAATGACAAGGAAAGCGTTTCTGAAGAAGGGAAATTTGTTAACAGCTAGTATAGATTTAAGTGTCAGGAAGTCGTTTCTAAAATTATTTGTATGGAGTGTAGCCATGTATGGATGTGAAACGTGGACGATAAATAGCTTAGACAAAAAGAGAATAGAAGCTTTCGAAATGTGGTGCTACAGAAGAATGCTCCAGATTAGATGGGTATATCACATAACTAATGATGAGGTACTGAATAGAACTAGAGAGAAGAGAAATTTGTGGCGCAACTTGACTAGAAGAAGGGATCGGTTGGTAGGTCATATTCTGACTCAACAAGGGATCACCAGTTTAGTATTAGAGGACAGCGTGGAGGGTAAAAATCGTAGAGGGAGACGAAGAGATGAATACACTAAACAGATTCAGAAGGATGTACGTTGCAATAAGTAGTGGGAGATGAAGAAGCTAGTATAGGATAGAGTAGCATGGAGAGCTGCATCAAACCAGTCTGTGCACAGAAGACCACAACATGGATACAAGTAATATAGATACATCTGATTCGTCCCGTTTACAAGTACGAATATAATTCACGACTACAGGTTTGCCTCTGCTCAGCTTTGTGATGCTATACTCTATTTCTTCTTACATTAACTTTTGTAGTCAGTTACATATAAAACATTAGCATGGATTTGAAGTTTATACGCGGAGAATGGTTCCAGTTGGTTAATAAAAGAAGAAGAAGGACAATGCGTAGTGAAAATCAAGGGAACACCGTTCACCTGCCTGACACAGCAGACGTTTTTAAGTCAGAAACTTTCAGGTAGATTTATACACGGAGAAGAGAAAATACGACCACTCACCCCACATTCTCCTCTGTCGGCTTCTCCAGCACAGATGTTGGTCTCCCTCGGGGACATGAAGTAGTACTCATACGTTGCCGCGCAGTCTGCGTCCGACCACACAGGGACGTCAACCTTTAGCAGGGCACTGGCGACGGATGTGGACGACTGAAACAAATAGGGTGTACATCACTGTCTCACTCCCAGCTGTTACCATCATCATCATCATCATCATGGTCATCATCATCACCATCATCACCGTCAAGTACAGTTCGGGGTGTTCTGAGGCTCACTTCGTCCTTACCCTCCTAACATTAGTGAACTCACCTCGGTGGTTCCCCAGCCGACCACGGTGGCTGTGGTGCCGGGAGAAGTCTCCTGGCCGGATGACGGAAGAGAGACTGCCTGTATGGTCGACGAGAACGACAGCGGTTGCGCCAGCTGCAAGAAATGAGACCACACTGTCAGCTAACAACCACTGGGGGAACTTTTCTGTGCATTAGTAGAAAGCGATGGAACCGGTCTTCAAATACATTATATACTTCGACCTGGCCTGGCCTGGCCTGGTCACTATGTCAGCGGCAGCAGTGTCTTCGCTTTCATGGAAAACTAACGAACTGATGCCAATGAAACTCCTAATACATTGATTTTACAACGAGAAAGTTAATGCCCTTTTGAAATTCTAATTAAGAGGTAATCTTCAAATTCTTATAAATGTAGTTTAGCTGTTTGAGTATGTAAACTATTTCTTCGATGCTGCGTGTGTTATCAACATATCAACTGTAATCTTTGATTTTATCAGCACTCTGCTTGAATTTAGTAAAAAAAAAAATCCTTTTCTATCCAGTTAAAACAGATGTTCACAAGTATGCTCATAAGGCAGTTTCCTATTGCTAGGTTGTCTTTTTACGTTTACACTTGAAAAGAAATTGTACAACAGCACTAACTGTAATGTGACAGTCAACTAATATGTTTTGATCACACTGGCTTTGCCATATTCTGATCAGTTCTTCCTAAAAATGAGTATTGCTTCTGCTAATGGGAAGTTTGTGTGGATGTTTAATCTCTTTTGCTAAGTCTTGCTAGTTTCTAAACATAAATTTAGTATCAAAAACGTATATTAATCAAGCTGTTAAGATTTTTTTTTTAAATACTCAGGACTAACTTTGCACTCAATAATGGACGAATCATTGATTCCTCCTTATATATCTTTGGTGCAACCCTTAGTCTTGTCGTTCCGGGATTTATAATTACACAAACTTTAATTTCTTTTCCCGTGAAAATAGAGCTGAATTTAAGCATTTTTTTATTTATGCATTAAATTTATTTGTTGCATCCTCGTCAGGTTTTTCTTATGAAAAATTCATGTACTTTTTTCTTTTATTGGTCACCGAGAATGATGACCATGGTATTTTCCTATCAACAAACGTTATTTTCTCATGCTTAATCCGTTAGACATATGACGATATCACTTTAGCGAGGGAAAAAAATTTAAAATACACTGTCATGCAATACATCTGAAAGGAAACAGATAATTTAGCACCCACAATACTAAGGTTCGAGTTGGTTTCTGTACTGAAAACTCGTTAAATTACAGTATACATCATAAAATGCTGAATGAACTGCCTTTCATTAAAACTGGCATTTGCAAAAGATATGGAGGGGATTGAAATAAATTATACTCACGGCAAATGGAGATCAGTTTTAACAGAGAGATTAAAGAACACATCACAAAGAGTGAAACAAAGAGAGGAAACAGCCACTACATATTGGACATAAAGTAAAACTTAAACACTGAACACACTGGGGGGAAACCATGAACATATTGGAAGAGCAAGACATATAAGGACATGTTTCAAAATGGGCTACCACAAATGTTAAATGAGCAGACGCACATGTAAAATACTTTTAAAGGATTTTTCGCCAGTACTACTCGTAGTTTTGGTTTGGTGTCAATAGAATAAAATGAGGGACTGTTTTTATGTGCATGAATTCAGTCGGTATTTTTTGCAGAGCAGCACTGTGTTTCTAAGCAAGAGTGGATTTTTTACTTCTACTGCTGACTAAATTGTTTAATTTTAATGTACTAGTTTAGAGAAAACGAACCTATGAGACAGTTTTAGAAACGTCTTACTAAGACGACTATTATACACAGCAATAATGAATGTAAATGATTTTAGTATTATGCAAATCTCCAAACAATTTTAACAGTTCACAGATTTGTGTTTTGCTGCTTTATGGTTAGTGTACTGGCGACGTGTGTATCGATCATATTTAGAAGTGGCATATAATCAATAACAAAAAAAAAAAATGTTTAATGACTCTTCGAAACATCTGCGTAGTCTCACGAATAATTGATTCTACTAGTAATGGCTGCAAGTAGTTTCAAATTACATTATGTAATATTTTTATTAAAAATTTAGTGCTGTAGCCACATGACTTTCACTCCATAATTCACTTCACGATAATCTCTGACTTCTGCAAAATGTCATGTTAAGTGTAATCTTTGTAGGACGCTCATTTCCCACGTTTCTGCAACACGTTTTTTATGTTGGGCGAAGCAAAAGACACATTGTGCTGTTAAGTGAATATGAAAGGACCAGGAAGATAGCTGTTATTGCGTTTACTTCCGTGAGATGATGTAGAGTCTGTGCTTTGAAGTGCGGTGTGATATGAAAGACGTATGACATTCGACATTTGTGTCGAAAGAGTGAAACAGGTTTTAAATGTGATACACACATCACCAACACCATCTGAGTAATTTAACGACAATTGTAATATGAAGCATAACGAAATTTAGCAATATGTCTTATCTGTTTACTGTCCTTTTCTTACAGCATTCACAGATGTCTGAAAAAGGTGCAATAAAGGCAGCTGGCATAATAACCTACATTGGTTTATTAAAATTGATTCCCCTTTCCGAACTTCTGTGTCATTCTGTATTACATTATTTTCTATGTATTGGTAATATATAACTGGTTTAATGGCCTGCTTTTTCTAATAATTCTCACCACAGGATACTGATATTTTTATGCCCCTGATGCAAACTCAATGGTGTGCCAGCAAACCTAGGCTGCTTTACATATATTATTTTAAGACGTAATCCTTCTTCATTTACTCAGTCTGAGAACTTCTGCTGGGATTGCTTAGATTAGCACCTGTGATAAAGCGTCAATTTTCAACTGTGATTTCTCATAATTGTGATGGAGCCGCATGCGAGCTGTTGCATCGACGTACATATTTCTCACTTTATTTTCTTCAACTGAATCAGTGCTTCGTTTCTCAGGTCGTGTTGGGTTAGATGTGTAAAAAGATATCTCAAAATTACTCGAGTAATTTCATTCATAATTATCAAAGCATCCACAATGCTTTACCCATTTATAAAGTCAACTTATTAATATGGCAGAATAAAACACGTCTTTTGTGTGTAGTTAGAAGATACTGTTAAATTACTTAAATAAAGACTACCTGGTCTGTAGTTTCTGTGCTTTCTCTTTCCTTTTTTATAAAGTAAATGTTTACAGCACAATTGTAGGTTTTTGGATATTGTCTTGTTTCGCCGCTCTGCAAGATCTTTCCTTATGATTTTTCCTCCACTTTTTGTAATACCTGGAGAACGGCCATCATCTATATTGGTCTTCATTTCATTCCTGAGTGACTAATAATGCCATATACTTTTCTATCTGTCTATCTGGAAATATTTTGTGTTTCCTTCTTTCGTCAATCAGTTAAATACCTTTCTCTATTACTCTCAATTTCTTTCACCCACGTATATCCTTTCAACATCGACGATTACCCTTTACAGAGCTGCCCCTACATCTCTGACGTAATTACCAAGTGTGGAATTCATGATTGCAGCATCTACAACGGCAAAAGCTTCACTTGCACATAGATACTAGTTCAATATTCCACATTGTTTTACTCTGATTATCCTCAACAATTCTGTTCTATTGCAGCCCACTCTTCCTCATAAAATATGATCTGTGTCTATATCTTCTCCAATATCTGATATCTGCACCACGATTAAACGCATCTCTTATCTCCCAGTTTCTCACCACGTTTACAGCGTATCCTCCTCCTCCTCCTCTTATGACTTTTCAGCTGTATTTTCCGATATTAGTGTAACGTATTGCAGGAGTTGAGGAACTCTCTCTCCTTTCATTCTTACTATCTAGCCTTTTTTCTAAGGTAAGTGACTTCTGCTGCTTAGACTACTACAGGGTTCCAATACCCGTGATTATTAGATTTCTATCTCCTTTGTATGATAAATTATTCGTTCACTTTCTTCACACCTCTCTCTGTCTCGTCATCTGCTCCTTGTAGCGTTAGCACATATACCTGATCTATTGTTGTTAGCACTTATTTGATTTCGACTCTAGGGAGAATAATCCTTTTGCGGAATTGTCCACAGTTACTCACTTATTGCCCTCCCTTGCTACACGAATGAAATCCTCCTTTTTCATACCATTCAGTGATATTTTTTATGTTACCCCATGTTCGGCTCGTTCCTGCTATATCTAGTTTTATCATCTGCATTTAACTTTTCAGATTTCCTGATTTACTTTCCTCTTATAGATTTATGATGTTGCATGTTCCAACTCATGGAATGTTACCTTTTCGTTGGTATTCCGTTCTTCTTCTCATCGTCAGTTCCCCTTGATCAAAGTTGATTCTTCCTCCTTCCGGGACATTTCCCATTCAAAGGGCATGATAGTGCTCTGCATGTCTATCCGCTCCGCCACCCTCAATTGACACTGTCGTTCTCACGATAATGGTGACTTCTTACACCGGAAATTTTGTACTGCCATAGATGATATATTTCTTCATTTTCTGGAAACTAATCGACATATGACGACCACTGGATATGCAATGTAAGCCGCTAACGCCTAGATCACGTTGCATAGACGATGTGTATTAAGTGTTAAGAATTCTAAATTAAGACAAAATTAGTATTGAAAAGAACTCCACAGTACATACTATTAAGTAGTGGTCCAAACAACCACAAAAATAATACTATCACACTGATGGAAAGCAACGCGATACCAAAAAATAGTTAATGTCGTATATCAAGTTTCGGAAATACATTTGTGTATGTAACATTGCAAGATTGCAGGTTAATATAAGCGGAAGAAAAGCTATCGCAAATGTGAAATGCTGGTACAGTAATAACAGCTACAGCCGCCAGAATATTGACTGCATCCATGCGAACGTGCATGCATTGTGTATTACAGGTGCCGATTGTCAGTTTGTGGAATGGAGTTCCATGCCTGTTGCATTTGGTCGGTCAGTACCGGGACGGTTAATGCTGGTTGTGGATGACGCTGGAGCTATCGACCGATGATGTGCCATATGTGCTCGATTGGAGACAGATGACACCATCAAGCAAGCCACGGCAACGTGTCTATATACTGCAGAGCACATTGGATTACAACCGCGTATGTGGTCGTGCGTTATCCTGTTCACATTTGAAATCGCACGTCAGACCATAGCTCAGAGTGTGGGTCCAGTGTGTCTAGCACACAGACGGGTTGGGTTCAGGTCCTCATCTGGTCTCCACAGCCAGTTTTCATCAGAAAACACAACAGATTTCCATCCTGTCCTCCAGTGACCTCTCGTTTGACACCACTGAAGTCGCCAAAGGAGGTTGTTTGGGGCCAGAGGAATGTACGTTACAGGGCATCTGGCTCGATGTTGTCTTTGAAGTAACCGATTTGTAACAGTTTGTTTTGTCACTGTGATGCCAATTGCCGATCAAATTGCTGCTGCAGGTGCAGTTAGACGCATCTTAACCATAAGTCAATGTTCTTCCCTCTAGATGGCGCAACACAAGAGCCCGAAGTCCGGTCTTCTTGTAACCTTACATTCCCGTGACCATGGCTGTTAGCATTCATGTTCAATGGCTATATTATTGCCAAGTCTTCCTTCAGTATGACAGAAGAAACATCCAGCTTCTCGTAGCTCTATTGCAGAATCTCGTTGAAAGCCGGTGAGATGTTCACAGTTGTGACTTTGTAGCCTTAAAGGCCTTCTTGACTAACATCAACTAACCATGTCCAATCTCAAAGGTAACGAACGCTCACGACCGTTACAGAATATATTTAAAGTAAAACTGATTTGCGTCCTCATTGGACTGGCGGAATCTGATTATGCATCATCTTCCAGATGTAGAAACAAGCCTGCTAATTTTCATTTCTGTCGCACAACTCCTTCTTGGTGCTGCAGTTCTTTTCAATTTAGAAATGATAAAAATAAACCTGTGAGGTATGCTGTATCCCAGGAACGAAAGAGGGTTGTCGCAGAGGGAGAGTTTACCTTGAGCAGGGCGATGTCGTTCGTGTAGGCCATCTCATCGAAGCCCTCGTGAACGATAACGTCGGTTACTGCCACCACCTCGCCAGAGTCGGCGCTCGACTGGGTGGTGCCGGCGTGGACGTACATGGCCTCCACGGTGTACCTGAAATAAAAAGAAGTCGTCTGCATCTCTACGCTGCTACAGGATTGTTTGACTTTTCCAAAAACGAAAATTTAAACAGATTTCCAAGTCAAATTAACGTTGATAGTTTCTTTAAATCTTTTAAGACGTACAGAGGTTAGCGATGCCTCAAGAGACGGTAAAACAAATATTCTAACGGAAGCTGTTTATACCTAAAACAGAGGCTTCGTTATGTAGAATATTTCCCGTATTTTCATGTTCTACTGTGCCATAAGGGAAATTTTCGTAGCTAATTATACGATGGCGAGTGACTTAACTGCTTCTTATAGAATCATCAAGAGAGACTTCCACAGCATCATAACGATAGTTATACTAACCGCGCACAAACCGTTCAGTTTTCCAAAATATGATATTCACTATAGTCACAAACTACAAGTCTTACCAGTATCGTTTTTGTGCTACTCTAGTTTTCATGCACCATGTATTATGCACTCGACTACTTCTAATTTATGTAAGTAACAGATCACTCAGAATTTACAGCCCCTGGGCGAGCAAAGTTGTTGCATCGGATACGTATAATTAAACACCTGTACCTATTATATCATGGAACCAAATAAGCGACAGTTACACAGTAAGGACAGTCATTCAGTTATGTACCATTTATATCGACTTGTTAGCGGAACATTAATGGTAGGGCCAGTTTAACGCCAAGTGAAACAAGCAGCAACGACACAATCCAAGTATAGAGGACAAGCGTGTTACATTTTACATAACTCATGTCGCCCTTGTATGACTGTATTAATACGATTATCCTATTTCATATTACACAAAAATGTGTATTTCCCTCCCAGACTCTTACATAAAAATTTTGACCACCTTTAATAATTTTCAACTACTTTCACGGTAAATTTCTAGAAATTTACCTACATATTGTTGATTTTTTTTCGTTGTTGATGTGTCAGTATATGAGTATGTATAACTTTTTTGTATTTATGTTCAACATTTTCCCGTGGAAATTGTTATAACTTGTAAATTACGCAACAACTGATTTCCGATTCAAATTAAAAGTTAACGAAATTGTATATTTTTGTTCTTTTCAGTTTAACGGACAGTGCATTTTTATTGAAGCTAGAACAAGACAATAGAAGTAGTTCTTTGTGCTCTCGCTAAAAGCTTTGAAAAATCTTACAAATTATCTGGAATGGAAACAGTTTTTTCTTTGAATTCTTAGTACAGCAATGCGATTAAGAAATTTGTCACTTCTACAGAGGACTGTCAATGTAGAACTTATTTTCAAAGAAAAAAAGCAATTTCCATTTCTTTTTAAACGACTCACCAAGCGCCTGTGGGAAAGACAACAGGTAACTAATGTGTCAATAGCATTCTCGAACTGGCTCCATGATTCTAAACAGTCACACTCTTTTCGTGTTCATCAAACGTACTTCCTTGTTAGCCGTTTAGTCAGAGCCAGTTGAACGCCCCAGTGCAACGCCTCAAACACCGGCCAACTCGCTGCCGGCTCAGCGGTGTCAGCGTACGCGGGCGCTTCCAAGTGAGGGACGTCGCGTGTTCTCTCGTCGCACGAGCGGCCGACCTGTCTGTTATGCCACACCAGGCCATCGACCCAGCTCCAGGTGTTTCAACGCGAGTCGATATTGGGCGCCCTCCGCAACTCTCAGCACATGGAAACGAGACTGAAACCAGCAGAACCAGTCATACAGCTGGGCCATCCGATGCACAGCCTGCGTCGGTTGTCATCGCATCTATGACACTGTCTCTACCGGGCCGCAAAGTCAACAACCGCTGCCTGAGTGTCCTGGTCAGCCTCAGAAATACTCAGACGAGAGAAAAGCGCTTATAGGTTCTGCTGCAATTGTAAATTTATAAATCATTCAACGGCCACTGATGCTTACCCCGTGCCTAATATGACAGAGACATAAAACAGTCTGGGGCAATGCCATTACTTTACCACCTTAGGTTTACTCAGCGCTGACACCAATTAGAAGTGTCATCAGAGGATCGGCCTATAACAGTATTTTCAGTCCCATCTGGACACTTGCAGTGTCGTCGGTTCCCTTTCGTTATGAAAAAAGCGCCAGTGACTTTGTACCGCAAATAAGACTGAGTTCTAAGAGGCCTGAAACCAAAGCACTGCCTAGTATATCTAGATGAGATAGCAGTACACTCCAGGGACATCCAGGTGCATATGGTGCGTCTGCCGAAAGTATTTTGAATGGTCGCGTGAAACACGGGTGACCCTCAGGTTAGAATAGTCTCACTTTTTACTGCAGGAGCTCCGCTATCTAGGTCCTATTATTGAACAGGGCGGGGTACGTACTGACCCTCCGCTTATGCAAGCAATAAAAGAAGTACAATCATATCTTGGGATTGCGAATTTCTGCAGAAAATATATTCCAAGATTCCTGAGGCAGAAAGACCCCTTGGACATTTGTTAAAAAAATGTGTACAATTTAACTGGACTCCGTGTTGTGAAGAAGTATTTCAGTGATTAAAATAATTGCTAACTACAAATTTCTGTTCTTATTCTTCCAGACTATCGAAAACAGTTTATCTTTTACTGTGACTCGAATAGCCATGGTCTCAGCTGTTTTCTGAGCTCACAAGCGCTTCCCGCGCCCGGGTTCGATTCCCGGCGGAGTCAGGGATTTTCCCTGTCTCGTGATGATTGGGTGTTGTGTGATGTCCTTAGGTTAGTTAGGTTTAAGTAGTTCTAAGTTCTAGGGGACTGATGACCATAGATGTTAAGTCCCATAGTGCTCAGAGCCATTTGAACCATTTGAACACCACACAGCCTATGCTTCCAGGCAACTGAATTATGCGGAAGAAGCTATTCAACTACGGGAAAGGACACGCTGGCAGTAATTTTTGGTGTCATATATTTTTGTTGCTATCTGCGTGGCAGGTGTTCTCAGGTCACAAGCGATCACGCCGCTCTAAAATGTCTTCTACGATTAAAGTATCCAACTAGTAGGCTAACCCGCTTTGCCTTAACGCTTAGCATATTGGATTCTGTGTTATTGTATAACCTGGAGAACATGTTAACGCTGACGGGTTAACCCGCAAAGTACATCTCATAGAATCCATAAGAACTGACCTGGAGATAGGTGCAGAGCTCCGGGCGCCAATCCGATTGTCAGCGATTAATAAAAAACATGAAGTTCAGCTCTGATGACGGAGTGCTTTACAAGCGAACACGGTGTACTACTGTATAGTTGTATCAACCTGTTCACGGAACGAAGTGTTGAAGCGAGCCCATGATTTCATCTTAGCTGGGCACAGCAGACGACGAACCACGGACCGCCAGGTTGTGGAAAATTACTGGCTTCCACAGAGGAAACGCTACTTTGAGCACTACGTAAAAAACTGCATCCCTTGCGTTCAAGACCCGAACTGAGTCGCCAACGAATATCATTGCCTAGACAGCCTGATCCAGAGGAACGTTCCCAATTAATTGACCTCGACGTCCTTGGCCCTTTCACTCAACGCCAGCAGGAAACCAATATGTACTGAACATAAGTGATCACTTTTCGCTTTACTTGACCATGATCGCCACACCAAACCCACAGGCAGACACAGTGCGTCACACCAGAATCAATAACAACAGACCAAGTCAAGAACTTGATACGTGAGCTGTTCAAACAGCTATGTCGACTATTGCGCGTTAAGAAGTTGCGAACAAGCACTCTTCAATCGCTAGCGAACGGCCAACAATAGAGAGAGAACACAGGACATTGTGCAAAATCCTGTCATTACGTGAATAGTAGCCGCAACAACTATGACACGCTCTGACAACATATCGTGAGTTTGTGTAATTAAAACTCCAGGAAGACGCGGGTCTTTCACCTTTCGAGGTAGTTTTGGAAGATAAATGCCTTCCCCCTTAGAATTATGTCAACGTGCTCCAGGGTAGGATGTATTATCTCTTCAGGACATTACTAAATGGCTAGAGGAGATATGACATCACGCGAAAAAAATGAACTCAAATACTCTAGAAACACAGGTAAACGTTCACAATAAACAAACAAAATTACCTAAACATCATATGAAGCAGTAAGTTGTGCTACTTAACAAGTAGCGGACGGGAAAACTAAGAAGCTGATTCTGCGGAACCGAAGATCCTCTCAGGTAGTCTAAACGACATCCGCAGTTAATGATAAAGTATAACTCCCTATCCAGATCACTGTTGTCCATATGAGCAAAATCCACCAGTTTCATGGTGACCCAGAAGCACTGCCTCAATTGTCGGCAGCTCCTTGCAAAGGAGGAAGAGAACTGGGTAAAGGAAGTAGAAGACAGAAAGGTATAAATAAGCCAATGACACAGAGTGTACCTGAGAGTGTTCCAACATGCATCCATCCTAAGAGCATAAGGTGGTTTCAAGGACTGAATGTCTGTAAGTAATTAGCGATTACGTATTACGGTTTCTGTGTGAAAGGTTCACAGGGAATATTTGCTTGTAGGTAGTAGGTTAGAGTACTATCAATGCAACAGTAGCGTGTCTAATTCAAGTCAATTACTGTGTTTAAAATGTTATTACAGAAGTAGATAAGAAGGTATTTTGTAAGTTGGTAGTAAAAGACTGACTATATGTGTGACACTCTTTGGGGTGTAACTTCAAGGTTGGAGATTCCTTATAACGTACGTTTTCTAGGTCAGTTATGTCACTTAAGATGATGAGAGATTTGGGAAAGTACTACTCTCCACTATGGAGTTACAGCACTGCTGAGCTGGACAACTCACTATTCACCCCACAAAGCGAATATACACCGGACATGAGTAACAAGAATACACTATGTTTCTCTTCGATAACCCAGTAATTAAATGCCACAGGGAGATTTTTACAAGTGAAACCGATTTTTTCCGTAAGATAGGGGTACACTGGCTGCACTCAGTACCAAAATCGATTGCAGCTATTGCCACCTACTAAGACAAAGCACATTTCGGCAGCGCTGAGCGCATATGCCTGAAAGGTACGGACTGCTAATGAACGGTACGCAATACGACATTTCAGTTCCCACATTCCGTTTACCTGCCACAATTATCGGGACCATAAACTGAGACGAAACAAACGATGAGATACAGAAGCCGGCGAGTGTGCGAACGCTTAGCTCAGTTCACTAATACCAGCGCCACGTTGTCATAACGCACCTGTACTTAAAATGCAAAGGTTTGCACCATGATTCAAGAGTGAAATTAAAAGTTAAAATAACTTTTCCAAACTTCGGCAGTGTATGCTTAAGTATCTTAATGCTAGCATTTTAAAGTCTCAGAATGTTGAAATGAATATGTTAGTCAAAATAAACGATCCCAAGAAAAAATTGACACTATATAATAAAACAGGAAAGTTAAGAACTGATCAGAATACGTAAATGTATGTCACAATGAAAAGTTTTCACGAAAAACTGAAGCCGCTAAATATCAGACTCAGAAAGCTGAAAATGTTTATGTAGTCTCAGTTGCATATAAAACCTTAAATATACGACACCACTAAGCTACCTTTATCAGTTTTCAAGTTATTTACTGAAAACAAAATTTTGGACGAAAACGTCCTTACTTAATCATGGTAGATTAAGTATCATTTGTATTTTTAATAGGCTGTTCTATTTATAGCACTCAATTATTTTCATGAAATAATATTGCCGTACCAAGTTTCAAGACTGTACCGTAAATAACAAAGGTTACAAGAAATCTTTAAAGAGGCAATTCAGAGGCAATGCTCTACAGTCTGTTCTGTTCTAAAAATTCTAGCCGGCCAAGTTTCAATGCTGTCTAGCTAAAGCTTCTTCAGTAACTCGAGCAAGCTTAACTCTATTTACATAAAAAGTAACATATCGTAGATTGTTAAACGACAGAGCTTTCAATTAATACGTATCCGAGAAAGGTGCCATTTACATGCCAATACCTGCGCCTATGGCGGTTGATGGCAGATGATTTGTTTGGCGGTTCACTGAGCCCCTGCATAAATACAGCGAAAGACCTAGTAGCAGGGCACATGTCGCATCGAGATATCAAACTCTCCGCGTCGGTCAAATGCCCGCGCTCGTTGTGTCTCGGATGACGCCAAAGCTGGGCAGACTTGAATGCGCTATCAGCAAAAGTAGCAAGTAAGCTCGCGAGGACTGTACACCGTCCTGTACAGCTTGGATTTCAGGTAAGTAACAGTTTATGTGCCGCCCGCAATATTGACAAAATCGGGTGGGAAGTGGCGAGATTTTTTTCGACTCTTAAGGCGAGCAATTAACTTTTAGAGATTAAAAATCAGAGCGATAGACCATTTTACTTGGGACTTCCCCTAGAGGTCGTATCTGAACTGTTAATAGTGTTACGCCTTACAATCCAGTATCTGATTGCGGAATCTCTGTCTAACCGTGATGTAATATAAGTGAAATATTCCCGCATCACTCGACCTTTTCCAAGTATACCTCCTCCTCTTGTGATTCTTGAACAGAGTATTCGCTATTACTAGCTGAGACTTGATACAAAACTCCGTTAGTCTTTCTCCTCTCTCATTCCTCCTCCCACGCCCATATTCTCCTGAAACTTTTTCTTCTACTCCTTCCCCTACAACTGCATTCCAGTCTCCCATGACTATTATATTTTCACAGCCCTTTACATACTGTATTACCCTTTCAACACCCTCATACGCTTTCCCTATCTCTTCATCTTCGTCTTGCGACGTCGGCATGTATACCTGAACTATCGTTGTCGGTGTTGATTTGCTATCAGTTCTTATCAGAATGACCGTGTCACTGAACTGTTCACAAAAACACACTCTCTGCCCTACCTTCCTATTCATAACGAATCCTGCTCCAGCTGCTGTTGATATTACCCTATATTCATCTGACCAGAAATCCTAGTCTTCTTTTCACTTCACTTCACTTACCCCTACTATATCTGTATTGAGGCCTTTCATTTCCCTTTTCAGATTTTCTATTCTATCTACCACGTTCAAGCTTCTGACATTCCAGTTCACTTCATTGATCCTTACTATATCTACATTGAGCCCTTGCATTTCCCTTTTCAGGTTTTCTAATTTCCCTATCACGTTCAAGCTTCTGATTCCACACCCCGACTCGTAGAACATTGTCTTTCCGTTGATTATTCAAGCTTTTTCTCATGGTAATCTCCCCCTTGGCAGTCCCATCCCGGAGAACCGAATGGGGGACTATTCCGGTATCTTTTGCCAATGGAGAGATCATCATGACACTTCCTCAATTACGGGCCACATGCCTTGTGGATACACTTTACGTTGCTTCCATTGTCTTCTGCATCTTCATGCCGTTGATCATTGCTGATTGTTCCGCCTTTAGTGGCAATTTCCTCATCCCTAGGACAAGAGAGTGCCCTAAACCTCTGTCAGCTCCTACGCCCTCTTTGACAAGGTCGATTTCAGAATAAGGGTGACTTCTTATGTGTGAAGTCTTCGGCCGCCAATACTGATTATTAACCCAAATTTAAGCAGCGGCGTGATTTGAACCCTGGACTGAACACGTTTTGATTGTGAATCAAAGATGCTACCCCTAGAACATGGCTGCAAAGCATACCAGTATTATTTTTCGAAATTTGGACAGATCAGTATTATCTCAGTTGCATTTCTCAAACTCTTCATATAATTTTATGCATAGCATGTTATATTTCAAGCTAAAATTTATGAAAATAAATTACTTAATAAAACGTTTTTGTTTCGGTGTTATAACCAACAAGTACCAGTTTTGAATGTACAGTTAAAATAATTTTCCCACGAAAAATTTGAAATTACGACTTATTGGTACATTTAACATTTATATTACTAATGACACAATTCTGTACAGTCATTATTTCTGGATTCATTTATGAAATAACAATTGAAATTAATAATGTACTGGAAGCTTGAAGAAATACATTTGTCACGAAACATTATAAACCGTTTGGAATACGGTGGCTTAGGCAGAGAGTGACGGGCGTAA
The DNA here is from genome assembly GCF_023864275.1 of Schistocerca cancellata. Taxonomy (NCBI): domain Eukaryota; kingdom Metazoa; phylum Arthropoda; class Insecta; order Orthoptera; family Acrididae; genus Schistocerca; species Schistocerca cancellata. Next base: position 523,201,444 of record NC_064630.1, on the reverse strand, counting down.
GTAAGCCTCTGATGAGATCGGACGTATTTTTGTGTGAACAATGTAATTTCGCCTTCGTTAATGTGAAAAGTGAAAATACTGTATGATATAAGAAAATGTGAGGAAATGTATTTATGTAAAACAATGCTGCAACAATAATCTTCTAATTTATTTATTAATTCAAACTAACCGTGAGGATGTGATGTGTCATTTAAATCTTCAAGAATCAGTCCCCAAACAAGAAGGTGTGGAGCCAAATCAATATGACAAGCTAAGTAAACTAGAAAGTTTACTGGAATATTCGCACCTCTCAAATCATTATATAGGATTCTGCTTAATGTGGACAATTGATAGAATTACGAAGGAGGGGTGAGGTTACAAACTATTATATTCTGTAGGGAGTCTGCACTCTTTGGCAGATACACTATTTGGTATGCTCTCCAGTTGGAGCAAACTGTATTTCCCTTTTCAAGTTTCATTCTCTTCTTCTGTTCTGTCCACAGTAAGTAAGGAGTATATGCCTTCATGTAGTCATGTGCTGTTAGTTTTTAATAGCTTCCTAGTAAGTAAGAATAATTGATATGACCCCGTGACGACTTGTAAGAGATTGTGAAAGGTAGTTTGCAATAGTAAGTTCTACGTGTTAAAATAGCAGTGGGTAACTTACGATCGCCAGTGACATAAAAGAAACGGCTAAAGTAAAAAGATAGTAAGTAAGATTCAGAATAAATATTGTTGTTGTTGTTATGTTCTTCAGTCTTGAGACTGGTTTGATGCAGTTATCCATGCTACTCTATCCTGTACAAGCTTCTTCATCTCCCAGTACCTACTGCAACCTACGTCCTTCTGAATCTGCTTGATGTATTCATCTCTTGGTCTCCCTCTACGATTTTTACCATCCAAGCTGACTTCCAATGCTAAATTTGTTATCCCCCGATGCCTCAGAACATTTCCTACCAACCGGTCTCTTCTTTTCAAGTTGTGCCAGAAACTCCTCCCCAATTCTATTCAATACCTCCTCATTAGTTATGTGCTCTACCCATCTAATCTTCAGAAATCTTCTGTAGCACCACATTTTGAAAGCTTCTATTCTCTTCTTGTTTATCGTCCATGTTTCACTTTCATTCATGGCTACACTCCATACAAATACTTTTAGAAACGACTTTCTGACACTTAAACCTGTACTCTATGTTAACAAATTTCTCTTCTTCAGAAACGCCTTCCTTTGCCATTGCCAGTCTACATTTTATATTTTCTCTACTTCGACCATCATCAGTTATTTTGCTCCCCAAATAGCATAACTCCTTTACAACTTTAGGTGTCTCATTTCCTAATCTAATTTCCTCAGCATCACCCGACTTTATTCGACTTTTGCTTTTGTTGATGTTCATCTTATATCCACCTTTCAAGACACTAACCATTCCATTCAATTGCTCTTCCAAGTCCTTTGCTGTTTCTGCCAGAATTACAATGTCATCGGCGAATCTCAAAGTTTTTATTTCTTCTCCATGGATTTTAATGCCTACTCCGAATTTTTCTTTTGTTTCCCTTAATGCTTGCTCAATATACAGATCCAATAACATCTGGGAGATGCTACAACCCTGTCTCATTCCCTTCCCAACCGCTGCTTGACTTTCATGCCCCTCGACTCTTACAACTGCCATCTGGTTTCTGTACAAATTGTAAATAGCCTTTCGGTCCCTGTATGTTCCCCTTGTCACGTTTAGAATTTGAAAGAGAGTATTCCAGTCAACACTGTCAAAAGCTTTCTCTAAGTCTACAAATGCTAGAAACGTAAGTTTACCTTTCCTTAATCTATTTTCTAAGATAAGTTGTAGGTCGGTGCCGGCCGGAGTGGCCGAGCGGTTAAAGGCGCTACAGCCTGGAACCGCACGACCGCTACGGTCGCAGGTTCAAATCCTGCCTCGGGCATGGATGTGTGTGATGTCCTTAGGTTAGTTAGGTTTAAGTAGTTCTAAGTTCTAGGGGACTTATGACCACAGCAGTTGAGTCCCATAGTGCTCAGAGCCATTTGAACCATTTTTTGTAGGTCGGTATTGCCTCACGTGTCCCAACATTTCTACGGAATCCAAACTGATCTTTCCCGAAGTCGGCTTCTACCAGTTTTTCCAATCGTCTGCAAAGAATTCGTGTTAGTATTTTGCAGCTGTGACTTATTAAACTGATAGTTCAGTAATTTTCACATCTGGCAACACCTGCTTTCTTTGGGATTGGCATTATTGTATTCTTCTTGAAGTCTGGGGGTATTTCGCCTGTCTCATACATCTTGCTCACCAGATGGTAGAGGTTTGTCAGGGCTGGCTCTCCCAAGGCCGTCAGTAGTTCAAATGGAATGTTGTCTACTCCTGAGGCCTTGTTTCGACTCAGGTCTTTCAGTGCTCTATCAAACTCTTCACACAGTATCATATCTCCCATTTCATCTTCATCTACATCCTCTTCTATTACCATAATATTGTCCTCAAGTACATCGCTCTTGTATAGACCCTCTATATAGTCCTTCCACCTTTCTGCTTTTCCTTCTTTGGTTAGAACTGGGTTTCCATCTGAGCTCTTGATATTCATACAAGCGGTTCTCTTTTCTCCAAAGGTCTCTCTAGTTTTCCTGTAGACAGTATCTATCTTGCCGCTAGTGAGATAAGCCTCTACATCATTACATTTGTCCTCTAGCCATCCCTGCTTAGCCATCTTGCACTTCCTGTCGATCTCATTTTTGAGACGTTTGTATTCCTTTTTGCCTGCTTCATTTACTGCATGTTTATGTTTTCTCCTTTCATCAATTAAATTCAATATTTCTTCTGTTACCCAAGGATTTCTATTAGTCCTCGTCATTTTACCTACTTGATCCTCTACTGCCTTCACTACTTCATCCCTCACAGTTACCCATTCTTCTTCTACTGTATTTCTTTGCCCCATTCCTGTCAATTGTCCCCTTATGCTCTCCCTGAAACTCTGTACAACCTCTGGTTTAGTCAGTTTATCCAAGTTACATCTCCTTAAATTCCCACCATGTTGCAGTTTCTTCAGTTTTAATCTTCAGTTCATAACCAATCGGTTGTGGTCAGAGTCCACATCTGCCCCTGGAAATGCCTTACAATTAAAAACCTGGTTCCTAAATCTCTATCTTACCTTTATATAATTTATCTTATACCTTCCAAATGTTAGTAACAACAAAATACTGAATACTGTTTAAGAAAAGTAATTGGAGCTGGTACTTTCTACAATCTGAAAGAATAAACTCTGTATAAATGAATAATTTTCGTGATGGAAGTAAGGTTGTCTTTATGTAAGAGAGAGAGAGAGAGAGAGCAATAATATGGGGCCAACAGAGGCAAGCCAAAACGTTTTGCACTTATTTAATCGAGGTGTGTGTAAATGGTGTGAGGATCACTCCCGAAAAATAATGTAAATAATGAGGAAATTAAAATATATGGACAAATGGCAATAGGGAGAGATAGGAGTAATGAAGTCAGTATGCTGATGTAGAAGGTAGAATAATGGAAAATTGATGTGTAATTCACTCACGTCTTGTAAACAGGGTTGAGAAACGCGTAATCTTACCTATGGCAGATGGTCAGTCAACAGATAAATATTGACACATACAGACAACAATACAGACAAACGAGTGTTTTACAAAATGCGGGTTGAAGAATATTGGCATCTTATGATAAAAACAGCATTTTAAATATATATGTAAGAAAGCAAAGTAACTGCTGTGAACAAATAACTTCTGTAGCATACCAATCCATACGATAATTGAGCCATGTGGAGATAGAACATACAAAAGTTACTCGAGATTATAAGCAAAGCAACATCTAAGGTAATAAAGTAAAGAAGGTTAGTGATTTAAGGTTAAGAACGAAGTAACAAGTAAAAGTGAGCTAGAGTAGCGTCACAATTTTATGAAGCAGTGTATTGTTAATAATTACTTTGAAAAAGTTAGTAATTTTTGCTCAAATAAAAAGTTTCTTAAAGAATATATGCTTTTTGACATTTTCTCAATTAATTACTTAAATTATAGAAGAAAAATAAAATATACAATGTGTTTTGCCCTCCATTACATGTAAGTTGAGAACAGAAGCCTCAGCTATATTGACTGTTCCTCATGGATACAGAGGCTCCACAAAAGGCAGCTTACAAGCTGCATGGAAATGAAAGTGAGAAGGAGACCAACCATAATGACTCCTCTCCTTTACCTTTTTGTAGCAGAGTGTCGAGGACACCAACCACTATGATTTCCAATCCCCTACCTAAATTGTTTTAACGAAATTGGTTTACAAGGATGCACAACATAGCCCCTACAGTTGTGGAATGAGTGTGTACTGAAAAACTATAAGAGATCGAAATCCTTTTGTGTGCTTCTCATTCAAGTAAATGGCGATAACTGTAAATCGCAAAATTAATTTTGAATTAATCGGAAATTTTATTTCATCTTCCTATATTGTTTTATATACATGAGTTGTTTCATATGGGAGTAGTATTAACGAAAATTTATGTCAAATAAATTTCATTTAAAATATGACTGCTATACTAATATTACTTATTTGTAAGACATAATTTCGTTTGAACGTATGTTTTTCACAAATGTATTAGAGGGCGGTAAGGTGAAATAAGAGCTGTATCGTTCTAAGAGGTACAGATACGAGCGAGTGTGTTGGGGTTTACCCCAGTTCACTAATACCAGCGAAACTTCTTCAGAACGTGGCAGTGCCTAGCATACAAACGGTTGGGTTGCACCACAATCCAAGAGTGAAAATAAATATTAGAAAAACTTTTCCAAACTTCTTCTATGTATGCTGAAGTATATTAATGTTAGCATTGTAAAGTCACAGAACGATGAAATTAATATGTTAGACAAAATACATGACCTTAAGAAACAAAGTGACTCTGAATAATAAAAGTACAGAATACACTAATATATGTCACAATTAAAGAAAATAGGTCTCAACTTGATGACAGCAATATTTAGGTTATAATCGGTGTGATTATGAAAAACTAAAACCGCTACGTATTAGACTCGAAGGCTTGCATCTTCAACACTGATGTAAATCTGAAGGCGCTGGTTTCAGTGGAGCAAGTACAGTCGATTTTGTAAGGTTTTGAGGAGACAGAGGCTTTGGATGAATGGGGTAGGAATAATAATGATGTCAGGAATTTTATTAGCAGTATTGACATGCCATAAAGTGTAAAAGCAGATGACATTATTATAGATAGCAATGTTGCACAGGAATGTAGTTGCTCAGAGCTAGAGAATATTTTAGGTGAAGTGCAGCAAACGAAAGAAGAAGAAGTCTTCAAGTGCTTTGATTTAGAATTGGTGGACAGGTTGGAAAAGGCTGCTGCAGATGTAAAGATTGATGAGCCCTTGAATCTAAGTGTAAATGTACTTGTAACTATACGAAATTAGCTGGGGACAGTCTGAAAAAGATTTGTTAGAAGACTTCGGTGAGAATCCTATTCGAACTAGAATAACTCACCCCACAACAAGAACTAACATCAAAGGTATAACACAGCATTGTCGTATTGACAGTGGCAGTGAAACAAAAACTTCGTCGCAAGCATTCTTTGATACTATTCCAAATAAGACTGTCATAAAAATATGTGGTTTAAGAATAATTGGCGATACTAGATACGTTTCTATACTAGAACCGCAGAAAACTTTGATATCAGCTGGTATATTAACACAGTAATAGATCATTTACATCAATCACTTTATGGTTTTCGAAATGCTGATTCACACAAACCTTTTAACTAAATAGACTGACTTAGACAGCGCCACTTAGTGCAAACTTTACTAGATGCTGGAATGACGACAGTGCCTTTCATAGGAAACTATGTGGGTAGAAATAGTGAAGCACAGGAACTGCCTATTAGAGTAATGGGGAATAATGGATCCTTGCAGGAAGTTAATGAAAGATGGAATGACGCAAAATCTGCCCCCACTAGTCTTAGCGTTGGTGAACTAGTGTTACCCAAAGCAAAAGGAAAATCTAAGAAAATTTCAATGGAAACAAAGAAGTTTATGCATGTATATCAGGGACTACTCAGATTAATAGGTAAGCCTCTTGTAATACACAAAAAGTAAGAGAGGTGTAAGTAGATCGGCCACCTTTCAAAATTGACAGTAGCTATTATATTCTGTATGGAGTGAGGCACTCTTTGGCATATACACTTTCAAGTTTCATTCCCTTTACCTATTCTGTCTATAGCAAGTAAGGAATGTATTCTTTCATGTTGTACATACGCCACTACTTTGTAATATCTTCGTAGTAAGTAAGAATGTTTCCCAAAAACGACTAAACCCAAATGAGACTGTGAGAGGTATTTGGCAATATTAATTTCTATGTGTTGCATTAACAAGGGGTAACCCACGAGCGTCAGTAATAGAAAATTAATGGCTAAAATGAACAAACCATAAATAACTTTATTTTCCATTCGATTTTCATTCTCTTCTTCTGTTCTGTCTACAGTAAGTAAGGAATATAAGGCTTAATGTAGTACCTACATATGCAATTACTTTGTGATAGCCGGCCTGTGTGGCCGAGCGGTTCTAGGCGCTTCAGTCTGGAACTGCGAGACTGCTACGATCGCAGGTTAGAATCCTCCCACGGGCATGGATGTGTGTGATGTCCTTAGGTTAGTTAGGTTAAAGTAGTTCTAAGTTCTAGGGGACTGATGACCTCAGAAGATAAGTCCCATAGTGCACAGAGCCATTTGAATCATTTGAACTTTGTGATATCTTCTACTAAGTAAGAATAATTCCTGAGTTGGATATGCCCCTGTGATGACTTGTAAGATATTGTGAGATGTAGTTTTAGATAGCAAATTCTAAGTGTTAAAATAACAGTGGGTAACTTATGATCATCAGTGACAGGAAAGTAATGGCTAATGTAAAGGAACAATAATGAAGATTCACATAAAGTATTTGTAACAACAAAACAATGAAACATTGGCTTAAGAAAAATTAATTGGAGCTGGAACTTCCTACAGTTTGAAGGAACAAAGTCTGCATAAATTAATAATTTTCACGGTGGAAGTATGGTGATCTGTAAGTAAGAGAGAGTAATAACGTGGTGCAACAGAGGAAAGCCAAAATGTTTTGCTATTAGCTGATGGAGATGTGTGTAAGCGGTGTGAGGATCACAACCAAAAAATACTTTAAAAAAAGTGTTCAGCAGTTGGACGAAAACAAAATCTTATTTAAGGCAGATGGTCAATCAACAGATAAATATCGACGCATACAGACAACAATACAGATAAACGAGTGTGTTAAAAAAATGTAGGTTGTAGAGTGGTAGTACGCTGTAGTAAAAACGGCTGTTTAATTGTGCATCTAACGAAGCAAACTGACTTCTGTTGAATAAATAACTTCTTTAGCATGCTAATCCACACGATAATTGAGCCATATGGAGATAGAGCACACAAAGGTTACTCGAGATTCCAAGTTACCCAACATCTTACATAATGTAGTAAAGAAAAAAACACACTCCTGCAAAGTTAATGATTCAAGCTTCATAGTGAAGTAACTACTAAAAGTCAGCAAGAGTAACGTCACGATTTCATGATGCAGCGTACTGCGTATAAGCATTTTGAGAAAGTTAATAATAAATTCTCGAGTAAAAAATATTATAAATAAAATATGCTTTTGACGTTTTCTCAATTAATTGCTTAAATTATAGAAGGAAAACAGAGTGTAGAATATTTTTTGTCCTCCATTAGATGTAAATTCAAAACAAAAGCCTAGGCTATATTAAGCATTTCTCAGGCATACGAAGGCCCCACGAAAGGCAGCCTACAAGCTGCATTGAAATGGAAGTGGGAAGAAGACCAACCCTAGTGACTCCTCACCTTTACCTGTTCGAGAAAGACATACGATAGTGACTTTCCATCACCTACCTCAAGTATTTTAGTGAAAGTGGTTCATAAGGACACAGACCATAGTCCCTACAGTTGTGAAATGAATGAGTACCGGAAAACTATAAGAGAGCGAAATTTTTTTGTGTGTTTCTCTTTCAGGTAAATACTGACAACTATGAATCACAAAACTAATACTGTAATAATCGAAAATTTTATTTCATGTTCCTGTGTTACTTTCAGCACATGAGTTGTAAAAATCTGCTATGTTATGTTTTATATGGTTTATTTTCTGGATGCAGCATTAACGGAAACTTATCTCACGTCAGTGTCATTTAAAAGTTGTGTGCTATACTAGTATCATTTACTTGTAACACATAATTTTGTTGAAATGTACGCTTTTCACAAAAATAATGGAGGCATGAGGCGAAACTGGCGCACCATTGTAAGATGTACAGATGGGAGCGAGTGTGCCGGTCAGTTACTAATAGCAGCGAAGCGTCATCATAAAGTGTCTGTGCTTAACATAAAAAGGACCACACCGTAATTCAAGAGCGAAATTAAAAATTTAAGTTACTTTTCCAAAATTCAGTGTATGCTTAAGTGTACTAATGTTAACATTGTAAAGTCACAGAATGATGAAATTAATATGTTAGATAAAATGCATTATCTTAAGAAAAAAAATACGTGGCCCTGAATAATAAAAGTTCAGAATACACTGATGTACGTCACAGTTAAAAGCTGTAGGTCTCAATTTGATGAGAGCGATATTGGGGTTAAGATCGGCGTGCTTATGAAAAACTAAGGCTGCCAATTATTAGACTCAGATATCCGTTATTTCGTATTTGGGTTCAGTTTAATGTAGAAACATTATGCATGTGACACCAGTAAGCTACATTTATCAATTTTCAAGTTATTCACTAAAAACCAAATTTTAAACGGAAATTTCCTAATTCATGGTAGGTTAAATACCGTTTGTATATGTAATAGAATCCTCCAGTTACACAACTAGATTACATTCATTTAATAATACAGCTGTAGGAAATTTCAATAATCTGTTGTCCATAACAGTGGTTACAAGGAATCTTAAAGGGGCAGCTCAGAGGTCATGTCCTACTGTAGTTCCATTCTAAAAATCCTAGCCAGCAAAGTTCAAGTACAGTCTAAGTACAGGTTTTTCAGTAAGTAAAGCAAACTTTAATCCATTTATATAAAAATTAATAAAATTGTAAATAGTTACACGAAAGTGATATTAATCAATACGTGTCTGAGAAAGGAGCCAATTACATATTGCTACCTCTGCCTTGGACGGTTAATAGCAGATGATGTGCTTGGTGTTCCGCTGTGCCCCTACATAAATACAACCATAGAGGTAGTGGAAGCGCACATGTCGTACTGAGATAACAAACTGTCTGCGTCAATCAAATGCCAGCGTGCGTTATGCCTCACATGAAACCAGAGCTGGGCAGACTTCGTTTTCGGGTAAAGTAGGAAGCGAACTCACGAGGACGGTACACTTTCTTGCTTCGCTTAGATATTGCGTAAGCCTGTAATGTTGATAAAACCGTGTGGCAAGTGGCGAGATTAGTTTCCACTTTTAAGGCGAGCAATTAACTTTTGGTAATTAGGGGTCAGAGCGATAGATCATTTTACTTGGATCTTCCCTAAGAGAATCGCCCGTGAACTGTTAATTGCGCTGTTTCCGACAGAAATAATATTTATAATACTAAGATCTATATTTTGTGCATATGAACTTCCATATCAGTGAGTTAAGAATCAAAACTTTTATTTATAGGCATTGTTACTGATTCATATGAGTCAATCCCAAATAAGAACATTTTCTTCCAGTGAGCACAAAGAGTAATGTGGACTTGCAGGCTGGAAATCATGGTCAGCGTTTTCTCCATCGGTTTCTTTCTGACCGCAAAACCAGGTTTCAGGCTGTTGTAGACGGCGACGTAGATGAAAAGCATGCAGAGGCAAGTTAAGGGTCCCTTCTTAATGTCAAAACGAAGTAACGAATATCTGACTCTCATCTGCCGCGCCACAAACTCAAAACACCAGTTCCTCGTTAATTTAGCTCCATGTCCTGCCTTTCGAAATCCTGCACAAAGAAAATCTGACTTTCCTCAAAGGTATATTGAACTCAACTCTTCTGGCTCACCTGGACCGGCTGACAGCAACACAGAATGGTCGTGGAACGCTGGAACATCTACTCGATAACTTCAGAAATCGTTAGCATCAACGATGCACCGATTCATAACTGTAAGGACTAGTAAATAACCTGTCCGTGTAATTCTAAGGGTAATAAATATCGTGTACTGCCATCTCAGATGTAGGGTTGCCCAAATCGCCTCTTGACCTCCCTTCCACCTGTCAGCAAACAGTAGTCATGTCTGTACTAATTTTAAGAAGTCACTCAACCACAGTGAAATATTATAAATTGTGAAGGACGAAAAGAGGGGAAGAAAGGAGTGAGAAGAGCAGAAATTCACTGCTAAAGCATCGTAGGAGTCAGATACTGTATCTAGTACAAAATAAAATGAGAAGAATGACGTACCAAAGTCTTGTTCAAGCAACGAAGAAACACTGATACATGTGGAAGTGTCGCTTTTACCATCACACCACCGGATTACAAGATTACTGTAAAGATGGATTGAATGTAGCGGCTCAAACACATACAGCTGGGACTGCAGCCCTGCAACCTTGTAGTAGTTACCAGCCAATACCCTGCGAGCTCAGAAGCACCAGTAGACATGGCTTACACAACCACGCTTCCGCGTGAGCGGATGTCATGTACACTCTCGTTGCTTTAGCGACCGACCTGCCTATTACGCCACACCAGGCCATTGATCCAGCTCCAGACTTTTAGACATGGCAACGATACATGGGGCCTTCCGCAACTGTTAGCACGTGGACACGGGCTTTAAAGCAGCAGGACCAGTCTGTCAGCAAGTGGTCCCGCCTGGCCGTCTAGTGATGCAGAGCCTGTACCGGTTGCCGCCGCATCTATGACGCCGCCTCTTTAGGGATACAAAAATAAATCTGACCGCTGCCTGAGTGTCCAACCTGGCCACAGGGACGCCACCTTGCTGACGCTCCACTACCGTGCAGCTGTCAGCCACCAGCTGCCAGCATGCTATGCTAGCAGGGCCGCCGCTACCGTCCACGGGAAACACCTGTCGGCACACCTGTAAGAGTGTGCTGCGATCCCAGGATCACCTCCTGTCACGAGCAGTCTGTCTGATTCAGATGGGCTGAGCCATGTCTGCTCATGTTCATCAATAGAGTGATCAACTGGTTGGCTGCCTTCTTTGCCCACTCTATCGTCAGCCTCCAGCAGATAACCACTTGTCCGCTATACCATACAGCAGAAATTTTTACACAACCGACAAAAGCCCCAAGCAGACAGAGGCGCCAGCAGCGCCACAGCTGTAAGATACCTCTACAGGCTGTATCGAAGATTGTAGCGACCACTAGGAGCAGGAAACTGACAGGATTTCCAGGGGCGTCCAGTTGCAAGATTTGCGTTTAGCATCTATCACAATAAGAAGCGAAAACCGACATGGGTGTAAGAGTACGAGGCAAAAGATGGCTGGACGCGGAGGCGCCAAATGATAAGTCGATTGTGAGGAAAAATACTCTAGATCCGGCCCTGCATTTAGATTAGTTCTTTACGTAAATTTACAAGTCATGGAATTTAAGTTATTTTGTCTGCTCACACGAAATAGTTAATGACTTCTTCCAATTTTCAAAATTCAAACACCGTCGCCTGGAAAAGAGATGAGTTACCTCTTACCACAATGGCTGATGCACATACCCGAAATGTATGACTGCAACTGGATATCATGACAACTGGTTATAAACTCGTAATAGGTCATCCCCAGGTCGGTTATAACACTTGAAGAAGCATGTAAGTGTTCCGCAATAGTTCTTCGCTATTATAACACGGACTGTTCCTTCCTCAGTTTGTTCTCTGAAGTCACGGCCGCAGGCGAAATTTCACGATCGGAAACAGACTATGTCTCTCTCTTTCTCTCTCTCTCTCTCTATCCTTCTCTCTCTCTCTGTCTCACTCTCACTCTCTTGGTCCACTTCCGAACTCTACTGGTCGTTGGCGTGTAGCGCCTTCGCACCTGTAAACTCTTGAAGACCAGCGATGTCAGAACCACCGAAAGCGTGCAGGTGTCGATCGTTGGTGAGGGTATCTTTAAGATGGCGTTACAAGTATCACTGAAACTACTGCGCGATAATAATTTCCTTAATTGAGACAGTGTAGAGAGATAATTATTACTATATGAGCACCCAAGTTCATAGGAATGATATTCAGGCAGTGCGCTGCAGGATATGTGTTGTTAGTAGCGTTAATGCAATCACTTGCGGATAGGTGATGGTACTTGTGCGGCGACGTAGGAGAAACATGGATTCCATGGACGAAGGACACGCAGCGTGAATGTCACACGTTACTGTAATCTACTTCGTAAAAATGTGAACCCTACACTTCGGGACAACGATACTTTGAACTTAACTATTTTGATGCACGATAGAGCTCCACCTGACGTTGATCGTGAGATCACTCGGTAACTCCGTAACACATTTGGAGAAAACCGAATCATTGGCCGATCGTTCCAAACTGCATGGCCATCGAGTTCACTGGATTTGAACCCGTATGCTCTCTGACCGTGAGATTACCTGAAGGGCGGAACTTATCAGCGGGAAACTAACGCACGTACGTCTTTGAAGATGATTATAACTAGGGAGATAGCCAGCGTCCCACGTGAGATATTCCGGCCAGGAGTGGAGTGAATGCAGATTATCGTCACATTTCTAACCTGAAACGAAACATGGTACGCAATTTACAAATGTTTCCGTCTCATGAGTAAGTTAATATGTTTTTTTCAATGGTTTATTTGTTATTTCTCTTCTGCATGTCCTTGCAAATGTTTCCACAAAGTTTCATTATCCTGCGATCAAAAGTTTTTTTTGGACCCTCTCTCATTCCGAAGGTTTAATTATTTCCATCCTGTATGTACTTATTGTAATCTTAAAAATATAGCGAAGACTCGGTACTGCAGAATTCAATTTTTACTATAAAACTAATGATTGTTTCCAAGTCACTCAAATAATATTCAAAAATGCTTCCTGAGGATTACACTTTTAATTGAAATTAATGAGGCAATCAAGAAAGAATCTACTTCCAGACAGTAATATGAATGTAGAAACAGGCCGATCTAATTACACAGACGTTCTGAGTAGCAGAATTTCCAAAAATTTTACTATATTCACGCATATGGCGTTATAATACAACATATTAAATTAATTATCATGTTTATAGAAAATTGTTCTAGTTATTTTTGCACCAAAGCAATGCCGTTTCACTTCAGTTGCCTAGTAATTGGCTCCACATAACTATTTTATATGACATATTTCACTATGGCGAAATAAAAGCAACAAAATTTCCTTTACTTGTAATTATCGAACACAGACAAGTAAAAGTAAAATTTTTAAATTTGCTCATACTTATCATCCACAGCACTCTCTTTTACCAATAGTCATCATGAAACTACAGTGTAAAGTTCCGGGGACCTTTGATACTTCTGGAATAATATCGTAACGAGCATTAAGAAACAAACGAGACGGTGGCTGTAAAATGAAGACCGCTGAACCGATCGTAATGCCTTGGCCTAATGAAGCAGGTGCTGATCTATACGAGAGCTGAGGCCCGAAACTCGCCGCTGCAGGGCATGGTCACACACCCGCTTGGCGACAGAGCGAGCACGTGCACATGTCGACCGTTCACTGCACACACTACTGTGACGCCGAAAAGAGAGTAATTGAGGCTTTAAAGTAAGGGCAGAGGGCATAGTGCCTTTCCTTACAACGGAAAGAGAGGGGCACGGCAGTTTGTTGAAGAATAGCGCCACTGTTCGGAGAGGTCTGCATTTTCGCAGGACTACCTATGCTCAGTCCGACCTTGGAGCAACCACTGCCGCTGTTACTCCCCTCACTAATGACAGCACCTACCTGCTAGAAAATGTCATGTGGCGTTCCAGATCATGCGTTTTCAGTCAACGGCATAAGTCCCTCCTTGAAATGTTTGTGCGAAGCTTCGACCCTTGCAATGACCATCCCGTACTCTTTGTATACTTGCGCGATTGTTTGATGAATATTCCTTCTGCACACTCATACCGCTGTAAGGAAATGTACTACAAACGTTTTCTCTTCTTTTGAAATATCAATATGTTGTTTTCAACACTACTGTGTGCAGTGGATGGTCGATGTGAGCACGTGCTCGTTCAGTCGTGGATGAGGGCCCAATCCCTCTGTCTCTCTTACAGGGACCACAACTTCTTCAGCAGTGGTACTTATTTTACAGGCTCCGGTTCGTTTCGTTCTGAATGCGCATTATACATATGATCGCAGTCAAACGGAAACGAGTTAAATGGAAAATATGATATCACGTATAGATACCACCCCATGAGCGTCACAGTTGGCAACGGAACTGCAGTTTCCCTTCTAATACCGACAGCAGTCGTATGGGATACGAGGGACCCAATGGCGTCCGCCGGCTGAGCCACGCCTGCAGTGGCTCTGGACTGTGAGCGCCCTCTCCTCTCCCGGTAGAGGACTGCTGGCGACAGCCACTCAGCCCACTCGCAGGAGGAGCCATTTCGCTTTTCAGGACGCTGTTATGTAGACCATGATTTGTGCTTACTAAAGAGAGGCTTATCCGAGATCAAATTTTGATAGCTGGACTCTGTTTGTTGCTGCGTTATCTGTAATGAGTCTTCGTTCACTTGGAAAAGTACAAGTCAGGTCAATCTTTTATTTTCTGCGTTAACTTGATCGCTAAACATTTCTGCTACTGTCCAGATTTCCTACTGCGACAGTTGCCTACCACTCTGCAGCCCACTTCTCCTTTCCATTGTGCACAAAGCTGTACACAACAGAAAAAAGTAAATTAACATTTATCCATCTGTCATACAAGACGGTTAGTGCCTTCATGGAAAATTACTTGCATCTGTTTACAGAATCATGATTATAGCCATACGTTCACCTATTTGTTCGATGCAAAATGACGACCACAGATGTCTTTCTTCAGCGTTCCAGTAATATGGAAATAGCAGGTAGAGAGTTTGGGACTGTGTGGAGGAAGTGCAAGGACTTACCAGCGAAACTTCGCTAGCATAGTCTAAACAGACTTGGCAATATGTGGGTTTGACCACGTGTTGCGAAGGTGTTCCGAGTATGCTGTACAAGTTCCACTGAAAATCTTCCACACAGCCACAATCGCTATCCAACCAATTTCCATACTTTTGGAGATATGAAGAAAGACATGCATGACCATCAAATTGCATCATACGAAAAAGGCACGCCTAGGTACAATCATGGATCCATAGGCAAACGCAAACATTTATCCATGAAGACATTGACTCCCTTGTCTGACAATAAGATAAATGTGTTAACAGCTGTAGTGACTACTTTGAAACAATAAACAGTTTACTTATTTTATTTTGATTGGTCTCATTTTCATTTGACTGCACATTAGGGGATGATAGTCAAAATGAGGGTACAAGATGATACGTAGATTCACTTTTCCCAACAGCTGGTAGTTGTTTGTAGTTGGATGCAGGCAGTCAACTCAAACTTGGGACCATCGTGTCAAAGGGCCCATTGTACAGTGAAGCACAACTCAATTGCTAATTTTAACAGAGAACGGAAATGCATTACCATTCAAGTCAAGAGTTACTCCACTGTGTATTTTACTCTCACCTGTATGAAATACTGTTAAAATAAGATAAATCTGTAATTTATTTAGCAGGAAAATGATTTCTGAAATGTGGAAACCTTACCCACTTACACAGTTACCAGCTGTGATCACCCAGTTTTCGTTGAGGATGGTTCCAGCGCAATGAAAATAGTCGTAATAGTAGTAGTAGACCTGAAAACAAATTTTAAAAAAATGTTTGTTGTTAGAGTTTCGAGAATATTATAAGTCGCCACATTTTATGTTACCTACTTTATACAAAAGAAATTCTTTCATTCATTCGGCTTTTCTGCTTCTTAGGTCACAGCGGGGTGAGAAAATCATTTCATTAGGTACTTATAACACTGCTACTAAGGCTCCAATCTTCAAAACAATCCTTTGTGATCATATAAGTGGAGCTTAGCTGGGACTAAAAGATTTTGTCTACATATACACGGTTTGAAACAGTGTTAACATGTTTTAGAAGAAACTATTAAAGGGTGAGTTAGTTTCTAACGATAAGGAAATTGAAACTTTCTGGCAGATTAAAACTATGTGCCAGACCAAGACCCGAACATCAAGACCTTTGCCTTTCGCAGGCAAGTGCTCTACCATCTGAGGTTCCCAAGCAAGGACCACGACCCGCCCTCACATCTATACTTCTGCCAGTACCTCGTCTTCGACCTTCCAAACTTCACAGAAGCTCTTCTGTGGCAAAGCCATGTCTCCGCTATACCTTTCCTTCCAGGAGTGCTAGTACTGCAAGTTTCGCACGAGAGCTTCTGTGAAGATTCGAAGGTAGGAGACGCGGCACTGGGAGAAGTAAAGCTGCGAGGATGCCTTTGAGTCGTGCTTGGGTATCAGGTGGTAGAGCAGTTGCCCGCGAAAGGCAAAGGTTCCCTGTTGGAGTCTCGGTGCGGCAAACAGTTTTAATCTGCCAGGAAGTTTCGTATCAGCGTACCATCAGGTGCACAGTGAAATTTCGTTCTGGAATAAGGAAATCATCGAATGTCATTCAAGAAGGTACTCCAATTATACTTGTGCAATACAAATTCATCCTAGTTGTTATGTAACCACCTGAAAATAACATTAAGTAGTACTGAAGAAATTACCAGCACAGACTCTGATCCGGCCACACTGTAGTTTACCTGGCTGTTACGGCAGCTGACAATTTCATTCAGCCTGAGGGCAAGTGAAGCACTAAGAAATATATCTAATATTTAAGCGAGAAAGGAGATATAAAGAAATCGAAACGTGTGTAGTCAATGGAGAAAGCTCTTCATTTAAATGTGTTTCAACAAAGCCGAGTATGTTAGCTGACTAGGGAGGATAAGATGACGTGTTTCAGCGCAATATACAGTACTGCAAGGCTCTCGAGGATTATATTGTGTATCTGTGACGTTACATCGTAAAGTTTAGAGAGGGACTGAAATGATCGTAGAGTATTATTGCCCTGGAAACCACGACTATGATCACAACTGAAGTACAAAGCCAAAGTAGCATCTTGAAGTCAGGGGGCAGCTTTTCACTATCTTTGATTCCGTGCTTAAATGTGCAGCATAA
The DNA here is from genome assembly GCF_023864275.1 of Schistocerca cancellata. NCBI lineage: Eukaryota > Metazoa > Arthropoda > Insecta > Orthoptera > Acrididae > Schistocerca > Schistocerca cancellata. The sequence goes on along the minus strand of NC_064630.1, from coordinate 523,184,283 downwards.
TTCTGGTTGGCAGGGAAATGTTGAGTTACATTCATTTTCTTTCACGTTTCGTTTTTCTGTTCCATGAATTACTGTTGTTGTTATAGGAGCCTGGACACTTGATTGACTCTATCTGTACTTCTCTATACTGTGCATTTTCGTATGCTTACTGAAATCTACACCCACTTCGATATCCTTACTGAAGTCATCAGCTGCTTTTACGTCACACACTTCCCTTCATTACTAAATTAACTATTGTTTGATTTCATTCTCATTAGGCCTTCTTTTAGCTAACTTGTGCCTTAAAGCCATCTTTTCTTCAATTCAACTAGTAGTTACACTTAGTTACTGAATCTTACCACCAAATCAGTTTTCGTCTCTAATACCATATTTATAAGCTTATTTTCTCTTGCCATTTGTACTGATTTATGTCCACAGTAGCTTCCATACAATTTTTTCAAATACTTTCAGGAATTTCTTCAAATTCTATTCCAAATTAAATTTCTCTTTCTCAGAGATGCTTTTCTTACTGTTGTCAGTATGCATATCATCTTGACTTCTGCTGTCGTCAGTTATATTGCTGTTCAAATAACAAAACTCATCTAGCACTTATAATGTTTAATTCCCTAATCGATTTCCCCCAGCATCATCGGATATGATTGACTTTCGCTGGTGTTCAAATATTTTCGTGACACTGTCGTTTCTGCATGGATGATTTTACAAATCTTTCCTGTCTCTAATAATAATGTCATCGGCAGACCTATTTCTAAACCAGAGTTCCTTTTCCAAAGTTCTCTTTTGTCTCCTTTAAACTGATTTTCCAAGCTTAGTCTAAATAACACAAAGGATAGGCTTCAGTCCCATCTCACATTCCTCTCGACTCTGTCTCCCTTTCACGTCCATCGACTCGTAGAAATGCAATCTAGTTTCTATACAAATTGCAGATAACTTGAGATGTCCAGAAACTGTATTCGAGTTAGTACTGTCAAACGTTTTCTCTAAATCAACAGATGCTATGAAAATTGGTTTACCTGACTCTAATTTATCGTCCAAGCTTAGTAGCAGTGTGTGTGTCTATTGCCTCGCGAATTCCCACCTTTCTCCAGAAATCACATTACTCTTCCCCTTGATCGACTTCTAGCAATCATCCCGTTCTTCTGAAGTCAAGTCACATTAGTGTTTAGCAGCCATTTTTAACTACTGTACTTCAGTATTGGAAACAAATAAGGATCAGCCACCATATCGTGCGTCTCCACAGACACACTCGCTAGTCACCTTAACAGTAGTTGAAAGCGTATCACAGCACACTTCCTGTTGTATTACACTGCGACCATTCCACTATATATAAACTGAAAAGATAGTGCAGAGATAGAAAATTCAGCACAATCGACAGTTTATACGTTCACGCAATACATCATGAACCAGTAACATTCAGGTCATTTTCGTATTTTAATTTTCCAGTAAAACCAAATCTCGGGTACCAATTTAAGTGTTCAAAAAACTACTGAAACGCGATGCCAACAACAACGCTGCGCTGTTCCACTAAAAAATAATGTAACATATTGAAAACTGTGAACTTCTGATAATGGAAACTAAAAATGTCGCTTTAAGAGGCAGGCAGCTCTTTGCCCTTCCCCGTCACCCTTTCCACCTAACCGCCCCCCCCCCCCTCAATCCTCCCTGATTCTCTAAGTCAGTTGTGTGACTTCAAAATCTGAAAAAATCAAAGGGTGCCAGCCTATTGATTGGGAACTTGGGGAGACTGTGCAGTGTTGCCAGTTTCATCTGGACATAGTCCAACTGACCTCTACGAAGGTAGTCAGATTGTGTCCAAGATGAAAGGCAAGATGTAACGGATTACATGATTTATAAGCTCACTTATGCTGGTAATTATGATGACTCTATACATTATCCAATAGATGGAAATTCTTCAAGCTGTTTAGCGAGCAATTTTCAGGACAATTAACAAGGATTCGATACATGATACACATTTGCATTGTGGTTCATACCAATTACACTATGAGGATGTGGTTGGAAAGGAAGCGTACATTTACAAAGTCTTTATTACGTGAGTTTCGTGTGGCACCTGGAAGAGGAAGGTGTCCCATCCCAGTGGAGGTTATTGACCAGGTTGCTGTTGCTGTACCTGACCATGCAGCACATGTCTCGTGTTCTTCTTTGAAGAGAACACACCCAGAGGGCCCTTCAAGTGCATCCCACATCTGCACATTATCGAGAGCCCATTGTGCAGCACGTGATTCCTACTTTGGAAGAGCAAAGATGGGGCAACATCGATGTTGTTTTCCCAGTGATAGATCTGCTTAATGTAACCTTCCATGAAAGTGTTATATGCAAAGGTTTTCCGTATGCATCAGCTGCAAGATCATGTGATCAGAATCTATGTTCCTTTTTCTCTGAGGATATAAAAAAACGCTTTTATCGGCGACACGTTCTGTGTCTACCTGATTTTAAGGTCAGTATCAGAAACACGTTGCTCAGATTCCACTGTAACTGCTGCAAGCATCTGTTGATCATGTATTAATACGGATGTGACATACTGTCGACGTCTCTGGTGCTAATATTGAACAAACTGTACTAGTGGCGGTTAATAATAAAATCAATGTTATGCCTTTCTCACTTGTTTGACCTTTGCTGCCAATTGTCCCCTTCCTAATCCATTACTTACGCAAACATTTATATACGTATGTCTTGCACTCACAGCGCAAGATTTGCAGCTGGTGACCAAAAATGTAGATAATTTTTTTTCCTTTGTAATCTGTTTCCACATTAAAGCATTAGAATATCTACCAAGTTCAGCATTCGATAATTACAGCCGACACTGGATCTCTGTGAGTAGCTGCACTTTCATTAAAATCACCCGGTATACGTTGCGGGAATGTTATACTGAGAGCTGACTTTACAGAAATTTGTCATCTGTCAACAGCGTACCATGTCACTATAACAGATCTATCAGTTCTGACTATGTGGAGTTCTCAGGTTATAATGTATCACTTTGTGGTTAAATGTTCTCATATTAATGAATTTCCAAGAAGCATGGAAACTGTTGTCATGATTTATTAAGGGATCCATAATTTTCCTTGAAGTCTGATACGTATGTAGTCAACAAAATAAGCCATTTTCACCCCCAAGGGCTAAATGTTACCAAGACGGCCAGTTGCATCACTTTACTGATTCTCCAAAAAGCTTGCATGCTGCCGTTATAAATTATTTGTGGTTCCAAAATGGTTCACTTTCATGATTTTCCCTATGAGGACAGTCTAATCCCTCCATCCCACACACATCTTGCACAGGTCCTCAAATATAATTTCCATGTGTTATATACATCTTGGATTTGTAGAGTGTATAAGAAGCTCTATGTTTACTGATTGTTATAAAAATTCTTGCCTCATCGTTAGCTAATAAACATTATACACGTTTTACTTTCTCGTGATCTCTTTCAATTCCGTTAGTAAGAAAAATTGTCATTTGGCTGCCTAAAAACAAACTACGTCTACAGATATCAGCGATTGTGTCATAAAATTCACTGATTTCAACCCGAAATTCACTGTTTTTTATGTAAAACTGACTAATGTTTTACACAAATTTGTTGATTTAGGAACACAATTTGCCGATTCTGTAACAAAAAGCTCTGATTTTACCATAAAACTGATTGATTTAGACTCGAATTTGAACACAAATAAGCTCATTTGAACCCATAGGTGTTGTTTTTAAAAACAGTTTCATAACTGAATTTAAGGCTTACTCTTTTGCTGAAGCGTCAAATATAACTGTAAACTATATGTATATCCATAACATGTGCTCCGTTATGAGTATTACACAGTCTCTGTTAGGAAACACCTCACTTGGGCTGTATTCTGTGGTGAGTTGACTTTCATTGTATGACGGACACTCAAATGCTTCCACATTATGTAACTGCACTGAATACTGCTATGTTGTTGTAAAGGCGCTAGTTCAGTTACGACTGCAAATTCTTCATCAAGTACTATTCCAACATCGACAGACTTTGATCTGCAATTGGTCAAATAAAATGTGAACAGCAGCACTGCACTGACGGCTAGATGAACTGGTAGGTTTATACACATGCAGCCAAGTTGAAACGAGTTATTGTAGGGTGGCTGACTTCGAGTTCGCTCAATCCTGTCAAGTAGGAGTATGGAATGTGGGTGCACTTGTACAAATCAGCCAGCACTGTGTGGGCAGGTTGGATAGAGCAGTGGAGAGAGTTTCCTGTATGTAGGTCCTGTTGCTGGAAATAAATGAGTCATGGACAGCAAACAGAAATTAAAGTAGCTCATGAACAGCTTTTAAAAGCAAGGAAACTGTGAGAGACTGCAATGCTCTTTGAATAATTGTAATAAATCAGATGTGGCTTACTTCGATTACTGTGAGGAAAAGGTATTATACAGATTTTTTGAATGTCTTACATGGTCTGAACATGGATCTGTGACTCAGACCTCCAGACAGCATGTGTTTCCTAATCGGAGCATTTTTACAATCTGTCAGTGATTCCTGTATGGCATCACAGTCACCAAAACCGTGCTTGTATACTAGTATTGTACATTATCCAACGCTTTACTGTGCAACGATGTACTGTACCTACCAGACTATAATATAAGTGATACATCAGTGTGTGGAAAAATGGAGAGGATCTATAATTGGTGATGGAACCTACACGCAGGTAAAAGTACGCTACTGGCCATTAAAATTGCTGCGCCACGAAGATGACGTGCTACAGACGCGAAATTTAACCGACAAGAAGAAGATGCTGCGATATGCAAATGATTAGCTTTTCAGAGCATTCACAGAAGGTTGGCGCCGGTGGCGATCCTTACAACGTGCTGACATGAGGAAAGTTTCCAACATATACAAACAGCAGTTGACCGGCGTTGCCTCTTGAAACGTTGTTGTGATGTCTCATGTAAGGAGGAGAAATGCCTACCATCACGTTTCCGATTTTGATAAAGGTCGGATTATAGCCTATCGCGATTGCGGTTTATCGTATCGCGAAATTGCTGCTCTTGTGGGTCGAGATCCAATGACTGTTAGCAGAATATGGAATCGTTGGGTTCGGGATGGTAATACGGAACGCCGTGCTGGAACCCTACGGCCTCGTATCACTAGCAGTCGAGATGACAGGCAACTTATCCGCATGGCTGTAACGGAACGTGCAACCACGTCTCTATCACTGATTCAACAGATGGGGATGTTTGCAAGACAACAACCATCTGCACGAGCAGTTAGACGACGTTTGCAGCAGCATCGACTATGAGCTCGGAGACCATGAGTGCGGTTTCCCTTGACGCTGCATCACAGACAGGAGTGCCTGCGATGGTGTACTCAACGATGAACCTGGATGCACGAATGGCACAACGTCATTTTCTCGGATGAATCCAGTTTCTGTTTACAGCATCATGATGGTCGCATCCGTGTTTGGCGACATCGCAGTGAACGCACATTGGGAGCGTGTATTCGCCATCGCCATACTGGCGCATCACCCAGCGCGATATTATGGGGTGCCATTGGTTACACGTCTCGGTCACCTCTTGTTCGCATTGACGGCACTTTGAACAGTGGACGTTACATTTCAGATGTATTACGACCCGTGGCTCTACCCTTCATTCGATCCCTGCGAAACTCCACATTTCAGCAGGATAATGTACGACCGCATGTTGCAGGTCCTGTACGGGCCTTTCTGGATACAGAAAATGTTCGACTGCTGCCCTGGCCGGCACACTCTCCAGATCTCTCACTAATTGAAAACGCCTGGTCAATGGCGGCCGAGCAACTGGCTCGTCACAATTCGCCAGTCACTACTGTTGCTGAACTGTGGTATCGTGTTGAAGCTGCATGGGCAGCTGTACCTGTACACGCCATCCAAGCCCTGTTTGACTCAATGCCCAGGTGTATCAAGGCCGCTAGTAAGGCCAGAGGTGGTTGTTCTGGCTACTGATTTCTCAGGATCTATGCACCCAAATTGAGTGAAAATGTAATCACATGTCATTTCTAATATAATATATTTGTCCAATGAATACCCGTTTATCATCTGCATTTCATCTTGGTGTAGCAATTTTAAGAGGCTTGTGCACCTGAAGTAAAAAAAGAGCGCATTACACTAAATATTTCTATGTGAGCCCTGCATTGTGCTGTTGACATTTTGTGGAAATGAATGAAATATCTGCTCTGTCTGTGCACTCATCTGAAGGTAAGCTCGTGCCCATCGTGAGTACACACAAAAGTTGCGGTGTTGGCTGGCGCCAGTTTAAGCAGTCGCATATGTGCCAACATCCATCTGATGTCAGTCCATAGCTGCTGCCGTCATTCCCCACTTGTGGCGTCCACAGAGCTGTAGGGCGCCTGCTGGTATAGGGCCTTTAAGGGGCCGGCATATGGCCTGTGGTTCAAAAATGGTTCAAATGGCTCTGAGCACTATGGGACTCAACATCTTAGGTCATAAGTCCGCTAGAACTTAGAACTACTTAAACCTAACTAACCTAAGGACATCACACACACCCATGCCCGAGGCAGGATTCGAACATGCGACAGTAGCAGCCCCGCGGTTCCGGACTGCAGCGCCAGAACCGCACGGCCACCGCGGCCGGCATGGCCTGTGGTCTGGCGCAACACCTCAGAGAGCATGTAGCAGGCTTCGACCTCGTAGAGTCCTACTGTGAGAACAACCACCATCTGCTCGAGAGTCCGGTGTCTGCTTGTGGGGACGGTGGCAGTCGTGTTGGAGTTAGCATGGTACATGCTTAAAAATGTAGTTATACCCATCCTGTCGTAATAGAACACATGCTACAGCATGACCGTATAAGAAAATGGATATGTATGATACGATGAGGGGATAGCAAACCAGAAAGATCTTGCTCAGAAACGGGTTGCGCATATTAGCACACAGTGTATGGTGGAGGTAACAACATTTAGAGCGGTGTTACTGGAAAATCATTATACATCACGCTGGCGCGTCGCTTTTTATAACACAAGTGGTTGTGTGGCGTACTTGTACACATGCAAAGAACAGCTTTCTTTATGTTACCAAAGTAAAATGAAAGAGCACAATCACAGTATAATCTTTGCTTACTTAAACAATGATAAAATAAAATACCTCATATGAGCTGCACCACTTTTTAATCACACAATAACAAAATAAACTTTTGTTATATCATTATGTTGTCACATGTAAGCGTATAGCCATAGTAATGACTCATTAGAATTGTTAAACACTGCATTTCCATCAGATCCCAGCCAAACGCTTATCAGATTCCTAATTATAACATACACAATGGCCTCATTGTGGAGTTGTGCTACTAGCTTGGAATCTAATCATTTTCTTGCATAGATCGTCAATTTTTCCTCACCTACCTCGCTTTTTATTTCACATTATCGCTGCTCAGTTGGACATATGTCTTCACGACTTATCGCTTTGTTAGCTCAAACTATAATGGAGGAATAGATAAGGATTCACAATTGTAAAACAACAATGGAGTGGTTTACGACAATTGTTTTAAGGGTTGGCATACTTTATACATAGGCATGTCCTACAGTTAATTATTACAGAACCACTAATAAATTATAGTGACATCACACGAACGTTTTGGAAAAACATTAAACCGAAAGCGTGTTACTATCAGAGTGATGTAATACAACTTGAGAACTCTGTATAGTCATAATAGGGTGATAATTTATAGTGAGATGGTACACTGTTCACTGGCAAATAAATTGTTTAAATTAATGTGTTCGTATGACATTCCAATGATATATATTTAAGTGAGATGTCAGACACTGGGAAAACTAGATCGTATCTGATGTAGTGGTGGCAGTTGCAGTGCAAGGGACGTGAATCTTGGATCATCTTTTTGTGTTCGTTCTGTAGAGGCTGTGGCGTGTGGATGAGGATACAGCGTCTCCACTGTTGTTCATTCTGTTCCTAGAAATCGACAGGCGAGGTGTACATATGGCCTTGTGTTCCCTGGCCGCAATCCCCAAAATATAGATACAACCAACGTTTTTGAGTATGGAACGCTTTTCTAAACGTACCCTTCATTCACTGCAGTGTAACTGCTGAAGTGAACCAGTGTAAATGTTTTACTCACGTGTATCACGAAATAAGCCTTTGAAATTGTTCATTTCCTGGCCAACCACATCCCCACACTGTACTTTCTAAACTGAACCACAGTGCAGATGTGTATCATGTAACAAAAACTTTATAACTGGCACGACAAATTGTCATTACCCAGTGAAAACGTCGCCCCCATTGTAGTAATTCGCAGAATCAACGTAACTTCCCATGTAATTGTGCTTCTAAATAACCGTCTGTAGTAAATCTTTACACTGAGCTTGGGCACTACCTAATCTGTTACGAATGTCACGTGGACTAGGTCTGATAAATGTGACAAACTTGCAGGCTGCTCACCTATCAACAACCAGTAGAATTTTCCTGCCATGTTGAAGTCACACAACTACCCTAGAGAAACGGGTAGTGAGGAGAGGGACAGGAAGATGGCAATGAGGAGCGAGGGTGGGTGGGGATAGTGAGGGGACACATTCATCCTGACGTTGGTGGAGATCTGACAACAATGCAGGCTGTCTTTGTACTGGTACTGATCTGCTTCTATGTGCTGCACCTGGGAAGGTATACAAGAAATGGAAATACTCATTACAAGGAGATTTTAGTAAGGACTGAGAACAGATGGCTAAATAATTATCTTTTACTGCCCTATAAAAGGCATCCAGAAAGTACAAAAAGTTTCACAACTAAATTTGTGCGTTGGTGATGTAATTTCGTAATTGTTACTGATATATGGTAGCTTTTACATCTCATGATAGCAGTAATATGCTGAGTTTTAAAATACATGTGTATCAACATTTTTCAGCACTGAAGGTAAAATGAAATGAGGCTACAATATGTATTATGGAATATTTTGTAATACTTTACCACAAAAGGGAACTCGCCCTCTGCAGCTTCTGAACCTCCATAAATTCTGGAGCTACGCAGCCTGCCAGGTGCGCCTGAAACAATAAAGGCACACTGACATTCTTGTCATTCAGGTTCCTGTTGAGTTTTCATACGGTTTCCAGCTCTCCTGAATTTTCGGGAACAGTCCTTGAATAATTTTTTTTCTGTCTGTGATCCTAAATACACTCTTGATGCCACTGAATGCCTTGTCTTATCGTCCTTGCACTATTCCTTTCGTATTTATTTTTAAGCTGATTGCCTGAGCTTGTATAAAGGGTCACTTATAATACCCATTTCTTGGAAACCAGTGAACGTCTCATCCACAATGGATTTTGCTATTTAATTTCCCAAATTGGTTGTTTACCTGTATTAAGTCATATATCGTAGTTTAATACTTATTTGGTTCCAGTACTTTCAGCTCTGTAATGTATTTGCCATATTTTTCATGTTCAAATTCAAGTGAAAATTAATAGTGTACGCAATACTACCGATTCATATAAACCAAGATGTGCATAGTACGCATATCGTGCGTGGTTTCCACTTCACCATTCGATACTTCGCTAAACTACTCTCGGAGTTCGCATGAGTTTCTTCTTATTTTGGTATAAAATTAATCGAAAATGGATAATCAGTGACTGCTGGGTTCATATGTACTGAGTTATTCCGATGACTTAATCACCTTCCATTCTCACAACATTTGGCATAACACAAGTGCTTATACTCGTAGTTCATTGAGCAGCAGGCTGGCTTTCGTCAAAAGTTTTATGTACTGTGCTGGGGGAGAGAGAAAGGAGTTTACGACAGTATTACTGGAACATGTAAAACACAAAAACAAAAAACCCTCACAGTGATAAGGTGAGTCTTCGGCACCAGTCCGCTGGCTGAAGGGGAATAAGAAGACTCTGAACTAAACTGAACTCCATCTAAACTGGCCTCGGAAGTCTTATGCTCAGGCGATAGCCGTCACTGGTTGTGGATACGGAGGGAACACACACTAATTCCCCGGCCATTGTCAGCTTTCGTGACCGGAGCTGCTACTTCAGAATGAAGTAGCTTCTCAATTGGGTTCACAAGGGCTGAGTGCTTCCGCTTTCCAAGAGCACTCGGCAGAGTTGGAAAATGAAGTGCTAGCCAAGCCCGACAACACTTAAACATCAGAAGACTCTGATCGATAAAAATCATGATCCTAAGGAATGCCGGGGCAGAGAATTACACAACGGAAAAGATCTTCTCCAGAGATTCGCGAAAGCATACAGCACTTAACAAGACACCTTTGGTTTCTAACTTGCTTTCGTGCAGCAATGGCAAACGATACCTGCACCGGAGCTTGGATGGTTGAGATTTGGTGGCATATCTGCTACGGTTGGGAGCACGTTCGACTGGCTCGTCTGTGCTGATTATGCTGGTGGGAGTTATTATTATTGTCCATCCTTTTGACTGAGAGCTTCGTCTCTCGTCTGCCTCACGATTGCTCGTGAGGCGGAAAGGGCTCACTGCTCTGAGGTCAGGTTTCTATTCCATATTTCGTAGACGGCAGCAGTCATTCTGTGTTCATATTCCGAACTCAGCAGCAATCGTTCGGTTTTTAGATTTGTGGTCATGGTCTTCTGATTCTGATTCCAGTTTCCGCAGTGATCAGTATCTTGTTTCACTTCCCAGCTGAAGTCTTCCATCGTGCACTGTGCGGTGAAATGGCCTTCAACATCATCAATGATCGCCGATGGAAGCACATTCCGGTAACAACCAACCTGCATCTACTAATTGTGAGCGAAGTGAGGAAGCGACTTGCTGCGGCATCACGTCTTTGGCAGCTATATTCATCAAGCCATCTATGGTAAGGACAGTGTGTAACGTCAAACTTAGTAACGAGGGTTGCAATGGCTAGAGTCCAGGTTATGCAATGTGGGAGTTAGTGTAACCTTAATATTGATTAACATGGACCACAGAGCCTATGCTTCCAGCTAAAGATCTTTGGGTTTTTCTTCTCGTATTGTGTGAATCGAGTAGTCTCACATCTTAATAGTTGAAGTCCTGGAACTCGTATCGTTGCCCCATGAGCAAGATGACTGCAATTATTTCCTCAACCCTGTTCGTTCCATACATTCCTCCACATATTCTAGCTAAAATACGTATGTATTCAATTGTTTTCATTACTAATTCAGTATGATTACTTCTTTGCAAATTCAGTTTACCTTTTATTCCAAGCTATGTCGCTCGTGGATTTTTTTATTATCTCGTGTTTTCGTCAAGAAATTCTTGTTGCTGAACCCCTGACTTTCATTTAGAAGAGTAAAACTGTTCCTTATGTGAAACCAGCACTATATGTTCGCTGTTCCGGCAACTTCTTTAATTATCGTGAGTTTCCGAAGTAGAGAGTTAGTAGTGTGTTCTCATGGTGGCATCCTGTAGACAGTAGTTTCATGGGAACTCCCTGCACCACTAGATCCAACATATCAGATAAAAGTACGAACTTGCTTCGCGAGCCCAATGCATTTCGCAATTTGTATGTTTCTTGTTTGCTCATTTACACATTTAGATCGTTAAGCATGATAATCGTCAATGTGAAGTTAATATTTACACAGCACTTGATTAGTAATTGATAGCCGTAATAATAACAGTCTAGCAGATATAGTAGTGACTATGAAATAACTGAAATGTATGACAGCATAACAGAAGGAATGAGGCGTGGAGAATAATTTCACTGCTCTGAGTAAGAATGAGAAGTAATACTGTAAGGTTGACAGATAAGGCTGAAGGAACAAAACTTTGTGTAATCAAACAGACTTGTAGTAGCCGTTCAGCATCACGCGTCGACACTTAAAAATCGATGACAATTTGCCGGTAGTAACAATTTACAGATATGCGAAACAAGTTGCTAGGCAAGTAGCTAAATGTGCATACGATATTGTGAGTCATAACTTGTGTTTTTGGTTGAGAGATTGCACCAGTGACACACTTAAACGCTTTTCAACTTGTAGATGTCATGCTCTTATCGTGAAATGAAATCAGTTATCATGACTGCAGTTGCATCATCTGCAATCTGACCACTAACAAATATTTGGTTTAACTCAGATGCCTGTACCTAACCATTTGATTTCTAGCGATGGAGACATAATGAGACCCTATAAAGACTTGAAAGGCATTAGCAAACTCCTCATTATCAGACGAAATGCTAGGTATGGAACATGTCTCGAACAACAGCTTAACACCCACGCATCGGAAAACACCACAGATGTAAAAGTCAACGTGCAAAACTGCGTTGCAGGATCAACTAACCAATAACCTTAAATAAGTAAAATGTGTTTACAAAATCCTTAATTCTACCACCTAGATGGAATTCAAGCTGGTTCACTTATTTCACATTATTTTAAATAACAGTAATGTAGAAATTCCCGTCAACGTACTAGGAGAACCACAGTTCCAAAGTGTAGTATTTGTATTGGTAAGTAATCTGTATGTCCGATAATTTTACTAACTTACTAAGTTTTCAACGTCCGTTATGAGTATGCCTTTATGAATGAAATCTCGATCATTTCCTATTTTCTACGTGCTTGCCCCTTATTTTTTACTGTAATATTTTTCAAAATGCTGACTCCACTTAAAAATAAAGTGTGTTTGGTATGTCGTGGCTCAAGAAGTTCAGTTAGCGGCTGTACGGCAAATCAAAATATAACAGGAAATTGAACTGAAAATTGTTTTACATAGTTCTTTTTTGACATTATTTGAAGTTAAATGAAGTATTCAGTTCTCTTGCAACGAAATTTCTATTGCTTCCCCTTAGTCGTCCGGATGTCTTTCTTAGAAGTTGAAACTAGAATTCTCTTAAATTGACCCTTGCATGTTATAAGTTGTAAAAATTTTTTTCTTTCCAAAAATATTTCGTTCATTCAGGTAATGCAGATTGGATTCAACTGCCTTGAAACAGAAGCAGGCGTTTCAAGTGAAACAGTAAAACTATCTGCTGCATTTTCGGTCGTATGTATTTCTTACTGACTGACTACGTAGAAGTTTGAAACTATTCCTTACGCAATACTGTATAACGAGGTCTAATACTGGAGTGCTGACAAACGTAGACCATATGATACCACATACTAAGATGTCATTGATGTACGTATGTAATCAATCGTCGTATGGGTGCAAATAATCTTATTATTAAATATAGTGCTGCTACGGCAGTGATTTCTGATAACAACTTTCAGTCCGCATCGGATGGTTTTAACTGCAGTGCAAATACCGCCTGATAATAAGAATAACAATCGAAAATAGTAGTGAAAGCATAAACATAACAGTACCTTTATTCAGTTACAATCAAGTCGTTTCTACAGTTACCAGAATATATAAGCTCGAAACTCTGCAGTTTTTCGGATAAATAAGTTAACTGTAAAGTAGCTTTATACGGTAAAATCGTAATCATTTGTAGGTAAATACTGGCAAAACACTGTGCTGATGGTAGGAATGACCATTAGCTGCTAAATGGGAGAAGTTTAAATTTATGCTCTTGCCAAACGTAAGAATGCAGTAGGCATCGATCACAGTATTACTGTGACACCACCAGAGATAGCCATGTCATGCAGATAGCAGTAAGTATCAATGTGTGGATACGAATTGTAGAATTGTCAAACAGGATAAACTGAAGAAACAGCGAATGACAGGTTACGATTCAGTGCAGGTGTACTAGAACATTTTACTAGGAGCGTCCAATAACCAATGCCACATTTCTTTTCTTCTGAAACCAGGTCCGTTTTATTCAGGTTCCAATACAGCTTATTATTACTCACTGTTCTGCTACAAAACACTATCTTTCAACATAATCTCCGTTTAATGCGACACCCTTGTGCCGTCTTATTAAGAAAGCCTGTATGCCCGCACTGGTCGACGTCGAAGACAACGTCTTACTGAACCAGCAAATTCTCCATCATTTACGTGAGTCAGGAAAAACATATTGAAGACGGAAACTGCGATATCGAAGCTGTAGGGTGGATGAGAAAGAAAAGCGCAATGAATTTTTGTGATATGCTCTCGGGTGCACAGACTTGTGTGAGGCTTTGGGTTGTCGTGGGAAAGGAGGGGTTCGTTTATGTTTTTGTGCCAACGAACGCGCTGAAGTCCTGTCTTTAGTTTTCTGAGGGTGGCACAGTACAAATCAGAGTTCATAGTTGCACCATGCAGCAGAACCTCAAACAGAATAGACCCTTCAGAGTCCCAAAAGACCGTCTCTACGGCTATGCCGGCTTTGAGCTATTTCATTGTAACTGAGGTGGTGTGGCACATCACCATTGATTACCGTCTGGTTTCTGGCTCGACGTGATGAACCCATATTTCATCGCCTTTGACGATGTTCGACAAAATATTGTCACTATCAGCCTCGTAACACGCAAGTGATTCAGCAGAGATGCTCCTTCGTTGCTCTTCATGGATTTCTGTTAGGCGGCAAGTAGCCAAACGGGTATACAGCTTTGAGTACCCCAACTGGTGGTCGAGTGTGGTAGCACCACCAACAAATATGTCCGGTTGTTCAGCGTGTGTTTGATTTTCATCCGTCGAGCATCTCGAAAGAGAGTGTCCACGCGTTCCGACGACAGACGCCTCGCCTAACGACTCAACGTGCTTTTGTTCACAGCCATGATTCGGTAGACATTCCGCAAGCACCTGTGAATATCAGTAATGCTCTGGTTTTCCGTGAAAATAAACTCAATGACATCTCCCTGGTTGGAATTCACCTCCGTTACAACGCTATTTTCAGGGATACATATACTGTCGCAGCCAATCGGAACTTCATGAAACCTTCTGGAGCTGAATTGGGATTACTCCATGATCTCTCACAACAAATTCCACATTTTTAGAACCGAAATAGGCCCACAAAAATGTGTTTCACTTGTTGAACGCACTTCTTGAATGTGTTCTATGGAGACTGCTAACATAATACTTTTACGCCCAGTACTAGGATATATATATATATGTATATATTCTACTCTCTCACGATGTAAAATGACCACTGATGTCGTTGAAATGGAGTACCTGGCAGTAGGTGGCAGCTCAATGTATATATATATATATACCTGGCACCTACTGCCAGGTACTCCATTTCAACGACATCAGTGGTCATTTTACATCGTGAGAGAGTAGAATGGCGCGCTCCGCGGAACTCAAAGACTTCGATCGTGGTCAAGTGACTGGGTGTCACTTGTGTCGTACGTCCGTTCAAAATGGTTCAGATGCCTCTGAGCACTATGGGACTTAACATCTGAGGTCATCAGTCCTCTAGAACTTAGAACTACTTAAATCTAACAAACTAAGGACATCACACACATCCATGCCCAAGGCAGGATTCGAACCTGCGCAGTTCCTGACTGAAGCGCCTAGAACCGCTCGGCCACACCGGCCGGCCATACGTCCGTACGCGAGAATTCCACAACTCCTAAACATACCTTGGACAACTGTTTCCGATATGACAGTGAAGTGGAAACGTGAAGGGAAACGTACTGTACAAAAGCGTGTAGGCCGACCTCGGCTGCTGACTTAAACCGCCGACAGTTGAAGAGGGTCGTAATGTGTAACAGGCAGACATCTATTCAGACCAACACACAGGAATTCGAAACTGGAATCAGGATCCACTGCAAGTACTATGACAGTTAGGCTGTTGTTGTTGTTGTGGTCTTCAGTCCTGAGACTGGTTTGATGCAGCTCTCCATGCTACTCTATCCCGTGCAAGCTTCTTCATCTCCCAGTACTTACTGCAACCTACATCCTTCTGAATCTGCTTTGTGTATTCATCTCTTGGTCTCCCACTTCGATTTTTACCCTCCATGCTGCCCTCCAATGCAAAATTTGTGATCCCCTGATGCCTCAGAACATGTCCTACCAACCAGTCCCTTCTTCTTGTCAAGTTGTGCCACAAACACCTCTTTTCCCCAATTCTATTCAATACCTCCTCATTAGTTATGTGATCTACCTATCTAATCTTCAGCATTCTTCTGTAGCACCACATTCGAAAGGTTCTATTCTCTTCTCGTCCAAACTATTTGTCGTCCATGTTTCACTTCCATACATGGCTACACTCCATACTTCCTGACACTTAAATCTATACTCGATGTATTTCTCTTCTTCAGAAACGCTTTCCTTCCCATTGCCAGTCTACATTTTATGTCCTCTCTACTTCGACCAATTCCTTTACTACCTTAAGTGTCTCATTTCCTAATCTAATTCCCTCAGCATCACCCGACATAATTCGACTACATTCCATTATCCTCGTTTTGTTTTTGTTGATGTTCATCTTATATCCTCCTTTCAAGACACTGTCCATTCCATTCAACTGCTCTTCCAAGTCCTTTGCTGCCTCTGACAGAATTACAATGTCATCGGCGAACCTCACACTTTTTATTTCTTCTCCATGGATTTTTATACCTACTCCTAATTTTTCTTTTGTTTCCTTTACTTCTTGCTCAATATACAGATTGAATAACATCGGGGAGAGGCTACAACCCTGTCTGACTCCCTTCCCAACCACTGCTTCCCTTTCATGTCCCTCGACTCTTATAACTGCCATCTGGTTTCGGTACAAATTGTAAATAGCCTTTCGCTCCCTGTATTTTACCCCTGCCACCTTCAGAATTTGAAAGAAAGTATTCCAGTCAACATTGTCAAAAGCTTTCTCTAAGTCTACAAATGCTAGGAACGTAGGTTTGCCTTTCCTTAACCTTTCTTCTAAGATAAGTCGTAAGGTATCAGTAAGGGCGGGAGGTGAGAAAATTTGGATTTGACGGTCAAGCAGCTGCTCATAAGCCATACATCACGCTGGTAAATTCCAAACGACGCCTCGCTTGGTGTAAGGAACGTAAACACTGGTCGTTTGAAGAGTGGAGAAACGTTGTGTGCAGTGACGAATCACGGTACACAATGTGGCGATCTGATGGCAGGGTATGGGCATAGCGAATGCCCGGTGAACGTTATGTGCCAGCGTATGTAGTGTCAACAGTAAATTTCGGAGGCACTGGTGTTATGGTGTGATAGAGTTTTCCATGGAGAGTGTTTCACCCGTTGCTGTTTTCCGTGGCACTATCACAGCACGGGCCTACATAGATGTTTTAAGCTAGTTTTTGCTTCCCACTGTTGAAGAACAATTTGGGGATTACGACTGCATCTTTCAACACGATCAACTACCTGTTCATAATGCACGGTCTGTGGTGGAGTGGTTGCACGACAATAACATCCCTGTAATGCTGTGGCCTGCACATAGTCCTGATCTGAATCCTATAGAACACCTTTGCGACGTTTTGGAACGTCGACTTCGTGACAGGTCTCACCGACGGACAACGGTACCTCTCCTCAGCGTAGGATTCCTTGAAGAATGGGCTGCCTTTCCCCAAGAGACGTTCCACCACCTGATTGAAGGTATGCCTGCGAGAATGGAAGCTGTTATCGAGGCTACGGGTGGACCAACACCATACTGAATTCCAGAATTACCTATGGAGGGCCCCACGAACTGTCATTTCCAGACAGGCGTCCGGATACGTTTGATCGCATAGCGTAATTTATTAAAATTTTTTACGGAGAAAGATGTCCTATATCTCATTTGTAGCTAATGCCAAGAACGGCCTTCTACCGTGGAGTCCTAACTACTCTTCTGACTTATACTCGTACCTTGAAGATAACCTTAGACCCAGAGAGAAATAAGAGGAAAAATTCTTCTCCCATTCCACCTATCAGACAAATGGGAACAAACGATAACATGCGATACTATATGAATATCACTGGTCATGCAGAGTACGGTCGATAACCAGCTTAGAAAAGTTACGCTTATTAAAAATTTATCTACAGAAATTTATAAACGAAAGGAATGAAAGTCTACCAGCTTCTAAATTGTATTCAACAAAATTACTGTAAGTTAAAGGAAGCAAGACATATTCTGTGTCAGACATATGTATAATGAATTGTGGAAATACGTAAACACGTTGATAGCTTATACTGCATGAGTGGTAGAAATTTTCTGAGTGCTGAGACGAAACCGCAGAAAAGAACAAATTAGGCACTATGAAAGACACGCAGCTCTTTGTGTGCTGTGTGGCATCGACACGTAGGGGGCAAAAGCAGCAACAGTTGATATGATCTGTAACAATAAACTCGTTCAAAGATGGTGTGTGTGGCTATTAAACCAAAAGCAAACGAAATGTCTCCACAAACATTGTGGAGTAGATACCAAAGGTACGAGGATCAATCAGTGTGGTAAACTTGTACCAAGTAATGGAAAAACGTTTTAAGCCATTTGGCTGTCAGTAACGATTGTTGTAACGTTTTGAACTAATTTAAAAACTACCAATGATGAAAGGCGCTAAAGTGAAGATGGTGCGTCGTACTCTGATGGAGCATATTTTCTCTAGAAGAGTGCAATGCGGAGTAGATAAAAATTGAACCGGAGGAACTACATGTGCTCAAAATCGTTGGTTACAGTATAAATTAAAGTTTCTTCCGAAGAAAACATAACTCTTTATAGATTACTCTGGGATTCACGAGGTACGTAGCTCTCTGAAACAAGTTTTCTTACGAGGATGCTCAGAACGCTATGTTTTTGTTGACTCCAGATCAAAAAGACTTGTGTTAAGAATATTTGCGTTTCGTATATAAAAATGTAAGTATGACACGAATAAATCATGACGTAACGAGAGTGGTACTATACGTCTCGGAGACAGAACTACAGTCAAACTAGAACTACTTTATATGAAGTTTCGTTTCAAATTTCGCGAAATTGGGAAAAATACTACAGTGTCTGGAAATTCCGTGAAAAAAACGCCGTAGATACAATGCATTCTGGAATGGACAAATAGATCACGTATTTTTTCATTGTCCGTGCCACTTTACACACGAACATTACACTAAGGTCCCAAAAATCATAGGATAGCGATACACATAAATACAGATTGTGGTAGTATCGCATACATAAGGTATAAAAGGACGGTGCATTGGCGGAGCTGTCTTTTGTTCTGAAGGGATTCATGTGGAAAGGGTTTCCGACCTGTTTAAGGTAGCACGATGGGAATTGTCAGACATTGAGCGATGAATGTTATTTGGTGCTAGATGGATGGGACATTTCATTTAGGAAATCGTTGGGGAATTCAGTACCCCGTGATCCTCAGTGTCAAGAGTATGCTAAGAATACCAACTTTCAATCATTATCTCTAATCACGGAGAACGCAGTATCTGACAAAGTTCACTTAAAGGCCCACAGTATCCGACGGATTTCACTTAAAGGCCGAGAGCAGCGGCGTTTGCGTAATGTTATCAATACTGACAGACAAGCTACCCTGCGTGAAATAACCCAAGAAATTAATGTCTGACGTACGTCGAACGTTTCCATTGGGACAGTCCATGCGCTATGGCAGCAGACGACCGAAGCGAGTGTCATTGCTAACAGCACGACATCGGCTTCAGCGCCTCTCCTGGGTTCTTGACTATATCGGTTGGACACTGAAATACTGGAATACCGTGGCCTCGTCGGATATGTCCCAATTTAATTTGGTAAGAGCTGATGGTGGTATTCGATTATGGCGCAGCCTTGCACCTAGGTTGTCGACAAGGCACTACGCAAGCTGGCGTGGTTCCTGAATGGTGCGGGGTCTGTTTGCATGGAATGGACTTGGTCCTCTGGATGTTCGGCTGCTGGGACACTATTTGCCGCCATGCATGGATTTTAGGTTCCCACACAGTAATGGAATTATTATGGACGGCAATTTGCCGTGTCACTGGGGCACAATTGTTCGCGATTGATACGCAGAAAATTCTGAACAATTCGGGCGAACAGTTTGACCACCAAGATTCCACTCCATGATTCCATGACATCAATCCCATCGAACTTTTACGGGACGCAGTCGGAAGGCCAGAAGGCACACAAAACCATGCACCGGAGGCACTTCAGCAATTATGGAGGAGGCTATGGAGGCAGCATGGCGTAGTATTTGCGCAGCTGACTTCCAGTACCATATGTAGTAGGCATTAGGCATTGGCTCTGAGCACTAAGGGACTTAACAGCTATGGTCATCAGTCCCCTAGAACTTAGAACTACTTAAACCTAACTAACCTAAGGACATCACACAACACCCAGTCATCACGAGGCAGAGAAAATCCCTGACCCCGCCGGGAATCGAACCCGGGAACCCGGGCGTGGGAAGCGAGAACGCTACCGCACGACCACGAGCTGCGGACCCATATGTAGTCCATGCCACGTCTGGCTGCTGCAGTAAGCCGGGAAAAGGTGGTCTGACACGATATTGGGAAGTATCCCATGACTTTATGCAAGTTGCGACTCAAAAATATTATTTAAAATTTTACTTTATAGAGAAGATGTTGAAATACAGCTATCCTGCGGCATTTATGAAGTCCAACATCTTCGTTACACGGAATTCTATGTTACTGAGACTCTTACCGTAGCACTGGCTGGCTGAAATCAGGAGCAAGCACACTATCAAAGAAATCATAATGGACAGCTGTAATACGACTTCATGTAGGTATCATTTATATACAGCTGGTCAAAGATATGGCGGTATGTACGTTTTCTTCCTCGATAGTCTCTTTATCTAATCTGTTCTTCGTTGTTATTCATCGTCTCAAGCGTTAGAAAGTGCTTTATAAGGGGTCAGTTGATTAACGATCTACACACACAGTGAGATGTTACGCAACACAGAAACGTAGACCCCAAAGTTTTGTGATCGTGCGCTAGATCGCACGTAGTTGTTTGCCCTCAGCGCACATATTTTGATGCTACAACCACCGCCAGCCGGGGTGGCCGAGCGGTTCTAGGCGCTACAGTTTGGAACCGCGCGACCGCTGCGTTCGCATGTTCGAATCCTGCCTCAGGTATGGATGTCTGTGATGTCCTTAGGTTAGTTAGGTTTAAGTAGTGCTAAGTTGTAGGGGACTGAGGACCTCAGCAGTTAAGTCCCATAGCGCTCAGAGCCATTTGAACCATTTTTTGCTACAACTAACATCTAAAATTGACTCCGAGATCATGTATTAATTAGCTGTAGATTGAGGAGGTATTGAATGCTATGAAAATAAATGTCTATCCTGTATATGGAAAATCTGAACTTTGTCCAAATAAATACTTTTCTGTTATCTTAAATGCACCACTATCTGCCGTACGTAGTTGCGTGCAGAAAGTTAGAGGCTCTATTAGGTTAGTCTTGCATGGATACTGACACTTTATCGTGAGAGCAGATAACAACTATATATTGGCTTCCACATGAAATGCTGCATCATCAATTATATATATCGTCCGTATAGATAACGTTTAATCTGACTGGGTGCTATACCTATTACACAGTACTCTCTATTGATAAGCCAAAACATTATGGCCCCTGCCCACTGCGACGCTGAATGCCGCCTGGTAGCGTTGAGAACAAAAGACGCGGTAACATAAGTTTAATAAACGGATTAGACACGATCGGCGGCTCATTCTAACGAAGACATGGGTTGCAAATCGGGAAATCCATTGAGATAAGTCACTCTGACGACAGGCAAATTATTATTACGCAGAGACTGTGAACGGGTATCTGGAAAACGGCGAAGCTGGTTGAATGTTTAGGTGCTACTGTCGTTAGCACCTACGGAAAGAGGTAGAAGGGCAATGAAATTACCACTAGCTGCTAAATGGTTAGACGTCCAAGACTCATCACAGAGCGTGGGGTTCGGAGGCTTCTTTGCTCTCTAGAGTAGGACAGATTTTGATCTGTCGCATTTCTGTCAAAAAAGCACTATGCTTGTGTACGTACAAGTGCATCGCAGCACACCCTTCATCGTACATTGCTGAACATGAAGTTCCACAGTGGATCACCCTGATGTGTTCACATCCTGACCCAACGACGTCGTCAACTACGATTTTAGTGGGCACAGGACCATCGGGATACGACTGTCGATCGGTGATAACCTGTCGGCTCTTCAGGTGTTCGTTACACTAGGTCGTTGGCCTTTGACACAACCGCCTTCATCGAGGTGATCTGCAGCTCGAATCGTGCAGCGCCCACGGACGCACGCTGGGGGAGCAGTATTATGCAATGGGAGACATATCCCTGTGCTTGCATGGGGCCTGTGGTAGTAATCACAGACAGGCTGACACCAGCGAGCCACCTGCATCCTTCACGGTTGATGTCTTCCCCGAAGGCGATGTCATCTTTCAGCAGTATACATCTCAGTGTCTCAGAGGCAGAACCATGTCACAGTGGTTTGAGGAGAATTATAGTGAACTCAGGTTGATGTCTCAGTGACAAAATTCGCTTGATGTAAATCCCATAGACCCGATCTGGGTCACTATCGGCACCATCACCGCGTAGGAAAATCAGTGGCCCATTATTTACGCAAATTACATGACCAGTGCTCAAACATCTAACGCCATATACTTTCACAAACCTACTAACAAACTGTCGGATCCCTGAAACGCAGAATCGGTAATGTATTTCGTTCCGAAGCCGGAATAGTAAACAATTAAGCAAGTGGTCATAATGTTTTCGCTCGTCATTGTAGGTGGTAGAGGAAATCTACTGTTAGGTGGCAATAGAAGCCGGCCGGTGTGGCGGAGTAATTCTAGGCGCTTCAGTCTGGAACCGCGCGACCGCTCCGGTCGCAGGTTAGAATCCTGCCTCGGGCATGGATGTGTGTGATGTCCTTAGGTTAGTTAGGTTTAAGTAGTTCTAAGTTCTAGGGGGCTCATGACCTCAGATGTTAAGTCCCATTGTGTTCAGAGCCATTTATTGGCAATAGAAAGAGAATGACAATGAAACTCGTTATCTTCTGACCAACGTATTTTGGTCCAACTTCTACATGAATGTAGTTTACCACGCCATTCCTTCTAAAGAGCAATACTATTCACAAATTTCTTATTGAATAATTAGTATATTTCTAGATAGTATAACTTATATAGGTCTCCATAGACATTTGTTATTAATTTGACACAAAAATAACTGTTTTCTACCGCCGTTTCTCGTCAGCTCAGTACTAAGTATGGTAGCTCTTGTGACAATATGTCGGTGATCAACATTTAAATGTGATTTACATTCTTCATTAATATTAATAATATGGGTATTAATTTCAAATAATGATTTTATGCAATCTGCCCAAGACCCAAAATTTCTAGATGCCGTGAATATTAAGTTACGATTATAACAATTACCTCACTAATCCCTAAACAAGTTGGTCACACTTACGTTGCGAGCTAATACGTTTTTCGACTTTCAACCTTTCTGTTATCATTTTTCGCGTTTTATCCATAGTATGTTAGTATGAAGTAGGTTTCACTACTTTCTGCTTCTAGGTTTACAACTAAACTGGACAAATATGTGTCTACAACAACACAACCTGTAGATTTAAACTTAGCATATTACACAAGAACAATTTTCAGCTTTGTCCCTACTGCATATTCCTTTTCACCTTTGAGTGTAATATCTAAACTTAACCTAGCTTTTCAATTAGAGGGCAAGGTAGTGATCTTTATAGAAACCACTGATTATTAGTAATCACTAAAGTATCTGACCACTAGTGGTTCGCACATTTTACTTTCTTTCTATGATCTCAAGATGATTTCAGTGTGAGTGAACGTCATATAGGGAAATATCACAAGTCGGAAAATTTTTTTATTAGTTCTTCTCTGTACGTAACACTATGCTCTGTCACTACGCTCTGTCAACAAGAACCTGGCTATTATACATACAAGATGTACTTGTGATATTTGAGGACCTGAGTTCCCGAATGTACTTTCACTAATCTGTCCTATTCAAAATTAAATAGATAGTACCGCCGCCACGTCATTTCTGTATCTAGAATGCGAAACAAAGCTGAGCATTTTCAGGCACTGGAGTCTATTTGAACAGAATCCATATAACGTTGTCGCAGATTGGGCTACGCAGCAACAGTAACTAGTCCTCATAAGAGAAAAATGACGCTAATCATTCTTCAACTAATGGTTCGTGTTGTAACTAGTTTTTACTGTTCACTCGTCCACTGTTTGCATAAACCAATAATATCTCACCGTCATTATATTTAATAATCACAACAGAAGCATTAGTGCTAGATGATAAGCTTGCATTCGAGACGACATAATGTACCAAATCCGTATTTAAAATCCAACAAAACCAGTAGACAATCTCCGAGTTTTCTGAGCTGTATCAACCACAACACATAACAAAGCACCACAAACCACTTGACTAACTGAGAGTGGGCTGAACAGAATTACTAACCATCAGAACACTAGAGACCACTCGACTGCCTTTGGGTTTATGAGCAGTATTACCATCTAACAATTGACCAGAAATCACTCAAATAACTTAAGAGTGTTAAAAGTAGTGTCACCACCCAACAAAACACCAGAAGCCACTCAACTACTTTAAATTGTTCTGAGAAGTATTACCATCCAACAAAACACCAAAAATTACTCGTCTACCTTATAGTGTTCTGAGTAGTGTCACCATTTCGCTATTACTGAACCAAATCTGAGACAAGCATACTTTAATCGATCATCAGTACAACACAGTAATAAGACCAATGACGTCTCATCAAACAAACTATCCGTTGCTAAATTCCACCAGACAAGAAACTACGTTTTTTTTACTCCATCAT
The DNA here is from genome assembly GCF_023864275.1 of Schistocerca cancellata. Lineage (NCBI taxonomy): Eukaryota > Metazoa > Arthropoda > Insecta > Orthoptera > Acrididae > Schistocerca > Schistocerca cancellata. Next base: position 523,159,730 of record NC_064630.1, on the reverse strand, counting down.
ATAGTAGCTCTGGACAATCTCACAGACTTTCTAAGAGTCACCTTCCATCGCAGAGCACTGACTTAATCAAACTAATGGTCAGGATCTTGTATAAGTCTATCAAGAAAATCTCGTTGTAACTGGTACTTCTATTCAAATTAATTCGAAGTCAAACCTCACGGTTGACTTACCGCCTCATAATCTTATACCTGACTATTCACGGATCAAGCAGCTCCCTCGGCCAGTTACCCAATCCATTACAACATATATACCCGCTTATCAGTCACAATGGTATTGTCATGAACTATTAAAAGAAACAATTCAACAGCGTCATTACCTCTTTTTACAACTAGCTAAGCAAATGTCAGCGCAGTCTGTTGAAATTTCTGGTGGCCAGCTAACTCTCGCTACTTACTCCCTTGTGTGGAGCATTCTACCTGGCCGGTAAACATACATCCACCACCAGACTGCGGTCCCATCGGACACCACCAGTCTACGATAACATGTTATTATAGACGAAATAAATAACATGTTAACAATACATAACAATACACAATGTTAATTACATTATGTGATCAAAACTATCCGGACACCCCTAAAAACATACGTTTTCCATATTAGGTGCATTCTGCTGCCACCTACTGCCAGGTACTCCATTTCAACGACCTCAGTGGTCATTAGACATCATGAGAGAATAGCATGGGGCGCTCCTTGGAACTCACGAACTTCGAACGTGGTCAGGTAACTGGGTGTCACTTGTGTCATACGTCCGTAAGCGAGATTTCCACAACTCCTAAACATTCCTTGGTCAACTGTTTCCGATGTGATAGTGAAGTGGGAACGTGAAGAGACACGAGCAGCACAAAAGCGTACAAGCCGACCTCGGCTGCTGACTGAAACTGCCGACAGTTGAAGAGGGTCGTAATGTGTAATAGGCAGACATCTACCCAGACCATCACACAAGAGTTTCAGACTTCATCAGGATCCACTGCAAGTACTATGACAGTTAAGCGGGAGGTGAGAAAACTTGGATTTAATGGTCGAGTAGCTGCTCATAAGCCACTCATCATGCCTGCAAACGCCAAATGACGCCTCGCTTGGTGTAAGGTGCGTAAGCATTGGACGATTGAACAGTGGAAAGACGTTATGTGGAGTGACGAATCACAGTACATAATGTGGCGATTCGGTTGCAGGTTGTGGGTATGGTGAACGCCCGGTTGATGTCCCAGCGTATGCAGTGCCAACAGTAAAATTCGGAGGCGGTGGTGTTATGGTCTGATCGTGATTTTCATGGAGGGGTCTTGCACCGTTGTTGTTTTGCGTGGCACTATCACAGCACAGGCCTAAACCCATGTTTTAAGCACTTTAAGCACCTTCTTGCTTCCCACTGTTGAACAATTCGGGGATGGTGACTGCATCTTTCAACACTATCGAGCACCAGTTCGTAATGCACGGCCTGTGACGGAGTGGTTACACGACAAACATCCCTGTAATGGACTTGCCTGCACATATTCCTCATCTGAGCCCTATAGAACACATTTGCGATGTTTTGGAACGCCGACTTCGTGGCAGGCCTCACCGACCGACATCGATAACTCTCCTGAGCGCAGCACTCCGTGAAGAGTGGGCAGCCGTTCCCCAAGAAACGTTCCACCACCTGATTGAACGTATACCTGCGAGAGTGGAAGGTGTCATCAAGGCTAACGGTGGGCCAACACCATATTGAATCCCAACGTTACCGATGGAGGGCGCCACGATCTTGTAAGTCATTTTCAGCCAGGTGTAGGTTACTTTTGATCGCATAGTGTATCTATCAGATGATATGTAATTAGTTCAGGGTATTCACTTGCACGTGATGTATACACAGCCGGCCGGTGTGGCCGTGCGGTTCTAGGCGCTTCAGTCTGGAACCGCGTGACCGCTACGGTCGCAGATTCGAATCCTGCCTGGGGCATGGATGTGTGTGATGGCCTTAGGTTAGTTAGGTTTAAGTAGTTATGAGTTCTGGGGGACTGATGACCTCAGATGTTAAGTCTCATAGTACTCAGAGCCATTTGAACCATTTTTTTTTTATGTATACACATGTACTGTGTCACTTCACAGCACACACGTGATTATCATGTTTCTCTGGTAAAGATCTAGATGTCTTCTGCCAGCAACACACAATTATATAAGCTGCACTTTCACTGGTGTGTTTATCACACAGTACCTGTAAGCGGCAGTTAATATATCAGCTACATGGTCTATTTGGCGTACAGTGAAACCTATTGTAACTGTTCTCTCTGTTCAATAACTAGCACCTTAACGCCGTTCGTGTTGTGTTGAAAATCGGTCTAAAGCAGATCATTTTCATAAATGGATTTATACTTTAATCTTGACAAATATTAAACAACACAAGGGTATTATCTACTCAGATATAGTGCATGGAACAGTAGGCGTTGTTTAACAGTAATTATTTGTATTTGAACTGTTTTCTGGTGTTTCGACTTCTATGAGGTATACATCCTCCTTTTAATATAAGAATTAAATTTCTGAAAACAAATCACAGATGACGTCACACGATGACTTATACGAGTCAACGGTATTTTCCAGCTATTTAATGTTTGAATATCTCGATTTTCATAATTATGATTGTTGTAGAAGCTTTTGTGGCGTTGGCAGTTGCTTCTTTGGTTTGTAGTTTGTCTCTTGAGGGATTTTATCACTTCTAACCTTCTACCCTATTACATTTTTGATGAAGCAGGAAAACAAGGACACAGATCTCGCAAGCTTGGGTATAAGACAGTTAATTTACTTTGTTTTCGGTTTATATTGTTGGGCAACAGCTTGCTCAATCGATATGACAGATTCATTTATGTTAATTCATACTCCCGAAGTTTGCCTATAGATGCACTGTTGGTTTTCATACCGTCTACGGAACTACTAAAGTAATGCATTTTTCGTCACCATGTGTGTTTTTCTAAATTGAAAGGAAGCACAGTCAATGTCTGAAAGTTACTGGTTTTGTTTTGTTAGAGATTGTAAAGCTATTTCTCTTCACAGTATGAAGTGACATACGTTTAGTTACAACATTCACTCGCTTGGTTCCGCGTATAAGAAGATATATCGCATGCGTTCACATTTCGGAACACTCGTAGCTCTTTGGGATGAGATTTATGTCTGTATACATAGTTTGAATTTATGGGGTTATTATTTTTCTCTATAGATACTGGTACTATTCTAGTGGTAAGCCAGGCCTAGAAAATCATTAAAATAGTGGTGTGTTTTTGTATCTAAATACAAGTGTTACACGAGCTGAAACAATTTCACCATCAGCAGTTTTCAGGCAAGCAGAGGACAGAAGCTATGATTTTATACCATTCTTGGTCACCTAAACGTTCCCCTGTGTCCCGTGCTAATTTCTAAATCCATCTGCAGTGACTCACGGTATGAAGTATAGACCAGTTCTCCAACTTGTTAAAATAAAACTTATTTTCGAATACTGATGAGTTGGAACACAATACACCGCTCACAGTATAGTCACTATGGCAAGCATTAGGTCTATTATTGAACGTTGAGAAAGGAAAATTTAGCAGTCTACGTGTATGTAAAGCAGCGATCCAGGTATTCACCAAAAACAATTTAGAGATATCATGTGAAAAATCAGTCTCTATAACTGAATGCAGACATTTACGTTATTTCATTGAAAAAAATACAAACATTTGCATTTAGTCACATGCAAACAACAACAAATATGTGAAAAATTTAAGTAAATTTATAAAGAAATGCATACATTTTTAATAATGTTTGTGTATAGTGGCCAATCATTCCGTACTTTCCAGACTCTGCTGTGGTTTAACACGTAAAGGCAAAGGTAAACTTCACTCGTGCGTGATGTTCAGTTCTCAACACTTCATATATGTTGGTTTCTAAATTGTTTGAACATGCATCATGATAAACACAGTAATGAACATGTTTCATTTCACACGAAAAACCACAAAATCATTGAAGACTACAACAAAAGACGTAAAATGCCACCAAATGTGAACACCAACAATGCCCCATAGCCCCATTCATTGGCTGTTGCGGTTTACCGTCTGTGGCAGCCGGCTCTTGCTGTGGGTGCTACTGGCTTCACAATAAGGATCAGAAATAATATGTATATTTTCGCTTGAAACTCGCCAGTGAGTCCTGTGACGTCTTCGCTGATCTCACCTTCTCCATGTTAAAGTAGATTCGATATTTTGGAAACATGTATGAAAACGACGAGCTGGGCACATTATCAGATTGTGCCGCGCATCAGAATGTAGATAGGAACGTGTATCACTCGACACTACCGTACCAGCCGTCGTAGCTGTAGACTGCTGGGACATCAGACCTACATCCACCATGGTGCTCTGGTTCGAAACTTCGTCATGTTCTTTTTCTTATTTTTTGATACCCGTTCCCTAGTTCTCGTCTTGTATAAGCAGGATATCATTTTGTCACATGACAGTAGCCGATCACGTGATGATGGGATCTTCTCAACTGCATGCATGTGTCTGCTAAGCTGCAGTGCACAACCATAACTGGTCCTGTCAAGTACACGTAGGACACATTTCCGATGGAGTACACAAACAATGGGTACTCATTATGCTTTTGATACTGGGTGCATCCTATAACCAAGCTGCTGCTGCTGTTCCTCATTTATATTGCGCTACAACACGTAAACTGACTACCACAGCTTTCGTACCCAGGCGGCCTGAGTTAGCGACTGAGATAAATGTTGTAGGTCATTGGGGTTTCACGTCATTACTGTACCCAGTATCAGACTATGGGAAGGCGTGAACAACAACTCCGTTATCATAGAGCCACTTATTTGAATGGATAATGAGGCAGGTGGTGGAAACCGCAACACAAATAAAAGACTTAGAAATCAGTGCAAAGAGATATAGACTGAAATTAGCACAAAACAACCTACAAATTATCATTCACAGAATGGCGTACTTAAATACCACTGACTTACGTTACTCAAGCTTAACTGAGAACACGTCGGAGGGGAGAATAAACCTGTGGGCTGGAATCATGAGAGGAGGGCTTTTGAGCCCTTACCTATATCCTGTGAGGAGTGCTTTTGGGCCCTTACCTACTACAGGACAAGATGACTGCGCCCCTGTATCGTACCTTTCTTTGCTATATTTTACCTGACGGATTGGAAAACTTTCCACTTGGTATTCGGCGACAGCTGTGAATTCAGCATGATGCTATACCAACACACTTTGGAATCAATGTGCAATTGGTTTTGAAGGTCCAATGTTCTGGTCTCGACCTAATCCGGACCTTTGTCGAATAGATTTTTATTTTTTTTGGCGGGGGGGGGGGGGCTCTTACAGACACAATTCTATAGCTCTCTATCTTTGGATGTACAGGACGTAATAGTTCGTAGACACGTCGCTTCGTCGATGGCGGATGCAGGTGCATTGCCTGGGGTCCAGCAAAATGTGATCCAGCGCTTTGAATATCTTCTCTAAAGTAAATGTTGCACGTGCACGTAAGTACCGGGTCTTTGGAGATAAGCCTGCACGTCCAAAGGAATTATGATACATACCATTATAGTCAGTTAGTTGAGCTTACCTATTGTTTTTTGTGCCTCATAGGATACAGACGATGTTGCTGTATCCATTATTACTTTCTGTTGGTTTTGTTAGCTTCATGGAGTAAACAAAGTGGTCGTTTACTTCTGTAAAAAGTTCATGTTATTTCTAAATGTGTAAATATAGGTAACAGTAGCAGAAATAAATGTATGATATGGATTGACAAATCTAGCTTCACTCGTGAAGATATTTTCTAACTCTACAACAGCCATTACTGATCGGAACATAACACGCGGACGTGGCTTTCAGATACGCTTTGGCATAAACGTTTAGCTGATGCATTGTTAACCAGACACAATTTGATGCCATAACTCAAAATTTAGATCTGAGTCAACACGACCCGATGATTGGTGACTCTTCATTTCGTTCTCTATTGTGTTGTCTCGTCTCGCTGACGTAATGGGACAGCTCAGACACAACGCTCAGTTCATGCTAGATATCCGTGGCGATGCTGCACGCAAATACAGCGTTGCCAGAGCCTGGCTTTTTATACCGTATACCTGTTAAACCTATTGGAGGGGCTATGTTTCGATAGATAGACTTTTGTCTTCTATTGGATAGTGAACAGCATGTTGACCGTCAAGTGCGGCAGATTTTCTTCTTGTATACGGACACTGAGGAAAAAAATCGCGACACCGAAAGATAATTAGTGTCGAGAAACGAAATTTCGGGAATGTAGATGTTTAAATAACATATTTAAGTGATGAAAGTTCACAGGTCAATGTAAGTGCGAGATAAGCTATTGCGATTGTGAAATGTTGGTACACTACTGGCCATTAAACTTTCAACACCAAGAAGAAATGCAGATGATAAACGGGTATTCATTGGACAAATATATTATATTAGAACTGACATGTGATTACATTTTCACGCAATTTGGGTGCATAGATCCTGAGAAATCAGTACCCAGAACAACCACCTCAGGATGTAATAACGGCCTTGATACGCCTGGGCATTGAGTCAAACAGAGCTTGGATGGCGTGTACAGGTACAGCTGCCCATGTAGGTTCAACACGAGACCATAGTTCATCAAGAGTAGTTACTGGCGTTTTGTGACGAGCCAGTTGCTCGGCCACCATCGACCAGACGTTTTCAATCGGTGAGAGACGTGGAGAATGTGCTGGCCATGGCGGCAGTCGAACATTTTCTATTTCCAGAAAGTGTGGTGTCACCGCCAGACACCACACTTGCTAGGTGGTAGCCTTTAAATCGGCAGCGGTCCGTTAGTATACGTCGGACCCGCGTGTCGCCACTATCAGTGATTGCAGATCGAGCGCCGCCACACGGAAGGTCTAGAGACACTTGTGTACACCGTTGCAGGCGCTCCTGTATATGACGTATCGTCAAGAGTAACCGCAGCCATGGTCTCCGAGCTGATAGTCGATGCTGCTGCAAAGGTCGTCGCACTGTTCGTGCAGATTGTTGTTGTCTTGCAAATGTCCTCATCTTTTGACTCAGGGATTGAGACGTGGCTGCACGATCCGTTACAGTCATGCGGATAAGATGCCTGCCATCTCGACTGCTAGTGATACGAGGCCGTTGGGATCCAGCAAGGCGTTCCGTATTACCCTCCTGAACCCATCGATTCCATATTCTGCTAACAGTCATTGGATCTCGACCAACACGAGCAGCAATGTCGCGATACGATAAACCGCAATCGCGATAGGTTCCAATACGACCGTTATCAAAGTGGGAAACGTAGTGGTACGCATTTCTCCTCCTTACACGAGGCATCACAACAACGTTTCACCAGGCAACGACGGTCAACTGCTGTTTGTGTATGAGAAATCTGTTGGAAACTTTCCTCATATCAGCACGTGGTAGGAGTCGCCACTGACGCCAACCTTGTGTGAATGCTCTGAGAAGCTAATCATTTGAATATCACAGCATCTTCTTCCTGTCCATTAAATTTCGCGTCTGTAGCACGTCATTTTCGTGGTGTAGCAATTTCAATGGCCAGTAGTGTAGTTAAATGAGCCACACATCTCCTTCTGTAATACTACAAGCCGTCCTCGTCCTAATTGTTCTTGACAGTACACTAGATAACATATTTTAACGACCATAATGCTGTTGCAAAACAGTTCTTCAATAGGTGTCAGCACACTGACATTCTTCTATGTGGTATACCATTTTCGGTTAATTTACGTTGCCAATGTTAGTAGCAAAATTATCCAGTTTCTGCTATAATAACCACATCTTTTGGTCCTGTCTCCATTCCTAATAGATGAGCGATGTTTAGCACTATTGGAGGAATCCATGTGATAATTTCAACTACCGTGAGAGACTGATCAGTTGCGGCTCTCAGGCCTCTAAGCATCGAAGATAGCGACCATTGCTGTGTCATGATTTGAGGTAATACACTCTACATAACTTTTAGCTCAGTTACGCTATTTTGCGTGCAAGGTGTCCGTGGCAGGGAGGGATATTGCCTCTCACGTGTACCACCCTTATGTATGAGATAGAGATAGTATAGTAGGCTGAATGTATAGTACAGTGCTGTAATTGGACACGTTTGTTTGGACCGGGTGGTTCAGCAAAATATTCGTAGAGCTGGGTAGAGCACTGTAACCAGACACGGTTTCAGAACAGATGGTACAGTATAATAGATAGGCGGTACAGTGTAGGGCTGTAACCAACTGTGACAGCAGCAATATGCATTTACTGTGTTAAGAGATACACGATGAATGTGTTTATTAAGCTCTATTGCCATTTTGATCGGCTTAGAAAGGATCGATATATTCTACCTAAGTGTGGCGAACTGTATGTTGTCTACCTAGCAACAGGACAGGAATTTCACGAGATTAAAACTGACGGAATACCTACGTTTAATGGACACACGTTTGCAAAAGTTATAAAATTATAGTTCTACCCAGAAATCCCACAGACGATGTGAAGCAGAAGAGTTGGCGACATACATACGTGAAGAGGTGGAATGCTTTAACTATAACATAACGGAGGAGGTAATATGAAAAATTAAATCCTTACATGCTCTCGCCTGGAAGAACGGCAGGGAAGAACAGAGCTAATAGTTAAGCCATAAAACAACTACACTCCTGGAAATGGAAAAAAGAACACATTGACACCGGTGTGTCAGACCCACCATACTTGCTCCGGACACTGCGAGAGGGCTGTACAAGCAATGATCACACGCACGGCACAGCGGACACACCAGGAACCGCGGTGTTGGCCATCGAATGGCGCTAGCTGCGCAGCATTTGTGCACCGCCGCCGTCAGTGTCAGCCAGTTTGCCGTGGCATACGGAGCTCCATCGCAGTCTTTAACACTGGTAGCATGCCGCGACAGCGTGGACGTGAACCGTATGTGCAGTTGACGGACTTTGAGCGAGGGCGTATAGTGGGCATGCGGGAGGCCGGGTGGACGTACCGCCGAATTGCTCAACACGTGGGGCGTGAGGTCTCCACAGTACATCGATGTTGTCGCCAGTGGTCGGCGGAAGGTGCACGTGCCCGTCGACCTGGGACCGGACCGCAGCGACGCACGGATGCACGCCAAGACCGTAGGATCCTACGCAGTGCCGTAGGGGACCGCACCGCCACTTCCCAGCAAATTAGGGACACCGTTGCTCCTGGGGTATTGGCGAGGACCATTCGCAACCGTCTCCATGAAGCTGGGCTACGGTCCCGCACACCGTTAGGCCGTCTTCCGCTCACGCCCCAACATCGTGCAGCCCGCCTCCAGTGGTGTCGCGACAGGCGTGAATGGAGGGACGAATGGAGACGTGTCGTCTTCAGCGATGAGAGTGCTTCTGCCTTGGTGCCAATGATGGTCGTATGCGTGTTTGGCGCCGTGCAGGTGAGCGCCACAATCAGGACTGCATACGACCGAGGCACACAGGGCCAACACCCGGCATCATGGTGTGGGGAGCGATCTCCTACACTGGCCGTACACCACTGGTGATCGTCGAGGGGACACTGAATAGTGAACGGTACATCCAAACCGTCATCGAACCCATCGTTCTACCATTCCTAGACCGGCAAGGGAACTTGCTGTTCCAACAGGACAATGCACGTCCGCATGTATCCCGTGCCACCCAACGTGCTCTAGAAGGTGTAAGTCAACTACCCTGGCCAGCAAGATCTCCGGATCTGTCCCCCATTGAGCATGTTTGGGACTGGATGAAGCGTCGTCTCACGCGGTCTGCACGTCCAGCACGAACGCTGGTCCAACTGAGGCGCCAGGTGGAAATGGCATGGCAAGCCGTTCCACAGGACTACATCCAGCATCTCTACGGTCGTCTCCATGGGAGAATAGCAGCCTGCATTGCTGCGAAAGGTGGATATACACTGTACTAGTGCCGACATTGTGCATGCTCTGTTGCCTGTGTCTATGTGCCTGTGGTTCTGTCAGTGTGATCATGTGATGTATCTGACCCCAGGAATGTGTCAATAAAGTTTCCCCTTCCTGGGACAATGAATTCACGGTGTTCTTATTTCAATTTCCAGGAGTGTATTTTGCAAAAATAAAATTAGGTATGTATTAGAATTCGAGTGTATACCTTCTCTCTATTTGTCAAATTACTGGCAAGAGAAAGAGATTGATGATTCAGATGTGGATTTAAGTTATAAGCTAGAAATTAAATTGGGCATTGTTAAAACTACACGTAACATGAAACATTTATTTTCTGTGTGTAAATGTACATGCAAAGTTAATAAAGATTTTTTACGACAGTATTTATCTGTCCTATTCACTAACCTCGCAAATCCTGACACATTTCGTTACGTGCATGTATGTCGGATGGGGTAAGGGATGATTGGATGACCTTGACAAGTAGTTGAAACTAGGTAGTTAAAAATGTAGCGACCCCCTTTTTGTGCCTATGTGAGCGAGCAGGATGTGCGAGTGTTTCAGCAATCTCCGACATCCAGCCATGACAATTACTACTAAGGATTGGATAGTGATTTAAGCGTATCACGTTTAATGCTTCTCAGTACATTGCAGTGGACTCCGTCTTGCAGTGGTGGTTATTGTAGTCTCTATGCTATCATTGCAAAAGGCCCTTCCTCCTTCGGAATATAGGTTAGAGAACCAATTAGGAATCCTACAGTGCTTTTTAATGTCAAATTCCCGATTTAACAATTTACGTTCCCAGTCACCACCACCTAGAGCGAAGGCCGCGGCGCGCTCATGTGACGTCACACAAAGCGGGTCAGGGTTTGCTTGGAGCTGCGCTGAAAGAATCGAGACGCCCGGCCTGCAAATCTTTGTCAAACGGTTTTACAGAACCTGTTCCGTAAAAAATAATTGATTTCTGAAATACTTTTAGCTTTATATGGCAGCATCATGATGAAGTGCTAATCATTTCGATAATGGTCATAAGTATTGTGGTATTTCACATATGAGTATCAAATTTGAGAAAGTTGCCATCAAAAATAGGGGTCGCTATGAATTCGTGTTTGATGCCTACTTTGCATTCTATTGCTGAGTATGAAATACAGATGAGGTTTTGAGATTTTCGTAAAACTTTGGACCAATATCTGCTTCCAATCTCGAAAAAATTGAGTATCTTCAGCAAGTTCACTTCCGATCGCAACGCACGGGAATGAAATATTGATAACGCCTCTCGTGTCTCGTAAACCGCTGGAGATAACGAAACGAGATTTTGGCAAATGATACCACGCAAAGAGGAGAGTACTTTGCCGTATGGTTAAAATACGTAACTTAATCAATCGCGATATGGCAGGACCTATAGTTTATAATTATTTTTTACCGGTATGTAATTGTTTAAGACTTATCAATAGCCAGTGAAAACGTACGATTGCGGGATGTAAATAACATTGCGATATACATGATAAAACAGGGCACATTTGTGAAAAATGCACTGTGATAAACAACATTCTCTCTGGACCAGACGACTATTATTTACACTCACTTGAAAAATTCTGCACTAATACTGTGTATAATATTAAATTCCTTTGCCTTCAGCATCCTAAGTAAATATTGTGTAGCTGTTTATAGAGGTCTCTCAGGAAAGCTGAGTACATTCCCCAAGCAAACAATCACTTTTAACTCACCTGTTCTCAGAAACAAAAATAATCATGCTTTGTTATTGTAATGTAAATTTTCTTTCCTGTAAAAATACGGCAAATTTTGAGCATGTAATGAGCCGTGTGCAGTTGTTGACTTTCTCACAAGAATTGCAAAGATCTTTACAAGCCTGACTCTGCAGATAAAAGAATTAGCAACATACGTTTAAGTGAAATTTTAGATGTCTTCCTGACAATGATGGTCAGCTGTCCAAAACGCATGCTGTAAGCCCTGCAAACAACAGTACTTTTATCAACAGGACGAGTATATAAGTCAACAGTGAAAATCTACAAACCTTCAGCAGACATTTGCAGCAGTTGGAATGAGACAATGTGTCAAGCTATAAACGTCAATGATAAATTTAACCTATTTCTAGATTAATTTGTTCCATTGTTTGAAGCTGTATTTCGTAATAGAATTTCATTAAGCGTCTACTTACATGACTGCAGGAGACAGTGACTCATTAAGGGAATCCAGCCATCCTGTAAAACAAAGGGAATGCTGTATACAATAAGAAAGAATTTTATTGAACTTCAGAACAAGGGACACCACAATTCACATTTGCACTTTAGTAACTCCAGGGATAGATCACAAATCACTGCTGGTGACTACAGCATGTTTAATTCTTTGTCATATGTAGGCAAATTACTGTAAAATGAGAATTGTAGCCCTCAGCATGCTTAATGTAATTGTTAATAGTTTATGTTAATGTAGGATGTATAAAACACTAGATGTAATGGACAATAATTTATGTAAGTCAGACATATGTACATCTACTTCCTGAAAAAGCTGTTACAAAATCCAGAGCACAACATAGTTCTATTACAGAAATACATCACGATTTCCATCTTAAAAGGCAGCAAACCTTTCGTACGTTCAGTGGAATTACACAGAATGATTGATTACTTGTGCACATTTGATATAATGTATTTTGTGAAAAATGACACAGTCGCAAAACCTGTCAGATGCATATAACAGGTTACATTACCAGTCTTACTGTCTATAAAATTTAATAATTGTAACTCAAGATGACTTATGTTACTGACAAATGTGTTAACTCAGACAGAGTAATAGAGCAACAAACATTTGTTGGAATGTATGCACCGTGATATAAAGGTGTCACTGGGATGAGGCACTACTGAAGGACATTCAACGGAGTGAAAATGTAGCTAGTCGTTGTAAACTAATAAGTAATGGTAATATTGAGTACGACAACATATCAGAGCAACCTCACATTACAGTTGAATACCTGATCCACAACTGAAAGAACTCTTTTACATTGTTAGTGCACAGCTATGCAACATTTGTTGAAAACCCTGCCATAAGCTAGAAGTAGGCCAGTTTTCTTGTAATAAACTTACATGTAAACAAAATAAATCAGAGGAACTAACTCTTTGATTAACTAAAGATGTACAACATAAACCAAAACTGTAATTATTTTACACTGAACCCATGTTAACTTGAATGGTGTAGGATATAATGTCCTAGACATTCAAATAAAATGCAGCAACATGACAATCCTTTATGTTTGCAAGAATACTCTCCATGTAAATAGGTGAGAAGAACTTTTTCTTAATTACTCTATAAACACCACATTAAGAAAAGAAATTGTAGCACTCTTTCACTTTATTCCTGTTAGACTAAATGTTTCAATTAAAGTGACTACTGCTTCTTTTAAGAAATGGAACTTTGCACATTTTAATTTGTGTACAGTTTACATGCTAGGACATTTATCAAGTGTCATAGGAAATCTCTATTAAGTCTCATACATCCAGTTACACTGTATTTGGTCCAGTGAAAGTAGAGGCAGGTTCTATAATACATATTGGTGTAGTACCTTCAACTGAATGCACACTAATAGTCACTTGGTCCAATAGCCGGTAGGTTTTGGATAATTTGCTTCCAACAGTTGCAAATGTCAGAAGGTCACAACTGTTTCCATGTAGACTGTTCAGCTGAAGTAAATACTTTGTCAAGAACTAATGGCTAGTTTCAATCTCATCATTGTACAATGTTATGAGTTTGTGTACACATCCATCTGTGCACTTGATACTGGCCTAAGGCTGAAACTGAGCCAGTTTTTCCTAGTAAAGTTTTTATGTCTTTCAGCTATTATGTGCAGAGATATTTACATCTTCTTTTCAATTTGTTGAGCCTGTGCTGCCCAACAAGAAGAAATCTGTTAAAGTAATTCTGTATTAAACCTCATGTAGTTAATTATAGCTATGTATGTAATTACAGGCTATTATTTTGTCATGGAGACATATAAAACTTACAGTAGCATATTACACCTAAGCTGTATTTTAATGCTGTGAAGTGATTTTCTGTAACACAAGATTCTACAGCTTCTGGCAGAAACAGTTCAAAAACAAAATATCTCTGCACATAATAGCTGACAGACATAAAAACTTTACTAGCAAAAACTGGCTCAGTTTCAGCCTCAAGCCAGTATCAAGTGAACAGATGGTTGTGTACACAAACTCATAACATTTTACAATGATGAGATTGAAACTAGCCATTAGTTCTGGACAAAGTATGTACTTCAGGTGAACAGTCTGCATGGAAACAGTTGTGACCTTCTGACATTTGCAACTGTTGGAAGCAAATTGTCCAAAACCTGCAGGCTATTGGACCAAGTGACTATTAGTGTGCATTCAGTTGAAGGTACTACACCAATATGGATTATAGAACCTGCCTCTGCTTTCACTGGACCAAATACAGTGTAACTGGATGTATGAGACTTAATAGAAATTTCCTATGACACTTGATAAATGTCCTAGCATGTAAACTGTACACAAATTAAAATGTGCTAAGCTTCTGTTTCTTAAAAGAAGCAGTAGAGGTGTCATTCTTTTTCTTAATGTAATTGTTTAATAATGCATTTGTGGATGCTTTGACTAACAACTTCAGTATTTTGTCTGCCGAATGACCATTATTGCAAACAAAGTCTGTTAAGAAGAAACTTTCCTTCTGAACAGCATTTATGGTTACATTTTGAACAAGCACCCTTTGACTGTTGGATAACAAATTTTTTTTTCCTTAGGGGCAGATATTAATTTCTGTACAGTAATGTAATTGTAAATAATATCATTCACAACATCAGGCTGAGGGAAAAACAGACTACTCCTGTCCAAATTTTTCATTAGACTAAGATGTTGTTCACCATGCAGGCACATTTCTTTGTCTAAGAGAAAGTATTTGCTCCACGCCTCACAATGCTGTTTCTTCAGTACACTGCGAACACAATACCTTGCTAAATATGTTAATATTGGAAGGTATGTTTTGGGCTGCCTGAAATCTTCCTCCAAATACATAACGTCAACCATAAACTCAGAGTCTGTTTGTACAGTCTCTTTTGTGTCATCATTACAATTAAAGGTGAACCCTTCAGCAACAGGCAGTTTACCAAAAGTACTTGAATTCAACATGAGTGGTAACATGTTTTGCATCCTCATCTTGGCTTCCACTTCAAAAATCTGCCTCACAGGTATGAGATACTGAGAGTGAGCCATTGGTCGACAGCTACTAAACCTTGCTTCCAGAAAATCAGTTTTAGTTTTTCCAGACAAAAAATAAGTGAAACAGAGCTCTTTAGTACAGTACCTTGCCATCTCAATCAAACTATAGGTTGTATGTGTCAGAGCTATATGGGTTTCCTTTGAAAGGTTATTACTTTTCATGCCTAATTCCTTCCACTTATCGAGCCACACTAGAGACTTCTCCAAAAAAACTAATTTTTCATTGTTATTAGTTAAAGACTGATGGCACTGGAAGAGATCATTTAGTCGAACACCTTTGTGAACTGTCTTAACATTTACAATTTTCCACCATGTAAGTATAATTTTAATAAATTCTGCAGTTGTCTGGTAACGTAATAAGTTTTTCTGTTGCTCTGCAGTTGAAACGGCTTCAGTTGTATATTATTCATTGAATTCCTGCAAAACAAGGCTCACATTCTGTTTCTCAAGTGAAGATGGATAAAGAGACTTCAAAGGAAGACCATAAGAGTGCTTAAGTAGACCATTCCATTCAATCTTATGTAGCAGCCTCAATGCTTCAAAAGATGCCATTAACACCTGACAATCATCACTGCTTCCATCAAATTGGACAAAACTTGGGAGTACTTTTGATTAACCCAGTTATTGTGTATATACTTAAGGATGTGGACAGAATCAGTTATAAAAAATAGTGGATGAGTTGGATTAGCTGCATATGGGTAAACCATACTGAGTTTTGGAGGTGAGCTAAAAAGTGCCATAGATTTCCTATTTATAGCATTGTTGTCACTAACTACTCAAATAACTTTGAAACCAATATCATAAAGGCCACATAACATTTTCTTCACATACAAAAATAACTGTTCAGCTACAAGGTTTCTCACTGGAAGGACATGCACTACTTTTTTAAAACAAGACAGCACTGATTGTATCATAAAGACATATGCTGTAGTAGCAGCCTTGTCACTATCAACTGCTGCCCCCACAATGTTTCCTCCTTTGTAGTCAAAATAAGGTGTAATACGAATTTTATCCATCATTAAAGAAATGGTACAATCACTTTCCTGCAACGATTTAAATCGTTCCTTAATATACAGGAGCATAGCACCTTCATATTGTTCATTATGAGGACCATTACTATATGATGAACATAATTTCTGTAAAGTTCTTGGATGAGGAAGAATAAGATTGCCAGATGACCTCAAAAATTTATAGGAATGAGGGGAGATAGAATGCAGGATACAACAAAATACTGAAATAAGAGGATTAAACCTATATTTTTCCTCACAGCTACATAGCAACTTAACTTCCTCACTTAAGAATTGAATTTGTTTCTGTTTTTCTTCAGCTATAGAACTGCACATATCATTTAAAATGTCCTGTATAAGAAGGCACTGGCTTTTTAATGAATTTTCTTTTGCACTGATTAATTCTTTAACATTGTCTAATACTGTAAACAAATCATTCACATTTGAAAGTTTGTCTCATATTTTGCTACTGCCTATCTTTCTTATCTCAGTGTTACTTCGATAGGCAGACAACTGCAAATCATTTGTCAATACAACAGATACAGACACAGATAGGGCGGGCAATACAGTAAGCAATAGAAATAGGACACAGTCACTTCTCCTAACAATGGTCCACTCTCTGGGAATGGTTTCTCTTTCTAAGCACTGCAGAAATGCTTCAAAAGTAGAAAATGTCTTCCTCGAATCATACTCTGTTTTGGTTACTATACTGTCTTTAATTGCTTGTAGAAGATTTTCATTGTCCAATATAGCTCGCCTTTCCTCTGCACTTTCTCGAGAGCTGGTGGGTGGAGTAGACAAATAGCTTGGGCGGCCTGGTAACAGTGATGGGACAGCACCCTCTCTAAGTCTTGGTCTTGAAAGCTTCACAGTAAGCTTTGTGCCTTTCACTTCATCATAACATTCCGTATGCTGGCAGATGTCAGATGCAGTGAAGTGAAGTTCACAAACCTACAACAAAGTAGTGGTAGTCAGTACAATATACAGCAAGACCTAGAGATGTGTGTCTGTATGTGAAAGTAAAAAAGACTGGATACTCATTCATTTTCCACCAATATCAAATTGACAGGTCACACCTTAATGGAAGTACACAAATCATTTAGGCCTAACAGTAACGTACCATGTTCTACAGCAACGTGCATATTCCATTGTAATATTCTTTTATTAATTAGTACTATAAGCACTAGGAGCATATCTCAACACGCATCAGTATATGATGAATATACCTGTGAACTGCTTGTGTTACAGCAGTACTGTCATATTTATGGAACTATAAGAGTGAAGTTCCTATTAGATTAAATGGCACCAAATTTCAGTAATCTGTTGGATTCTGCATGTTAACATAGCAATTATTTCGTAATTTTGACTTTACAGTTTCTTCATATCAACAGCTGCAGAATAACATTTCACTGTGGGTATTTTTATGCAAGGACATATTAAAACTGTGTCATTGCAGGTAACACTGAATGAGCGTCTTGATGTAGCACAAATTTCATGTTTGGATAGAAGAACAACTCCAAAGCAAATGCATGCCAAACACAAAATAAAGTTGAACAGATGCTAACATAAATGACACACCTCAGTAAGACAGTTATGACCATCCAACTGGAAGTATGTTAAGAAGATATCAGCCTAACATTCCGTACCAAGATGTGCTTTATGAACATTACTTTCGGTCCAGTTCCGTAATTCCCACGACACCTTGGCACAGAACATTTGTAAACCATGTTCACAGTAGCTTCACTACACGTAAACACTGTAATCGCCAGTCTTAAGCAAAAATGTGGCACTCGATCCAACAAATGTGTAGATAAATAAACGCTTCGAAACACAACATGGTGGCCAGCTCGGAGTGACGTCATGACCTGCTATGAATTTCGCGCCGCGGCCTTGTCTCTAGGTGGTGGTGGTCCAGCCCCTCCCGCAAATTTTTTTAAGGAGATGGCGCAACTGAGCTGAGATTTTAAATTCTCAGCTGCCTCCATCATAATTAATTTCCTGACTAATGACCAATATGTATCCACCAGTAGGAGGTAGGGAAAATATCCAGAAGGGGAAAGAGTAGGGTATGAAAAGCATTGGCTGCAGGATCAAATCTCAGAGTCTCCCCCCACATATACCAGTCCTAGTGTCCAACCATGGGATAAAGGAGAAACTGTCCCACACAGAGGGTATAGACTTTATTAATTAATCAGTCAAGTTGATAGAGGAGTGGACATGTTGCCAACATATCCACAGCCCAGCTGTTTTGGAAGGGCAGCCTTGTTTTTCTGGAATGCATTTGTTCCATCTGCTCCAGGTGTCCTAACAGCGGATTCATGGCGCTTCCCGTCTTACACCACAGCTAGAGTGCACACGTTTTCTTCACGGAAGAAAGTGACTGCAATGTAATTATATGTGGTAAGCGTTTTATGTTGATGGTATTCTTTGTGTGACCATCAAAATAAACAGCGCAGAGTGTTTAAATATTCTATAAACTGCAATCCATTTCATGAGGCATTCCTATCAATCAAAAGTGTGTCATTATTTCCAGAAGAGATGGGGAAACCGAGGGGCTGTAGGATCGAATACCAGTGGAAGCAGTAAGGGATTTTGACCTAACTACGTGAGGAACACCCATGATGTCATAAGAGTGGATGAACTGTTTAACAGCAAATTGTGATCAATTTGATTAATTAGCCAATTAGTTTGATATCAAAAGTGGTGCAGGGTTTCTGGGAGGGAGGAAGGCTGGGAATTTTCCAGAGGAAAAGGCATAACATGGAAACCATGTAACAGATCAATAGGTTAAGGAGGATTACAAATGTGGTAACCAAACAGAGTGGGGTGAGAACTGAACAACAGGTTAGGATGAGGGGGTGGCGTAGTACAGAACAACAGATTAAGGAGTAGGTTATAAGCTTGGAAAACACACAAAGTGGGGTAATGCCGCCATTCCATCTTGAATAAATTTGGCAACAATGCAGAGTGGGATGATGTCCACTTTGCCCTACTACTATCTCCCACTACAACAAAGCTCTGTACAAAATGGAAGACAACACTTCCTCTCCTCCAGACTCTTCCACACCCTACAGTACTGCCAGATTGTGCAGATGGGCAAGCATAGAATTGTGAGGGGCAGCCTGGTTGCCTGGCGCTACAGTGATGGTTCAGACTGGCCGGCAGTCGGGTTTTACACCTCTGTACATAGTATCAAGTATTTTATTGACTGTTCTTTGTCATTTGAAAGTTCTTCATAGAAAATGTTCAAAGGAGAAAAATACGTTATTGCTGTTATTATTACTAGAAGAAATATTGTGTTCTAACATACTGTCATTATGAGAATATTCTAGAAACATTCAGCTTGGAAAGAAAATTACTACCATTCTGTTACCAGTACATCAAACAGGTGTTTCATATGTAGGTATAAAAATGTTTCCAATGTGTTATTTATAGCCTTAACAAGTTCTATTAGACCAGCACTTACACGAAGCACAGGAAGAAGAAATATTTTTTTAATTACACAAGGTTCATTTATTGCGTTGTGTGTTACAGATTAAAGTGACAGACAGAAAGACTGAACTTTTCGGTTGCAATGAGATTGTCTGACCCGCGTTAACAGACGTACTAAGCAACACAATGTGGTGTTACTCGTTTGCAAGCCTCCTAATACACTAGTGTTTTTGGTTCTGCTTATGAGCTGCTTCAGTTTATACTAAGATACATTAATGTACGGTACCTAACCTACTTGAACCGATAGAAACAAGTGGCACTATGCTCTGCAACTGCCTTTAGACTTAACTTGATGAACCTATAACATATACAGAATCATCACCAATAATCGCATTTTAGAGTCGACGTGGGACACTCTACATTATTGCACGTTATTAGTCAACTTCATTTAAGAAACTTGTAAAACTGGAGTATTGTGACCGCTGTACATAGTCACATTTACACTTCCGCAACCTTCTTCCTAGATTTTATACGTTCAGGCTAAAATTAGATTACAAAAACTATTAAGAGGCGTGTTTTTTAAGTAAGTCCCGTTTTGAAATTAAAAAAAAAGACTTGCTAAGATATCTCAATAATTTTATTTTTACATGAAAGCCTGTACCTTAATCTACTTTTCTACATAATTTTCGTCAATATTGAGGCACTTGTCATAACGTTGTACCAGTTTTTGAATACCCTCCTCATAGAAGTCTGCCCCCTCACTTGTCAACCACTGAATCACCACTGTTTTTACTTCGTCATCGTCTTGAAGACGCTGACCGCCCAAGTGTTTCTTTAAGCGCAGTAACAGATGGTAGTCACGTGGCGCAAGATCGGGGCTGTACGGATGATGAACTAGAGTTTCCCATCGAAAAGATGTAATGAGATTTTTGATCTGATTCACCACATGCGGACGGGCATTGTCTTGCAGCAAAACGATGCCCTTGCTCAACTTCCATGGACGGTTGCTTTGATTCTGGTGTGACGTAGGCCACGCATGTTTCATCACCCGTAACAATTTGGCTTAAGAAATCATCACCATTGTTGTGGTACCGCTCAAGGAAAGTCAATGCACTGTCTAAACGTTTGGTTTTGTGCACATCCGTCAACATTTTCGGTACCCAACGTGCGCACTATTTTCGATAATTCAAGTGCTCGGTCATAATGCCATACAAATCACTACGAGAAACATTAGGAAAGTCATCCCGCAAGGAGGGAATCGTAAAGCACCTGTTTTCTCACACCTTATTGTCCACTTCCTGCACCAAACTTTCATTAACGACGAAGGAAGCCCACTCCATTGTTCACCATGCACATTTGTGCGGCCATCTTATAAATGCTGTCACCCACTTTCTTACCATTCCATCACTTATGATGTTTTATCCGTAAATTGCACAAATATCACGATGAATATCGATCGCTTTTAGGCCTTTAGCACTAAGAAATCTTATAACAGCCCGTACTTCACAGTCGGCGGGACTTACAATTATCGGAGGCATCTTAAACACTCAGTACACAACAAACCAAGGAAGAATCAGACTGTAATGGCGTCAGTGCATAGATTAAGGTACAGGCTTTCATGTAAAAATAAAATTGTTGAGATATCTTAGCACGTATTTTTTAATTTCAAAACGGTACTTACTTAAAAAACGCGCCTCATACATCCAGCACGTTGCCTGAAGACGACATTACACGAGCAGTTACTAGATGATCAAAACGAATGTTTATAGTTCATGCTGCTAGAGACTAATGATGACTGGATGACTTGATCGAAGTACGAATGAACAAGTTCTGCACTGACCCAACGAGAAGAAACCTAACAGACTGAAGAGATAGTATGATTGAGCACGCTGATCTCGCATTCAGGAGGACGTTAGTTGAAACCCACTTCCGGTAGTTCTGATTTAGGTTTTCCGTGGTCTCCCTATATTGCTTCAGGCAAATGAGGATATGGTTCCTTGGAAAAAGAACAGCCGATTTTCTTCCTCGTCCTTCAGTAATCCGAGCTTCTGATCCGTCTCTAAGGACCTCGTAGTTGACGGAATGTCATACACTAATCTCCTCCTCCTTGGTTGAGAACGAATTACGACATGAATAAATTTTGGGAGAATGGAAGGAAAGAATTGCAGCTCAGGTCAAAATATATAAATTAGATTATGGATTATGTAGGATGTAGATGAGATGTGCAAGAATTCATTCTTATGGTAGATGACCAAAGATACAACATTGCTTAATATTTTATATTCTTTTCCTGTCTAACACTAGGCAGGAAAATTGAAAAACAAAAATATATTTGCGGATGATCTGATTCTACGGCCCTCTACTTTGAAAGACAAAGAGATAAACCGGAACAGGATCGAGTATACACAAGCGAATGGATCGTTTGATGGTATTCCAAAATGCATTGAAATGGTTTTCAGCAGTTCCACGTTTATGTTACGAGAATGCTGTTGTCGTTCCACATATTCCGTTCTGGAACGGAATCTAGTGAAATGCACAGGACAGTGTTTACACGATACGTCGACAGTAGGAGGACACAACATGAAGGACATCCGTAAGTGTCTGGCCCTCGATAAGTGCATTTCAATGGATAATGATTACGAAAGGAAGGAAAAACATTGTACAGGCAGATCTATTCGACTAAGAAGCTGCGTTTCTAAAATCACAATTTCCTAGCAACATCAATACGTTTTGCGAGCAGTCGTATAAGCTAGAGGTAAAATTGCGACAGTGATTGAGTGCTCACCGGGACAGTGCGTGTGTGTAGTCCTGTCTTACACTAAAAAAGGAGCTATGATAATGACTAAAACCCATCTCAAAAGCCCTACCAGGGGTAGGTTACATTCAGAAACAGCCAGCAGCACTGAGGTGCCGGAAATTTGCTACAAGTTGTAGACATACTGGGCTTAGGGAAGTAACTGCAGCGTTGTAAGAACAATTGCAAAATGGCCCTAGCCCTTTATCAGGAAACGATTTGCAATTGGCTTCCTCTTTGATAAACTCCAGTCCAGATTCGTCACACCCACAATAAACATTAACTTTCATCACGTAAAAAACATCTTGTATTTTACTGTCTCAAGGTTCTAAGAGATAAGATTAATGCGAAGTGTTTACGTTTTAACTAATGGCGCCTGCCAGTCGTACAATGCGGACTGGTTTTATATCGTATCTCCACACCAGATAGATCATATAAATCAACAAGGTAATGATAATGAACAACGACTCTCTAGAAACCTGTGACAGTGGACGTTTCAAACTGCAGATCGGAGGGAAATGAAGTGTGGGCAGCGTTCTTCTCTAAAAGCTCTCCTTCTGTGATGAAACGAAAGCCACACAATTCGAAATAGTGATTAATAGTTACACCTTTAGGCATCATGTTACGTTTGTTTCCGAGTGCTCTAAAGAGGACTAAGTAGCGCTCCATCCATTTTGAGATTAGAGATACAAAATAGTGGCATGCCCCACGAATTTCGTACTTACTAGACTTACTACTGGCTGCTGGCACCCTCATCCAGCGGAAATAAAAACCGCCGGTTAGCTCATTCCATCATGGATTCTCCGTAATGCAAACGATCATGTGGCTCAGTCCAGTATTACATATCTCGAAACTTTATTTAACGGATGCTTCTATGTAACTGATAAACCCCAGCGGTATTAGGTTTCGAGGCCCGAGGGCGTCTTTCCAATTTTCTTATTCCTACTTATAACCCAACTCCTGAGGGGAGCCCACCCCTTAAGAAATGCCAGCAGTCCTGTGAGCTGTGATGGTAACACCGCAGGTTGGACGGGAGGCCAGCACCCTCTCTCCGTAAAAAATTAAACATGCTTTCAAGACCACAAGTAAGCCTCGATTACTGACAAAAATAGACGACGTGTAATGGCAAAGAAACGGTATACGATTTAGAACGTGGAATGTAAGGAGTCTGTACAAGACAGGAGCTGCAATCAGTGTGGTCAAGGAAATTCAGAGGTACGAACTAGACCTAGTTGCACTGCAAGAAATCCGGTGGGAGGATGCTGGGAGCATTGATGTTGAAAACTGCACAATTCTGTATGGAGCCTGTGAACGAGGTCATTTGTTAGGCACTGGTTTCTGCGTCAGTAAGACGTTGGCCTC
This sequence comes from Schistocerca cancellata, assembly GCF_023864275.1. NCBI lineage: Eukaryota > Metazoa > Arthropoda > Insecta > Orthoptera > Acrididae > Schistocerca > Schistocerca cancellata. Next base: position 523,135,980 of record NC_064630.1, on the reverse strand, counting down.
TAATGCTTCAGAATTCGTTTCAGTCAACCCAAGAATATCTGTTCTAACACTGGAAGTAAAGCATATTATGGCGACTTTTGTGAACTGTCATGCTCCCACGGAGAGAGCGAATGTGAAGTGAAAGACGAGTTCTATGCACAGATAGAGGCAGTGATGGACGATATACCAAATGGACACCCGAGGATCCTCCTTGGTGATATGAATGCCAAGGTTTGGAAAGAACAAATATTCCAAGACACAACAGGTAGGCACAGTCTACACAACCTAAGCAATGATTATGGAGTTAGGTTCATCAGCTTCGCTACATCATTAGGGTTGTTCATATCCAGCACAAACTTCCAGCGGAAAAACATACATAAAGGAACCTGGGTATCACCAGATGGGAGAACTGTAAATCAAATAAACCATGTTGCCGTTGATCTCAGAGCCAAGAGATGGGTGTTAGACGTTAAGAAAGCACGGGGTGCCGAAGGTGGGAGTGATCATTTCCTGGTCAGAGGCCATTTAAACTGAAACGCCCCCTTAGAACATTTTGACATATGAAATGTCCACTTAGAATAATTGTACAAGACTGTGCTTAACCTGACACACAATAATTTTAGCGCAACGCAATCTGACTATCAAAAATCCCTGCAAAAGAATGGCCCTGAGTAACATTAAACTGTACCTTTCAGAAATCACTTACCTCACAAAAATCTTCGTTGCTCGAACTACTGCAATACAGCGAGCGCCACTACTGCCAGCTAAATAAAAGATTCAAACTACTGAAGGCACTAACTACTGATAGGGATGGTTAGCAAATGAAAGATATTAATAGAGAACAAACAATGTATTTACCTTAATATTCATAATTGACATCCAGTATTACAAATTATCAAAACTCCGCCATCTCTCTGCCCACATCCACCACTGCTGGCGGCTCACCTCCAACTGCCCAACGCAATCTGCTGTTCACATCCAGCTGTAGCAGTTCATGACAACAATGGCAGACAACAATGCAAACTAGCCACATACTGCACACAGCACAGCCAGTGATTTTCATATAGAGCGCTACGTGGCATTACCCATATAAAAATCTAAACAGCCTACTTACATAGCCCCCATGCTCCCCACAAAAAATTTTACAAAATATTTTTGGGCAGTGGCCAATAAAGATTTGATAAAATTTTTCATAATTACAATAACAAAGATATCAAATGCACACACTTATTGATACAATGTTGGTCAACAGCTAAAAAATTTTTTTCACAGTCAATAAAGACAGTCCTGATCATTCATCATAAGAGTAAACCTGCAGTTTGTTTGCTCAAAGTCTGAGCAGTAAAATACAATGCACACGGAAGTAGTGGATTTCCATGCAGTCTTGAAGAAGTAGTATTGTCCTTCCAACGGTAAGACAGTGCTGAATCTTGATATGCTGACAGGTAATGGGCCACAACAGAGCAAACCCACAGCAGAGTCAGTCGACGTTTCGAAGAATATTGGTAGGTAGGTCATCACAGAGTAGACCCACTGTAGTCCTGGTAGAGATTGTGGTATTGGTGGGCCACCAGAGGGGCAGACCCACTGTAGTCCTTGTAGAAACTGTGGTACTGGTGAGTCAGCAAAGGTGTAGACCCACTGTAGTCCTGGTAGAGATGGCCAGCAGCCATCTGCTGCGACTGTGCAGGTGCACAATCACCATCGAAGAGTCTTGCAGAGAAGATAGCAAGTCCATAAACCACCACTTGTGCACGCACAAAGTTTTTGGGAATTGTCCTTAGAACCAGCAATGCTGTTATCCAGTCCCTTGCTGAATTAGTAACACACGTGCAAACACTAACAGTCCCTACTTCTCACATATTGTCCATATACTATGGCCAACAGAATGTGTGCAGTGAAATGAATGCTTACAAGTTAATAATATGATGAACTGGTGTCAATTACAATTATATAACATAAGAATACAATTACAAAGATACAAAATACATCATTGAAAACATAACAATACAGATAATATTTGTAGTAATAGGGGCTTTACAAAAGAATAGAAATAAACATATACATCAGTGTTACAGGAATGATGACATGAGTACATACATAAAAGATCAGAATAACTTTTGAAACGTCAACTTCACACATGAGCATTAAAACAAAGCAGAATAAATAAAGTCTAAGCATCTTTACAAAGAAAATAACAGAATATTAGAAAAATTCTACAACATAGCTCTCATCAGCTAAACACATAAAGACAGGAAAAAAACACAAATACACAAGGGTACACAAACACATAGTGGGATAACACCAAAAGGAAAGGACAACACACAATTACATATTTGGAAAAAGCAGCAAAGAGGAAAGGACAGGGTTTGGTTTACTGCAGTATTTTGCTTGGAGATCTCCCTTCATTCCATAGATCGTTCGTCTTATTTCAACCTTTGCTTCCACCAAAAAAATCCTATCCAAGCATGCTTTCTGTATTTATATGTTCACATATTGCTTACCCCATCATTTATTTACAGAAAATCCTACCTATACCTCGTTCCTGTATTCTATTCATATTTCTTTCAAAATAATTATTTCTGATTGTACAATACTCATTGGGGCCCAAATCTTTCTTCGCAATGCATTCTTTACCTATTCTCCATAGTCAGTTTCTTATATAGTCTACCCCCTCTTAAGCTAACTTAAATCTACTGAGCTCAGATATATATACCAAGGGACGAGGCAATGCAGCAAAAAAAATAATTAACACAAACATCAATGACAAAAAATAGAAATGGCAAAGCAAGCAGCATAAATTAGCAAAGCAAGTGCAATATTACAACTAATATAAGGCAATGCAGGAAACAAGAAAAACTAGCTTAGAAGAGTAACACAAAGTCAAATTCAGTAACACTATGCCTGACAAACAGCAGCAACCTATACCTAAACATGATATAGCTCAAGCAGAAAAAATATTACAGTAAAAACAACAATGCAGACAAGGGAAATGCATATTCACATCTTAATGTCTATGTAATTAAAGTGGTGCACCATAACAACTTATTGTAAAAAAATATTACCATGTACCTGAAAAGAAAATTAAGTGTTACTGTTACGAGTTACTTCGTATTGTTCTTTCCTTTCCAAGTGCTCCTTCTTTAAAGAATGTGGATTACAAAATTATCATTTAATAGATCTGTTGACAGAAAGAGTTCACATTAGCAAATGCATCTCATTTTATAAAAGCAATGCTGCAACACAGCTGGAAACTAGATATCAAATGAAATAAGCAATTACACAAACCAAAGCATAAAAATATCATTCAGTAGTCATGTGACATTTCGTTTCATAAGTTAATGGCTCTCAACTCTCGTACAAAGACTCTTGTCATAATCAGGTGTGCAGATGTAAAAATATTTCTTGTCATTTTGTTAGGCATTTCAGTAAATATCATAAATTTTTAAGTAACGAGGGTGTCGCATTAGCGATGAAAGGCACATCCTAATGGCTTATTCTCCAGGTGTTTGACACAGCTGTGTGCCCCCAACGCATTACAAAAATCATATGTTTTCAAGTAACGAGCGTGTCGCATTAGCGATGCCCTCTACAAAGGATTGTCAATAGCATTGGTTAACCCCTTTTTTGTTTTTCTACCTGTGCTTCCGGAAAGGCCCTCACTCTAATGGCTTGTTCTCCAGGTGTCTGACACAGCTGTGTGCCGACGACGCACGTGCAGGTGGTCACTTTCTTACGGAAATATTTACGACAGCAGTTTCCGCTGCAGTGACAGTCTCATTCACGCATTTACACACACATTTCATAACTCTTAAAGTACGATTCTTGGTTTCCAACAACCTTTTTCACAAGTCAAGAGTCCCTATCTTCTATTCATTATTCATATACATATAAACAGGTAATCACCTTCCTCATATATGGTAGCATCATCTTATTGACATAAACATACTTCAACAGCATAATACACATCGTCGTCGTAATAATAACATCATAACACCTCAGTCAAATCTCAAAAACGTCGTAGCTTTCTGCAATTGTTTCAAAACCTAAAGAAAATTCTCTGCTCATTTCAGTAGTGTCATCTACCTCAAACGTACTTTAAAAATCATGATCTCATACCAAATACATCATTCAAAGCTCTCATAGTATCACAATGGTTCCGAAAAAATATGAACAGTTCACAAAGTATAGACAAAGTACAATTTCTTAAGTGTGAAGTAATCCAACTCTGTAATTGCGTAAACATGTGTCACTGACGTAGAAAAAAAATGTTTGTTTCTCTGTTAAATGATCAGATAGCTGTGTAATTTATGTGTTAGAGAAATATGGTACCGATGTGTTAAATTGTATAAGCAAATACCATATTAGCTAGGGCTCCTTGTGCTTGCCAAACACATGGTACACAAAGTAAGCGTGTACCCCCCCGAGGTTTATTGTAATTACACCCTCAGGTGTTACAGATTACAGCTATGGAATGAAATGTATCACGAAAAACCTTCTTTGTAATTCAAAAATCTTTAAAAATAAATGTTTTAAGTACAAAATTAATCACTCAAATACGTGTCCTTTAGCGCTAAATATGCGTCTTGCTGTAAGATAATCTCTGGGAAGTGTCGTAGTTATTGTCCTCCGAAAGCTAAGTTCTGCAGAAGTCAATGTACTTACCTCATGATACACAAAAGTGAAATGCTTTGCGTATAGATAACTTAGTTATTACGCTTATTGCCGTGATGAAGAAAGTACTGTGCTGTAACGTATTGTTGTCCTACGGAAAAGGCTGTCTCCTTGTAGCAATAGCACAAAAGTCACCACTAAAACATGTCTCACTTTATAGAAGAATTCAGAAAAAACTGTGCAGATATAAAACAGATACACCGCAAAAGCAACATTGTAAATTGTCACTCATTAGTAACATCGTGATATAATCGTGTAGCTGTCAAAGAAACCAAATACTAAGTCATCTTGAATCTCACAGAAAGTACTTCAAATCCTGAATCCACTCTCAAGCAAACCAAAATGTTGCATGAAAATTTCATTAGCAGTGCTGGTAAATGTTCTAATCGTGCAACTAACAAGCAAGAATGTACACACACAATTACACTGTGTCGTCTGTTCGCAATAACAATGCATTCGTAATTTCTGTTTAAATAATTTCTCTTGGTTCTTGACTGGATGGTTAGTTAGCTTTAAAACATAGTTGCATGTTAACAGTTTCTCAGTGTGACAAATTGTACAAGTAGCGTGAAGTGAAAATTGCAAAGACTAAGTTAAAAAGCAGATTATCTGTCAATAAATGGTTTTACATGAGAAATGTGGTGTAAACCTTTACTCTTCCTAGTACGCAGAGTTTCAACTTCAACGCAATTATCATGTGGTATACGTCGGATTCTGTAAGGTCCATTGTAAACTAGAAAGAATTTGTGACTCAAGTGTTTCTTCTTATGTGACAATGAATGAGCTTTAATGAGAACTTTCTGACCAATACATAATTTCTTTGCATTTGCTTTACCGTGTAGTTTTCTCCTTTTGTCTGCTGCAGATTTTATATTTTTAAGAGCCAAATCAATTATGTCTTTGTGGCGAAGTTTACGTGTATTCGGGAAAGGTACAAGCTCTCTGATTCTGTTCGGAGGTTCTACATTCTTCAGTACAAGAGTAGGTGGTAAAGCAGTGGAATCATGAGGCATTTCATTCAGCACATTTTGAAATAAGTGTAAATATCTGTCCCAATGCTGATGCTTTCTGTGACAATAAAGTCTGCAAAGCTTATTGATTTCTTTCATAATCCGTTCAGACGGGTTACAATGTGGTGAATACAATGAAATAAAAACAGGTTTGATTTTATGATTCCGAAGCATGCGTGACCAAACAGCAGATCTGAATTGCGGTCCGTTATCTGAAATGACTTTACTAACGTGTCCAACTTCACGGAAGAAATTTTTAACAAAGGCCTTGGATACAGACCGTCCAGTGGCTTTACGTAACGGAGTGAAAGAAACAAATTTTGAAGTAAGTTCAACAGCGACTAGAACGTACGAAAATCCATTAGATGTTCTGACAAGCGGTCCCAAGAGATCAACAGCAGCAAATTCTTTTAATTTAGAAGGAATGATAGGAAACAGCGGAGCACGATGGGAGACAGTAGATGGTTTCGCCTTTTGACAAAGTTTACAAATAGACAAGACTCTTCGAATTCTCTTTTCCATATTGTTAAAATAACAAGTCGTTCGAAGAATATGATAACATTTTCGTGGGCCAAAATGTGCGTAGCTGAAATGAATGTACCAAATGAGCTTATTAACAAAATCGTCTGGAATGCAAAGTACCCATAGCTTGTCATCAACAGTGCAGCGTTTGAAGAGTATGTTGTTTCTAACCAGGTAATAATGCCGAATCTGAGTGTGTGTCTTTTCATGCCATTTACTTTTGATATCTTTCCAAATCGGATCTTTATCTTGTTCATGAGCAATGTCCTTTAAAGATGTGGTGATGAAGTTTTCAAAGGCGACTTTCTGAATGTAAAGAATACTGAAATTTTTCTCGAGGTTGCCTTCTGTGTTACTTTTCTCAAGCCCAGCCGGTGCGCGTGACAGCGCGTCCGCAACAATGTTCTCCTTGCCGGGAATGTAGACTATTGTGAAGCGGAATTCTTGCAGAAACAATGCCCAACGTTTTAACCTATCATGATTTAATTTTGAAGACATAAGAAATTGTAATGCACGATGATCACTGTATACTTTTACGTGCTTACCAGAAAGAAAGAAACGGAATTTGTTAAATGCCCAAACGATAGCTAAAGCTTCTAATTCAGTAACGGAATAATTTTTTTCAGATTTTGTTAGCACTCGGCTAGCAAAAGCAATGGTTTTCTGAACAGTAGTGTCATTTTCTGTGGCTTCTTGAAATAAGTGGGCACCAAGACCGACTTTAGAAGAATCCGTGCTAAGGCAGAAATCTTGTGACAGATCTGGATGAGCTAGTATTGGCGCGTGAAGTAACGCTTCTTTCAAAGAATTGAATTCCAACTGTGCTTGTTCGTCCCAGTTCCAACTAGTATTTTTTCCAGTGAGAGAACAAAGTTTTGGTGTAACTAGAATTTGCATATTCAGAAAACGACGGTAAAAATTTACGAGACCTAGAAAACTGCGGACTTGTCTTTTTGTGGAGGGAACTGGAATGGCTCTGATTGCTTCTAACTTTTCAGGATCCGGCTGAATGCCTTCAGAAGAAATAATATGTCCCAAAAACTTCACCTTTGACCTACCGAATTCTGACTTTTCCAAGTTAACTGTAATTCCAGATTCTGCAAAAATACGTAACAAACTGTTGAGGATGCGGTTATGTTGTTCCCATGAAGCTTCTGCTATTAGAATATCGTCCACATATAAAGTGATGTGACGTTTTAAGAACTCAGGTAATATGGAATTTAACCCACGAATGAATGCTGCCGAAGAAATGTTCAAACCAAAAGGAAGTTTCCGAAACTGATAACAAACGCCGAAACAAAGGAAAGCTGTGTATTTTCTGCATTCTGGATGAAGTTCGATCTGATAAAAGCTGGATCTGAGATCAATGGAAGACAACACTTTTACACCATTAAAATTTTGAAGAAGTTCTTCCATCGTCTGCGGCCTGTCTGTTTCAGGAATAATGATAGTATTGATTTGTCTCGAATCTAAAACAAGCCTGATCGATCCATTTTTCTTCTCAACAACATGTAATGGATTGTTGTATGAGCTTACTGCAGGCTCAATAATGCCCTCGTCAAGCATAGATTGTATTTCTGTTCTAACACGGTCCCTATAATGTGCCGGAATTACGTATGGTCTAACACAAAATTTAGTATGCTCACGAACACGAAATTGGTATTGAAATCCCTTGATTGTTCCTGTTTTGTGAGTAAAAACTGTGGAATGTGCTTGTAAAATCTCAAAAAGGTCCTGCCTATCAGTGTCATTACAATTCTCAATTGTTTGAATTTTATTCTGAATTAACTCATTAATTTCAAATATGCCGTCGACATCATCCCTTTCAGTACTTGCAGAGTGATTGTTGGTGTCTACTTCCGTAGAAAATTCCGAACTGTTGTCTAACAGAACATAAAGCCGATTAATTTCCTCATCATGGTTTGAGAGCCAGTCTTCAAATTTCAAAGCTATTGACTTACCTTCTTTCTCTAAACTTATTTCAGCATCGTGAAAACTTAAGATTGCTTTATATTCATTCAAAAAGTCTACTCCCAGTATAATTTCCGTCGACAATAATGGAACAATAAGGAAGTTCATAGAGAAGCTGTGGCTTTGACAAAAGAATTCTAAATTGGTTTGTTGGCGTACATCTACACTTTTTCCAAAGATTGCACCTTGTAATTTAATCTTACGTAACGGAAGTGTGGGGCAATTGTTCGATTTGTTGCATTTGCTAAAAGCTGTTTCACTAATTACTGAAATGGGACTGCCAGAGTCAAGTACTGCCGTAAATTTTCCGTCATTTACAGTAATGTGAATCACAGGATATGCAATGGTGTTACGTGTTACGTCGTGTTCCTGGAGTAAGATGTCCCTAATGTCTTCCATTTTTACGTAATTACTAGCTACGGCAGCTGCGTCATCAGTTTCATAAGTACGTCTTGTGGCTGCCAGTGGTGTGAGTCATCGCCTATTGTCTCTTTGTTGGCGCGCGTCGTTATTGGGATTTGGAGACCTAACTTCTACAAATTCATCGTGACGAGAGTGCTCTGCTCTGTTTAAATCTCGCCAGTTCTGATGCAATTCAGGTCTGTCGTTACGATCATATCGTCTGTCGTCATGTCGGTAGTTTCCATAGTTTCTTTCTTGTCGGTCACATGGTGGAGAATTTCTCCTTGAATCGTAACTGCGTGCTGGACCGTTGCGTCTAAAGTTATTCTGTCTCCCTTGATAATAATTATTTTGGTTCCCATATTGTCTGTTTCTCTGATTGTCTCTGTGATAGTCATTACTGCGGAGAGGTGATCTTTCCCTGTAATTATTACTCCTCTGCCAACGGTTGTCATACGGGTGGTGTCGATTTTGGTCACGATTTGTGTGGTGAGAATAGCCTTGTCGCGTCCAGTTATCGTTTCTGTCGTCACGGAATTGTGACAGATGTGACCTGTAATTGTTGTACTCCTGTTTTCGCGTTCCGCGATTGTCAGTGTCAATTTCCAGTTCTTGTAACAGTCCCTGAAAAGCTTCAATGTCGTCTTTGCAACGTCCTGCTAAAATAATATGTCGTAAATGTTCAGGCAGTTTGATTAAACAAATGCGGATGAGTTCTGAGGGGCTGTATGGGTTTGACAGGTACTGATTCTTGTGCAACATGTCTTCAAAATATTTCACAAGACTGGAAAATTCAGATTGTTCGAAATGTTTCATCATTATGATGTTATGTTTTACACGGTCCTGTGTAGCTTGAGACCAATATGCTGAGAGGAAGGCATGATAAAAATCTCCTTCACTGTGACAATCGTGAATGACCGATCGCATTCTTACAGCTGGTTCATTCTCCAAATAGCCACACATAAATTCTAATCTGTGCTCCAATGACCAGTTGGGAGGAAAACAATGAGAGAATTGATGGAGCCACGCTTGTGGATGAATGTCGTTGGCAGAATTCTTAAATGTTTTGAATTTACGTGTAGTAATGAACAGCTTATAATCAAAATCATCGTGTCGGCGAGTAGCATATCGGTCATTGTTACGTCGTGTCGGCGATTCCATCTCAAAATTCGGTGTACCTTGCCAATTTCTTTCATAATTACCGAAAAGCCCTGTGTTATTATTTTGTGGCTGTTCCGTATTTCTATGTCCCTCTTCCCTTATTGGGGCGCGAGTGTCCTCTGAAATACGTAATTCTTGTATTACCTGTGTCAGCTGATCTTGTACTTCCCGCATTTCTCTTTTGTATTGCGTATTAATTTGATTCTGATTTTGTTTGAATTTTCTTATTTGTTCATACTCTTCTGTGTCAGTGAAGGCTACGGGTCTTGTGTCATTCAGATCATCATCTACCTTTGTAGATAAGTTAGTGACCTGATCCGAAAGTTCAGCTACTTTCTCCGATAGTGAACACATTTCCTCAGTGTGTTTTTCTGAACCAAGTTTCAGAGTGTCCAATTGTGTTGAAATCGAATCTACTGTGTTCTTTAAGTTTTCCTGAGTTTTTGCCAGTTGCGTAACTGAATCGGTAGATGCAACTGAGTCAACTTTAGCCCACAAGGTCTCATGATTTTCATGAACAATGGTTTGCAGCTCTTTTATGGCTGCTTCGTGATTCTGTAATACATTCTCATGACGCGAAAAAATAGGTTGGAAATGCTCACAAATTTGTGTTTTTACATCATTACAGACTTTCTGACATTTCGATTCAATGTTATGTAATTCAGTAGTTAAATCTTCACGTGTTTGTTCAAGTGTGGTGTCTAACTTTTGAAGCTTTTGTTCCATTGTGTCTAACTTTTGAAGCTTTTGCTGTGTTTGTCTCTGATTTTGTTCCATTTGTTGCATTAATTGCAATAATAATGTATTAGTGTCTGGAATCTGTTTCTCTATGCTTTTTGGCAGTGCGTTTTCACCGTCAGCATTCACATTTTGACAAGCAGAAAATGTGTCTTGACTCATTTGAGAAAACGGTGAGGACGCAAAACCTGAATCTACAGTATTTGCAAAATTGTGTCCTATCATTTCGGATTCCTGAGGTGAGCTGTTGCCGACCGATCGAGCGATAATGCTTCCCTGTTCACTACCTGTTTGACTGTCTACGCCATTGTTTGACGCCCGCTCCATTTCCCTATGCACAGTTTCCAAATTACTACTTTGAACATTGGTTAACTCATTACATGGTGGGGCCAACACACTGCTTTCGTCTTCACTGTCATTTCTTAGTTTACTTTGGAGCCGAGTGTTACGTTTTTTACACGCCATTATTGTCACAATATTTCACACGATAACACAGAAAAGCACAATTTGAATAGCAAAAATAAGAGAACACATTAACATAGCACTGAAAATAATATCTAGTTAATTGCAGCAGCGAAATACTTGGCGCAAAGCTACATGCATGCCACAACTGTTTTACTGTACAACAATGAAAGACTGCAACTACCAAGGAGATTCTCTCTACAATTACGCGCTAAAGCTACACTAAATACACAAACAACAAGAAAAAATCAGAAGATTCCAGTGAGGTATCCTAGGCTAAGGGTCGACATATGAAACGTCCCCTTAGAACAATTTATACATGTGAAACGTCCACTTAGAACAATTGTACAAGACTGTGCTTAACCTGACACACAATAATTTTAGCGCAACGCAATCTGACTATCAAAAATCCCTGCAAAAGAATGGCCCTGAGTAACATTAAACTGTACCTTTCAGAAATCACTTACCTCACAAAAATCTTCGTTGCTCGAACTACTGCAATACAGCGAGCGCCACTACTGCCAGCTAAATAAAAGATTCAAACTACTGAAGGCACTAACTACTGATAGGGATGGTTAGCAAATGAAAGATATTAATAGAGAACAAACAATGTATTTACCTTAATATTCATAATTGACATCCAGTATTACAAATTATCAAAACTCCGCCATCTCTCTGCCCACATCCACCACTGCTGGCGGCTCACCTCCAACTGCCCAACGCAATCTGCTGTTCACATCCAGCTGTAGCAGTTCATGACAACAATGGCAGACAACAATGCAAACTAGCCACATACTGCACACAGCACAGCCAGTGATTTTCATATAGAGCGCTACGTGGCATTACCCATATAAAAATCTAAACAGCCTACTTACAAAACATACAGTGTAAAGAAAGAACGGGGCCTAAGTTAAAAAGAGTGGAAAGGTACCATGTGAATAAACTGAAAGATGAGGTAACGAAGACCAGATACAGGTTGCAACTTAGTAACCGCTTTGAAGCACTCAGTGAAGTGGACGCGAATCAGGACCTCGAACTAATATGGGGAAACATTCAGAGCTCAGTTAGGGATACAGCAAAGGAAACCCTCATGGGAAACCCAGTGGGCAAGAAGATCTGATTTGGAAAGGAATGTGCAGATGCCCTGGAAAGGAGAAAGGAAGCCAGGAACAAATGGCACAGGCCAAAGCACAATTTGAGGAGGTTCGAAAGACTACACAAGCAATTCTGAGAAGAGCAAAGAGGAAATACATAAGGAATATCATCACTGAAGCAGAAATAGACTTCAGAGGATAAAAGACGAGGGAAATCTTTCTGAGGGTGAAGTACCTCTGCCAAGGTCACCAGGCCAAGCAGATATTTGTCAAAGATTCCCGTGATAAGATCCTGACGAACATAGGGACATAGCTGAGAGATGGAAAGAGTACTTTCGACAGCTGCTAAATTGTGATGAAACCTAACTGCAGTTTGATTTCCAGTACCCAATTACAGCCGATGCAGACTATCCCCCACCTACCCTGGATGAGATAAAAACCAGAATCAGACACCTTAAACAGAATAAGAGTCCAGGTGAAGATGGAATACAGGCTGAAATGATTCTGGCAGGAGGAGAGAAACTTGCAGAAAAAATACACCAACTGATACAGGCAATATGGACCAAAGAAGAACTACCAGGAGAATGGAAAACAGCTCTGATTTGTCCAATACATAAGAAGGGTGACAAACTGAAATGTGACAACTATCGAGGAATCGCCCTGCTTAACGTCTGCTATAAGATCATGTCCAATTGCCTCATACATAGAATTCAGCCAGTGGCAGAATCGGTGATTGGGGAGTACCAGGGAGGTTTCCAGCCAGGACGGTCAACAGTAGATCACATCTTCAGTCTCCGGCAGCTCACTGAGAAACTGGGTGAATATGGTAAAGATTTGCATATTTTATTCGTTGATTTTAAGAAGGCCTATGATTGCATACATCGCAAGAGCCTGCTCAACTGTTTAAGGGAGTTTGGCATAGCAGAGAAACTCATCAATCTGATAAAGATCTGGTGATGATGATGATGATGATGATGTTTGGTTTGTGGGGCGCTCAACTGCGTGGTTATCAGCGCCCGTACAATTATCCAATCTTTGCTCAGTCCAATTTCGCCACTTTTCTGGATGATGATGAAATGATGAGGACAACACAAACACCCAGTCATCTCGAGGCAGGTGAAAATCCCTGACCCCGCCGGGAATCGAACCCGGGACCCCGTGCTCGGGAAGCGAGAACGCTACCGCGAGACCACGAGCGGCGGACGATAAAGATCTGTCTGAACGAAAAACATGCAAAGGTGAAGATGGGAAATTGCGTAACTGAGGAATTAGAAATTGTGACAGGACTCAGGCAAGGAGATGGGTTGTCCCCTATCCTGTTCAACTTTGCCCTCGAGAAGATCGTACGCGACACCTTCCAAGAGAACGAAGTGATTGAAATCGAAGGAAAGAGACTGGCATACTTAGCCTATGCAGACGACATCTGTTTACTCTCTAGGTCGGAAGAGGAGTTGGAGCATATGACCAAAGCATTAAACGAGGCTGCCAGCAAATTTGGGCTAAACATAAACGAAGCGAAGACAAGAGTACCTCGTTATGACTCGTGGTCATTATCAGACTGCTGATCATCTACAATCACTGCTGGCTGGGGACCAGTCCTACAAGAGAGTGCAAGAATTCAAATACCTAGGGGCAATTTTCACTGAGAACTCGTCATGTGAAGCAGAGATCAATTCCAGAATACAAGCAGGAAACCGATCTTACCACAGCCTAGCACAACTGCTTCGGTCCACATATCTCTCCAGACAGTTCAAGATTCGACTGTACAAAACCCTGATCCAGCCTGTTATTCTATATGGCTGTGAGACATGGAGTATCCGGAAACATGACTTCCATAAGCTCCTTGTTTTTGAGAGAAAAGTGCTTCGAAAGATCTTCGGTCCGGTTCTGGATGCAGATACAGGGGAATGGAGGATCAGATACAACCAAGAGGTTGAGGAACTATACCAGCAACCCAACATAGCAGGAACTGTCAATGGCAAACCAATTCAGTGGGCCGGCCTTGTGGTCCATATGGAGGATCACAGATAGCCTCGTAAGAAACTAGATTTCACACCTATAGGAAACAGACCGCCAGGGAGACCCAAGAAGCGTTGGAGGGATGGAGTCCATGAAGATTTAAACCGAGTATCAATAGAAGTGAACGGATGGCGGATAGCAGCAATGGACAGAATACAGTGGAGAAGGAAACTTGTAGAGGCGTGCAGTCCACTGGGCCTGATCACATAGTAGTAGTAGTAGTAGTATTGGGATAATACATAGAACCAGTGTCATCGGCAGTGTAATTCAGCTTATAAGTCACCCTATCCAATGATTATTTACCTTGGTAGGTCAATCGGATTATGTTCAGTTACAACCGGCAACATTTCTGACTCTCTTCACATTCCTGACCAATAGGATAACACCTATTGATTTTTCTCCATTTTCTAATCACACAATTGGCTTACAGAATTTGGGAGGATTGGAGTGGAGAGGGTTAGGTGGAAAGGGTGATGGAGAAAGGAGAGATTCAGGAGGGAGTGGAGGAGAGGGAGGGGTGACTTTCACAGATGTCAGCCAAAAATCAGGCAGTCTTTCTAGTGGTACAGCCTTACTACTGGCCGGTGCAGAACGGTCATCCTTTCTCTATATATAAGGTTGAGGTGCTTGCTCACTCAGCACGGAGCCGCCTGCTGTCCAAACGACATTTCCATAGTTAAAGCAGCGCGCAGTCTCCAATATGTTACACTATTATTTTAGTGGAACAGGGCAGCTATGTTGATGCCATAGCGTTTCACCAAAATTTTACACATTTTACTTAATACCAGAAATGGAAGCTAATGTGGACAATAACCGGTAGTAACAGAAATCAAGCTTTTGAAATATGGTATTAAGGAGGAAAATTGATTTAATGGTAAGACTTAGTAACTAAGTGAACACAATGAGTCGTCTTTAGCGAAAGACATCTTTAGGGCACAAATTAACGGAAACAATGGATAGTGAGAGCAGAATCAAACAATAGTTTACTTAGTAGTGAAGAGAAGTGTGTGAGGTAAAAGCAAGTCATGATTACGCCAAGGATATTGACGTGCCTGTAAATTTCAGTAACCAAGTAGCACTGACAGCGTCAACCAAGTGTTTGGGTTCCAGATTTTAACAACAACAACATTAACAATACGTCAGGGAAGAGAAAAATGGAAAGCAGGCAGAAAGACAATGGACATCAACACTTCTCTACCACCCAGAATTACGCTGCATCTACAAGCAAACCCCCCCCCCCCCCCAATGAACGATGGACCTTGCCGTTGGTGGGGAGGCTTGCCTGTCTCAGCGATACAGATGGCCACACCGTAGGTGCAACCACAACGGAGGGGTATCTGTTGAGAGACCAGACAAACGTGTGGTTCCTGAAGAGGGGCAGCAGCCTTTTCAGTAGTTGCAGGGGCAACAGTCTGGATGATTGACTGATCTGGCCTTGTAACACTAACCAAAACGACCTTGCTGTGCTGTTACTGCGAACGACTGAAAGCAAGGAGAAACTACAGCCAAAAATTTTCCCGAGGGCATGCATGATTAAATGATGATGGCGTCCTCTTGGCTAAAATATTCCGGAGGTAAAATAGTCCCCCATTCGGATCTCCGGGCGAGGACTACTCTGGAGAACGTCGTTATCAGGAGAAAGAAAACTGGCGTTCTACGGATCTGAGCGTGGAATGTCAGATCCCTTAATCGGGCAGGTAGATTAGAAACTTTAAAAAGAGAAATGGATAGGTTAAAGGTAGATATAGTTGGAATTAGTGAAGTTCGGTGGTATGAGGAATAAGACTTTTGGTCAGGTGAATACAGGATTATAAATACAAAATCAAATAGAGGTAATCCAGGAGTAGGTTTAATAATGAATACACCGATTCCCGTCAAGACCACCGAAGTTAAGCGCTGTCGGGTGTGGCCGGCACTTGGATGGGTGACCATCCGGGCCACCATGCACCATTGCCATTTTTCGTGGTGCACTCAGCCTCGTGATGCCAACTGAGGAGCTACTTGACCGAATAGTAGCGGCTCCGGTCATAACACGTTCCTGGAAGGTCGCATTATGCCGATCTGTCCCTGGGTGGGGAACATGAAGTGTTTCTCCGTGTTTGTTCTCCCAAAGTAGGAATCACAGGCAGCAAAACGAGTTCTCGATAATGTATGTATGTCACAATACAACTGAAAGACCTTCTTGGTGTATTGTATTCAAAGAAAGGCGGATGAAAAATAAAAATGGTTGTGAATGCACACAACATGTTGTTTTACAGTACCCGAAATTTTGCAGTTCTGCATATTCCCTGCAAGATGCGCCTCGTCACACCACAGAATATTACTGGTCACATATTATTAACTTCAATCCGTTCCAGAAACTGAAGACAAAATTCAAAATGTTACTGTGAATCATGAGGTTTCAGTTTCTACACTATTGTGCTCTAGTATGGCTATCAGAATAAAATAGGTTGCAAAACTTTCCATATTGTTGACTATGGGATGGAAAATTCTTGTGACACTGCATGAACGGTATCACTGTCCAGGACACATGCTTCATGGTCAGGTGCAGCAACACCAATCTCATCAGCAACATCCACTCGGATAAGAGACCTTCCTCTTCCAGGTGCCACACGTAACTCACGTAATAAAAACTACGTAAATATAGCTCCCTTTTCTATCATATCCTCGTAATGTAATTGGTATGAACCACAGTGTAAATGTGTATCACATAACAAACACTTCATAATTGCCCTGAAAATTGCTCGTTAACTACTACAAACAGCATAATGAACGCTTTCTTGTGGCCAGTATAGACACGAAGCCCACACCTATTACAGTAGTACATGTGTATATGCCAACTAGCTCTGCAGATGATGAAGATATTGATGAAATGTATGATGAGATAAAAGAAATTATTCAGGTAGCGAAGGGAGACGAAAATTTAATAGTCATGGGTGACTGGAATTCGAGAGTAGGAAAAGGAAGAGAAGGATACATAGTAGGTGAATACGGATTGGGGGTAAGAAATGAAAGAGGAAGCCGTCTGGTAGAATTTGGCACAGAGCATAAATTAATCATAGCTAACACTTGGTTCAAGAATCATGAAAGAAGTTGTATACATGGAAGAACTCTGGAGATACTAAAAGGTATCAGATAGATTATATAATGGTAAGACAGAGATTTAGGAACCAGGTTTTAAATTGTAAGACATTTCCTGGGGCGGATGTGGACTCTGAACACAATATATTGATTATGAACTGTAGATTAAAACTGAAGAAACTGCCAAAATGTGGGAATTTAAGGATATGGGACCTGGATAAACTGACTAAACCAGAGGTTGTACAGAGTTTCAAAGAGAGCATACGGAAACAATTGACAGGAATTGGGGGAAGAAATACAGTAGAAGAAGAATGGGTAGCTTTGAGGGATGAGGTAGTGAAGGCAGCAGACGATCAAGTAGGTAAAAAGACGAGCGCTGGTAGAAATTCTTGGGTAACAGAAGAAATATTGAATTTAATTGATCAAAGGAGAAAATATAAAAATGCAGTAAATGAAGCAGGCTAAAAGGAATACAAACGTCTCAAAAATGTGATCGAAAGGAAGTGCAAAATGGCTAAGTAGCGATGGCTAGAGGACAAATGTAAGGATGTAGAGGCTTATCTCACTAGGGGTAAGATAGATACTGCCTACAGGAAAATTAAAGAGACCTTTGGAGAGAAGAGAACCACTTGTATGAATATCAAGAGCTCAGATGGAGACCCAGTTCTAAGCAAAGAACGGAAAGCAGAAAGGTGGAAGGAGTATATAGAGGGTCTATACAAGAGCGATGTACTTGAGGACAACATTATGGAAATGGAAGAGGATGTAGATGAAGATGAAATGGGAGATACGATACTGCGTGAAGAGTTTGACAGAGCACTGAAAGACCTGAGTCGAAACAAGGCCCCAGGAGTAGACAACATTCCATTAGAACTACTGACGGCCTTGGGAGAGCCAGTCCTGACAAAACTCTACCATCTGGTGAGCAAGATGTACGAGACAGATGAAATACCCTCAGACTTCAAGAAGAATATAATAATTCCAATCCCAAAGAAAACAGGTGTTGACAGAGGTGAAAATTACCGAACATTCAGTTTAATAAGCCACAGCTGCAAAATACTAGCAATTGAATTCAATATTTCTTCTGTTACCCAAGGATTTCTACCAGCCCTCGTCTTTTTACCTACTTGATCCTTTGCTGCCTTCACTACTTCATCCCTCAAAGCTACCCATTCTTCTTCTTGTACTGTATTTCTTTCCCCCGTTCCTGTCAATTGTTCCCTTATGCTCTCCATGAAACTCTGCACAACTTCTGGTTCTTTCAGTTTATCCAGGTCCCATCTCCTTAAATTCCCACCTTTTTGCAGTTTCTTCAGTTTTAATCAACAGGTCATAATTAATAGATTGTGGTCAGTGTTCACATCTGCCACTGGAAATGTCTTACAATTTAAAACCTGGTTCCTAAATCTGTGTCTTACCGTTATATAATCTATCTGATACCTTTTAGTATCTCCAGGGTTCTTCCATGTATACAACCCTATTTCATGATTCTTAAACCAAGTGTTAGCTATGATTAAGTTGTGCTCTGTGCAAAATTCTTCCAGGCGGCTTCCTCTTTCATTTCTTAGCCCCAATCCATATTCACCTACTACGTTTCCTTTTCTCCCTTTTCCTACACTCGAATTCCAGTCACCCATGACTATTAAATTTTCATCTCCCTTCACTATCTGAATAATTTCTTTTATTTCATCATACATTTCTTCAATTTCTTCGTCATCTGCAGAGCTAGTTGGCATATAAACTTGTACTACTGTAGTAGGTGTGGGCTTTGTATCTATCTTGGACACGATAATGCGTTCACTATGCTGTTTGTTGTAGCTTACCCGCATTCCTATTTTCCTATTCATTATTAAACCTACTCCTGCATTACCCCTATTTGATTTTGTGTTTATAACCCTGTAGTCACCTGACCAGAAGTCTCGTTCCTCCTGCCACCGAACTTCACTAATTCCCACTATATCTAACTTTAACCTATCCATTTCCCTTTTTAAATTTTCTAACCTACCTGCCCGATTAAGGGATGTGACATTCCACGCTCCGATCCGTAGAACGCCAGTTTTCTTTCTCCTGATAACGACATCCTCTTGAGTAGTCCCCGCCCGGAGATCCGAATGGGGGACTATTTTACCTCCGGAATATTTTACCCAAGAGGACGCCATCATCATTTAATCATACAGTAAAGCTGCATGCCCTCGGGAAAAATTACGGCCGTAGTTTCTCCTTGCTTTCAGCCGTTCGCAGTACCAGCACAGCAAGGCCGTTTTGATTATTGTTGCAAGGCCAGATCAGTCAATCATCCAGACTGTTGCCCTTGCAACTACTGAAAAGGCTGCTGCCCCTCTTAAGGAACCACACGTTTGTCTGGCCTCTCAACAGTTACCCCTCCGCTGTGGTTGTACCTACGATACGGCTATCTGTATCGCTGAGGCACGCAAGCCCCCCCACCAACGGCAAGGTCCATGGTTCATGGGGGGTTTCTTAGGGTAGGGTCCTCGAAAGCCTTGAAGTAGTGTGTATTGCGCCACTGCATGTCGCCTTATCCGCCCTAGTCACCTAGCAGACACATTCCAGGTTTCGCTGAAACACGTTTAAATTTGCAGCTTTCTCCATCCACTACACTCACTCTTGATAGCTCCTTGTCTCGGGTAAATATTACATATATTTCTCAGTGTTTCACTTGCCATCAGCGTGAATATTGTGTGCCTGCTGTCGAAACACACAGGAAAAGTACTGTTTGGTTGGATCAGCGTCTGCTCGTATGCTGGTAATTTCTTCAGTACTACTTAAAGTTACTTTCAGATAGGTGCCTAATAACTAGGTTGAATTCTGTATGGCACAAGTAAAACTGGAATTTTTTCATGAACGAATTTGGATAGTTTTCTTATTGTAGGAAACTAACACTTAGTAGTTTCTTTTAAAGTATCTTTACAGTGTTTCAACACATGTAGATCTAAACGAAATATACCAGCCCTGCTAAATTATACGTATATGAAAACAAAGGCTTGTTTTGAAGATTGAATCGTTAGTGGCAGTATTATATGTACTTAAGGAAATGGTTTTCTCATCCATGAATCGCTGTGAACTAAAGAAGTAATAAAAGCTTCTAATGAATGCCCTTACTACTTAAATCGATTTTGCTGAAAGTCTTAAGTTACATGAAATCAGCCTATTAAAATCTCTGGTGGAGCCCTTCTTCTTAATATTCAGCGGCTGGCTTGCTAGAAAAGATCTTCACATACGTTATTATTATTAAGCGCTGCATTCAGTTGGGAAAAAATCGATCGTTTTGAACACTTCGTTCAGTTTACGACAGATCTAAAATTTCAGATGTGGACGAAGCCTTTTTGGACGATTTCAATAAAACTCAGAGATTGCAGGCTCTCTTCGTCACAGCTGAAACTTCCCAATTAATTACAGGCCCCAGACAATCATCAACAGTTCAGACAGAGAACGCATTCGTCATTCACTCAAAAATGAAATGGTCACAAACCTTATTTCTGAGGAAAATTGTATATTGAATCCATTTCCGTACATGTTCCGTTTCCGTGGATTTTTAGTCTCATGAAATTTACTTTTACAAGTCCTTCTTTCTCTTTGTCTACCCCGCTAGCGGCACAAACTTTCCTGCCTCGCTTTATCGCGAAGAAGAGTAAATAAATCTCCTTTTGCAATACGAAAATCTTCCAACCGATACTTTCCGAAGCTGTTCCTTTCTCCTCTCTTTCTATCTCTCTTTCTATAACTATAATTATAATGACCATGGAGCATACATCTGTGTACCTCTGTTATTCCAAAGAATAAACGTACTCGAAAAATACCTTGGCGTCGACGAGCTGTCGGCGCATATATTACTATAAAATCTGCTCAGATACTTTTCATACGTAAATAAATGTGGATGATTTGATTGACCATTATTAATTATTGCGTGGTAGAGGGTAATTTTCCGTGGGGAGATTACAATGCCCCTCGCAGCGAGCGAAGTTTGTGAGGTCAATTTTTATTCACCGAACACACTTCGCGAGCTATCTATTAGCGTGGATAACCCGGAAGTGATGATTGTCAGTCCTCCGACTGAAAAAGAATATTGTGTTTGAACTAGACGAAGAAAAGAAATGTTGAAGACAGAAGAAATGAAGAGACCGGTACCGCGGCTGTATTACTTTTACGTGCATATAGGTGTTATGTTTGCTGTGCACAACCAAGGAAGATGATCTTTCATGAACGTATGTCAGGGTCTACCCATTCGGGAACTTTCTTAAGCAGGGAAACCTTGGAAAACCTCTTAAGCTTAGACCCCCAGCCTACGGTACATAGAAGATAGGAAAGCCTATAGAAGAACAAAAATAATTTTGAAATTTATCTCTAAAGGAAAGATAGGGCCTAATTAGTACCACGATTTGGAGAAGAGTAGTTTGTGCCTCTAGCAAAAAAAAAAAAACGTTTTACAATAAATAACGTGAATTTGCGTTTTACAATCTTGCTTCTAGGACAATATATCTTGCGGTGCTAAACTCCCCCGGGTCTTGCATGTCCCCGACGTCCACAGTTGTAGTCGGTCTTCTATGCGGCCCCCTCTGTCGTTGATCTTCTACGCGGCCCACAATGGGAAGAGTAGAAGGGACAGGGATACTCGAATTCACATGCAACATTCATTCCAAAAGGATTAGCAATGACCAAAAGGGAAACTCTTCCTGTAAGAGAACTGATTAGGTAGCACCGTCCAAGATTCTCCTTTTTGAAAGCAAAATCCTTGTGACTTCATGGATCCTTTTTGTTACGACGTACTTCAAGGAATTCAACTCTTAATTAATGATGTTGCCAAAAGCATCATCCGATTTACTCTCGTTTGAATACTCCTTTTGACTTTGCCTCCCCACTTGTGCTTATACGTCCAAAAGTTTTAACAGATTTTCTGTGACTGATTTGTTCTTCGTAATTTAAAGGATTCATGTAACTGACTATAGATTTTGGATTCAAATTATCGAATAATGGAAAGTGTAGTTCATTTTATTTCAAGACATCATCCATATTTCTTTGATAAGTCATATAATTTAGCTATACTCAAAAAAACTTTTTATTCTAAATACATATATTTCTACACTTGAGTGCTGAAATGTAGAAGTTATTAGCATTGAAGAATGCGGATTCACTTCTTTCATTTACTCTCTGATTCATACGGCGTTCATCCATGCTCATATATGGAAATGGATTTTTCACACAAAATTCCCAAATGAACACGAACCATTAAATTATTAGTGAATCTATGAATACTACTTTCTTTAATCATTCAATAAAAAATTAAAACTCTTAGCTTCTAATTATACCACCTATTCCTTTTAAAGTTCAACATGAATCAATTTATCCTCGCGTTTGGTGCGAGTCTCTTACAAAGAATATCTGTATCGTCTATATCGATTTTAATTCTCGCGCTGACGTCAACTGTTTTGCGCGGGAAATAATCGTTGCGGCGTTAACCGTCACTCACGATTCACTACCACAATTCACATATTTACACATTTAAGCGTTCACATGAGATTATATACGAATCTTCACTCGAACCTCTTTAGATTATTCAGCGTCATTTGCAGGGAAACATTTTATTCTTGTTGAAGGTCAGTCCGATCTTTTATACATCTTGATAACATTAGCAATGCTAAAGTTCTATATTCACCCAAACCACAGGTGAAGCCTATCTCCACTATCCTTTTTTACAAGCCTCAATAGTACTAATTAGTCATTATTTCTATACTCTATGTCACTAACTAACTATTTCAATTTAAAGGCTTTTAACATTACACACACACAGTTTATTGTTATATTTTTTACGAGCGTTCATCTCTGTCACTCGGAACACCATTCCTCCCTATCTTCTAATCTTCATTATATCTTTTTAAGTCGTTATGAGGAAATAACCCTTTTATTTTGTTCGATCCCGGGTATGCTAACAGATAAGCTCCAGGATTCGGAATTTGTAGGATAATGTATGGTCCAGTATATAGTAACTCCCACTTCTTTATACTTTTCTTTACTACGGATGATTTGGTATGTCGTTTGACTAGTACCTTCTCGCCGACATGGTATGTCTGTACCCTCTTGATAAATTTGTCATATCGTTGTTTTCTTTGATCAGCCTTTTTCGTCATATTTATGATAGCTTGTCTTATTTTTTCTTCCCAAGGCATCTCGGTTTCCTGAGTTTTGGGGATATGGTGAGTCCAGAAGTTTTCCTCCTTCTCTTCGAACATCAATTCACGAGGTATATATCCAGTTGAGGAGTGGGGCATGTTATTGTATATTTGCTCAAACTCTTCCACATCATTTGCCCACGCAGTTTGCTTATTATGGCAATACGTCCTCATAAATCGATTGAATTCTCTAAAAATCCTCTCCACCAAATTACCTTGTGGGTGGTAAAATGATGTTAGTACGTGTTTCACACCGACTTGAGACAAAGTCTGCTTCCACCGGAGTCCCGTAAATATTTTAGCATTGTCAGTTATGATCGCCTTTGGTATACCCACATGTGGAAGATAATCTCTTACTAATCTTAATACAATTACTTTGGCTGTAGCCGTCTTTATCGGGTATAGCTTAACGTATTTCGTGCACACATCTAGAAACGCTAACACATATTTAACACCACCTCTTGAAGTAGGTAACGGTCCACACAGATCGTACGAAATTAATCCTTTTGGTTCTTGTACTAATACAGAGCATAATGGGTGCTTAGTCCCTTTTGAATCCGGCTTTGTTTTTTGGCAGATTATGCACCTCTTTAAGACCTCGTGCACTTTGCGCTTTATGTTGGGGAAATAACAGTACCCACTTATCTTGTCTGCACATTTTGTCGCACCGAAATGTCCCCAGGTCAAATGAGTGAACCAGACAAGTTTCTCTATTTGTGCCTCAGGTATACAAACACACCAACGGACTTTGTTTGGCCTTCCACAGCGGAAAAATAATACGCCATTTACTAGCTTGTAAGAATTTGCCATCTGATCCGAAGGTTGCTGTTGTAACCTTTGAATGACACTTCCCCATTGAGCATCCTTTTTCTGTAACTGGGCCATATGCACACACAAATTGATGTAGTACGTCTTATATGGATTTTCCTGCAGCAGCAATATAGGGAATTCTGAGGAATTATTTACTTCAATCTCTTTGGTTAAACCCTGCGGTGATATTGATAGAGCGTCCGCAATAATGTTTTGCTGCCCTGAGACATGTACGATCTGAAACTGGTATTGTTGCAGAGCGAGAGTCCATCTAGCCAGTCTGGGGTGTAACAGTTTACACGTTTGTAAAAACGTTAATGATTGGTGATCGCAATATACGATAGTCTTCGACCCATATAAGTAATAGTGAAATTTTTTAAATCCCCAGACGACCGCAAGAGCCTCCAATTCTGTCGTCGTGTACGTTCGTTCACAGTTGGACAAAACACGACTAGCAAACGCAATCGGACAAAAGTTAAGCTGTCCATTTATCTTGCGTACTTGGAAAAGGCACGCTCCAAGACCCACATTTGACGAATCTGTTGACAAATAGAATTCCTCTTGCATGTCCGGATGGTACAAAAGCGGTGTATTTACTAATTGCTTCTTTATCTCTTCGAATGCTTCTTGACACTCTAATGTCCAGAGCCAGGGCACATCCTTCTTCAGCAAACTATTCAGTGCTGCTGCATTCATGGCCTGATTCGTGATAAATCTTCTAAAAAATGATGCAAGACCCAAAAACCCTTTTAATTGCCTCCTATTTCTTGGTGTTGGAAACTTACTAATCGCCATTAACTTCTCCTTGGTCGGTAAAATTCCCTTTTTTGTCAATTATATGCCCCAGGAACTTGATTCTATTTAGTGCAAAATGTGACTTCTGTAGGTTAGCAGTTATTCCCATGGTTTTGAAAACGTCCAACACCCGCCTCAGTAAAGTAATATGCTCTTCCCAGGTCTTCGATGCAATAAGCATATCATCAACAAATACTGTTATCCTGCTTCTTAGTTCTGGGCCTAATGCGTAATCTAGCGCTGCTATAAAAATTCCAGCACTAATGTTGAGTCCGAAAGGAACTACAGTAAATTGGTAACTTCTTCCTGCATAAATGAAAGCTGTATATTTCCTCGATACCTCATCCAGCTTGATTTGCCAATAAGAACTCCGCAAATCGATGCTCGTCAAATATTGGACATCCTGGAACCGTTGTATCAGTTCGTCTATGTTTTCCGGGTGTGTCCTCACTGGAATTATAATTTTATTTATTTCCCTGGCGTCGAGTACCAGTCTCACAGTTCCATTTGCTTTTGGCACAACCAACAATGGGGAGCAGTATGGGCTTGTAGAGGGTTCGATCAAACCCCATTTCAACATGCGATCTATTTCCATTTGAACTTGAGCCTTTAACCTCCAGGGAACAGGATAGAAAGTTCTACAATACGTTTCGTGCGGCTTAACGTAGAGATGGCATATGTATCCTTTAATCACTCCTGGCCTTTCATCAAACACGTTTTCATACGCTGATAATAACCCTTTGAGCTGCTTCTTCTGATCTTCCGTGATGCAGTCGGATTCATTTAACTTCTCATCCATTAATTGACCGAAATCTCCTTTGACTTTGAACTCATTATTCACGTGCTGTTTAGAATTTCGTGCAGTCCTGATTACTTGCACACTGATCCCACTATTATATTTTCTGGTAAGGCTTTCTTTTTTCAACAAGTCCAATTCAGTTTCTTGTTTATTTACATCTAACCAAATTTTTCCTGTTTTAAAATCTATTCTGCATCCGTACTGAGGCAGGCTGTCGACTCCGATAATGCAGTCTACCACCAAATTTTTCACCACAAGGAATGTGCT
The DNA here is from genome assembly GCF_023864275.1 of Schistocerca cancellata. Taxonomy (NCBI): domain Eukaryota; kingdom Metazoa; phylum Arthropoda; class Insecta; order Orthoptera; family Acrididae; genus Schistocerca; species Schistocerca cancellata. The sequence goes on along the minus strand of NC_064630.1, from coordinate 523,110,011 downwards.
TAATATTGCTACATTTCCTACTTCTACACTAAGTAGTGACTGCACTTTTACATTCGCCGATCGAGCCCTAACGGCGCCTATTATTTTGCGATTTTGAACTGGAAAAATTGGTACTCGTCTTATATTTCTGATCTTGTTGAATAGAGCCTCCGAAATGACATTTGTGGTTGCAGCTGTGTCTAAAACTGCCACTATAGGTACAGTTTCCAAAATGACTTGCACTTCGGCTACTGCCAGCTGTTCCCTATTCTCATCTTGGGGTTCTAAGTCCTCGGTCAATTCATATGCCAGTAATCGTCCATCATTATACGTTAGCATGGGTATACATATCCTGTTGCCCCTCAACCTATTGTTGACCGCTCCTCCGGGGCACGAGTGGGTCCTTACAAGTTTGTTGGATTTTGATTCACCTGGTGGTTGACCTCATCCGTCACTTCGGTAATTACCGGTTGATTCGCGGATGTCCGTCCCCACTGATGTTGGTTATTTGAGTTTGTTCCCCCCAGTTGGTTCCACTTTCTATTACTGTTATTGTTCCAAGCTTGTGGTCTGAAATTCCTTTCGTTCCCCCATACGGGATTATATCGTTTCCCATTCCTGTTGTTCCTTGGATAGCCCCTCACAAGACTATTGCCGGTATTATTATTGAGATTTTGAGGGGTTTCTCTACTATTTATCGATCTCTGTGCGTTCCCTTGCCTACCATTTGGCGGAGGTTCTATCTCCCGATATTGGAATCTGTTGTTACGGGCTTTCTGGTTGTTCTCTTCTATAATATCTATATGATCTAACGTCGTGAGGAACGACTCCAGGTCTTTATCGTTGCCGTAAATTAATTGATTCCGGATGCTCGTTGGTAATCTTGCTTTAAGTATGTTTATTATGTCTGGCAAAGGCATAGGTCTGTCCCAATATCTAGTTTTATTTATATATTTTTCAAAAAAGGCTTCCTTTCGAAAAGGAGAAAGGCTCTGGGTAGAGCACCTCCTGCCTTAGGCGTTCCTGTACTCCTTCTGACCAGAACTTTGCTAAAAACGCTTTCTCAAAATCGTCATAGGTCGAGCAAACAGAAGTCATATCCGAGGCCCATATCGCCCCCGAACCTTGTATATACCCAGTAACGAAACTGATCTTCTGCCACTCCGACCAATTTCTGGGTAGAACTCTAAAACTTCGAATAAAAACAATCGGATGGACCCTCCCTTTTGTCAGTATTAAAAATCTGAAATTGCCGATGCTTTATCATTTTTTCTTCGGCATGGCAAAGGCTTTCGTAATCTCCGTCAGATAAAACTTCACGCGAACAACTAGCTCGTGGCAATTTAATATTTGAGTTACTCACACAAGTCGGTATTGTGTGCGAATGTGCAGTAACTGGCTCTATAGTCGCTGGCAACTTCTGCTGCTGGCCGGTATTCATTTGTTCTGAGCCTTGTTGTGAAACGCGTATCGACTCTGCTATCGTTTGTTTCCAATGCTCGAGATCAGCACCTAACTGCTGTCGCACTTCCTCTAGTCCTTTCGCAAACAAATTCTCTTCCTGTTTGCCGCACAGACTCTGGAATGCTTCTTTAACATTATGCTCAACGTTTTCACACATTAGCCTTTTGTTTTCTAATGTGCTTTCGGATAATTTACCCGTTAATACATTAATCTGGTGGTCTATAACTTCTTGACGTTCTGTCAGATGTTCCACACTTTCCTTTATGTTCGTCTGCGTACGTGCCAATTCAGGAAGTTGCGCAATTGCACACGACATGGCATCTTGCTTTTGTACTAATTGCGGAACCATTTCCACCTGTTCGCGTACGGTATCTATCTTAATAGCCACGTACTCCTTCATTTCTACACGTACGCGGTGAGTAGATTCCTCACATTGAGCTTTAACCAATTCGATTTCTGCAGTTAATTTTCGTTCCGTCTCTTCGGCCTGATCTTTAAGTTCCTTTGTCTTCGCCTCTATCCGTTGTTCTAATTCGGAAAAACTGTCGTGTAATTGCTGCTTAATCTCAGCTTTCAGCTTTTCCTGCCCTTCCGTAACTGATGCTAACTTCGTATTCAAATCATTTTGCCCCTCAGTAACTGAGGCTAACTTCGCATTCAGATCATTTTGCCCTTCATTCACTGCGGCGAACTTCGCGTTAATGTCGGTTTTAAAATTTTCTTGCCCTTCAGTAACTGAGGCTAATTTCGCGTTAATGTCAGTTTTCATATTTTCCTGCCCTTCAGTAACTGAGGCTAATTTTGTATTCATATTATTCACGGTCTCCGTTAACATCTGCATCTGCCTCATGATAATGACCAATGGGTCTAATCCATGTTGCGTACTGGCTGATACATCTCCCGCCGTGTCTACCGGGCGTTCTATTGCGCTATCTGTAGCGATCGGTTCTACAACACTCCTTACTACATCATTATCATCAGTGCTCACAGCTGAAGGCTGTTGCGTATTGCTCTGCTCTGCTTGACTCATCTTAAACATTGCCCTCGTTAAAACCATATAAATGTTCTACCGTCAAGATATATATATACCTCCCTTCACACGAATACTTCTGTGGCTACTTTGTTATGGTACTTATACAGGTAAATGCAACTAGGGCAAGTGAATCAAATTACTTCTGTTATGAACACAATTAGAAAATATTCAAATCTACGACTACTTCCTCAATACTATCAAGTTTACCTCCCTTCACACGAATACTTCTGTGGCTACTTTGTTATGGTACTTATACAGGTAAATGCAACTAGGGCAAGTGAATCAAACTACTTCTGTTATGAACACAATTAGAAAATATTCAAATCTACGACTACTTCCTCAATACTATCAAGTTTACAAAATAATTATAGGTCTGGCCTTCTTTCTGCTTTTTATTTTTGTATTTAAAATGGACTTGTAGTCCGGGGCGTCCAGCGTGCTGCTTTTATTTGTCGATGAAATAATGCGCCTGCGAGTATTTCTTCTCTTTTCCACGTTAAGTTGTCTCGTCGTAGTTCACATGAAACAAAGAACAAAATTAATTTAACAACGTCCAAAAACGTGTCCTGTCACGGATTGGCCATTCTAATGAATGCCCTTACTACTTAAATCGATTTTGCTGAAAGTCTTAAGTTACATGAAATCAGCCTATTAAAATCTCTGGTGGAGCCCTTCTTCTTAATATTCAGCGGCTGGCTTGCTAGAAAAGATCTTCACATACGTTATTATTATTAAGCGCTGCATTCAGTTGGGAAAAAATCGATCGTTTTGAACACTTCGTTCAGTTTACGACAGATCTAAAATTTCAGATGTGGACGAAGCCTTTTTGGACGATTTCAATAAAACTCAGAGATTGCAGGCTCTCTTCGTCACAGCTGAAACTTCCCAATTAATTACAGGCCCCAGACAATCATCAACAATTCAGACAGAGAACGCATTCGTCATTCACTCAAAAATGAAATGGTCACAAACCTTATTTCTGAGGAAAATTGTATATTGAATCCATTTCCGTACATGTTCCGTTTCCGTGGATTTTTAGTCTCATGAAATTTACTTTTACAAGTCCTTCTTTCTCTTTGTCTACCCCGCTAGCGGCACAAACTTTCCTGCCTCGCTTTATCGCGAAGAAGAGTAAATAAATCTCCTTTTGCAATACGAAAATCTTCCAACCGATACTTTCCGAAGCTGTTCCTTTCTCCTCTCTTTCTATCTCTCTTTCTATAACTATAATTATAATGACCATGGAGCATACATCTGTGTACCTCTGTTATTCCAAAGAATAAACGTACTCGAAAAATACCTTGGCGTCGACGAGCTGTCGGCGCATATATTACTATAAAATCTGCTCAGATACTTTTCATACGTAAATAAATGTGGATGATTTGATTGACCATTATTAATTATTGCGTGGTAGAGGGTAATTTTCCGTGGGGAGATTACAAGCTGACTGATGAAAAGACGTTCCCTTGTCTCAACTAGGTAATAAAAAATGCGGTGATCCATATCATTCTCGAAATTCTAGTAATAAGCTCTATTTTATTTTGATTTCTGGTTTACTACTACTACTACGACCATATTCTTTGCGATGGAACCATCATCAATAAAAACCGGGTGCTCACTGCTGCTAACTGTGTAAGCGGGTAAGGTCTCCACATCTGAGAAATCATTTCCGCACTAAATGAATCATAAATTTATCTTATTTTAGCATTAATTCACACATGTTGGAGTGGAAATATACAGCACAGTAACTATCGATTTGAATGGGGAAGTATTTCTGGCTCTCTGTTAAAATTAGAAATTGTGGTGCACCTCACTTTACAATGGACCATTCATACTTTGGTGCCAAGTTTGCGTTGAATTCCTTCAGAGTACTACAAATAACTATCAACTGTTTCTCAAAAGTGAATGATCCCCCACCCACTTTTTGACTTCCATTCCCAAAGTATAAGGGGCAGTCAAATGAAAATGAGACAGATCGGAATAAAATAAGTAAACTTTTTATTATTTCAAAAGGAATCGCTACAGCTGTTAACACGTTTACCTCATTGTGGGATAAGAGAGTCAATGCCTTCAAGGAACAATGATTGGAATTGCATATGGGACCATGATTGTACCCAGGCGTGCCTTTTTCGTACGAAGCAAATTGATGGCGACGAATATCTGTCTTTAGGGCTCCAAAAATATGTAAATGGCATGGAGAGAGTTTGAGTCTGTGGAAGGTGTTCAGCAAAACTTCTATGACGTAGTCGAAACATCTTGGCAACAAATCCTCAGAACAATTTGTTGCCAAGTCTATTTAGACTATGCTGCTGAAGATTCGCTGGAAAGTCCTTACACATCCTCCATACAGTTTTGATTTTTTCCCATGTGATTTACATATCACGGGAATCCTGAAGAAATTCATCTGTGGGCGTCGACTTGCCTTGGAAGAATAAGTGCATGTATTGCTATACTCATGATTTCGTAGACAACTGCAAACATTTTTCCATGGACGCATTGACCGTTTGTATTGCAGGTGAATAAATTTATTAACATTTATGGTGATTGCTTTCGAAAAAATAGAAAATTTACTTGCTTCTTTCTGTTGTGTAGGTTTTGTACATTGTGGTAAGGAGGTGTGGGCTAGAGCGTGATGGGGCAACTGTCGCTGCAGGAAAGCTGGACAGGAAGAAAAATGATTAGCGATCAAGTGAACACAGTAAAAGGAGATTTATTTAACTTGTACTTCTCCAAGTGAACGAAGATTCATTACAAATAATGTAGCAGGAAACAGTCCTGATATTATAATCTCAACTAAGATGATCCTCGCTGCATAGCCTTCCGAAGTGGCTCTTCGTGCGAGTGGGGTGAGTGCATAGGGTACTTGGATGGTCGTTGCACAGGGCACTCAAAATGTAACGAGCCGGAGCCTGTAAAATAAAAACGGCTGAAGGGATCGTAACGCCATTGCCTGCTGAAGGAGGTGTGGTCCGAGCAAGAGTGACAGAGGGATATGGGTGCACACCCACGACAGAACCAGCACGTGCACGCATCGACCATCCACTGCACTCAGTAGCATTGAAAAAGAAATGGAGACTTCAGAAGAAGAGAAAACGTTTGTAGTAAATTCCCTTACAGCGGTATGCATACACATACCGCTGTAAGGGAATTTACTTCAAAAGTTTTACAAGGTATATTCATCGAAAAATCGCACAAATGTACATATAATACTGGATGGACATTGCAAAGGGCAAAGCGTGCCACAAACGATTACAGGAAGGACGGAGGTCGTTGACTGAAGGCGCATGGTCTGAAACGTCACACGACATTATCGACACAATTTTCTAGCAGGTGGATGCCATCATTATTGAAGACAGGGGAGTCACAGTGGCAGTTATTGCCCCATGGGTAAAGGTGAGCGTCGGTGTTCCAATTGACAAGTAGACATGTGCGAACAGTGGCGCTATTCTTCAACGAATTTTTGTGCCCCCACTCCTTCCGCTGTAAGGAACGGCAATATCCCGCTTTACCCTTATTTTAAAGCCTCAATTACTCTTTTTTTCGGCATTTCAGTTCTGCTTGCAGTGGACAGTCGACATGTGCACGTGTTCTCTCTATCGTCAGGCGGGTGTGTGCCTATGCCCTCCAGTGGCCAGTTTGGGATCTCAGCTCTGGTATAGATTCTTCCTTAGGCTATAACGTTACGACTCCTTCAGTGTTTTTCATTTTACACCCACCGGCTAGTTTCTTTTTGAATGCAGCTTATACTAATGCTCCATAAGTATCACCTTTTGTGCCTTTGGGACAGCCGTGATACCAAGAACCATTATACAGTCAAGGAATGGCCTATAAGGAAGTCATATGTTCCTGGAAACGTAAATGTGAACGATACCCCATTCGTTGGGCCCTATAAAATCATTTTGCCTCCCCTTCATATGAATCTGTGCCTTATCGAGAACTTCAATCACTTAAAAGAAAAATTTCCCAAATTAAGCCATTGGAACCCTTCGATGATGGGTGACTACTGCTAGGGTCTTGTTAGGGAGAGTGATGAAACGGCAAACAATAGAATAGCTCTGTCGTCGCAGTTTTCAAAAACCAATGACGATTAAAGGTGAAAATATCTTCTGAACTAATCTGGACCTTTTATTGGCATCATGCCGATATATACATACGAAATAGTATTGATTTCAAACGTTCTGAATGGGTATTTACGTTTTACTTAATTGTGTCAATTTTCGCTATTGTTGTTGTTGTTGTTGTGGTCTTCAGTCCGGGGACTGGTTTGATGCAGCTCTCCATGCTACTCTATCCTGTGCAAGCTTCTTCATCTCCCAGTATCTACTGCAACCTACATCCTTCTGAATCTGCTTAGTGTATTCATCTCTTGGTCTCCCTCTACGATTTTTACCCTCCACACTGCCCTCCAATGCTAAATTTGTGATCCCTTGATGCCTCAAAACGTGTCCTACCAACCGATCCCTTCTTCTAGTCAAGTTGTGCCACAAACTTCTCTTCTCCCCAATCCTATTCAATACCTCCTCATTAGTTACGTGATCTACCCACCTTATCTTCAGCATTCTTCTGTAGCACCACATTTCGAAAGCTTCTATTCTCTTCTTGTCCAAACTAGTTATCGTCTATGTTTCACTTCCATACATGGCTACACTCCATACAAATACTTTCAGAAACGACTTCCTGACACTTAAATCTATACACGATGTTAACAAATTCCTCTTCTTGAGAAACGCTTTCCTTGCCATTGCCAGTCTACATTTTATATCCTCTCTACTTCGACCATCATCGGTTATTTTACTTCCTAAATAGCAAAACTCCTTTACTACTTTAAGTGTCTCATTTCCTAATCTAATTCCCTCAGCATCACCCAACTTAATTTGACTACATTCCATTATCCTCGTTTTGCTTTTGTTGATGTTCATCTTATATCCTCCTTTCAAGACACTGTCCATTCTGTTCAACTGCTCTTCTAAGTCCTTTGCTGTCTCTGACAGAATTACAATGTCATCAGCGAACCTCAAAGTTTTTACTTCTTCTCCATGAATTTTAATACCTACTCCGAATTTTTCTTTTGTTTCCTTTACTGCTTGCTCAATATACAGATTGAATAACATCGGCGAGAGGCTACAACCCTGTCTTACTCCTTTCCCAACCACTGCTTCCCTTTCATGCCCCTCGACTCTTATAACTGCCATCTGGTTTCTGTACAAACTGTAAATAGCCTTTCGCTCCCTGTATTTTACCCCTGCCACCTTCAGAATTTGAAAGAGAGTATTCCAGTTAACATTGTCAAAAGCTTTCTCTAAGTCTACAAATGCTAGAAACGTAGGTTTGCCTTTTCTTAATCTTTCTTCAAAGATAAGTCGTAAGGTCAGTATTGCCTCACGTGTTCCAACATTTCTACGGAATCCAAACTGATCTTCCCCGAGGTCTGCTTCTACCACTTTTTCCATTCGTCTGTAAAGAATTCGCGTTAGTATTTTGCAGCTGTGACTTATTAAACTGATAGTTCGGTAATTTTCACATCTGTCAACACCTGCTTTCTTTGGGATTGGAATTATTATATTCTTCTTGAGGTCTGAGGGTATTTCGCCTGTCTCATACATCGTGCTCACCAGATGGTAGAGTTTTGTCATGACTGGCTCTCCCGAGGCCATCAGTAGTTCTAATGGAATGTTGTCTACTCCCGGGGCCTTGTTTCGACTCAGGTCTTTCAGTGCTCTGTCAAATTCTTCACGCAGTATCTTATCTCCCATTTCGTCTTCATCTACATCCTCTTCCATTTCCATAATATTGTCCTCAAGTACATCGCCCTTGTACAAACCCTCTATATACTCCTTCCATCTTTCTGCCTTCCCTTCTTTGCTTAGAACTGGGTTGCCATCTGAGCTCTTGATATTCATAGAAGTGGTTCTCTTCTCTCCAAAGGTCTCTTTAATTTTCCTGTAGGCAGTATCTATCTTACCCCTAGTGAGACAAGCCTCTACATCCTTACATTTGTCCTCTAGCCATCCCTGCTTAGCCATTTTGCACTTCCTGTCGATATCATTTTTGAGACGTTTGTATTCCTTTTTGCCTGCTTCATTTACTGCATTTTTATATTTTCTCCTTTCATCAATTAAATTCAATATTTCATCTGTTACCCAAGGATTTCTACTAGCCCTCGTCTTTTTACCTACTTGATCCTCTGCTGCCTTCAATACTTCATCCCTCAAAGCTACCCATTCTTCTTCTACTGTATTTCTTTCCCCCATTCCTGTCAATTGTTCCCTTATGCTCTCCCTGAAACTCTCTACAACCTCTGGTTCTTTCAGTTTATCCAGGTCCCATCTCCTTAAATTCCCACCTTTTTGCAGTTTCTTCAGTTTCAATCTGCAGTTCATAACCAATAGATTGTGGTCAGAATCCACATCTGCCCCAGGAAATGTCTTACAATTTAAAACCTGGTTCCTAAATCTCTGTCTTACCATTATATAATCTATCTGATACCTTTTAGTATCTCCAGGATTCTTCCAGGTATACAGCCTTCTTTTATGATTCTTGAACCAAGTGTTGGCTATGATTAAGTTATGCTCTGTGCAAAATTCTACAAGGCGGCTTCCTCTTTCATTCCTTCCCCCCAATCCATATTCACCTACTATGTTTCCTTCTCTCCCTTTTCCTACTGACGAATTCCAGTCACCCATGACTATTAAATTTTCGTCTCCCTTCACTACCTGAATAATTTCTTTTATATCGTCATACATTTCATCTATTTCTTCATCATCTGCAGAGGTAGTTGGCATATAAACTTGTACTACTGTAGTAGGCATGGGCTTTGTGTCTATCTTGGCCACTATAATGCGTTCACTATGCTGTTTGTAGTAGCTAACCCGCACTCCAATTTTTTAATTCATTATTAAACCTACTCCTGCATTACCCCTATTTGATTTTGTATTTATAACCCTGTAATCACCTGACCAAAAGTCTTGTTCCTCCTGCCACCGAACTTCACTAATTCCCACTATATCTAACTTTAACCTATCCATTTCCCTTTTTAAATTTTCTAACCTACCTGCCCGATTAAGGGATCTGACATTCCACGCTCCGATCCGTAGAACGCCAGTTTTCTTTTTCCTTATAACGACTTCCTCCTGAGTAGTCCCCGCCCGGAGATCCGAATGGGGGACTATTTTACCTCCGGAATGTTTTACCCAAGAGGACGCCATCATCATTTAATCATACAGTAGAGTTACATGTCCTCGGGAAAAATTACGGCCGTAGTTTCCCCTTGCTTTCAGCCGTTCGCAGTACCAGCACAGCAAGGCCGTTTTGGTTAATGTTACAAGGCCAGATCAGTCAATCATCCAGACTGTTGCCCCTGCAACTACTGAAAAGGCTGCTGCCCCTCTTCAGGAACCACATGTTTGTCTGGCCTCTCAACAGATGCCCCTCCGTTGTGGTTGCACCTACGGTACGGCCATCTGTATCGCTGAGGCACGCAAGCCTCCCCACCAACGGCAAGGTCCATGGTTCATGGTGTGTATCTAGGAAATGTGACGTCATAGAGAAAACTGATTTTACCAGTGCATTCAACACCCAAAAACTAGGTAAATCCACCCATTTACAAACCAGATAAAGAAAAAAGTTTAAATTTGTTAACCAGTGTAATTAAACATTCTGAACTTGAGAGGGCCCCAATGAAATACAGATGATCATAGGATAACGAAGCTTTGTGGAAACATTTGCAAAGACGTGCAGAAGAGAAATAGCAATTACACCGTTGAAAGAAACACATATCAATTTATTCCTCGTGCTGCCTCGACGTATGTGAGGGGCCGAGTTTGGAATCGTTGCGCGTCAAGGTTCTTTCCCACAGGTAATTGCGCAATTCGTCGTTGTAAGCACTTTGATCGCACGTAACCTTCTTTGTCACAAAAGAACATGTGCGAGGTTGCCCCCCCCCCCCCCCCCATACATAACGTTCGTGCGGCAGCCACAACTGTGTAAAAAAGGGGCGACGTGTTTCAGAAGATCGATTCTGACCATGGAGAACGGATACGTCTCGAAGCTCAACCACTTTTCCTCCGTATGGCCGAGAAACGTCCCGTGTCGATGTTACTTGCTGTGCAGTTACCTCAAATGGTAATTCAGAGACACGCACCGCTCTTATTCCAATGCCCGCTGGCTCCACAAGGACAGTCCCTACATTAACAACTGAGTGAAGGAACTTATAACACTAGTCTGACAAGCGAATTAGATGTCACAGCAATCGCCATTGACAAGTTTTACATATATGACTCTTGCTACAATTCAAAGGTGAATGCCAATCAATTCGTGAAGCTCGAGTTTCACCGCTTCTCTCAAGAAACGTTCAACTGCAAACGCTTTTGGTCGGGCAGATCTGTTCTTAAACGTCTACTTCACTGTCGGTTCCCGTAGAGAGTGAGCCAAGTGAGTGTCGTCTGTGTATTCTGAACGCTTCACTGCTATCACAACACTCGCCGCTTCCTCTACGCTGCTTGCCGTGGCTAGGACCTAAATAACTCATCCTAGCCGCACGACATCTCAACTGCGACTACTGAGTTACCCTAGCACGACTCAGGACCTGTTATAACAGCTTGACTGCCGCCAGTCCCTCGTCTCCTACCTTCCGGACTTCACAGAAGCTGTCCTGCGAACCTTGCAAAACTAGTACTCCGCGAAGAAAAGATATTGCGGAGACATGAGTTAGCCACAGCCTAGGGGACGTTTCCAGAATGAAGTTTTGTCTCTGCAGCGGAGTGTTCTCTGATATGAAACTTCCTCGCAGATTAAAACTGTATGCCGGACCGAGACCCGAACTCGGGACGTTTGCTTTTCGAGGGGAAACGGCTCTACGAACTGAGTTAAAACGTAACTATCCTTATGATACTGTGGAAGCGTCTCTGGCTGTTTCTCTCTGTCTGCATCAACGTTTAATTAGCTACGAGATTTTCCCTTATGACAGAGTAGAACACGAAGATACATGAAATATTATACGTAACGAAGCCGCTGTGTATTTGATAATAAACAAATTTCACAAGAATGTTTGTTTTTGCCGTCTCGAGAGGCATGACTAACCACTTAACTTACATGATCTGAAGAAAATATCAACATCAACTTGACTTTAAAATCTGTTTAAATTTTCGTGTTGCTTTTTGGAAAAAGCGGAGAAGCGTCAAACTATCGTAAGATCCTGAAGTCAGTGGGCTCCACCATTAAGGACGACAATCACCGACCAATTTGTTGTGAGGCAGAATACATTGCACGCTCTGTTAGGAGTGTAGAGATGCAGACGACTTCTTTTTATTTCAGGTACACCGTGGAGGCCATCTACGTCCATGCCGGTACCACCCAGTTAAGCGCCGACTCTGGCGTGGTGGTAGCAGTAACCGACATAGTCGTTCACGAGGGCTTCGATGAGATGGCCTACACGAACGACGTCGCCCTGCTCAAGGTAAGGTCTCCCCTTGTGCTAAACCTCTTTTTTTCCTGTGCTACAGCACACCCTTTGCAACTAGACAGGTTTCTTTTTATTATTTCTAAACTGGCTGGAAAAAAATCGCGACACCAAGAAGGAGATGTGCGACGTAAATGAAAATTAGTAGGCCTGTTTCTACATCTGGATGATGATATCTACTCAGATGCTGCGCCAGTTACGTATCAGTGGTGCCAGTAACGAAAACCACCGACCAATCTGCTGTGATGCAGAAAAAATTTCTCGTTCTTTTGCTTTAAATACAAGCCGCATCGGTCGTGACTGTTAGTTACATTTGAGATTGGACGTGGTGAGGTAATGTTAGTCAAGAATGCCTTTAAGGCGACAAAGACACCATTGTCAACATCTCACTGAGTTTGAACGATATCACAATACAAAATTTTTTTGTCTGGTACAGAGGTAAAACATGGTGGACCTAACTAATTTGGACTCGCTGAATCTGAAAATGCAGTTATATTTTCGCTATCACCCTTCAATTCTTTGTTACGGACGTTTTTAAATGCCAATACCTAAAAACAGAGGCTATTGTGGTCTACACTAAATTTAGACAGTATATAACATACTTAATGCCACAAAACTATCTTACTCTAGTGCCCTGGGCCAAATGCACAGTTTTACAAGAAAAATTACAACATTCATTGCTCGATGATGATGTTCATGGTGGAGGTTTGAGTCTTTTTGATGATAACGTCCTTGTGTGGGATATATAGCCTTCACGCTTCAAAAACCAACAGTAGTCACTTTACATTGAAGGGTTCCATCTACCTTTATAGCGGCTTTCCATTCGCTAAAAGTCCTGGTGGAACCTTTCCCCGTGTTCGTCACTAACCGCTCCCAAATTGGTAGGGAGGAAATCGAAATGAGAATGAAGGGAGTGCATTTTGAAACGTCCCCTTAGAACAATTGTACAATACTGTGCTTAAACTGACACACAATATTTTTAGCGCAACGCAATCTGACTTTCAATAATCCCTACAAAACAATGGCCCTGACTAACATTAACCTATACCTTTCACAAATCACTTACCTCACAAAAATCTTCGTTACTCGAACTACTGCAATACAGCGAGCGCCACTACTGCCAGCTAAATAAAAGATTCAAACTACTGAAGGCACTAACTACTGATAGGCATAGTTAGCAAATGAAAGATTTTAATAGAGAACAAACAATGTATTTAACTTAATAGTGTTGAAAAATCATAATATACATAGCAGTTTATGACATCCAGTATTAGAAATTTCAAAACTCCGCCATTTCTCTCCTCACATCCACCACTGCTGGTGGCTCACCTCCAACTGCGCAATGCTACGCGCTGTTCACATCCAGGTGCCGCTGCCCAACACTACAATGGCAGACAACAATGCAAACTACCCACAGACTGCACACAGCACAGCCAGTGATTTTCATACAGAGCGCTACGTAACGTTGCCAATAAGAAAACATAAACAGCCTACTTACATAGGCCCCATGCTCCCCACAAAAAAATTTTACAAATTGTTTTGGGCAGTGGCCAATAATGATTTGATAAAATTTTTCATAATTACAATAACAAAGATATCAAATGCACACACTTATTAATACAATGTTGGTCAAAAGCTAAAATTTTCTCACAGTCCATAAAGACAGTCCAGATTGTTCATCTCAGTAAAATTTCAGTGTTTTTTTTTTCAAAGTCTGAGCAGTTAAAGAAAATGCACACGGAAGTAGTTTTACATGCAGTCTTGAAGATGGGCCACAACAGAGCAAACCCACAGCAGAGTCATTCGACGTTTTGAAGAAGATTGGTAGGTAGGTCATCACAGAGCAGACCCACTGTAGTCCTGGTAGAGATTATGGTATTGGTGGGCCACCAGAGGTGCAGACCCACTGTAGTCCTTGTAGAAATAATGGTATTGGAGGGTCATCAGAGATGCAGACCCACTGTAGTCCTTGTAGAGATGGCCAGCAGCCATCTGTTGTGACTGTGCGGGTGCACAATCACCATTGAAGAGTCTTGCATTTAATATAGCAAGTCCATAACCACCACTTGTGCACTCACAAAGTTTTTGGAACTGTCCTTAGAACCAGCAATGCTGTTATCCAGTCACTTGCTGAATTATCAACACACGTGCAAACACTAACAGTCCCTACTTCTCACATATTGTCCATATACTATGACCAACAGAAAAGTGTGCAGTGAAATGTAACTAACAAGTTAATAATATGATGAACTGGTATCAATTACAATTGTATAACATAAGAATACAAATACAAAGGTACAAAATACATCATTAAAGAACATAACAATACAGATAACATTTGTAGTACAGGCTTTACAACAGAATAGAAATAACCATATACATCAGTGTTACAGGAATTATGACATAAGTAAATACATAAAATATCAGAATAACTTTCGAAACATTAACTTCACACATGAGCATTAAAACAAAACAGAATAAATAATGTCTAAGCATATTTACAAGGTAAATAACATATTATGAGGGCCGTTCAGAAAGTAACCTCCGGTTGATTAAAAAAAATACACCAAGTTAAATAAAAATATTTTAATATATACATCTTACAACTACATCTTTGCACTATTTTTCTACATAGTCTCCATAGCGATTGAGGCACTTATCGTATCTCTTCACAAGCTTTGAAATTCCTTCTGCATAAAAATCACCCGCTTGTGCCTGGAGCCAGCCTGTGACCGCATCTTTGAGCTCTTCATCGTCATCAAACCGCTGTGACCCGAGCCATTTCTTCAAATGCATGAAGAGGTGATAATCACTTGGCGCCAGGTCTGGGCTGTAAGGTGGATGGTTGATAACGTCCCACTTGAAGGACTCAAAAAGGGCCGTTGTTCTGCGAGCAGAGTGAGGACGGGCGTTATCGTGCAAAAAAACGATACCGGAAGTCAGCATACCACGGCGTTTGTTCTGTATAGCCCGTCGTAACTTTTTTATTGTTTCACAGTACACGTCTTGATTAATGGTCGTACCACGTTCCATGAATTCAACCAACAACACCCCTTTGGCATCCCAAAACACCGTTGCCATCAGTTTTCTGGCAGAAAAATCTTGCGAGGCTTTTCTTGGTTTGGTAGGCGAATTTGAATGTACCCACATCTTTGATTGTTCTTTTGTCTCAGGGTTCACGTACTTAATCCAGGTTTCGTCACCGGTCACGATTCTGTTTAACAATGGTTCTCCTTCGTCCTCATAACGTGACAGAAAGTCTAATGCAGAGGCCATTCTTTGAGTTTTGTGGTGGTCAGTAAGAATTTTGGGCACCCATCGTGTACAGAACTTACGGTAACCCAATCTTGCTGTCACTATCTCGTACAAGAGTCTTAGAAATCTGTGGAAAACCAGTAGACAACTCCGACATTGAGAAACGTCGATTTTCACGAACTTTTGCATCAACTGTCTGAACGAGTTCGTCAGTCACCAATGATGGTCTACCACTCCTCTCTTCATCATGAACGTTTTCTCGTCCACTTTTAAATAAACGTACCCATTCACGGACAACTCCTTCACTCATAACTCTTGGTCCGTACACGGCACAAAGCTCAAGATGAATAGCTGCTGCAGAATATCCTTTGGCTGTAAAAAACCTTATGACAGCACGCACTTCACATTTGGCGGGGTTTTCTATTGCAGCACACGTTTCAAACTGCCACAAAAACTAAACTAGCGCAGGTACGATGTTCACTCGACCTCGGCTTGATGCCGACTGACCTGTTGAGTGCGTGAACGCACAGATGGCGTCGCTACACCCCCCACAACCCGCACTGTGACCGATCGGAGGTTACTTTCTGAACCGCCCTCGTATTAATGCCAATTATATTCGAGGAGAACAGTATTCCTCATCATAGTGAATGTAGCTTAATATTAAAAGAAGAAAAAATTCTATGAAACTACACAGAGACAGGAAGAAAACAAATACACAAGGGTACACAAACACATAGTGGGATAACACAAAAGGAAAGGACAGGGTTTGTTTTCAGTGTAACATTTGGTACTGCAGTCCAACCCAAAACTTCATTCCATAGATGTTTCGTCTTATTTCAACCTTTGCTTCCACCAAAAAAATTCTATCCAAGCATGCTTTCTGTATTTTTCTCGTATAACCTCTCAGTGCATTTCTTCAAATTCATCGCAACTCATTCTCTTATATTCTACCCCTTCTTAAGCTAACTTAAATCTACTGAGCTCAGATGCTAAACTAGGGGATGAGGCAATGCAGCAACACAAAACAATTAACGCAAATAGCAATGACAAAAAAATGCAAATTGGCAGCAGCAGTAAATCTAAATTAACAGAGAAAATGCAACATTACAACTAATATGAGCCAATGTGCAGCAACAAGAAAAATAAATCAGTAGTAAAACTAGCTTAACAGAGTAATACAAAGTGAAATTTAGTAGCACTTTGCCTGGCAAACAGCAGCAGCAACTTATATCTAAACATGACATAGCTCAAGCAAAAAAAAAAAAAAAAAAAAAAAAAAACATTACACTAAAGACAATAATGCAGACAAGGGAAATGTATCTTCACATCTTAATGTCTATGTAATTAAAGTGGTGCACCACAAAAACGAATTCTACAAAAAATTACCAAGTATTCGAAAAGAAAATTATATATGCAGTTACTGTTATTAGTCCCTTCTTATTTTTCTTTCCATTCCAAGAGCTCCTTTTTCGAAGAATGTGGATCATAAAATAATTATTTAATAGATCTGTTGACAGAAAGTATTCACATTAGCAAATGCATTTAATTTTATTTTGTGAAACCAATGCTGCAAGACAGCTGGAAACCAGATATTAAATAAAATGAGCAATCTCTCAACTACAAAAACAATGGATGTAAAATGTTTCTCATCGTTTCATTAGGCATTTTAGTAAATATCATAAATTACGAGCTCCACAGTATGCTTTCAACAAGGAAATGTCAATAGCAAGGATAATGGCCTCCCCTTTCTTTTTTTCTACCTGTGCCTCTGAGAAGGCCCTCACTAATGGCTTTTTTTTCAGGCATCTGACACAGCTGGGCGCCCACGACGCATTACGTGCAGGTGGTCCGTTAACTTTCTTACGGAAATATTTACGACAGCAGTTTCTGCTACAGTGACAGTCTCATATAAAAATATTTCACAGGTCAAGAATTTGCGTTACAAATCTGTAGAGACAAAATGCTATTGATATAAAAGAGTCCAAAAAACTTTCATCGGCATTGTAATACATTCACGCATATACACACATTTCATAATTCTTAAAGTACGATTCTCGGTTTCCAACATCCTTTTCCACAAATCAGAGTCCCTAACCACTACTCATTATTCATATACGTATTCGTCGACACTTCTTCAATATTTCATCGTAATAAATACGTATCATAATCAAATTCCTCATATAGCATCAGCTTATTGACCATAAACATACCTCAACAGCATAATACACATCGTCGTCATAATAACATCATAACATCTCAGTCAATTCTCAAAATCGTCGTAGCTTCCTCCAATAACTAAAAAAATTCTCTGCTCATGTCAAAAGTGTCATCTGCCTCAAACGTACTTTAAAACTCGTGATCCCATACCAAATATATCATGCAAAGCTTTCATAATATCACAATGGATCCGAAAAAATATGAACAGTTCACAAAGTACAGACAAAATACAATTTCGTAAGTGTGAAGTTCCCCAACTGTGTAATTGCGTAAACATGTGTCACTGATGTAGTAAAAAAAATGTTTGTTTCTCTGTTAAATAATCAGATAGCTGTGTAATTCTGTGTTGGAAAAATATGGTACCGATGTGTAAAGTTGTATAAGCAAATACCATATTAGCTAGGGCTCCTTGTGCTTGCCACACACATGGTACACAAAGTAAGCGTGTACCCCCCTGAGGATTAATGTAATTATACCCTCAGGTGTTACAGATTACAAGAATGGAATGAAATGTATTACAGAAAACCTTTGTATCATTGTACTTCAAATATCTTTAAAAATAAATGACTTAAGTACAAAATTAAACACTTAAATGCGTGTCCTGTAGCGCTAAATGTGCGTCTTGCTGTAAGATAATCTCTGTGGAAGTGTCGTAGTTATTGTCCTCTGAAAGCTAAGTTCTGCAGAAGTCAATGTACTTACCTCATGATAAACAAAAGTGAAATGCTTTGCGTATAGATATCTTAGTTATTACGCTTATTGTTGTGATGGAGAAAATACTGTGCTGTAACGTATTGTTGTGCTACGGAAAAGGCTGTCTCATTGTAGCTATACCACAAAAGTTACTACTAAAACATGTCTCACTTTACTGAAGAATTCAGAAAAAACTGTGCAGATATAAAACAGATACACCGCAAAAGCAACATTGTAAATTGTCACTCATTAGTAGCGTCGTGATAAAATCGTGTAGCTGTCACATAAACTAACCACTGTCTCATCTGGTATCTCACAGAAAGTACCTTAAATCCAGAATGTATTTTCAAGTAAATCAAAATGTTGCATTAGAATCTCATTAGCAGTACCAGTATATGTTCTAAGTATGTAAGCCTTATAGTCCTTACGTAAGCATGCAACTAACAAGCAAGAATGTACACACACAATAACACTGTGATGTCTGTTAGCAATAACAATGCATTCGTAATTTCTGTTTAAATAAGTTCTCTTGGTTCTTGAGTGGATATTGAACTTCAAACATTGTTGCATGGTAACAGTTTCTAAAGCATACTAATAACGTGAAGTGAAACGTTTTATGGCAAAGACAAAGTTAAAAAGAAGATTTTCTTTCAATAAATGGTTTCACATGTGAAATGTGGTGTAGCACTTTGCCCTTCCTAGTACGCAGAGTTTCAACTTTAGCGCAATTATCATGTGGTATACGTCGGTAAAGAATACTGGAATTTTTCTCAAGGTTAGCGTCTATGTCATTTTTCTCTGAGCCAGCCGGCGCACGCGGCAGCCTGCGGTGCGAGTCATTGTCTGTTTCTTTGTTGGCGCGCATCGTTACTGGGATTAGGAGACCTAACTTCTACAAATTCGCCTAGCCGAGAGGGCCCAGCTCTGTTTGAAGCTCGCCAGTTCTGATGAAATTCAGGTCTGTCGTTATGTCGGTAGTTGACATAGTTTCTTGTCTGTCGGTCATGTGGTGGAGAATTTCTCCCGGAATCGTAACTGCGCGCTGAACTGTTGCGTCTGAAGTTATTCTGTCTCCCATGATAATAATTGTTTTTGTTCCCATATTGTCTGTTTCTATGGTAATCTCTGTCATATTCATTACTACATAAATGCGATCTTTCTCTGTAACTATTATTACTCTGCCAATGGTTGTCATATGGGTGGTGTCTGTTTTGATCACGATTTGCGTTGTAAGAATAGACTTGTCGCGTCCAGTTATTATTTCTGTCGTCATGGAATTGTGACAGATGTGACCTGTAGTGATTGTTTTCCCGTTTTTGCATCCCGCGACTGTCTGTGTCAATTTCTAATTCTTGTAAGAGTCCCTGAAAAGCTTCAATGTCGTCTTTGCAACGTCCTGCTAAAATAATATGTCTCAAATGTTCAGGCAGTTTGATTAAGCAAATGCGGATGAGTTCTGAGGGGCTGTATGGGTTTGACAGGTACTGATTCTTGTGCAACATGTCTTCAAAATATTTCACAAGACTGGAAAATTCAGATTGTTCGAAATGTTTCATCATTATGATGCCATGTTTTACTCGGTCTTGTGTGGCTTGAGACCAATATGCTGTGAGGAAGGCATGGTAAAATTCTCCTTCACTGTGGCAATCGTGAATGACCGATCGCATTCTTACAGCTGGTTCATTCTCTAAGTAGCCACACATAAATTCTAATCTGTGTTCTAATGACCAGTTGGGAGGAAAACAATGAGAGAATTGATGGAGCCACGCTTGTGGATGAATGTCGTTGGCAGAATTCTTAAACGTTTTGAATTTATGTGTAGTAATGAACAGCTTATAGTCAAAATCATCATGTCGGCGAGTCGCATGTCGGTCATTGTTACGTCGTTTCGGCGGTTCCATCTCAAAATTCGGTGTACCTTGCCAATTTCTTTCATAATTTCCGAAGTGCCCTGTGTTATTATTTTGTGGCTGTTCCGTATTTCTATGTCCCTCTTCCCGTATTGGAGCGCGAGTGGCCTCTGAAATACGTAATTCTTGTATTACCTGTGTCAGCTGATCTTGTACTTCCCGGATTTCTCTTTGGTGTTGCGTATTAATTTGATTCAGATTTTGTTTCAGTTTCCTAATTTGTTCGCACTCTTCTGTGTCATTAAAGACTACCGGTTTTGTGTCATTCAGATTATCATCTACCTTCGTAGACAAGTTAGTGACCTGATCCGAAAGTTCGGCTACTTTCTCCGATAGTGAACACATTTCCTCAGTGTGTTTTTCTGAACCAAGCTTCAGAGTGTCCATTTGTGTTGAAATCGAATCTACTGTGTCCTTTAAGTTTTCCTGAGTTTTCGCAAGTTGCGTAACCGAACCGGTAGATGCAACTGAGTCAATTTTAGGCCACAAGGTCTCATGATTTTCATGAACAATGGTTTGCGGTTCTTTTATGGCTGCTTCGTGATTCTGTAATGCATTTTCATGCCGCGAAAAAGTAGGTTGAAAATGCTCACAAATTTGTGTTTTTACGTCATTACAGACTTTTTGACATTTCGATTCAATGTTATGTAACTCAGTAGTTAAATCTTCACGTGTTTGTTCAAGTGTGGTGTCTAACTTCCGAAGATTTTGTTCCATTGTGTCTAACTTTTGAAGCTTTTGCTGTGTTTGTCTCTGATTTTGTTCCATTGTGTCCAACTTTTGAAGCTTTTGCTGTGTCTGTCTCTGACCTTGTTCCATTGTGTCTAACTTTTGAAGATTTTGTCCCATTTGTTTCTGATTTTGTTCAAGCGTTGTGTCTAAATTTTGTAGCCTTTGTCCCATTTGTTGCATTAACTGTAATAACAGTGCACTGGTGTCTGAAACATGTTCCTCAGTGCTATTCGGCAACGCATTTGAACCGGCAATATTCGCAGTTTGAATAGCAGAAAATGTGTCTTGACTTATTTGAGAAAAGGGTGCGGACGCAAAACCTGAATCTACAGAATTTGCAAGATTGTGTCCTGTCATTTCGGATTCCTGAGGCAAGCTGTTGCCGACCTATCGATCGATAATGCTTCCCTGTTCACTAATTGTTTCACTGTCTACACCATTGTTTGCAGCCCGCTCCATTTCCCTATGTACAATTACCAAATTACTACTTTGAACATTAGTTAATTCATTACTCGGTGGCGCTAACACACTGCTTTCGTCTTCACTGTCATTTCTCAGTTTACTTTGGAGCCTAGTATTGCGTTTTTCACACGCCATTATTGTCACAATATTTCACACGACAAGACAAAAAAACCAATATGAAGAGCAAAATTAAGAGAACACATTAACATAGAACTGAAAATAATATCTAGTTAATTGCAGCTGCGAAATACTTGGTGCAAATCTACATGCATGCCACAACTGTTTTACTGTACAACAATGAAAGACTGCAACTACAAAGGAAATTCTCTCTACAATTACGCGCTAGCAATAAACAAAATCTACACTAATTACACAAACTACAAGAAAAAATCAGAAGATTCCAGTGAGGTATCCTAGGCTAAGGGTCGACATATGAAACGTCCCCTTAGAACAATTGTACACGACTGTGCTTAAACTGACACACAATATTTTTAGCGCAACGTAATCTGACTTTCAATAATCCATACAAAACAATGGCCCTGACTAACATTAACATATACCTTTCACAAATCACTTACCTCACAAAAATCTTCGTTACTCGAACTACTGCAATACAGCGAGCGCCACTACTGCCAGCTAAATAAAAGATTCAAACTACTGAAGGCACTAACTACTGATAGGCATAGTTAGCAAATGAAAGATTTTAATAGAGAACAAACAATGTATTTACCTTAATAGTGTTGAAAAATCATAATATACATAGCAGTTCATGACATACAGTATTAGAAATTTCAAATCTCCGCCATTTCTCTCCTCACATCCACCACTGCTGGTGGCTCACCTCCAACTGCGCAATGCTACGCGCTGTTCACATCCAGCTGCCGCTGCCCAACACTACAATGGCAGACAACAATGCAAACTACCCATAGACTGCACACAGCACAGCCAGTGATTTTCATACAGAGCGCTACTTAACGTTGCCAATAAGAAAACATAAACAGCCTACTTACAATTTTTAGTGGCATTCTGCATCCAAGATTTTTATAGTTCTCTAAAAGAGTTCCCACCAATATGTCGCTGTTTTCTGCTGTTATATTCCCAAGGAAACCTTGAACGACATCCTTGAAAGGTTGCCAGAATTAACTGACTTAATTTTTCCTCTAAGTTCTTACCAAGCATTAACTTCCTAATTTGTGGTCCAATAAAAATCCCCTCTTTCAATTTGGCGTCACAAAATTCAGGGAACACTTCATATCGGTACATGAAACCATTAGCATTTATGTCCATTCCTCTGACAAAATTCTTCATAAGGCCGAGCATAATATGCAATGGGGGGAAGGAAAACAGTTTGAGAATCCACCAAAGGTATATATTTCACATTTTCCCTCCCTGCACCAATTTCTCTCGTGTTGGCAACTGTTTAACCATATGATGTCTGTCTGTTGCACGGCTGTCCCAAAGACAAAGAAAACAGCAATACTTTGTGAAATCACTTTGGAGACCAGTTAGCATACAAATCACCTTAAGATCACCACATATTTTCCAATTTTCTTCCTTATACTTAATAGCTTCAAGTATCTGTGACAAATTAACGTAGTTCTCTTTCGTAGTCATAGAGTACCCTACAGGTACAGATAGAAACGTATTGCTATTATGCAATAGTGCAGCCTTCAGACTTGTGTTGGAAGCGTCAATAAACAAGCGCCACTTAGCAGCATCGTATGATATATTTAACTGTTTCATTAATCATACTACATCACTACAAGCACAAACGTTGCCCACAACATGGTAATATGTCATCAGATCTTTATTACGTTGCCTAAAGTGAGTAATTCTTGTTTCTTCATGAAGTGGGTCCCATTCCTTAAGACGTGAAGATAAAATTTCTGCATGCTCCTTGGATAAGTATAAATCATGAACTAGGTCATTCAAGGCTGCTGGTGTAATTAAATGTAGCCTTTGTTCTGGAAAGTGCTCCTATTCACTTGAATGTCATTGTGCTTCCTCAGCGTTTGTAGATTAATGATCAGAATTAGGAACTTCCCACACTAGCGGAGGAGCTGGAACTGGCATTTCTTCACCGTGGGGAACAGGTATAATTGCCGAGGGCAGCTTAGGGCACTTAATAATGTTCTTATTCTTTGATGAAAAGCCAGTTACATTAGTGGAACAGAAGTTGCAATCATCAAAATGATTTTGAGGAACTTGCTAGATCATTGGTATGCAAAATGGTAAGTGTTCTTTTTTTTCCTTTCAGCCGTTTTGTTAGTTTAGAATCGTACATAGTGCAAGTTATTTTTGGCGCCCAATCTTTATCCAGGTCTCCCAGTTGGCATTTGAAGTATAAATGATACGACGTCTTCAGTAAGTTAGAAATTGGTCGTCTTTGTTTCTTTGTCGTGAATTCACCACATATATAACAAAATGAATCGGGGTTGTTTGTACATCCACGTTTTGATTTCTTCACGTTGCATTTTCAATGTCTACAAAACACTTTTCTGACGAATGAACTTAGCCAGATCAATTCTTGAAAAAGAAAAGAAAAATTCAAAGACATGAGATAGTATAGAAGGAAGAGTAAGCAAATGTATGTGACTGAACGCTTTAAATACACAATGTAAAACACAGTCATGTTACATATTACATTTAAAAAGTAGTTTACATTAAAGTTAAGAACAAAAAAGTCACTGCACTAACTTTTATCACAGTCCTTTCAAACACAAAGCACTTAAGAATTATGCAGTAAATTCAACTATGTTTTATAACTTGCAGGTTATAACTTTTAATCGTCACGTGATGGACACTTTCTGATTTAACATTTCACGTCACATTACATTAAAGAATTAAGTTTTATAAGTACTTTGTTCCAAAACCACTGTTGACTAGTGCATCCTGTAATGGGGCTACGAGAAGCTGGATGTTCCTTCGGCCAATTGGTGAAAGATTTGGCAGGAATGTAGCCATTATACATTGTTGCTGGCAGAGATGGTCTCGAGAATGTAAGGTACCAAGAAGTCCGGGCTTTTGGGTGTGAAGCTCCGAAGGGGCAACCGGCAGCCTCGTGACATTTAATGTGTTAGAGGACAAGTTCCATCGCTTTCTACTGATGCACAGATGAGTTCCCCCACTGGTTGTTAGCTGACAGTGAGGTCACGTTTCTTGCAATTGGCGCAGTCGCTGTCCTTCTCATCGACCATACAGGCCGTCTCACTGCCGGCTTCAGGTCAGCAGACAGCCGCCGGCACTACAGCCACCGTGGTCGGCTGGGCATCAACCGAGGTGAGTTCACTAGCGTTACGAGTGTAAGGGAGAACTAAGTGTCAGAACATCCGGCACTGTCGAGTTATTTGTATACCACTTGGTTACCTGGCACTGTCCCTCCACTTGCTTCTCTAAATATTATAAGGGATAGGAAAAAGGAAAGAATACTGCCTCTAACTTAGAAACTAGTGTCGTTCATTTATCTATACAAACTGGAATGTAAAATCTTTTATAAGCTATGCTGACAGAAAAAAAGGACAGTACTAAGAAGCAGTTGTGTAACATGAATGAAAGTTGGTAGGCGTGTTTCTACATCTGAAAGATGATGCATATCCCGATTTCGCACCAGTCGCATAAGAGTGGCGGTAGTAGCATCACATTTGGTTTAAATAGTCTCTGTGACGGTCGAATGAGAGAAGATATAAAATGTAGACTGGCAATGGCAAGCAAAGCGTTTCTCAAGAAGAGAAATTTGTTAACATGTATGGAGTGTACCCATGTATGGAAGTGAAACGTTGACGATAAATAGTTTGGACAAGAAGAGAATAGAAGCTTTCGAAATGTGGTGCTACAGAAAAGTGCTGAAGATTAGATGGATAGATCACATAACTAATGAGGAAGTATTGAATAGAATTGGGGAGAAGAGGAGTTTGTGGCACAGCTTGAGAAGAAGAAGGGACCGGTTGGTAGGACATGTTATGAGGCATCAAGGGATCACAAATGTAGCATTCGAGGGCAGCATGGAGGGTAAAAATCGTAGAGGGAGACCAAGAGACGAATACACTAAGCAGATTCAGAAGGATGTAGGTTGCAGTATGTACTGGGAGATGAAGGAGCTTGCACAGGATAGGGTGTCATGGAGAGCTGCATTAAACCAGTCTCAGGACTGAAGACCACAACAACAACAACAACAACAGTCTCTGTGAACAAATGGTTCAAATGGCTCTGAGCACTATGGGACTTAACTTCTGAGGTCATAAGTCCCTATAACTTAGAACTATTGGAACCTAACTAACCTAAAGACATCATACACATCCATGTCCGAGGCAGGATTCGAACCTGCGACCGTAGCGGTCGCGCAGTTCCAGACTGGAGCGCCTAGAACCGCTCGGCCAACCCGGCCGGCAGTCTCTGTGAACCTCGTGACCGTTAGTTACCTTTGTGATTGGACGTGGGTAATTGATATTATTCTAGAATGCTGTTATGGTGACGAAAACATCATTATAAACATTTAACTGAGTTTGAACAAGGTCATGTGACACAGCTATGAGAAGCTGGATGTTCCTTCTGCGAATGTCCAAGTGACACTACTGAGAGGGAAGACATCGTGTTTGGCGTTTGACTCTGTCGCATCGTACCATATCTGCAATAGTAATCTGAACAGCAGTTGGCACCACAGTGGCAGAACAGGCTGATACAATTCGGTTCTTCAAGAACAGTTCCGAGTCAGAAGCTCTGTAGCGTGCATTCCACTGACACAAACCACCGCCTTCTGCGACTTCAGTGGTGTCAAGCGAGAGCTCACTGGAGGGCAGGGTGGAGATCTGCTGTGTTTACTGATGAAAGCTGGTTCTGCTTCGGTGCCAGTGATGGCAGAGTGTTGGTTAGATGGGCACCAGTTTTGACTCTGCCCCAACCTACCTGCTTAGTAGACACGTCAGTCTGCTGATTCGACCTGTTGTGTTGGAATTTATGAATAGCATTCCATATGGTGTTTTCCAAGAGGATAATCCTTGACCACAAATCGCAGTTATGCACGTTTACTGTTTGCATTGAACATTCTGGCCGTTACACCGATTTCTAATGTACCAGCATTTCACATACGCAATGACTTACCTCGCTCTTACATTAACCTCTGCTCTTACAATTTTAATCACTTAAATATATTAATTATACAAATATACTCCCGAAATATTATACCGTACATTAATTACTTTTTGCTGTTGCTATTGTTTCCGTCAGTGTATCTCTAATGCTAATGTAACTCAATACTTAGTTTTTTACTTGTGTTTAAGAGTACAAATAAAGTATGCTAATTACAAAGCGAAATCATTTAAATTCTCAGTATGAGGCATGAGTTACATCCAGATTTATTTCGGATACATCGATTATTTTTACGTCACCCAGTTCACACTTCCACTTCACCCTTGAGACTTATTGGTCTGTCTGCCCTCAACAGTATTCCTTTGCAGACTGCCGGAAGTTAAGTACCAGTATTGATTGAAATTCGGAGCTATGCTTACGCGTAATCAGCCCTACAAACAGAGGTGGTAGGAGGAAGTTACCTGCTGGATAGTGAGCCTATCTGCAAGTGAGTTTGGTGGAAATTGCTCCATGACTTCTAAACTTACACTTACTTATCACCCCGTTCAGTCGCATACCCACTGCGCCATCTTTAGGAGCATTAACGGAGTTTTAGCCCCACATCTTATTTACAAAATTATAAAATAAATGTTCAGCAAATTTACGTGAAATTTCTCCAGGTGTACTGCAGTCATGCTTTGCATGCCATTCGTCCCACTGCCGTCCTGCTCCCACCCCTCGCCTGGCAATTTTAAGACCACAAAGTACGGATTCGGCGCAAATATATTTAATTATCGATAATTTCAACATGTATCTTTAGATACCCCTCTATCGCACAAGAGTGTTAGGAGTGTCTTAACCCAACGTGATTTTTATTTCTTTTTTTTTCAAGTGGTGATTGTACATGAATGAATTTTGCCTTATATTACTCGAGGCGCTCAAGGAGTACGCTTATGCTCATCCTCATGTATAGGAGTGCTAGGTGTCTCTTAAACCGTGGCTAGTGACTTCTACAGTGAGCCAACAAAAGTCATGAGAAAGCGACTTCCACATGCATATGGTGGTGATACCGGGTATGCAAGGTATTGAAGGTCAGTGCATTTATGGATATGTCATTTGTAATCTGGTCAATCGTGTAAGACATGACGCAAGTTGCCGCAAAATGGGAATTAACAGAAAACGCGGAATAGTAGTTGGAATTAGACACATTCCACATTCAATTTCCGAAATCCTTAAGGGATTCAATACTGCGGGGTCCAAAGTGTCAAGAATGTGCTGAGAATAGCAGATTTCAAGAATTATCTCTCACCAAGGTCTACAGTTGGCGGAGGCCATCATTTAACGACAAGGTTCAAATGCTAACCATTTCTGCAGAACGTAATAACGTACATGTGCTTTGAGTATGAACGTCCTATTCCTAATCGTACCAGATATTCTCTTTGTTTCAGAAGATGAGTGTACAATATGTACAAGAGCCAAGAAGGAACCATAAGAGTGGTGGATCGAGAAAGAAGTACACGGATTAACAAGGGTGTAAGACAGGGATTTGGTCTTTCGCTCTATTATTCAGTACAGACATCACAGAAGTAAAGGTGAAAATAAAAAAAAGGCTGAAGAGAGGAATTAACATTCAAGGTGAACGGATATCAATGATAAGATTCGCTGATGTCTTTGCTATCCTCAGTGAAAGTGAAGGAAAATTACAGGATCTGCTGAATGGAATGAAAATTCTAAGGAGTACAGAATATGGATTGGAAGTAAATCGAAGAAAACCGGAAGTAGCGAGAGGTACCTGAAATGACAACAGTGGGAAAACATTACATCAGGATTGGAAATCACGAAATAGGTGAAGTTAAGGAATTCTGCTATCTAGGCTGCAAAATGACCAATGATGGATGGAGGACGCAGAAAGCAGACTGTCAACAGCAAAAAGGACGTTCCTGGTTAGAAGTCTACTGGCATCAATCACAGGAGGAAGAAATTTATGAGAATGTACGTTTCGAGCAGAGCATTGTATGGTAGTGATACAAGGACTGAGGGGGAACAGGAAAAGAAGAGAATCGACGCAACTGAGACATGATACTACAGAAGAATGTTTTGTACATATCTGACCTACTACGACAAATTTACACACCAACCGGATCAATCATAGTATATATCTCTACGTTCAAGCTCTCCCCTGCATCTGTGATTAACTCTCGTGTTATTCTGTCATCTTCAGGTGCATTATTTCAATTTTCACGTCTGCTTCAGTCACGCCTCATTCATCTTCATCTTTGCTTTCCTCCGTGGTGTCTGCAGGTAGCATCTCATCTCGACCTCTGCGATTCAAGAGTTCTGGGAGCATTGTCTCCTTCTTTTTGCAGTTCTTTTTGCAGATCTTTCCTTGCGAGTTAACAAGTTGACGTTCTTATCTTTGTTGGAAAGGGTGTCTCTCAAATCCACGTTTCCCGTTTTTCATGGGCTGGAAAAATCATCTTTAATTCCCGTTATGGCTCTCCTTCTCAACTAGTTCTAATAAATTGGTTAGACACATTCTATTTTCTCTTCTCAGGACTTGATTCATCTGTTCTTCTCAGTATTCGCTTCGTCTCTCTTCTAATGATGAGAAAATGTTCACTTTTCTACTCTTTCTCCCTTTCCGCCAGCCTTTTCTCACTCATCGTATCTCTCATTTCTGTAGCCTTCTGGCATATCTGGGTGAACAATATCGTGTTCTTCATTCTGTTCTTCCTTCCTAACGTATCGTCTGCTACACTTAGTACCGTGGACTTTATCTTTTACCACTTTTCCTGCACGTACTCTGTTCCTTCGAGGGTCTCTAAGGCCTGAAAAATGTTTCTTATTTTTCGTTTCGTATTGTTTTTTAACTACACTTTCTGGCAGTTTCCCACATTCAAAGTGTGTCCTTCTTCTTATGCATCTAGATGAACATCATTTTAAGTCTACACACAACGAGGAAGTGTCTGATGTACAGTCTGCTGCTTTATATGACGTCACGTCCGTAACTCAATGGCTGTATTGCTGGCTCACCAAGATGTCATCTATCTGGCTGCTAGATCTTCCGGTGACCACCAGGTTCCTTTATGTATCCTTTTGTGTTCAAAATAAGTCAGACTTACTTTCGGAGTCTGAGGTACCTAGGTCGATCAGCTTCTGACAATTCTCATTAGTCTCGTCATGCAAACTGTGCCTTTCTATAGTTAATGTAAGGAATTCCTCTTTTCTCGAACTTCCATTGAAATCTCCCAGAACTAGCTTGATATTTCTAGTTGGTGTGGTCTTCCTTTTTGTTTTAGTTGCTCATAGAACTATTCCTTTTCCTTGCCTGTGTTGTCCTTTGTCGGGGCGTGAGCGTTGACACGTAAGACACCTAATCTCCGTGTACTACGTAGGATATTATTTTTTTTAACAGTTTTGAATTCCTTAACGTATTACGAAACGTACTAAACTGTACGGATTCATCATCTTTTCGAGTACCCTCACCCAGTCATCTTCTCTCCTGTATTGTTGCGGAGTCCAGGTTATATAGCTTTGTTCCCGAAACCACAGTCTGGGTGGATCGTAGTCTATATAGGTTCCGAACACTCCAGGATTCAAAATTTACAAATTGCAGGCCATCTCCCCCACGCACTTTCCGTTTTCCATTGTATACACAAGCGAGGATGGTATGGAGCGGTTCAGGGTTCACACCGTAGTTTCATCGCCTAGTAATTAGTTACATTAACCACATTCGCCCCAGAACATTTTAATAAGGGTGTTAACGACTTCGCCGTTGAGAGCCATATCCAAAGCGCCACTGCCACCGACAATGTAGCTTTTAGCCACAGTTTCGTGATTGTGGGCTACGCCTACTAGCTTTCTATTGAACCAGTCAATGGTTGCGAGCAGAGAGCCATTGTTAGCGCATCATGTAGCGGGGCCTGGTGAACCCGTCACGTTTGACATCTGGTCGCCATTCGAGTCAGATCTTGTAAGAGTAACTGTCTCGAGCAGAAGACTTAATATTGTGTAGTATTTGTGTACTTGATGGTGATGATGATGATGATGATGATGATGATGCTGATGACGATGATAGCAGGGAGTGAGTGATTCCCAGTGAGGGCATATAACACTGATACACACCATTTGTTTCAGTCGTCCTCATCCTTCGTCAGTGGCCTGAGAAAGGTTGACGTCCCCGTGTGGTCGGACGCAGACTGCGTGGCAACGTATGAGAACTACTACATGTATATGAGGGAGAACAACATCTGCGCTGGAGAATCCGGCAAAGGAAAATGTGAGGTGAGTGGTCGTTTTTTGTCTTCTTCGTTTATAAATTTGACTGAAAGCTTCTGTCTTCAAGCGTGCGCTATATCAGGCAGGTCAACGACTTTCCCTTGATTTTCGCTACTCAATTTCTTTAATCTCCTTTTATTAATCAACTGCAATCATTCTCCAAGTATAGACTTCAAACTCACGAAAATATTGTACACTACTGGCCATTAAAATTGCTGCTCCAAGAAGAAATGCAGATGATAAACGGGTATTCTTGGGACAAATATATTATACTAGAACTGACATGTGATAACATTTTCATGCAATTTGGGGGCATAGATCCTGAGAAATCAGTACCCAGAACAACCATCTCTGGCCGTAATAATGGCCTTGATACGCCTGGGCATTGAGTCAAACAGAACTTGGATGGCGTGTACATGTACAGCTGCCCATGCAGCTTCAACACGATACCACAGTTCATCAACAGTAGTGACTAGCGTATTGTGACGAGCCAGTTGCTCGGCCACCATTGACCAGAAGTTTTCAGTTGGTGAGAGATCTGGAGAATGTGGTGGCCAGGGCAGCAGTCGAACATTTTCTGTATCCAGAAAGGCCCCTACAGGACCTGCAACATGCGGTCGTGCATTACCCTCCTGAAATGTAGGCTTTCGCAGGGATCGAATAAAGGGTAGAGTCACGGTCGTAACACATCTGAAATGTAACGCTCACTGTTCAAAGTGCCGTCAATGCGAATAAGAGGTGACCGGGACGTGTAACCAATGTCACCCCATACCATCACGCCGGGTGATACGCCAGTATGGCAATGACGAATACACGCTTCCAATAGGATACAATGCGGCCTTTATCAAAGTCGGAAACGTGATGGTACGCGTTTCTCCTCCTTACACGAGGCATCACAACAACGTTTCACCAGGCAACGCCGGTCAACTGCTGTTTGTGTATGAGGAATAGGTTGGAAACTTTCCTCATGTCAGCACGGTGTAGGTGTCGCCACCGGCGCCAACCTTGTGTGAATGATCTGAAAAGCTAATCATTTGCATATCACAGCATCTTCATCCTGTCGGTTAAATTTCGAGTTTGTAGCACGTCATCTTCGTGGTGTAGCAATTTTAATGGCCAGTAGTGTATATGTAACTCACCGCAGAAGTGAATGTAAGAAGAAGCAGAGTATAGCGTCACGCAGCTGAGCAGAGGCAACCCAGCATTTGTGAATTATGGTCGTAGTGGTAAACAGGATAAATCATATGTATGTAAAAATACTTATTCATGGACCACTAGGAATACTAGGCCAAATTTGCAAGATAAAATTGTGGTAGTTCCCAAAACAGAGGCTGTGGTGGACATACTAAATGTGCAGGAAGTGTTGGAAACATGAATGTTGTCTCAGAAGTCTAAACTGATTTATGTGGTCATAAAAATGTAAATGCATCTGAAGACGTAAAATATCTCTGTTATTGATATTTTATCACTGATAGATGTTGATGAACTTTGTAGCTGATTTTCTGTTAATAATCAATGAGGGGCAGAACAGGACGACACTGCTACTGCAGTACTACACCGTTGTAAAAGAACGGAGGTGAGCACAGTTGCCTGAAACAGGTAAGGGCGATCGAATTAAAGCATTTTGAAGGTGGCTCTGCTTCGCTCCGATCTCCTTGAAGAATATTTAATTATTTAATTATTACTCGATATAATTGTATTAAATATCATCTCTTTGTGCATGTTTTCCCCTTGCTATCAAATTTTTTGTTCTACCTTATTAATTTTCTACATTTCCTGCTTGATTTAATTTTGAGAAATCCATGGTATGTAGTCCACAGTGTATTTGTTTTGAAATATTATTTGTATCCTTAGACAGACACAAGAGTCGGCTCAGTGTTGAGACACGAATACGACATCGAAATAAGGAGTAAGGTTTTACAGTTGCGAAAATTAAGGTAGTTCAAATGGCTCAAATGGCTCTGAGCACTGTGGGACTTAACATCTGCGGTCATCAGCCCTCTAGAACTTGAAACTACTTAAACCTAACTAACGTAAGGACATAACACACGTCTATGCCCGAGGCAGGATTCGAACCTGCGACCGTAGCGGTCGCGCAGTTCCAGACTGAAGCGCCTAGAACCGCTCGTCCACACCGGCCGGCAAAATTAAACACTGATATATCCTCTGAGACAACGTAAGAATTAGCCACGTACAAAGACAGATTATGTTCTATCGAAAATATAAAAAAAACATGGAGATGACCGATCTATTTACAATTTCACGCAAAACGAGGAAAAAGTGATTTGAGAACTCTTACGAGTTTAAAATTAATTTTCGAGTAACAACTTGATAGTTGACGGTTGGAGGCACAACATCGCTCTTCCAAGTAATCTGCGAAAAACAGTTATAGATGTTGGCCACCGATGAATCGTGACGGTGTTTACCTCTCAGCGTCAGCTAAAGCCTGAAGACGGCGCACTGAAGCACCGAAACTGATAGCCACGTAATAAATAACATCGTAAGGACCGCTTTACGTGTTCAGTTTTATTACATAATTTTCGTTTATGTCGCACAACTCCTTTCTGGTGATGCGATTTTTTACCGCCAGTGTATACTAACTTTGCAATAGAGAAAGTTTAGATGACCGAAAAGGAATACTAGCAATATGTTTGGCTCTTAAAGGAAAATAATTAAAGCATAATATTTATGTGGCAACAACATAACAAGCGATAGCCTGTTTCAATAGAAAAACAGTTTCAGGTCTTGAGTGCAGTATCTCCCACTTCTGAGACAGGTAGTTCCCTTATGTTCCCTTATGAAGTCAACGAGAAAAATTACAGTATTAATTATCGCTTACTGAGAGACGGATTAAGCTATGATGTTGTTGAGGCGTAGTCTCAGCTGAATGTGCAAGTTCTTGATACAGTCATTTTTCGCAAAAGAGAACACACAAAGTCTAATTGTAAGTCGCTCTGGGGAGCCGTGATAAGGGCCAGACAGTGCTCTAGTCATAACTGAGCGCTTACGAGATCGCAGCCAGACATAGGGTAGCAGACGCTTCCAGCAACAAGTGTTTGGGCGCCCTACTCTAATAACGCATGTGCCACCACCATCGCCTTATAAAATGTTACTACATCAACAACTAGTTTCATTACGGTTTCTGAGATTTACCAGAAAACAGAATCAGGAATAGAAATACAGCAGAATATTATCAAAATCTGAGAATGAGAGGTAGTCACTGCTCAATTTTGAGTGGCATGCTTTGAACTAAGAGTGTTCACTTCTTTTGTTTATGGCTATTTATCCTGAAGTTCTGGAAGTGTCTTTGACTAGTAATCAGAACATTAAGAGTCCCTCGTACGAATCTACCTACTGCTTAAATTTTGAATGAAAATCATCAGCAATGGTGGCCTAAGACTTCTATCATAAGAAGTCACCCTGGTTCTACCAGCAGCCATGTCCAAGAACGCGGACGCGAGGACAGAGTTTTAGGGCACTTACCCTGTTCGCACTAAACTATGCTTAAACGGCGGAAGACTCAGCAATAATCCACAGCACGAGGATGTACAAGTCAGTGGAGAGCAATGCATTAAGACACATTAGGTGTGCCCATCAGGACGTGTGGCCCGTAGTTGAAACAGTGTCATGATTGTATCTCCAACGGCAAACGATCCCAGATTAATCAACCATTCGAATATCCCGGAGGGGACTGCCAAGGTGAAGGTGAACAAGAGATACAGACAGTACAGCTAATAAAAGGATAACACTTTACGAGTCGCAGCCTGGAACGTTTAAATTTGAACGTGGAGTGGAAACTAGAAAATCTGGATAGGAAAGCTAAATATAACGGTGGTCAGTGAAATTAAACGGAAAGGACGTAAGAATTTCTCGTCGGATGAACATAGGGTAATATCAATAGCAGCAGAAAATGTTGTAACAGGAGTAGCATTCGTTATGAGTAGGAAGATAAGGCAGGGAGTGGGTTACTGTGAACATTTTAGTGGGCGACCTGTTCTCACCATAGCAAACCAGCGGCGTTAACAATATTTCACGTATACATATCGATGTCGTAAGCAGAATATGAGGATACACAGGAAATGTATGAGGATACATGAAGTGTAATTCGGTATGTAAAGGTGTATCATAATCTAATGGTTATATGGATTGAAATGTGGTTCTAGAGGAAGCAGTAGACGAAAGAGGTACTGTAGAATATGGGAGTGGTGGTAGTAAAGAGAGGGGAGTAAAAGTAATTGAGTTCTGCAGTACGTCTGGACTAGATGTAGTGCATACACTGTTAAAGAATCACAAGAGAAAGAGGTATACTTGGAAAATACCTGAAGGCATTGGAAACTTCCAGCTGGCTTAAATAATGCTCATGCAGAGATTCCACAATCAGATCCTGGATTGTTGGACGTATCGAGGAACAAATACAGACTCAGATCATAATTTTGTGTTGACGATCAGTGAACTCAGTTTTAAGGGAAGGTCTGGAAGAACCAGTACTGCTTGCAATGGGACACTGATGTACTGAGGGATGATGAGACTCATTTGAAGTTCACGAAAGGTGTGGATGGTGCGATAAGATATAACGCAGTAAGTAGTTAAATTGAGGAAGAGTGGAAATCTCTAAAAAGAGCATTCGCAAATGTTATATAGACGAACATAGGTATAAGGAAGGTAATTGTAAAGGAATCTTGGGTAACTGGAGAAATTCTTCTTGTTGAACTACTAAGGGAAAATTTGGTCGTAGCGTAAAGTGATTCGATTTCTTCAAAAGCGCTGCAGCGCACTAAGTTTTTCGGCATTTCATACCTCAGGGTAATAGCAACGATGGAGACTGTATTTGCTTTGAGTTGTGTTACAGCCAGTATTGTACTTGTGCTACGCTTGAGATGGGGTGATGAGGATTACGGGTGTGGAACAAAGTAGTGAAGTACGTGTGAACTGATAAAGTGATAAACAACGTACAAGCCAAGGTAGTCGACGCTTATCTGGCCGTATCTCGGTATAGGCTTGGTTGTTTTCTTGGATCACCTGCTGGCCGGAGTCTTCAAAGGATAGAATTAGATTTATTTATAGCGTTCCAGGACAATTCAAGTCTTCAGTACTATCTGAATAACCTTAAGAATATTTCTTTCTTTTTCAGTGTGATGTAGGAGGTCCGCTACTGGTGAACGGGCAGCAGGTGGGAATCGCCTCCTGGGATGGTTACGACTGTGCCACGGCAGACTCGCCAGGCGTCTATGCTGAAGTTTCCTACTACGTCGACTGGATCAGTCAGAACGCACTGTGACGTGGACAGCTCCGATTCGTTAATTTTCTTGCTATGAACAATAGTTACGACACTGAAACTTAAGAAAATAAAATTTCCTTTTTTTCTCCACACTGCACGTTTATTTCATTCAGTGTCTGGAAAGTATCAAAACCACTTGCAAAAGTTCAATGAACACTACTGGCCACTGACAACAGTATGCAGTCACAAGAAAGATGTGACCTACTCCCTAAGAATTTCTTTGAAGTGTCTTTTGAGACGAAACCAAAAGGATAATCTCAAACCCAGGTGTTGTTTATCCATGATTTCCTAAATGTGTATTTGTTGTATTGCTTATTGTTTGTTTCGGTTTTACTTGTACATGTATGTCAGCATCGATGTACAACCCATAAAAAGAATGGCTTACAGCCAATGTGATTTTGTTAGGATTTGGATTCAAGTACGCGAGACAGGCTTAACTGGAATAGAATTTTTAAATTCCAATTAACTACTTCATTAACTGAAATCGATATTTGGTAGGCGAAGATTCAGTGTGCTACTTGTCTGTGATTCAAACGGACATCGGTTTTCCATTGAAGACGGTTGACACGCTTCTAAAAATCCTTTTGAGCGGCGATTGAATATAATAGACTTGTCTAGCACACACGCACCACCGCGAGAGGTCACAACGACCGTATCTTTCAACCTGAGAAAGAAAGAGACATGAAGTATTTGAGTAATTCAAAATTCAAATACAGGTTCCATCAGACAGGGAACGAAACAGAAGACAGCAATCACTGAAAGATAGCAGGCATAATTAAATACCCAATAAATCTAACCGGCAATTTTTACCTCGTTAACTAATTTTCTCGGCAACTGTGAAGGGAGCAATGGATTCCCAAGATGTAGAACTAATGGGGGAGAGGTGAAAAAAATTTTCGATTTTCTAGAAGCCGAATTAGTAACACAATTACGAGATGGCAGCTCTGTTGAAAAGATAGATTCTAGCCTTCGACTTCAAAGCTGGTTCACGTTAACGATTCAGTGGAGAGAGACATATTTCGCGGACAGACCTGTCTGGAAGCTCTTCAGAAACAAACAGCTCCAAGTGTCTTCCATGCTATTCGTCTGGACCGCTGCAGGGGGAAAGGCATGCTTTCTTAGTCAAGTTGGAAGTACAGAGTCCGTCAGGGAGGCGCTACGTTTCAGAGTCCACCATAAGTGAAGTGTTGTGGGAGCTAGCGCATGCTCAACAGCTCGTTATTAGTTGCCGTTTCAGAGTCTTGGACCATTGTTTGGTCAAACAGAGCGTCTTTGTTTACGACACATTGAAAGCTAACCTGTGGTGGAGGCAGTTCGGCGCCTGCCAAACGACTGAAAAGTCATAACTACCACACCTAAGAGGTCCCACGGTTATCAATAGCGCAAGGAAATCTGACTAGTGGCCCCAGTTTGGATCACCCCTGAGTTGGCTAACTTGTCATAAAATTAATTTAATTCCTTCGAAATCACAACGAAGTAAATGACACCGTTGGGTCTCTCTCCCAGGAGGCACCGCCTTATTGTAGCACTGTCCGTGCGGGTGGGAGAGTTTGCATGCTCCGGGGAAGCTGAGAGGTATGCCGGCGGTAGCGCAGCTACTGGCAGGTCTAACGTAGAATGAAATTTTCACTCTACAGCGGAGTGTGTGCTGATATGAAAGTTCCTTGCAGATGAAAACTGTGTGCCGGACCGAGACTCGAACTCGGGACCTTTGCCTTTCGCGGGCAAGTGCTTTAGGTAGGAGACGAGGTACTGGCGGAATTAAAGCTGTGAGGACGGGGCGTGAGTCGTGATTGGGTAGCTCAGTTGGTAGAGCACTTGCCCGCGAGAGGCAAAGGTCCCGAGGGCGAGTCTCGGTCCGGCACACAGTTTTAATCTGCCAGGAAGTTTCAGATCTAACCTAGCCGCACATGTCTCAGCAGAGGAGCCAGACGAAGTGTGCCTCACAAAGACCCATCTTATATCCTACATATTCCCTCCCCTACCCTTTCCTCAGTTACCACTCCTTCCCTCATCTAATTATCCTACATACCACTGCATTGTGGTTAGTCTCGGGGTGGGATGAAGGCTAAGGGAGAAACCTTGAAAGAAAATCTGGAGTGGGGCCCCAAAGGCGGTTGGAAGGCGTATTACGACCCCTCCCGGCAGCTGCTGCAACCGGAGTGAGACCAGACGTATTGGCTTGCCATTCCTCTGGACACTATCATTTAGTTCGAGAGGGAGACCGTGATGCATGGGCGACTCACGTGTCTTCGTATTTATCGCCCGGGCGTGCAGCATCCTGGAGAGGACCGTTCGAAGACGTCTAAAGACATCGCAACAACTCGGGAAGAGGCAGTCACCGGTTATAAGCTCTGTCTCATTGGCGTAAGATTTGAGCGCCAGGGGGCACTTCCGACGGTGGGAGAGATCATCGCATCTCATTGGACAGCTACCGCCCGCCTCAAGCTGGGCAGCCCCCAGCCAACAAGGTGCTGTCCCGCCACTATCCGCCTGCTTCATAGGGTGTGCGTAGCTTAGAAATGATCTTCAACAAGCGGGTAGATAAAGTACATCTACGATAAACAGAAAGGAAACAATAAAGAAGCCGCCATTTCGTATTGCCACCTGGAATATCAGGACTATGAGTCCAAGATACATTGACGATACCCAAGAGGTTGATTTCATTCGTAACACTGCCCCTCCTTAAATGTATTGTGCCACCATCAGGTGGAACAGAGCGGTTTCTTACTTTACAAGTATGCTCTTCAAGTGGAGCTATCACCATCTTTATTGTGTACGCTCCCACATTATCATCCAGCGCAGAAGAAAAGGATCTGTTTAATTATTTACTCAGTGAGAGCATAGCTGAAGTACATGGTTCAGAGTCACTATATGTTCTAGGCGATTTTAGTACTCGAGTTGGGTCAGAAAACGACACGTGGCCGACTTTTCTGGATTATCACAGAGCGGTAAAAATAAATGATAATGACCAGAGACGGCTATAAGTATGCTGCTTTCATGGTCTGTGTATCACAAACACATATTTCCAACTTAAAGATCGACACAAGGTGTCCCCCTTTCTTCTCACAGGTACCGACTTAATTGTGTCATAGCAAGACGTACAGATCTAAGAAATGTCCTACTGACACGAAGCTACCAAAGCGCTGACTGCAACACTGACCCTGCTTTGGTGGTGAGCAGTCTGAGGTTCACCCCTAAGAAATATCACCACACTAAACAGAGACGTCAACCACGGATCACCACATATCACGTTCATAGCTCGCAGCGAAAACAAGAACTTCCCAGTACTTTTTAAAGTGATTTATCAAGAAACGCACAAACAGAAATAAATATCGATAAAAAATGGGCACAACCTTCTGATGCCATCTAAAACTCTGCAGTATTGGCCTATGGAATGAAATAGAGTAGAAACAAAAACTGGTACGAGCAAAATTTGAAGGAGATGGAACCAACGGTTGAGTCAAAATGGAAAGGCCTGCTTGCTTACAAAAGGAACCTAAATGGAATAACTTGGGACGACTGCCGAGAAGCGAAGAACAGGGCACAACAAACATCTAGGAGAAGTGGAAATAACTACTGGAGAAATATATGTGCAGATATACAGAAAGCTACCGATTCTGGGGACATTAAGGCAATGTACGATGGTAGTAAGAAAGCAGTTTGTCCAGCTGTCAGAAAACAGTTCCTCTGAAGACGAAGACAAGAGAAGTTATTACTGATGAAGACAAGCACATGGAGCGCTGGGTTGAACACTACCTCGAGCTGTACGCAGCTGAAAATGAAGTAAGGTAGGATGCACTTGATGCCATCAAATAAACGTCAATTAAGGAAGGGCATGGTGCAATTCCCACTATAGAAGTACTTGGCAGAGCGATAGACTGCCTAGCTAATGGAAAGGCTCCAGATGTCGATGGGGTCCCTACAGAGGTTATTAAGTATAACAAGCCTGTCCTTCTACAGCACCTACGAGTACATTTACCTCTCACAACCATCCAGGAAGAGGGCTATGTCCCACTAACAAGGGAACCTCCCCATCGCAACCCCCTCAGATTTAGTTATGAGTTGGCACAGTGGATATGCCTTGAAAAACTGAACACAGATCAATCGAGAAAACAGGAAGAAGTTGTGTGGAACTATGAAAAATGTAAGCTAAATATACAAACTGAGTATTCCCTGCGCAAAATAGGCAACATCAGGGAGAATATGAGCTCAGGGGCGCCGTGGTCCCGTGATTAGCCTGAGTAGCTGCGGAACGAGAGGTTCTAGGTTCAAGTCTTCCCTCGACTGATAATTTTACCTTCTTTATTTTCGCAAAGTTATGATCTGTCCGTTAGTTCATTGACGTCTCTGTTCACTGTAATGAGTTTAGTGTCTGTGTTTTGCGACCGCACCGCAAAACCGTGCGATTAGTAGACGAAAGGATGTGCCTCTCCAATGGAACTGAAAATATTTGATCGCAAGGTCATAGGCCAACCGATTCCTCCACAGGAAAACACGTCTGATATATTCTATACGACACTGGTGAAGGCATGTGCGTCACATGACAGGAATATGTTGTCGACCCACCTAACTTGTACACTTAGCGAATGGGCAAAAAGATTCTTCTACCTTGCCCGATTTAGGTTTTCTTGTGGATGTGATAATCACTCCTAAAAAGTGATGAAAACATAAGAGTTTGTCACATAAACTGAAAATAAAAAATTAAACTTTTCACGAGAGTGAAGATTTGAACCTAGGACCTCTCGTTCCACAGCTGCTCTCGCTAACCACGGGACCACGACGCCCCTTAACTCTCATTCTCTTTGATGTTGCATATCTTTGCATGGACTACTCAGTTTGTATATTTCACTTATTTTTATCATAGTTCTACAAAACTTCTTCCTGTTTTCTCGATTGATCTGTGTTCAGTTTTTCAAGGCCTATCCACTGTGCCAACTTGTAACTGAATCTGAGGGGGGTGCTATGGGGAGGTTTCCTTGTAAGTATGCGAAATTTAAAGAGTGTTTTTTTGTATAAACATAAAGTAGACAGAAATGGATGCAATAATTACCGAGGCATTTCAGGTAGTTGGGCAGTCTTATGAAAGACTCGTCCTAATGCGATTGCAATTCCTAGCATCTAGAATCTACCCAGAATCTCAGTGCGGCTTCAGACCTGGCCGATCAACCGTGGACACGACCTTTTCATACGACAACTGCAAGAGAAGTGCCGTGAGCAGCAGAGAGCACAGTATATTGCTATTGTTGATCTCGTCAAAGCATTTGATTTTGTGAGCAGAATTGGGCTGTTGAAGTTGCTGCAGAAGATTGGCTGTCCACCTAAAGTACTGCGAGTAACTTTCTCTTCCCATGAGAAAATGCAGGAAATAGTCAGTTTCAACGACAAAACAACCGCATCGTTTCCTGTAAATGGCCATGTAAAGCAGGGGTGTGTGTTAGCTCCTACTCTGTTTTTCATTTTCTTTTTCCTTCTGCTGTGGTTTGCTTTTGGAGACTGTGAGGAGGGAGTGTATTTACAAAGATGGTCTGATGGAAATCTCTTCAACATTGCCCGTCTCAAAGCCAAGACCAACGTCAATACAATTGTTATTCGCAGGTTGTTATATGCAGACGATGCAGCTCTAGTAGCAAACTCAGAGGATGAGCTGCAGTATCTAATCAACAAGTTATCACTTTCATGTGGAAAATTTGATCTTACCATCAGACTCAGTAGGTCGAAAAACAATGGAAGAATGGAATATTCAAACTAAAAACTAAATTGCAAGTATATAACGCTTGTGTTATCAGCATCCTTTTGTATAGTTGTGAGACATGGACGACTCTTGCTAAGTACGAATCCCAACTGAACAGCCTCCATCTCCGTTGTCTCTGGAGGATCCTTCAGATCTCTCTACTCAACACCGACGTATTACGGCTCGCAAGCACAAACAGCATTCATGCACTCCTGAGCCA
Organism: Schistocerca cancellata; assembly: GCF_023864275.1. Classification (NCBI taxonomy): domain Eukaryota; kingdom Metazoa; phylum Arthropoda; class Insecta; order Orthoptera; family Acrididae; genus Schistocerca; species Schistocerca cancellata. Next base: position 523,068,235 of record NC_064630.1, on the reverse strand, counting down.
CCGACGTCTAATGTGGCTGGGACATGTCAGGCGCATGGATTCTGAGCGAATACCGAAAAAAGTGCTGCGCGGAGAACTTCGGGAGGGCTTGAGGCCAGTAGGGAGGCCGCACCTTCGCTTCAAGCATGTCAGCAAGAGAGATCGGACCAAGCTCAGCGTCGATACAAGTCAATGGGAAAATACAGCTGGCAACCGTGTCAAGCGGCGACAAGCTGTGCGCAATGGGGTTGAGCCTGCAGAGAATGAACGCATTCAAGAAGACATCAGGATGAGGGCCAGACGGAAGGAAAGAGCGGCCTCTGATGGAAGAGCTTCACATTTTAAGTGTCCAGATTGCAGTAGAGACTGCCACTCTTGAGTGGGACTTTTGAGCCATAGCAGATGTTGCAGACTCTGAACCAACTATGCTACACTATCATCCTTCGAGGATGGACGGATGCCATTCGTAGGGAATTAGAATGAGCGTTGTTGATAAATTAATAACAGGGACCTACGGTATCACGAAGAGATTTACTAACTCATGTCAAGGTCAAGTGAGAACCAAGATACAAACAGAAACTTCAACTTTGTAACATTTCATTAACACAACTCAGATTGGTTGGCAATAGACTTGGGGAACCTAACTGGCATTTACGTGTAAATGACACTGGCTACTGTGAATGTAAGGATTCCAATCTAGGCAGGCATACTTTGCTGTATCGTTCCACTGATCGGTCTCTCGTGTCAAGATACAATTAAGCATGCAATGCACCCTGGGAGCGACTACTGCGAGTACACGGCTGATATGAAAAAAGATGGTTGTGAAAAAGATTTATAGGCTTCTGAATTTTCCGGAGCTGCGTACCGTTACCGATACAACCGGTGAAAGACTAGACGCTGTCGGAGTTCGGGCGCTGCCTAAGCGTCCTATTGCGGGAGATGACCCCACGACCGCCGATGATTGTCTCACGTCGGCGAAAATATAAAGTTTTTCCCGGGTGTCCGGACGTCTTTACAAGCCACTGCTCGCTCCGTAGAAACGGAAGAGCTGGAGCGACTGTACTCCGCGACGGTCGAGAAGCAAGTCCCCGTCCCTCCCTTTTCCTCAAAACCTTCCGAAAAACAGTCGTTCACCCCGACGTTCTCGAATGAACCTTTCATGTCTCAGCATTGCTCACCGAACCAATCACATTTTTGCTAGCGAGGAGATCAGAGCTTCCTCAACCAATCACTGCAGTGAAGTACACACACTATTCTCCAAAAAATCAGCACCAATGCCTGGAGGTCCTGCAACCAAAAACCCCCGGCGCATTTCACAAGATGAGGGAAGCTTTCCTGGGAAAAAAAGCTCTGTCTCGTCCTTGAAACGATTTAGTGGGCGCCATTTGGCGGGGCGCGGCGGCATCTAATAACGCGAAATCTGGGGACTTTCGTCGTCCCAAGGTATACTGTTCTTGTAATAAACACTTTAGCAGGGCTCCAGCTCGTTGCCGCTTTACCTTGACCCGCACATGGAATAAGGAGACCACATTCCACACGCTAATAAAGCAGTTAGGCCAGCGTCAGAATTCCCGGCGACTCCAGTTTCTAAAGAAGTGTCATTCCGCATTCATCCACGGGGTTCCCACCCTCTTGCTTGGCCACTAGTGGAACAAGGCCGGCCGCCAGGCCCACGGGCCGTTTCAGTGACTCCAAAGGAATCCACGAATTGACTTGCTGCTCGGGGAAAGTTCTGAAGCTGCCCCTAATGCCATGGTCAGCTCCAGCGTCCAAAAATATGTCTCTATAGCCGAGTCTAGTTCCACTACTGCTACTCAAGTCATGCAAATACTATGAGATCAATCAGTGGTTTACACTAATCCTAATAGTCCATCAGATTAATACCAACCAGGCAAAATTTCGATACACCAAAGGCGAATGTAATTGTGTAAGAATCACTGAACCAAATTGAAAGGGGAGATACCTGACAGGTATTATTGCGGCAGTGGTCTGCCCGGAAGGCATCGCAATTTTTCAACCTTTGTTGTAAACGGTCATTCGGTAGTCCTGATGCAGCGATTATTTCGCAACCAGTTCAATGTTGGTCAACACGGTGACGTCCCATCTCGTGCAGCAGTAGTATGTTGGTTCAGCAACTTCAGAACGAGAAGAACGGTGAGATTTGGAACAGCTTGGGAAGTTGTTCGGACAGTTAGAACAGCAGGAAACATCTAAAACTTTGGAAAATATGTCGAGGTCAGCCCTCGGTGTATCGAGCTACGAAATGCTGACGCTTTGCATATTTCAGACAGGTCAGTTGACCGCCTTTTGCATTTTAACTTCTATATTCATCCTTCTTAAATTATGATCTTTCAATAACTGAACCAAAATTATGAACGGTGGCAAATGTTTGCAGAAAAGATGACAATGAGTGGTGAGACTCATTTTCCTTTAGCGGGTGCTATGAACAATCAAAATTGCCGGTATTGGTTGGAAAATAATCCACGAGACCTCCGCGAGTGGCCTTTACACAGCGAGAAACTGTGTGGGGTGGATTAGCCATATTTGGTATCATTGAACCCCGTTTTTCTCCGAGAAAATAGACGCACTGCGACTGTCAATTCACAGTTTTTACCTAACGATGTTGAGAGAACTTTTAGCTCTGTAACTGAGAGTATATAAAACTGACCTCGATAATGCTTTGTTTCTACAGCATGGCGCTGCCTTCCTTATCTTAAAAGCAGCATGGGTTTTCTAAATGAACATTTTCGAGGTAGCCTCACTTCTTTGCTAGGGCATGTGGAGTGGTCTCCTCGATCTCTAGATCTTTCTCAATGCGACTATTGGTTATAGGGCAATCTCAAATCTCGAGATTACATTAAAAAACCACGGACTGTTTGAGCTCTTTCAGAAGCCATTACTCGAAAAATTGGAGAATTTTACGTTGTTATGGTTGTAAGGTTTGCGGCCAATTTTTCCACTCGCCTACAACAACGCATGGACAAAAACGGCCGACACTTGGATGATTTCCTTATCGCACCTGACTTGCAATGCATTCTAGTTTGTGCTTTATCTTCGTTAAATGACGTTGTTTTCTTCAATTTTTGAGAAATTTTAATACTGAAATTTATTAGAAAAATAAATGTGTTAGAATATTTTGGAAAGTGCAACACCCCCGTTCCTCCGGTGTAGGAACAACAGTGGTGACAAAACCAGAACGAGTAGTACACGGTGGAGACCCACGATGAAGCAGCTTCCACACCCGATAGGTCGGTTACAGTTTATCGGCAGATGAGTAGCCATCTTAGTCGCAACACGTCTAGACATCATTACCTTGAAGCCAAATGTGTTTAGTAAACACACTTGTAGGATAACACTGAGTACGTCGACAACACTGCAGTACCCTGACGGTAAGCTACGCCCTAATGTGCTCGTGTTCTCCTCTCCTCCCCTCCCTCAACGCACTCAGATCTTCTATGTCCATCTTCAAATGGTTCAAATGGCTCTGAGCACTATGGGACTTAACATCTATGGTCATCAGTCCCCTAGAACTTAGAACTACTTAAACCTAACTAACCTAAGGACGTCACACAACACTCAGTCATCACGAGGCAGAGAAAAATCCCTGACCCCGCCGGGAATCGAACCCGGGAACCCGGGCGTGGGAAGCGAGATCGCTACCGCACGACCACGAGCTGCGGACTGTCCATCTTCGCTTGAATGCGTCCTCTGAACGCTAAGCGTATTTCTTTTGTAAGACTGGACGAACTTACCCTCTTACTTACTTCCGCAAGTGAAGTACCAAATTTCCTTGTTCAGTCTTCTGGAGCCATTTTTAGTCTAGAATTGTGGATAATAGAGCATTTCCATTTTGTCAACATCGTTTCATTTTCTTCTTAACGGCAATACACTTAATTCCTTTTGCAATATTCACTGACTTCTGTAGCATTAATCCCTGTCCCTAAATACTTTTATTGAAGCTGCAACTGAAACACCTGTGTTCGTTCGTGATGTCTCATGCTAACGGTTTTACGGGTAAGATCACATTCATATGAGAAACTGCGCGGAAAGAGTCAGCGGGCTGCAAGTACATTTAGATGTACATTAATCCATATATTCTCTTAACTCCGGTGTCCTGTTCAGATACATATGACTCCAAAACGGTTATAAATTTCGATTCACATTGCTTATATATGAAACAAACTTAAAAATTTGACTTTGGTTGCGAATGCATCAGCAAACTATTTAGAGTAGTTTGGTCACAAACCGCAATAGTTATGTAACTAACTATCATGTCATAATGACAAATATTGTTAGCCTAAAGTGAAATACTTTTTAGCTTTCTGTTATACTTCAAGGTAATAATTGTTTTTAGTTTCACCTTAGCCGGCCGGTGTGGCCGAGCGGTTCTAGGCACTTCAGTCTGGAACCGTGGGACCGCTACGTTAGCAGGTTCGAATCCTGCTTTGGGCATGGATGTGTGTAATGTCCTTAGGTTAATTAGGTTTAAGTAGTTCTAAGTTATAGGTGACTGACGACCTCAGATGTTAAGTCCCATAGTGCTCAGAGCCATTTGAACCATTTGTTCCATCTTACTTGGAACAATCAACAAGCTTCCCCATTTACAACAACATGCTTGTTTCTTGCTTTCACCCAGAAATTGTTTAGTACTTTGAATTATTTCAGTGTTTATTATTTCTGAACAGTTTGAATTGTCACTGTATGGCAATTAAGAAACGGACCTGTGTTGATTGGAAGAATTAGTTAAGTCACCAACATATAAAGGAAAATTTTCGATATTTGAATGTCACGTAAGTAATGTGTGTGAAAGCAAGTGTTCTGAAGACAGTGATGACAGTCCACAGCCCTCATAAAATAATGTACGGTCTGTGATTTCACCACCACCTGTGAAGATGGAAGGAACAGAAAGGGAGTGAAGAATGACGACTGTAATTACTTTCTGCTTCTCAAGGGGCTAATAACTTCATTCTCTGTTAAAGCTTTCAACAACGAGTAACATTATTTACAAACAATAATGATGCTCACTTTACTTTTCTAAAGATTTATGTCGGACTATTCACTAAGATAAAGACGTTGACTGTCGTAATATTGAAAAGTACATGCATTATATGGTCGGCCAATCACCTTATGCCTTTCAAATTAAATGGAAATTGAGGTTTCATGTTGGTAAAACTGCGGATCCTTTACCACATGATAAAAGAAAGTGATCTGATAAATTATCATTTCATACCTCGCCAATGATGGATCAGTCCGACGTCTGAAATATTTTGTTTCCTCTTGCTTAATAACTGTATAAGAAAAGCTAATACTTACGCGGCAACAATATAGAGGTTGGTTGGTTGTTTGGGGGAAGAGACCAAACAGCGTGGTTATCGGTCTCATAGGATTAAGGAAGGATGGGGAAGGAAGTCGGCCGTGCCCTTTCAAAGGAACCATCCCGGCATTTGCCTGGAGCGATTTTAGGAAAATCACGGAAAACCTAAATCAGGATGGCCGGACGCGGGATTGAACCGTCGTCCTTCCGAATGCGAGTCCAGTGTGCTAACCACTGCGCCACCTCACTCGGTACAATATAGAGGGACACGGTATATGCAAGGACATGGTCAGGCTTTGAAATAAATATACCAGATAAACGTTAAACGAATTCAGTATATTCATAGTGAGAGACTGATCTGTTGATACTTATGTGATGATACCTGGCAGAATAATCCTTTCTTTTTTAATAAGCTATCTTATGACAGTCAGTTAAATATTACTAGTGGACATTTTCGTCCTCTTTCTCACGGCATACATTAGCCATTCCATGTCAGATAAACACTTATTTAAATAATAATTTTCCATCATCACTTCAGCTTTTGCTAAAACTTGGTGTACTCATAGTGGGCTTTGAGACTAAGAAAAATGTCAAATTTTAACTTTTTATCCCAAACCGTTTCCGAAATATGGCTACATAAAATTTTCTAAAACTGGTCAAAAAAGTATAAAAAGACCTTTTTAAAATCACTCTGGGAGCTGTCCTAATTGAGCTATAAAGCTGGGGAAAATGTCATTTTGGATAATTTTTTATGTTTTTTTTTCAGAGATGTCCAACACAACATAGGTTCCAATTAATTTTTATTAATACAAGTTGAAACATTGATTTAATTTCTTGCTAGGGTACTTAATTTACAACTTTTAAATATTTCCATATATACTTAGTACTGTTATAAGTCACATGAAAAAATATAAGTATGGGATAAGAAAGGGTTCCTTGTCTAAAAAAAAATTATTTCTGTTTTACACTAATAGCAGCATATTGGCCAAACCTACCTTTCACAAATAGGAATATAATTGAAATATATGGAAAGGTGACTTCAAATGCTAGAAATGTCAAAATACTATCACCTTAAAACAAAACCAGTCAGCATATTCTATAATTTAATTTAGCTGATTGCTTACTTTAATTTTATACAATTTGAGCAAATAGCCAATTAATAATAGCCAATAGAGAATAGCAAATTAATTGGGAAAACAAAAATATTAAACATAGGACCTGTAACTACAATTTAACTTAGGTATGAAAGAATTTAAGGGCTGATGTAAAATTCAGGTCCAAACATTCCACTTCCACACAGTTGAGTCGCCGTATGCAGGCTGAGCAAGTTCGTTGCTGTCTATGCATGCAGGCTTGGAACATGCAGAAACAAAGGCAGTCACCCTCCAACCATGCACTTCCTCCCTGAACAATCACTGAGTGACTACAGCTTTCGCTGAAAACAGGTGCTATGTATAGTTTCCTTCTAAAAGCTTCTTATATTACTGTTCGTAAGCCATTATAGTGCAACATGGTATTAGTGTAAAGCAGTTATTACCCCTACATTCAACATTTTTGAATCTAAATATTTTAGTGGAACTGGGTATTCTTTTAATAGTTCATTTACAAGTAAAACTACAGCTTGAAGGAGAGATTTAAGTGATTTTTGCGTCGATATTGAAGTGCAGTGGTGTAAGAGTGTACTGTTTTAATGCAATGAAAAAATATTATTTCATTAGAGACAACAATAAAGCTAAGCAGAGACACAGTGTAGGTGCCTGAGTTATATCCACAAATACCTTATGGCTCTATGAATTGTGAAAACTGTAGGAAAGACATAACCAAGATGAAAAATACAGAGTCAGTCAGTGATAAAAATGCTCAATATGAGGATTCTTCTGCATTTGAGTGAATCATTCCAAACCGAGACCCAGATTTCACAACAAATTCAGTGTTTGTTCAAACATTTAATACATTATTTCAAGAACTAGGTGATTCTCTAGTTGATAAGGAAAAACAAGGTCTATACACTGTGCCAAATCAAAAATGAAAAAATCTTCCCAAGAATTGAATTGCAAATTGTTAAAAAATGTCAAAATTTTCTGTTTTCGTTTTTCCATTTAATAGTAAATTTGAGAGTATAGCCTATCGTTTGGCGTTGAAGTGAAACACGTCATGCTCCTAGAAATGGTACAAAATATGGCGCTATTTAACGCTGTTTGTTATTGAAATCAAATAAGTCTGTGGCTCGTTTCCGCGCTGAATCTGTTTTCCTCCAGTACTACACGTCGTTGATAAAATTATGGACTCCCTTTGTTCTGGCACTAACAGTCACTGTTAATGTTCATTGAGTGACAGTTGGATGTATTACTACGGCTCCAAAAGGACAGAATAGTAGTACAGATTATGATAGAAATAAGGTAAAGACATGTCGTAAAAAAAGCACTGCCTTACCGACGTTAGAGAGGAGATTATGTTCCAGGGAAAACAGAGAAGCTTGCAGGTAAATATCAATCATTCTTACACTATCCGTAGCAAACTATATACATGTAGATATTATCAATATTACCAGCAATACCAATTTTATATCATTAATTTCCTTTCAGCTGCAGAATGAAATGTTATGACTCCATTGACGTAATTCAACGTAATAATATTTTGGCAAAATTTCTTAATCTTCCTACCAATGATGCTCAGGACTCACATCTGCAGCGCCTTATTGAAGCAAAGGAAGTAAAGCAGAGGCGTCCTCGGAAATCCGATCCAGAATGCTGTGAAAACTGTAGCGATGCAACGTTTCTTTACCACATAATGCCTCGAAGTGAAAGAAAACTGGATTGCAAGAAAGCTTTCCTGAACATGTATGCAGTAATCTTTATCGAGTCTTGTAGGTATCTTATCCGGACGCCTTTCCGCTACTAAGCGACTGTAGCTGCTTTCATTTCATGGAGGCTATGCTTTTCTATTGCTGGACGGTAATTATCTTCTTTTCCTATCTCTGCACTGAGGTCTCCAATATTTACTTTCACAACGTGCCCAGGGCATCCGTCATAGGCTCCTTCGGGGTTCTCAAAAGGCGTCTTTAATCTGGTCATCTGCTACTTCTGTAGGTGCATGTACATTGATCAATGAATAGGTTATGAATCGGGTCTTCAATCTCAATTTTGAGATTCTTGTTGTTATTCCAGTAAATCCACGCACTATATGTTTAAATTTTTGTGGTACAATGAACCGTATACCAAATTCACTTCTGCTCTCTGGACCATGGTAGAAAATTATCCAGCTTCCCATGTCGTCCACTCTTATTACTCCATCTTGGCTCTTGTACATGTTGTATATTACCCGTCCCTCCCTTTGGCTTACCTGTATTTTTCTCAGAATTCCGAAAATATTGCACCATTTTACATTGTCGAACGCTTTTTCGAGACCGACATATCCTATGAACCTGTCTCGAATTTTCATTAGTCTTGCTTCCACTATCAGCCGCAACGTCAGAATTGCCCCTGTGGTGCCTTTACCTTTTCTAAAGCGAAATTGATCGTTATCTAACACAGCCTCAATATTCTTTTCCATTCTTTTGTATTTTATTCTTGTCACCAACTTGGATGTATGAGCTGTTAAGCTGATTGTGTGACAACTGTCGCACTTCGCACTCGTCAGCTCTTGCAGTCTTCGGAATTGTGTGGATGCAATGTTTCCGAAAGTCACACGGTCGCCAGACTCTACACACCAACGTAAATAGTCGTTTTGTTGCCACTTCCCCAAATGATTTTAGAAATTCTGTTGGAATTCTTTCTATCCCTTCTACCTTATTTGATCTTAAGTATTCCAAAACTCACTTAAATTACGATTCTAACACTGGATCCCCAATCTCTTCAAAATCGAACACTTGTTACTTCTTATATCACATCAGTCAAATCTTCCCCCTCACAGAGCCCTTCAGTGTACTCTTTCCACTTATCCGCTCTCTCTTCTGCATTTAACAGTGGGATTCCCGCTGCACTCTTAATATCACTACCCTTGCTTTTAATGTCGGTGAAGGTTGTTATGACTTTTCTGTATGCTGAGTCATTCCGACAGTCATTTCTTTTTCGATTTCTTCACATTTTTCATGTACCAATTTCGCCTTAGCTTCCCTCCTCGTCCTATTTATTTCATTCTACAGCGGATTGTGTTTCTGAATTTCCCTGAAAATTTTTGTACTTCATTCTTTCATTGACCAATTGAAGTATTTCTTCTGCTCCCATGGTTTATTCGCAGTTACCTTCTTTGTACCTATGTTTTTCTTTCCAACTTCTCTGACTTCCCTATTTAGAGATGTCCATTCCTCTTCAACTAAACTGCTTACTGAGCTATTCACTGTTGTTGTATTTATAGCCTGAGAGGACTTCAAGCGTATCTCGCCATTTCTTAGTACATCTGTATTCTACTCTTTTGCGTATTCATTCTTCCTGACTAATCTCTTGAACTTTATCACTACTAACATCACTACTACATTGTGATCTGAGTCCATATCTGCTTCTGGGTATGCCTTACAATCCAGTATCTGATTTACGAACCTCTGTCTGACCATGATGTAGTCTAACTGAAATCTTCCAGTACTACCCTGTCTTTCCCAAGTATACTTCCTCCTCTTTTGATTCTGGAACAGAGTATTCGCTATTACTAGCTCAAATTTACTACAGAACTCAATTAGTCTTTCTCCTCTCTCATTCATTGTCCCAAGCCCATATTCCCCTCTAACCTTTCGCCGCGTGTAGGGGCCGCGCAGTTTGAGGCGCCATTTCACTGATTGCGCGGCCCCTCCCGCCGGAGGTTCGAGTCCTCCCTCGGGTATGGGTGTGTGCGTGTGTGTGTGTTGTTTTTAGCATAGGTTAGTTTAGGTAGTGTGTAAGTCTAGGGATCGGTGGCCTCAGCAGTTTGGTCACTTAGGAAATTCGACGAGAACTCTTGCAGATATTTCTGGCTGTAAACGCTGTAAAAACCTGTCATTTTTCTTCTTCTTAGCTCCCTGCAAGATTCCTTTTCCGTGACTGAGTCCCCACGTTTTTTGAACATACTGTTAAGTTGCTCACCGTGATATCTTTATGTTTCCTTCCTCCTACACCCGTCTACCAACCCTTGTCTGAAGATATCGAACGACCGTGTTTCCATATATATTTAGAAGCACACCTCGTAAGTTTTAGCGTGGCTGCACTCAACAGCTGCACATACTCCAATTTCCAGATCTAGCAGTTGTTCCCAAATTATCGAAAAACACAAAATTATCCTTGCCCCATTTAGATACAAAATATATTAACCTATTCAAAGTTTCTGGGGTCCAGGATATCGTCATTTATTTGCCTTAGTTCTGCCTGTAACTGATCTACTTCATTTATTGACGGCTGAATTGTGCCCCGAGCGTAACGTAGTCCTGTTTATTGCCTGCTTACTACCACTCCAAGTAGGAATCAAACAAAACACCATCTGAATAACCCTTGAAGGCTCAAGGCTACTGACTAGTTGCTGAGGCGTCACATGACGTGGATACGGAGGGGCATGTGGACAGCACACAGCTGTTCTTGCCGTTGTCATTTTTCGTGAGCAGTGTCGTTACTTCTCAAGCAAGTAGCTCTTCAACTTGCCTCGCAAGGTCTGAGTGCACCCCACTTGCCAACAGCATTTGCAGATCCAGGCAGTGATGTATGTAAGTGCTAGCCAAGACCGACTAAACTTTGTTTATGTGACCGAAAGCGGTGTTACCACCGCAGAAAAGCCGCTGGCTAACACAAGTTCAGTATAAACAATTTAATGGCGAAAAAAGGATAGGAAAACAACCACACAGGTTCAAACAAAACTGAACTCGACGCTTGCTTGCATTTTTGACCAAGACGTCGCTGCTACAGCGGATCTGAGTGCGGTGTTCCTGGACATGGAAAAGGCTTTCGACCGTCTATGGCACAACGGCCTAATTCGCAAACTCAGCGATGATGGATTCCCCGACGGACTGGTGCGTCTAATACACTCATAACTCACATAAGGGAGTTTCAACACTGACGTGCAGGGAAAACAATGAACACGACATGGTATACACGCGGGAATACCCCAGGGAAGCATCCTAGGGCCCCCACTGTTTAACCTCTACATAAACGATCTCCCAACCACACACAACACAACGATGGCAATCTACGCGGATGACACAGCCATTCTTGCGCAAGATTGGAAACCATCAAACATTACGTCACGCCTACAGACTGCACTCAGTGTGCCCGAGCCTTGGTTGGAGACATGGCGTGTTAGAGTAAACGTCGACAAGTGCGAAGCCGTTCTGTTCACTAGAAGACCGAAGCAACTGCGCAAACACCGGTACTGCAGACCGATAACTCTACATGCACGCCCAATACGTTTCCGTGAGAAAGTCAAATACCTCGGTGTTCTGGCTGACCGAAAATTACTCTGGGGGGACCACATACAACACATGACCAACCGAGCTAGCGCGAGGCTCAAACAGCTCTACCCTACGTTCAACAGGCGTAGCACACTGAACAGAAGGATGTCGAGGTTCATGTACATGACACTTATCCGACCCCTGATGACGCACACAGCTCCTGTCTGGGGATACGCTGCGCCTACACGCCTGCGCCGTCTGCAGCTCATAAAAAACAAAGTACTCAAAATCATAAGCAATGCTCCACGATATACACGCATCGCGGACCTTCACCGGGAATACCGACTTGAGACTCTCACGGAGGTAATCCACAAACTCACCACAAGACTATACAGAAACTCCAGACATTCGCAGAACCCGTTTATTCTGAATCTGGGGAACTACGACAACAACCATAGATGGAAACATAAAAGATCAAAAGACATACTTGTAAGGACCTAACACCTATGGCCAAGCACACGCAGACATAACGGTACAGTTGAGCCCATGTTAATCAGACGCCATTACTGGATATCCAGCTGGAATACACTGCCGAATAACTGGCACCCTGTAGGGAAGCCGTACCGTACACTGCATGCAGACAAGCTCCACACATCCCCCACACAGTGAGATGAACTATGGCCGATCTCCCACTACTTTAACGATCTTGATTGTTCCAGGAATGTAGCGGCTGCAGCAACTGGGATAAATCGCCATCGCTTGCCACGGTAATGATGCATGATACCCATACTAACAAATCCAACCTTGCATGAACTATCGCAGCTAGTAAGCCACTACTGCTCTTACTACCCATCCCACTGTCGCAGAGATTTTTCTCACGGCACGAGCCTTGGCACTTTTTTCCCTCTGCTCTTCAAATCGCTACCCTCACTCCCGTTTCGTCCACTATCTATCACCTGATGGACCGTGTTAATGCGTAGTCTTACCCAGACGCACGGATAACATCACAGCCCAGCATCCTGTGATCCACTTACTAGATAACTAACATGTTTACGGAGGTGACAGTAGAACTTTTGGTTTGGTCACTACGTTGGTGCGGGGGTGGAGGGGCCCCATCTCCATTTAAAATTGCTGTCTTCTGCCAGTCCACCTACTTTACGTTTATCCTAAGCAGCCGTCCTGACACAATTTGTAACAGGATGACTCTGATAGCTTAGTGCAGGCTAAGATTCTCTGCTATGTGGGCAGCTGAAGGTCACAATGACTTCTTTATTTCCACTTGACTACCATCAGTAGTAGGCAGCCAGACGAATATGACAATATTTTCACTGAGGCGTCATCCTCCAGCTACTGACTTCATGCTCTGCCACAGGGTAGCTGGCGCTCCGTCGTCGGATTTCCGTGTTTCCTATCCACAGTGAGTGGGGCTGGTGGCAGCGGCTGCAGTGACATTGGACTGCATCGCCCTAACAGTCTAGGAGCTTAGCGGTCTTCAGTTGGTACCCAGTGGGGGCGGAGATTGCTACATCTTGGTGTGATATATTTGGAGCGGTAGCGGAACAGAGAGCTTTCCCTTTCGCCCAAAGACTTAGCCATCAGTTATTAATTCGTGTCCTGGCTGAGGCAAAAGCGCCTGCGTCATCGGTGCCGTTTCGAGGTCATATCATTGTCCAGCTGTTTGACGACGATGGGCTCGTTCGATTGTTCTTAAATCGACATCGACAAAGGTGAATATGATGTTCGAAATCAGATTAACTGGCTTCTTACCAGGCTGAAGCCTTGCAAGCACTCAAGGTTTCCCCCAGAATTTGCAAATATAGCCCTAAGCATTTATTCATCAACTTACAAAGCATTTCTGGACATTACCGCCCAACATCTTGCTGTCTTCTACTCTGAAGTCATCAAGAAGTTTATTAGACGGCAAAAATGGCATTTTCCAGTACATTCATGGTGAAGAGGTCTCAGAGGAAATTTTTCTCATACCCCAGGGTTCATTCGCGTTGTTCCAGTATGCTACGACCTTTAGTCTTACCATTCATGATAACTGAGCAGTAGTCTGGTCCGTAGTTATTGTGGTGAAGTGTCTAGGTTGCGCTGGGTCAAGCTAAGATTTTACAGGCCCACATTGTATTTACCAACTTGTCCAGATTCTTTGCCAGCGACGTGCCCTTAGCTGTACGATTTACTGAGATGGTTTACTACAATTCCTTACTAACTTGTGTAATGTCATTAACAAATGGGTGTGTCTCTAAAAGATCCTTGTAGCTGTCCGCCATCTGTTTTCTGTCGTCATTCAGTACTGGTATACAGCTAATTCTACAGTATTTTGGGATGGTTCGTCTTGAAACACTCTATAAGCTTTAGATGAAAGTCTCATACATTTCAATTTTCGATGGGACCTTGGCAATTTTTTACAACTTTTTGATGAAAGAATCTCTTTAGCACTATCTTGGAGTGTAGGGTATTATTGTGTGGGAGGGATGGACATAGCCATCATCTTCACGCAACTCCCAGCCACTTTCGATAACAGGAAAATGTTGTCTGGGTTGTCCACTCTCATCCACCGTCCGCTGTTGAAAGAGGCTGGCAACACTGGATCACATCATGAGTCCCTGCCCACGTTTCCAGTTTTTCACCACCGATATCTGAATCTACGTAATCCCAAGTAGTTCGTGGGCAGCTTTAGCCACTAAGGATGCAGTTTACATCCAGGAAGTTGCAGATGCAAATCACAATTTAGCAACAATAGAGTGTGGGCTGAAGATTAAGAAAATCGTCTGGAACAATGTGTGTGGAAGGAAATGGGATACTGAATTATTGAAGAACGATGAGAAACGTTTGAAGGTCGTTAAGAATGTGGATGCTGTGATTAGGAATACCGAAGTAAGCAGTTCGGTTGAAGAGGACTGAACATTTCTAAAAGGGGCACCCCTGGATGTTGGACTGACAAATATACGTACAAGGAAGGTAATTGTAAAGAAAGCCTGGGTAACAGGAGAGATACTTTCGTTGATCGACGACAGAAGGAAGTAAAATAATGTTCAGGGAGAGAAAGGACATCAGTGATATAAATCTCTTATCAACCAAATAATTAATATGAGCAGGGCAGCCAAAGTGAAATGGCTGCAAAAAGGATGTGAAGAAATCAAAAACAAAATGATCGTTGGGAGGAATGACACAATACACAGAAAAGGCAAAACAACCTTCCATGAAATTAAAAGAAAGGAGGGGAACATTAATAGTGTAGTGTGAATTCCTCTGTTAAACGCCTAGGGGAGAGCGGATAGGTGAAAACAATATACTGGTGGGTTTTATGAGAGGCAGTACTTGGCTGATGAGTTGATACGAGAAGAAATAGGAGTCGATATGGAAGAAACAGCTGATTCAGCATTAGAGTTGGAATTTAAAGCACGTCTGAAAGACTGGAAAGCAAAAATAGGTGGGAAAGGGTAGATAACACTCCTTCTAAAACGTTTGGGATCGGCAACCTCTGGACTAGAATTTATGAGAGTGGCGACATATAATCAGAGTTGCGGAAGCATATCATCCAAATAATTTCGAATGCAGGTAGGGTGGATAAATGCAGAATTAGCGCACAATCAGCTTAATATCTCATGCATTAAAATTGCTGACAAGAATAATGTACAAAAGGATGGGAAAGAAAACTGAGGAAATGTTAGATGACGATCAGTTTGGCGGATACAAGACTGAAGAAAATAATGACAAACTATTATGATATGTGGACCTAGAAAAAGCTGTGATACGTAAAACGTGGGAGATGTTCTAAATTCTAAGGAAAATAGAAGAACCTATGTTGAACAATAGGACCGGGAAGAAGGAGTGGGAATAAAAATAGTGTAAGACAAGGATGCAGTCTTTCACCCCAACTGTTGAAGCTATACATATACCGAACAAACAGTGAAGGAAGCAAAATGAGAAAACTCAGGGCTTGACCAAGAGTAAGAGTATTGAGTTCTCGTCGCCAAATGTAGGGTCTTGCCCACTCGTCTCTTATAGGCGCCAAAACGATGCTGCATTCTCGGAATGCTATGCTATATAACAATTCAAGCAAATAACATTAATAGTTTTATTTCAGTAAAGCAGATTGACAATACTTAACTTGAATGTAAAAAGGTGTCGCAAGTGATCGGCGACTGCAACATAAATCCGACTCCTTGCTGTACACAGTGTTCAAACAAGCAATGGATATGGATCGTTACGATCTGATATAGCAACACTCTGTACTACGCCGCGCTAATACTATGCGAATCCTGTGCACTTATGTCCGGCCAAGTCTGGCAGGAGCGGCGCTTATATTCTCTTCTTGCAGAGGTCGCTCCTTTCGTGGCACGGTCCTTGTCAGCGGGCTATTCGCTCAAGTCGCCTCACTGCTTTCTCTGGTCTTGTGTGCTTCCTCTTCGTTCCGGCGCTTGTGGTTACGCCAGAACACAGAGCTAAAGTATATCAGTGATAAGGTTCGCTGATGCCATTACTATCCTCAGTGAAAGTGAAGAAATACTACAGGATATGTTGAATGGAATTAACAGACTAATGATTACAGAACTTGGCGGTGGCCGTGCGGTTCTGGCGCTGCAGTCCGGAACCGCGGGACTGCTACGGTCGCAGGTTCGAATCCTGCCTCGGGCATGTGTGTGTGTGATGTCCTTAGGTTAGTTAGGTTTAAGTAGTTCTAAGTTCTAGGGAGCTTATGACCTAAGATGTTGAGTCCCATAGTGCTCAGAGCCATTTGAACCATTATTTGATTACAGAACTTGGATTTAAAGTAAATCAGAAAAAAAGAGAAGTGGTGTGAAGTAGCAGAAATGGATATAGAGAGAACTTAACATTAAAACTGGTGATCATGAATTAGAAGAATTTAGGGGAATCTGCTACCTTGGAAGAAAAAATAACTGTTAACGGACAAAGCAAGGAGAACAAAACCGGCAGACTTCTATATGCACAGAGGGCTTAAATAGCCAATAGAGGTCTACTGGTTTCAAACTTAGGTCCTTAATTCGAAGAAGAAATTCTTGAAAATGTACGTTTGGAGCACAGCATTGTATGGTAGTGAATAATGGACAGTGGGAAAGCTGGGACAGAAGAGATTTGAGGCATTTAAAGTCGGGTGCTATTGAAAAATGGGGTAAATTAGTTGTATTGATTAGGAATGAAAATGTTCTCTGGTGGCGAAGAAAGGAACGTATGAGAACCACTGACGAAAAGAAGCAGCAGGGTGATGCCACATATATAAACCCATCTGGGAATAAAATCCATGGTACTAAAGAGAGTTGCAGAGGATAAAAGCTGCAGGGGTGGAAACAGATTGGAGTACATTCAACTAATAATTGAGGACGAAGAATCTAAGTGCTACTCTGACATAAAGAGATACACCTTTCAGTTAGTGAAGTTGATGCCGGAGACATATTTGACCTGCTGAATACTGTACTGCCATATTGTTCGGGAGATCTCTCGAGAAGAAGCTTAATGCCAGCGATCTTGGCCTGATGACTGCTATGATTCCGGTGAGGGTCTTCAACAAGAAGAATGTCAATTTTACATTACTTGCTCAAAACAGCCTATATGGTGTTTTTAGCATTGGAAAAATCGTCGATGTTTATCTAGACCGTAACAAGTAGTCATGAAAAAGACACTTTATGGAGATTAGTTCATCCGCGTTGACCAGATGTGGAACGATCAACCGCTGCTATTAAGCGAGGTTGCCGAGTGTGTGTCCGATTTTACTGATTTTTCAGCGTGTAACTGGTATAACCTTCACAGTGCAATTATGGGATTCGTAGTAGCTTGAATGTTTGAAGGCCGATAACTTTTATTTGTTGATACCTATCGTCTTTGAAAGCGAGAGAGGAAGTTGGAGGTCGACGAGCAAAGTCTTCAATTTCTTTTTCTAGATATGACACGGTTTAGTCAAATCCGTAAGAGCGTAAACACTTCACATCGATAAAAGTAATCTAGAAGTCTCTTGTGAGGATATTGTGCAATTTAACAATCGATTTTTATTTAAAAAGACACTTGAAAACCTAGTCCAGCGTTTCTACCTTTGCTTTGCTACCTTCACTTTATCCCTGCTTCGTCCACGAGTGTCTAACATTTATGTATAACCAGAATTACTTTGGGTTTCGTGATACATCCTTCGATAATGTTCTGCAACGGTAGTCGTTGAAAGCTTTGCGCATCGCTCTCTAGACGATTAAACGCGTTTTATTCTGCATCTCGCCATATTAAAACACGAAAATAAACAAGAGCAAAAGTTTCCAACAAATAATTTTAATGTTAATGCAGAGCCAAATTGGCATACCTGAATCTTTCCTATCCAAACAGATACACACATCTAGATATACTGTGCCAATGAGAAGCATCAAGAAAAATACAAAGCGAAACAATGATAAACAATAGAAGCATAAAAAATACAAAGCGAAACAATGATAAACAATAACCCGTTTTGCGACTTATTAGGGAACACAACAGTAACTTGCCACTCATTTCTGTGCCCTCAGGATACTGCGAGCTCTTTAGACACACTAACCAATGTTCATAACTAAGGTCTGCAGAGCAGTCCTAAATATTACTTTCATCCCACTCCAAAAGAACAGATTTTAATCGGCTTCAGAAGATCTTGAAACTGTACATCAGGAGAGTCGTAGTGAAACGTGGGCTATCAGAATTTTAAAAAAAGATAAAAAAGAAAAAAAGAAAAAAAAGAACATGAAAATACTTGATATGTGATGTTACTAATAAAAATCAAGTAGACGGATTAAAAACTAAACGAAGTACCAAAAAGAACAGGTCAGGACAGAAGCCTGTCAAAACAATACAATAAGGGAAAGATTAGTGAGATATCAGGTACGGTATCCCGTAACAGTTAACTAGGTGGTGAAAGGGTCGGAAGAAACGAGGAATAGTAGATGTAGACGAAGACCAGAATATAAAAAACCATCCATATAGATATTGAGCGTAACACTTTTGTAGACACGAAATTATTTAGTGAAGACTAGCAAAAGGTGGAGGACAGCGTCAAACCAGTGAAGAGACCGATAACATAAAATACTTTTGGAGAAATTACTACTAGAATGTTCGCAAGCCGAGTAATCGTTCTCTATGTTCCCATCGCCAAACAGCACCATTACTGCGTGCATGCTGATCCTCAAGGTCAGTGGAGTTTTGATTGCACAGGGACTCGCTTAGGATGACAGCTTTCACACAACATACGATTCTGGTTCATAAGATTGCTTTCTGACCAATATTTTTAACTCATATTCAGCTGAAAATGGCTACGGCGACAGCAGGTTTTCCACAGCCAATGTATTCGCTGACATCTGTAACATATCGCGACTAGCAAACGTGGTTTTTGTTATTAGTGATATTTGCTCTCAATAGCGCAAGAATACGAACGTGTTATACGCAAGCAACTTTAAAAACTTTCGTCGCCCTTCTCTTTGGCTCTGTGCACTAATTAGCTGCCTTTTTGCAATTGCCATTCTACTGCTGTCAGACGCAAAATTAATATTTTGATATTTACAGTAATACGATGATTAAACTACGATTATTATAATTTGCTTCAGAAATTTGTTGTTTTCATTTAGAAAAGAACGTAAGCAGTTGGTGTAATGTAATCATTCTGATAACTAATATTTTTTATTCACATCTACATCTACATCGACATCTACGTGATTACTCTGCTGTTCACAATAAAGTGCCTAGCAAAGGGTTCAGTGAACCACCTTCAAGCTGTCTCTGTACCATTCCACTCTCGAACGGCGGGCGGGAAAAACGAGCACCTAAATTTTTCTGTGATGATCATTCTCCCTATGTAGGTGGGTTCCAACAGAATGTATTCGCAATCGGAGGAGAAAACTGATGATTGAAATTAGATGAGAAGATCCGTCGCGACGAGAAACGCCTCTGTTTTAATGACTGCCACTCCAATTCACGTATCATGTCTGTGATGCTATCTCCCCTACTTCGCGATAATACAAAACCAGCTGCCCTTCTTTGTACCTTTTCGATGTCATCCGTCAGTCCTACCTGATGCGGATCCCAAACCGCACAGCAATACTCTAGAATAGGACGGACAAGCGACGTTAAACAGTCTCTTTAGTGGACCTGTTGTACCTTCTAAGAGTTCTGAAAATGAATCTCTGTCTTTGGTTTGCTCTACCCAAAACATTATCTACCCACTGGGGGCCAAACCGCACAATAACTCTGGGTTCGGTGTGGGGCGGCGGTGGGGTTAGTGGACTGCTGTAGCCTGTTGTGGGGTTGTGAACCACTGAGGGCTACGGCGGGGACGAAGCCTCTCCGTCGTTTCTAGGTCCCCAGTTCCATACAACACAATACAATACAATACCATCACTTATTATTTTATGTGGTGTATATATCTCTCAAATGCCATCGATACTATCTGTCTGAAATCATTTCACATCTTTTCTACGCCTACATGATCAGATGGGAAGGAGTGAAGACTGCCTCTTACAAAGGCGTTATGAACATTTTTATTGGCTTTATTAAATAGATATACTTTGCGTTTCTTTTGATGGTTGTAGGTGTTACGGTATTCAGCCTAGCAGCAACTGCCTTGTGGTCGCTAATCCCTGTATTCGTCACGATACTTCCTACTTGTCCAGGATTATTTGTTGCTAAGAGGTTAAGTATGCTTTCGCGTGTCTCCAATGACATCGTTGTCGACGGGACGTCAAACACTTATCTCCCCCTCTTTTTACGACACAAGAAGTAATCACTAACTCTTTAAATATTTTAATTATTTCAGTTTACATCGAGAGCTTTTGTTTATTTAAAGTAGTCAGATGTCATTATAGCTTCATGTAATGACATTAGCTTGCCATTTAGCCTCTCCAGGAACACAATTGGAATGGGTTTTACATGGAGGCGTGAGATACACTGCTTGAGTTTCTTTTATCCAGTTTTGAAAGCAGGTACAATTGCTTGCCACAACATTCATGATTTGTTCCTATGTACAACCACAATGGCATATCATTTTCTCAGTCAAAAACGAAGATGAAAACAGAGTAACAAATAAGATTACAGCAGCAAATGCAGAGAGGCCGAACCATGGAAAGCTTCAGGCTCTGCTCGGCGACCCAATTGGTTCTGCTCTGCTTGTGTTGTCAGCAGTCTTCAGTTTCTCTACGTCTACTTAAGAATTTGGTACAGCGTCTTTACTGCTTGGTTAAGCCGATGTTGAGTCTTACCTAGTGTCTCTCACGTAATGTTATGAAAGCAGTTCAGTCTCTGCTCTTTTAACGATTTTCTACTGAGGTCACTCCCAGTCTCTCTTAGGAGTGTCGAGGTTGCTGTCTTCGTGACCAGTGATGTCGAAATGTTTACTTTTATCTACTGGTGACTGTTGATATATTTATTTGTGATTATTAATGCCGGCTACTCCAAGTTTTACTTCCCTTCCTTACTGATTTGGCCCGTAAGTCACATATAGCTGGTGATGACTTCAATCTGCCCTCGATATGTTGGCGAAAATACATGTTCAAAGTCGGTAGCAGCCATAAAATACCGTTCGAAATCGTACTAAATGTTGTCTCCGAAAATTATTTTGAACAATTATTTCGGGAGCCCAAAATCTAAGTTTAAACACTTGCAAGAACAAACTGAACCTTGTAGCGTCAAAGAACTCTGAACGAAGTGGGAGCATCATGATGGATACAGGGATTAGTGACAACAAGTTCGTTGTCGCGGAACTGGATACCATAAGGTTTTTTAAATTACCGCTACCAGTCACAAACTTTGTTAACCTATTTATTTGGCGACATGTTTCGAGGAAATACCTCATCTTCAGGCTAAAAGGCATTACAAAAACAATTTTACAATAAGGTCATACTGATGTTACATAGTCTCTTCATAAATGCCGTGGTTATCCTGTGGAAGAAGAGAACACTTAGTAACAGGCGATGTCACTTTGTCGCAAAGAAACCAGAAATAAACACAAAATGTGTCTTATTGAAAAAGCAAATAAAATTTCGTTTGACGCGTTCCTAAGAGACAGACAGATTCCTTCGAAACACTTTGTAAGTGTTGACCAAATCTGGCTTAAAATCAAAGAAATAATATCGACAGCAATCGATAGATTTATACCAAATAAATTAATGACGGGACGTGATCCCCATGATGCGCAACACAGGTCAAAACACTGTAGCAGAAGAAGCGAAAAAACCTTACCAGATTTAAAAGATTGCAAAATCTATAAGATAAGTGACATTTTACAGAAGCTTGTAATTTAGCACAGACTTAAATGCCAAATGCTTTTAATAGTTTCAATAACTAAATTCTGGGTAGAAATGTGGCAAAAAGTCCGAAGAGATTCATGTAAAGTACACAAGTGGCAACACACAATCAATACCCACACTGTGGAACAGTGGTGGTAATATCACCAGTCACCAATGTCATTAAAGTGGAATTACAAAAAACGATTTTTCGAAATTCTTTCATGAGCGATGGAAAAAGTACGTAATCCAGAATTAGAAGCAAGAATTGCGTCAACATGAGTAACTCTGAGGTAGGTATCCTCAGTGTAGCGAAGCTGCTTAAATAACCTAATAAAAGTAAGTCTTACGGTCCAGAATGTACACCTCTTAGATTCATTTCAGGATATTCTGATACTCTTATAATAGCTCCACGCTTAGCAGTTGTATATAAAGTACGATCAAAAGGTTCCAGATCCAAGACTGTACAGTCCACAATCGCTGTGCCAGTCAGGTAAAATTATCACGTGCATAGAGGCAACCATGCCACCGATTAAGACAAGGTTGAGATGCCCGTTTGGTAAAACATCGTGTCCTGTTCTGTGAAGGAGATGGCAAATGCCTGCTCCACATTCATGTCTGACAGGAATCGTCGGCCCTTCAGTGCCTTTTTCAGGGACCAAAATTGTGGAAACAGTATTGAGAGAGATTAGGATTATAGATCGGGTGTTCAAGTGTCTCTTAAGTAATGGACGAGATTGGCCTCCCAGATCTACCGGCATCTTGCCTCGAATCGCCAACAGCACTGAACATGGGGCATCGCTCCAAAATAATGGTTTAAAACAGATATTCTGACACATTCACATCCTTCATACTCCAACGGATTTCATCCGGTGTTTGTCTTTCGGCAGCGAAGAAAGGAATAACATTATGTTGGTCCTGTTTGGACGCATTAGGTAATAAAGTCACAATAGATGATGTTTCCCGAATTTTCCTAACAGATGCCACATTAATCCCTTATCTACATGTCGGCGCTTATGTAACTGTATCGGAGCCGCGCTAGATTTAAGCAGCGTTCTCGAACGGAAACTCTTTGGTCGAGCCTTACACAATCCTATGGTCAACGAACACTCAGTAAGAAGTTACATAGGTCACACCATCACACCAGAAGGGAAGCAGAAGTAGTCCGTTGAATTGCAGTCTCATAATACTAACGTGTATTTGTAGCAGCACTTCGAATTATATACTGTGCAAGAACATTATGAATTACTTCGAAGAAAATTATCTATTGGCTCAAGTCAGCACCAATTCAGAAAACATCGTTCTTGTGAAACAGTACTACCTCTACATTCTCAATCAGTCATCGACAGGGGATCTCAAATTGCTTCCACATTTCTAGATTTCCACAAGGTTTTTTTACACCGTTCCACACAAGAAGCCTCTAATCAAATTGTGTTACCATAGAGTATCGTCTCAGTTGCATAACTGGTGTAGTGATTTTCCTCAGAAAGATCACAGTTCGTAGTAACTGAAGGATCGCCGTCGAGATATCTGGCGTTATCCAAGGAGGTGTTACAGGCTCTCTGCTGTTCCTGATCTACAGAAGTGGTTTAGGAGACATTCTGAGCTGCTATCCTAGTTTATTTGCAAATATGCTGTCATTTGCCGCATCATAAAGTTATCAGAATATCAAAAACAATTGCAAAACTATTTAAACCAGATATCGTGGCACAAAAGGTGACAACTGAACCCAAATAACGAAATGCGTATAGTCATAAACATGAGTAGCAAGAGGAATTCTTTAAATTTCGGTTACTCGATAAATTACAATCTAAAAGCTGTCGATTCAGATGAACACATATGGCTTGCAATTACGAACAAATTAAATTGGAACGATCACACATATAATTTTGTGGGGAAGGCGAACCGAAGACCGCCTTCTGCTGGCCGAACACTCAGAGGATGCAAGAAATCCACAAAACAAACCGTCTACCCTCCGCTATGGTAGTGCTGTGCGGTACGGTATCATTCGTAGATAGGATTAACGGAGAACATCAATAAAGTTTAAAGAAATGCATGTCGTTTTTTGCTATCGCGAAATAGGGGAGAGAGTGTCAAAGATGTGATACGTGATGTAGGATAGGAATCACTAAATAAAGGCGTGCCCCTTTCTGGCTGTATCTTTTAACAAAATTCCAATCTCGAATGTTCTCCTCCGAAGGAGAAAATACCTTGTTGGCCGATACCTAGAGATATTATGCACTGTTCGCGAGTAGAGCGGTAAAGAAATAGTTTGAAAGTGGTTCGACGAACTCTTTGCGCTGGCCGGTGTGGCCGAGCGGTTCTAGGCGCTTCAGTCTGGAACCGTACGACCGCTACGGGCGCAGGTTCGAATCCCGCCTCGGGCATGGGTGTGTGTGATGTCCTTAGGTTGGTTAGGTTTAAGTAGTTCTAAGTTCCAGGGAACTGATGACCTCACAAGTTAAGTCCCACAGTGCTCAGAGCCATTTGAACCATTTGAACTCTTTACTTGCCTGGTAAGGGTGAATTGCAAAGTCTGTAAGTAGCTGTTGATGTAGATGTAGACGTAGATGCGGAATTAGATGGCGGTGTACAGTGGAAATACTTTGTTGAACGATACCTGTGTAGGGAGATATGAAAATCGTTATAAAATGAGAGAAATTATGCACTGTTAGAGAGCAGAGCGGTTAAGAAATAGTTTGCAAGTGGTTCGACGAACTCTTTGCCAGCCAGGCAAGGGTGAATTGCAAAGTCTGCAAGTAGCTGTTGATCTAGTTGTAGATGCGGATGTAGATGGTGGTGTACGGTTCCTGATCTCCTGGATTAAATTATAAACCTCTCTGCTGAGTCTCGCGAAGTAGGGGAATGCGGCACTGTTGATGCCGATAGTGACCTATCCATCGGAGGTCATTTTAATGCCAGTGGTCCCCTTAGTGATGTTCGAGAGGAGCAGGCTACCTGCAGGCACCTGGTTTCATCATCTCTCTTCTCTCATTATCATTAAACAACGGAAACACGTCCATTGCACCACCTACATTCTCCTTATACTCATACGACGCAGTTCTTACATATTCGCAAGGAAAAGAACCATTGTTCATCCGGGTAGAACATCGTTTCCGCTAGGGAGCTGAATCCATCCCATGCGATATGGCGTCCAACAATATCATAATGCATATTCATTTTACTGCAGCACCAGGATACTTTCCTCAATCAGAAGAATATTTGGAGACCTCTATTCGAAAATAAGTAAGTAAAGTAAATTGACATAAATGATCGTGGACCATAGCTACGACTTGTCGCTATGTTTAACAATGTCCTTCATCTACCGAAATTTGCAACTGATGAACTTCATAGGTGACAATGTCTGACGATGACTTAACAGGCAAAACTCCTCTTCTGTAGTCGTTTGGTGAAGCCTGGAATATGAATTAAAGATTTTGCTTAAAGAGAGTAAATACCTTCCGTAAAAAAGGAGAAAAATATATTTCTTATTGTATATATTGTGTTTCTCTTATCGAATGCCCTACAAGTAAATCACTGATGATCGTGTGGGTGATAGTTGTCTTCGTAACCTACTTTATCTCCGCTAAACAACAGCTGTGCTCTACGGACGTTGGTGAAAAATAGGAATCACGTGTGAATGTCACTTTAGGTAAACGTAATAGCGGTAGCAACTGAAATTAATATAGAGGAGATTAATGCAGAAATTCATTTACACTGTCACACTTCTATAACATCTGTCATGTGCCTTGAACATAATGATAACGTTATTTTTGCCATCAGCAGATATCGGTAAGTAAGCATCAACCTGTTTCAACAATTCCAGGTCCTTAACTCAAGCTAGTAGTGATAAAATACTGTAAGATTGCTCCTAAACGTTCGCTAATTATTGCGACTTTCTTGATTGTTTCTTATCATGATGAGTTTCTGGATTACCTCACCATCTGACTACCTGATAAAATCATATTATCAGGTCATCACATGACAGTATTATCACGAAACACGTCAGGATAAGAAACAACGAAGAAATTCAAAACAACAAGCGAATATTTTTGAGCAGCGATACAGAATTTTTAAAGACTATTTCATAATTACTGTGATAATAGCTGCATTTCTCTTTAAGTATTTTCAATCCAATGTAGGCTGTAAGTAAGTACCATGCGCACTTCATGACATCGGGGTCGTTATCGCAAGCAAGTAGTGTGCAGGATGACGCTGTCGTTAAGGTACTACCTTCACATTCGGCTGGACGGTGGTCGAAATTCTCGTTTGTTTACGCAGAGTCATGTTCACAAACGCCAGATTCTTTCAGAAGAATATGGTCCATTTCCTTCCCCAGTTCGTGCCTAACGAACCCGAAGCCGATGGGACATTGAACCCCACTCTTCCTATATTCGCACTCTACTGTTACGACACTCAAGCTACCGGCGGCCTCTCCAAATTCCCGGTAACGCGATTTCTCGCAGAACGCCCTGGATGTACACAGTCGCGATTCCTGTAACAGAATGACAACTAATTCTTTGTAAATATCTGAATGTATCTGCAATTTCAGGTAATGCAAAATACCTCTACCTGAAGTAATGATAATTGACCAAAATTACTTTGTTCTGAACTCCGTCAAGCTGAGGAGCACAAGAGAACTAAAAACTCCATAACGATTTTTGAGTTTCGCGCAGCTTGTGAATTGACTCTCATCCTCTTATTTCGCCGACTAAACAGCTTTCTTAAACGTAATTACGAGAAATTTTTTGCGCATCTTTTATCTCACTAGGGCACACTATTATTCATATAAGAACGTGATTAATCGTAGATCTAGATGGAGGTAACAGCATTTTCTTCTTCTTCCTCGCATTCATTTTATATCTTTACCAATCGTCATGTTAATTCTTTGGATTTGGCAGTGTTACTGGTAGAGCGTGGTTAGATGCTCATCCTGTCACCACCGCTCCTCCCTGGGCTTCGGAATTTACAAACGTGTAACTGAGGCCGGACGTGGATGCCGCCCCAGTATTTACCCAGTCGGATTTGGGAAACCACCTAAAAACAACGCCCAACCTGACCAACACACCAGCCCTCGTCGTTAATCCAGGAGCCTAATTCGGTAAACGGCCGGCCAGCATCCCCGAATCCCGGAATCGGAGTGCTGACACTCGCAGCTGTCGTGGAATGTCAAGATAGTAGGATTATTTGACTAATAAATACGTGTTACTTATGAGAGGTGACGTGTTCTACTAAGGAACTACTTCTTGATTTGATCTACAGCAAAATTATCATGATACGAAATCCTTCATTCACTTCTGTATCCTGTCAGCATTCCTAGAACGCAGCAATTCTGAGGGTCTTATATTCTTAGATCAAGCCCTGTATCATACAATTTGTTCCTATTGCGGGCATTTGAGCAAGTGGACCGAACAATATGTTGTTCCTCGCCTGCAGGAAGCGCCTCAATCAGCTGGACAGCTGCACCATTGCTACATGATGGTCTTGGAATTGGGAACGCCAACCCTGAGTTGACTGGTCTTCAAACAGGATGGGACAGATCACTTCCAGGGGACAGCTCCTCCTTTGGAAGGATATACGACTGCGGGTTACCCTTCTATCCGGTGACGCAGTTGGGCTCCAATGTTCCCTCCAGAGGTTGAGTACTACTAAAGATGAAGTTTGTCTAATTGACAGATACCTTGTTTATCATGCAGTGGAAGTTGGGGTCAATAATAATCTTCACGCTCTCTGCGACGGCTCTCTGATAGTAGAAGGAGCTATTCACATAATAGCTAAGAATATATTGAATGGAATTGGCTTCATACATCACGACAAGATTCTGAGTGTCTCTGACTGCAGCGTCAATCTGCTGGGGATGAACAGATGCTCTCCAAACAGATTACGTATTCTCTCCATCTGACAAAGAAAGAGCAGAAACTCTCAGGAGGTGAGGGTTACCTCAACAGGTGGTGGCTGAGAGCTTCCTCAAAATATTGTTCCTTATACAGACCTTCAGCCTCATGTAATGGTAATGTTTCTTGGAGGACAGTACGTGGTCAAAAGCAACACTCAATTGTTTATGTGCAGGAGAATAATGAAGTTGTTTGCTTTCCCATGTGGTGTCCAATTCGTGCTGAGCTTTTCTATTCCGTAAGTCAAATGCGAACATTTTGGTTTTATTGTGATTTGACCTTACATCATACAGCGTCGGAGAAAATTCACGAAACCAAGAACGGGTTCTGCGATACAAACTAAAGTTGGTAGGCGTGTTTCTACATCTGAAAGATGATGCCTATCTAAATTTCGGGCCAAACGTACAAGAGTGGCGCTAATATCACTGCTATGGCGATCCAGTTAGGTTTGCTTTAAATAAGCGCTGTAACGGTCGTTAGCGTCAGATACCGATCAGGTTTAGGCGTGCAGACTTAACGTTTGTCAACAATGCCTTTAAGGGGAAAGAGACGCCAATATCAACACCTCACCGAGAGGCTACGAGAAGCTCGACTTTCCTTCTGCGATACTACAAAAAGACTTTGTAGGAGTATAGCCACTGCACATGGTCCTTGGTAGCGGTGATCAAGAGAATGAACATTCACAAGGAGACCGAGCTCCTGGTGGCCACGTGGCACTGCAGAGAGGAAAGATTATCGTGTTCGGCGTATGCCATTGGCGCGTCGTACTGCACCTGCAGCCGCAATTTGGACAGCAGTTGCCACCACAGTGACACAACGAACTGGTCGAATTGGGTACTTCAAGCACAGCTCCGAGCCAGGCTAACTGTAGCAGGCATTCCACTGACGCCAAACCACCACTATTTGCGACTTCAAGAACTGTCAAGCGAGAGCTCATTGGTTGGCAGGCTGGAGGTTTGTTGTGTTTTTCGATGAAATCCGGTTCTGCCTCGGGGCCAGTGGTGGCCATGAGTTGGCTAGAAGGAGGACAGTTCAAGGCCTGCAATCACCCTGTCTGCGTTCTAGACACAATGAACTTGCACCTGGAATTAAGGCCTGGGTGCGAATTCGCATGACATCACGAGCACCCTCGCGTTTATCCCAAGCGCCCTGACTGCAAATTTGTAAGGCAGTCTAGTGACTGATCTGTTGTGCTGCCACTGATGATCTGCATTCCAGAGGGTATTTTGCAACATGATAACGCTGGCCCAAATACATTACTGGCCACTAAAATTGCTACACCAAGAAGAAATGCAGATGATAAACGGGTATTCATTGGACAAATATATTATACTAGAACTGACATGTGATAAACTTTTTCACGCAATTTGGGTGCATAGATACTGAGAAATCAGTACCCAGAACAACCATATCTGGCCGTAATAACGGCCTTGATAGGCCTGGGCATTGAGTGAAACAGAGCCCACGCAGCTTCAACACCATACCACAGTTTACCAAGAGTAGTGACTGGCATATTGTCACGTGCCAGTTGCCATGCCCCATTGACCAGACGTTTTCAGATGGTGAGAGATCTGGTGAATGTGCTGGCCATGGCAGCATTCGAACATTTTCTGTATCCAGAAAGGCCCGTACAGGACCTGCAACATGCGGTCGTGCATCATCCTGCTGGAATGTAGTGTTTCGCAGGAATCGAATGGAGGGTAGAGCCAAGGGTCGTAACACATCTGAAATGTAATGTCCACTGTTCAAAGTGCTGTCAATGCGAACAAGAGGTGACCGAGATGTGTAACCAATGGCACCCCATACCATTACGCCGGGTGATACGCCAGTATGGCGATGACGAATAGACGCTTCCAATGTGCGTTCACCGCGATGTCGCAAAACTCGGATGCGACCATCATGATGCTGTAAACAGAACCTGGATTCATCCGAAAAATGACGTTTTGCCATTCGTCCACCCAGGTTCGTCGTTGAGTATACCATCGCAGGTGCTCCTGTTTGTGGTTCAAATGGTTCAAATGGCTCTGAGCACTATGGGACTTAATATCTGTGGTCATCAGTCCCCTAGAACTTAGAACTACTTAAACCTAACTAACTTAAGGACATCACACGCATCCATGCCCGAGGCAGGATTCAAACCTGCGACCGTAGCAGTCGCGCGGTTTCCTGTTTGTGATGCAGTGTCATGGGTAACCGCAGCCATGGTCTCCGAGCTGATACTCCATGCTGCTGCAAACGTCGTCGAACTGTTCGTGCAGATGGTTGTTGTCTTGCAAACGTCCCCATCTGTTGACTCAGGGATCGAGACGTGGCTGCACGATCCATTACAGCCATGCGGATAAGATGCTCGTCATCTCGACTGCTAGTGACACGATTCCATATTCTGCTAACAGTCATTGGATCTCGACCAACTCAAGCAGAAATGTCACGATACGATAAACCGCAATCGTGACAGGCTACAATTCGACCTTTCTCAAAGTCGGAAACGTGATGGTACACATTTCTCCTCCTTACACGAAGCGTCACAACAACGTTTCACCAGGCAACGCCGGTCAACTGCTGTTTGTGTATGAGAAATCGGTTGTAAACTTTCCTCATGTCAGCACGGTTTCGGTATCGCCACCGGCGCCAACCTTGTGTAATTGCTCTTAAAAGCTAATCATTTGCATATCACAGCATCTTCTTCCTGTCCGTTAAATTTCGCGTCTGTAGCACGTCATCTTCGTGGTGTAGCAATTTTAATGGCCAGTAGTGTAGTTCTGTTGAAACTCAACGTATTCTGCCGAGTGACGACATGTTGCCTTTCTCTGATCGATCACCAGATCTTTCTCCAATTGAGCACATATGAGACAACATCTGACGAAAAGTGCAGCCTCATATACAAACAGCATTAACTGTTGCCGTAGTGGCCGACCAAATGTAACAGACATGGAACCACGTCCCACAAACTGCCATCTGATACCTGTACAACACACTACATGCACGTTTCCACGCTTACATTCAACATTCTGAATGCTACACCGGTTATTAATATACGAGCATTTCACATTTAGAATGACTTATCTCCCGCTTACATTAACCTGGGGTCTTGGAAAGTTAATCACTGAAATGTGTAACCTAGTCATATGTATTCCTGAAATTTCATTATCCAACATTAATTACCTTCGGTTTGCGATTTTTTCCGTCAGTGTTCGTAGGGCCAGGCGAATCCAATGATGAAATCAAATTTCCTTTCACCTTCTCTAAGGTAAAATCAAAGAGAACTTTAGGGAGGACACTGCCTCCTTTGTATTCGTCATTTGCTCATCTCACCGTGGAGAAAGATCTCGAATCTTCTATTCTGCACGAGATCGGCCATGAGAAATCTTAGTTGTTACGTCGTTAATGGTATCGTAGACGGCTGTTAAGGCGAAAAAGGTAATTCTATTTATCCCGTTAGACCCCAGATTAATTGGTTCCTTAACAGGCTTAAAGGATGCAACCACTCCAGCTTTCTTCCAGGGCCTGAAGATAAAGAACTGAGCTACGGACTTATACATTAACTTAAGCAGATATTTCTGGGTATTCCCGGCGACCTTCTTGACCTGTTCAACTCTCAGGTCATCAATGAGATGAGATTTATTAGATTTCAAAGACCGAATTTTCTAGATAATTCATTCAAGGAGAAGGGCTCATGGAGAAAATTGTTATGACATCCTGGGGATCGACCCGTTATTCCCGTGTATCCCGATCTGAATTATTGTCATTCATTGAAACTGAGCACAAATCTGTCGTTATTAAAGTGAAGTGTCTAGATTTCGATGGGTCACAGCTAAGTTTTTCCTGGCCCACCAACTATTTACCTTCGTGTCAAGATTCTCTACCAGCAACATCCACCTAGCTGTACGAGATGTTGAGATGGTTTATTACAATTCCTTACGGACTTGCGTAATGTCATCATCAGCTGGGTGTGTCCAAAAAAGATCCATCATCTGCTTGCTGTCGTCAGTCAATACTGGTAGACACCTAGTTCTATAGCCTCTTGGGATGGTCCTTCTTGAAACACTCTGTAAGCATTTAATAAATGGCTCATACTTCTCAGTTTGCGGTAGAAACTTGGCAAGTTCTGTGATATGCTTGTTAGTCATCCTTTCCCAAACGGTGTTCTGAAAATGAAGCCTCCAGATGCAATGGACGTATCTCGCACTATCATGGAATGTACTCTGTAGATCGCAGGCTCTTATTGGGAGAGCGAGATTGGCACAGCCATTATTTCATGCAACTTGCAGCAACTTTGGATGACACGAAAGTATTGTCTGAGCTGTACCCTCTCTTCCATCAACTTTGGATGACACGAAAGTATTGTCTGAGCTGTACCCTCTCTTCCACCAAACCCTGGTGAAGGACGTCAGGCTTTCAGAATAATATGACCCGCAAAATTTCGAATTAAAGCAGGGCAGATAAGTGCAGAACTATCGCACAATCAGCTTAACATCTCATGCACCAAAGATGCTGACAAGAATAATATATAGAAGAATGAAAAAAAAGGATGATCTATTACATGATGATCGGTTTGACTTTTGGAAGCCTAAAGACACAGAGGTCTTGACAATGGAAACAAGATGAAGAAAAATGAAGATTTGGCAAGATTTCGAAAATTCTGAGATGAAAACGAGAGCAAATGTGGAGCAATAAGATTGGAAGACCAAAAACGATGTGGTTAAATTAGAAAGGGTATAAGACGTGGATGCAGTCTTTCGCCCCTGCTGTTGAATCAATACATCGAAGAAGCAATAGCACAAGTAAAATAGAGGTTCTAGAGCATGGTCGAAATTCGCTGCGAAAAGATGTCACTGATAACACCACTGATGACATTGCTGTACTCAGTAAAGGTGAAGAATAATTGTAGGATCTATTGAATGAAATGAATAGATTTATGAGTACAGAATATGGGGTGGGAGTAAACTGGAAAAAGTTAGAGGTCGGTAGAAGTAGCAGGAATGAGAATAAAGAGAAACCTAATTTCAAACCCGGTGATCACATAGTAGACGAATTTGAGGAATTCTGCTAGCTTGGAAGGAAATTAACTAATGACGGACGATCCAAGGAGAACGAAAGCAGCAGACTAGCGCAGGCACAGACGACATTACTGGCTAAGAGAAGTCTAATAGAGTCAAACAGAGGCCTTAATTTGTGGAATAATTTCCTGAGGATCTTCGTTTCGAGCACAGTACTATACGATAGTGAACCATGGATTGTGGGAAAGCTGGAACAGAAGAGGTTTGAAGAATTTGAGATATGGTGCTATGGAAGAATGTTGATCATTAGTTGGGCCTAGAAAATAGATTATGATCTCCTTAGAATTGGGGAAGAAAGGAATGTATGGGAAATACTGATAGAGAAAAGAATCAGGACGGCACATATCTTAAAATAACAGGGAATAACCTTCATGGTACTAGAGGGAGGTGCAGACGGCAAAAACTGCAGGGACTGAGAGGGATTGTAACATATCCAGCAAATAACTGACGACGTATGGTGTAAGTGCTACTCTCAAATGGAGAATTTGGTGTGGATGAGGAGTTCTTGGTGGACGGCATCGAACCAGTCAGAAGACACTCTGTCTTATTTATCTGGAGAACGAAATGATAATTAATCGAAACCCTCAGTTGCCAACAGGTGTTGCTGATAAACGTCAATGGGGACAGCTGAAAATGTGTGCCCCGACCATGACTCGAACCCGGGATCTCCTGCTTAAATGGCAGACGCGCTATCGATATGAGCCACCGAGAGTACAGAGAATAGCGTCATTGCAGGGACTTATCCCTTGCACGCTTCCCGTGAGACCCACATTCCCAACTGTCCAAACTTAAATTCGTAATGTTCCTAAAGGATATTTGCCCATTCACTCATTACTCGCGCCAACTAAGGTGACCATTCCCGTAAGAGCTACTATCTTCATATTGTTAAAGGCTACCCGGCCATTGACCCTCTTCTGTGCGAAAGCGCACTCAATTTGCCCGAACTCTTACGGGAATCGTCACCTTAGCTGGCGCGAGTAATGAGTGAATGCGCAAATATCATTTAGGAACATTAACAATGTAGGTTGTGGACAGATGGATAAGTGGGTCTCACGGCGCTATGTTCTGTGCCCTCGGTGGCTCAGATGGATAGAGCACCTGCCACGTAAACAGGAGATCCCGGGTTCGAGTCCCTGTAAGGGCACACATTTTCAGTTGTCCCCATTGAGGTATATCAACATCTCCTCTTGGCAGCTAAGAGTTTCGATTAATTATCATTTCTTTCTAGAGAAGCTACATGGTCATCATTAGTATATGTTCTTTCAGAACAGTTACTATCTTCATATATCTGGAGAACACTCCAGAAAAAGCTCCATGCCAGCAATCTTGCGCCTATGACTGGCAAAGCCCCTGTTAGCTTCTTGACCAAGAAGGATGTAACATCTGCATTCCTTGTCAGAGCAGCCAGTATGGTCTTTTTGGCACACGAAAATCCCTCTATGTTTATTTAGTTCATAGAAAGTGGTCCTGACAAGGATACTTCTATGGAGATAAGTTACTCTGTGCTGAGCGGGTAGGGAAGCCCCAACTGTGGGTAATAAGCAACGTTGCCATGGTCTACCAAACTGTACTCATTTTTTATGGTGTAGCGTAATTTATACAATCTTTGAGATGCTCATAGGAACTTGGATGCATGAAGCATGATAACTATTGATACCTACCGCCTTTGACAGCAAGAGAGGTATTTAGAGGTCAAAAAGCACTTTCTTCAATTATCTGCTTTCTATATAAGATATGGTTTAGTCAAAACTGTGAAAGCGTAAACACTTCACATCGATAAAGGTCATCTAAAAGTCTCTTGTTACGTAAATCGTGCAATTAATCAAGTATACCACCGGAATTTTATTCGAAAAGGAAAATGTGAAAACCTAGTTCTGCGTTTGTTCTTTTGCTTCGTCAGTTTATCCCTGTCTCGTCCCCGGCCGTGGTGGCCGAGCGGTTCTAAACGCTTCAGTCCGGAACCTTGTGACTGCTACGGTCGCAGGTTCGAATCCTGCCTCTGGCATGGATGTGTGTGATGTCCTTAGGTTAGTTAGGTTTAAGTAGTTCTAAGTTCTAGGGGACAGATGACCTCAGATGTTAAGTCCCATAGTGCTCAGAGCCTTTTTTTGAACCCGTCTCGTCCATGAGTGTCTGCCCACTAACGTCAGTACCTCTAACAACATTTTTATATGGACAGGATTCATTTTGGTGTCGTGATAGATCCTTTGATAACATTCTGCTATGGTTGTCATTGAAGGCTCCGCGCGTTGGGCTCTAGAGAGTCAAATGCGTTTTATTCTACATCTCCATACACTTTCTCTGCACCCAATTGCTTTAGCCTCCCTACCTTTTAAAGATTATTTTTAGTGACTGTAATCCATTGAGGTTCCTCCTCTCCTCCGCCCCATCTCCGCGTCCTGGGGTGCTAGATACATATCTATGAAGGGTTTGGTAAACTATTCTTCTAAACAGGAGCCACACTTCTTCTAGGTGCTCCTCCCCAGAGCTAAATGTTTCAAGTTCTTTATTGAGATGAGATACTACTGCCTTATTCTGTAATTACCTTACAGAATAAATCCTTCTACCTGTTTTAAATGGCTCATATATACCGACAATAACTTTTGCTACAACTGCCTCATGATCACTGATACTAGTTACAGTGTGAACATCCTTTATAAAAGACAGGTTTCTGTTGCTATTGGATCCAATACATTTTCATTATGAGTGCGCTTACGTGGAACCTGTAGCATGTAGTTTTCAAAGAAAGCTTTCAGTAAAGTTACAATTTTCTTACTTTATTATTAGATGATAAAAGTCTCATCCAGTGATGACATTGTCAATGGGGAACTTAAGAGCTCGTAAACTGAAGTTTCATCTAAGGATTTCGGACACATCTGAAAGTGAGGCTAGTAGTCCGTAGAAGTATCCGATTATAAGCTTATGTTCCTCCTTCATCCGAGTCTTCCAAAACGAAGTTACATGCAGTATTATTATCTGTCTCGGTTGGATCTGAATTTCTTGCCTACTGAGACACATACACATCCTCCGTTTACTGTTAGCCTATTCTTTCAATTTACTCTTAAATTTCCCGGAAATATTTCACTGCCATCTATTTTTGAATTTAAGCAGCCTTCTGAGCCTACTATGTATGAACTGTGTAGGTGTAATAAGATTGAAAACTCAAGAGTTAGGAAAGTTGTATGGCAGAGTTGCAGTTTATTACCATTCTTTTCGACTTCTGCGTCGCAGAAGGAATAAATTAAGTGAAAGTAAATTTTAGAACAGGAACGTAAGCTCAAGAGGAAGAGATATCGATGGTAAGTTTTCATAGACGGCACAGCCATTCTGGCTGCTTGTAAGAATTACGAAGAATACATTATGAGACGAATGGGCATCATAGTTAGTACTGAATCTGGTTTATGGATGAACAAAATGGTTCAAATGACTGAGCACTATGGGACTTAACTTCTGAGGTCATCAGTCTCCTGGAACTTAGAACTACTTAAACCTAACTAGTCTAAGACGTCACACACATCCATGCCGGAGGCAGGTTTCGAACCTGCGACCGGAGCGGTCGAGCGGTTCCTGACTGAAGCACCTAGAGCCGCTCGACCACTGCGGCCGGCTATGGATGAACAGAGCAAAGAAAAAGATGATGGTAACTAGTAAGAAAGAGAATAACGATCGGCTTAAAATCTAAACTTGAAACTATTCAATAGCAAATGGTGTGAAACTTAGTTGGATTAAAAGAGGGGGGAAAGGGACCAAACTGAGGTCATCAGTCCCTTGTTCCGATTAAAACAATGCCACATGTGTGAGAATAAAATTAAATGAGTCCGACAACTCAGAACGGAATGAAAGGAAAAATCACAAGAACTATGAAGGGCAACAAACGTGTAAATGGACAAAAGGGGACAGGAAAACCACAGAAACGCAAGAAACGGATGAAGAGATTGAAACAACAAAGCAGATTACCATAGCTGGCTGACCATGAGAATAAAACAGGAGAAGCCATCCACTCTCGAACACATTAAAACCTCCACTCTAGAAGCAGTAGGATGGAGGACACAGAGGGGCAAAGGACATGCGCTAAAACTTAGATCAAATGACAAAACCCACCATCACGAATAAAACGTAAAACTAAATCAGCCGATAAGGCGTTGTCGGATAAACGGCAACGAGTCCGGTAACCCTAGACTTCGTCGCTGGTCAGTAAAATGGGACAGTACACCAGAATATGGGCCACTTTCAACCGGGCGCCACACCAACACTCAGGCGGTTCTTCACGGTGCAGGAGGTAACCGTGGGTCGCCCAAGAGTGGCCAATACGGAGCCGGCAGAGGACAACTGATTCCCTGCGAGAGGCCCGTATGGAAGACTTCCACACATTCGTAGCCTCCTTAATGATACGCAGTTTGATGTGTGTACTGTTATGCCATTCCGTCTCCCGGAGCCGAAAAACCCTACGGTGTAAGTCAGAACGCAGGTCAGGTTCAGAGACGCCCATCTCCAGAAGCAGTTTCCGCGTAGCCTGTTTGGCCAGCCTGTCAAAAAGTTCGTTGCCTGGGATGCCGACGTGTCTTGGGGTCCACACAAACACCACTGAACGATGGGACCTGTCCAGGGCAAAGAGGGACTCCTGGGTGGTCGCTACCAAAGGATGGCGAGGGTAGCACAGGTCGATAGCTTGTAGGATGCACAAGGAGTCAGTACACAGAAGAAACCATTCCCTGGGCATGAACGGATGTACTGAAGTGCACGAGAAATGGTTACCAGCTCTGCAGAATACACCGCAGCCATTAGGCTAGGAATGCTGTTCAAAATCTGTGGACGTAGGCGGGGCCAATATGACAATCAGCCATCTGGCCGTCGGTGTAAACCAGTTCAGAAGAACGGAACACGTCAAGAATCGAGAGGAAGTGACAGCGAAGTGTGGCACGAGTAACTGAGTCCTTGGGGTCATGTGAAAGGTCCAGACGAATCTGCGGTCTAGGTGTACACCATGGAGGTGTATGCGGACGGACCTGGATGGTAGGTGGTAAAGGGAAGGACTCCAGTTGAGAGAGAAGAGATCGCACGTGAACCGCAATCGTTAGACCTGACCTGGGCCACCGATGCGGGAGACAAACTGCCGCGGGTATAAAAAGGAGGTGGTAATTCGGATGCTCAGGAGAACTACAAATGTGTGTAACGAAACTGGCGAGCAGTTGTGCACGTCGGATCTGCAATTGAAGGACTCCGACCTCCACCAGGACACTGGTCACCGGACTCGTTCTAAGAGCTCCCGTCGCTAGGCGAACGCCACAGTGGTGCACGAGGTCAAGTACACGCAACGCTGAGGGCGCCGCCGAACCATAAATCAGCTTCCCATACTCAAGGTGGGATTGAAAAAGGGATTTGTAGGGCTGCAGCAGAGCAGAGCGATCTGCACCCCAGTTGGTGTTGCTCAGGCAGCGGAAGGGATTGAGGTGCAGCCAACACTTCCGCTTAAGCTGACGAAGGTGAGGAAGCCAAGTCAATTGCGCGTAGAAAACTAGTCCTAAGAATCGATTTGTCTCCGCTACAGTGAGTGGAGTGGTAAAGTTCTGGTTCCGGATGAACGGTACGATGGCGACAGGAGTGCATGACACACGACTTAGTAGCCAAAAAACGGAAGCCATGGGCGAAAGTCCATGACAGCATCTTGTAGGGGGCTCTCTGTAGGCGCCAGTCAGTAACACCAGTGCTGGTGGAGCAGTGCGAAATCCAGAGGTCGTCTGCATACAGACAGGGTTAGATGGACGGCTCTACAGCTGCTACTAGACCGTTAATGGCCACTAAAAATAATGATACACTGAATACAGAGCCCTGCTCCTGGATATGGGAGGAACTGTGGGAGGCACTAACTTGGACACGGAAAGTACGGAGTGACAGGAAATTCTGGATAAAAATCCGGAGCGTGCCTCGGAGACCCCACCCACATAATGTGGCAAGGATATGATGTCGCCAGGTGGTGTAATACACTCTGCGTGGATCAAAAAAGACGGCAACGAGGTGCTGGAGTCTGGAAAAGGCTGTTCAGATGGCAGAACTCGAGGGATACAAGATCATCAGTGGTAAACCGACTCTATCGGAAGCCGTCCTGACATGGAAACAGTAGGCCATGTGACTCCAGGACCCAGCCCATCCGTTGACACACCATACATTCCAGCAGCTTACAAACAACATTGGTGAGGCTGATGGACCGATATCTATCCACATCAAGCGGGCTTTTGCCGGGTTTCAAACGTGTATGTGAATTGCTAAGGGACCAGACTGCTGACGTCATCGGTCCCTAGACTTACACACTACTTAAACTAATTTAGGCTAAGAACAACACACACACACACACACACACACACACACACACACACACACACACATGCCCGAGGGAGGACTCGAACCTCCTGTGGGAGGGGCCAAGCAATCCGTGACATGACACCTCAAACCACGCGGCTACTCCACGCGGCTTTTGCCGGGTTTGAGCACCGGAACGATGGTGCTCTCCCGCAACTGCGATGTAAAGACGCCATTGCACCAGATTCGGTTTAATATGACGAGGAGATTGCGCTTGTAGTCAGATGAGAGATGTTTGATCATCTGACTGTGGATCCGATCTGGCCCAGGAGCTGTGTTGGGACAATGTGCAAGGGCGCTGAGGAGCTCCCACTCCGTAAATGGGGCGTTATAGGGTTCACTGTGGCGTGTAGGGAACGAGAGGACTTACCTTTCCATCCACCGTTTGTGGGTGCGAAAGGCTGGGGAGTAGTTCTCCGACACAGAGGCTGCAACATAGTGCTCATCGAAGTGCTCGGCAATCGTGTTTGCGTCGGCACATCACACACCATTGATGGTAATTCCAGGGACATCTGTTGGGGTCTGACACCCAAAAAGACGTCCGATATTCATCGAGACTTGGGAAGGTGACATATGACACCCAATGATCGACACGTACTTCTCCCAACACTCCTGTTTCCGTCGTTTTATAAGCTGGCGTACAAGGGCACTGAGCAGCTGAAAGGCTATCAGATGCTGTGGGGAATGATGTCGCTTAGGTCGCTGTAGAGCTCGACGACGCTTTGTAATTGCCTCAGTGACTTCCGGCGACCTCTAAGGGACTGTCTTTTGCCGGGGGCACCCTAAAGAGCGAGGGATCGCGTTTTCTGCCGCAGAAACGATTGTGGTAGTCACCTGCTCAACCGTCATGTCGATGTTGCCATGTGGGGCAGAGTCAACGGTGCCATCAGAGGTGAAATTTACCCAGTCCACCTTGTTTAAAACCCATCTGGGCAAACGTCTATAAGACTGACGCTGAGGCAGTGACAGGAAGATGGAGAAGTGGTGACTACCACACAGGTCGTCATGTGCTCTCCAGTGGATAGATGGGAGAAGTCCTGGGGTGCAAATTGATAAATCAATGGCCGAGTAACTACCTCAAGTCACATTGAAATGTGTGGCAGCCACAGTATTGAAGAGGCTGAGGCCGAACTGAGTCAGGAAAGTTTTGACATCTTTGCCTTGGCCAGTAAGCACAGTGTCACCCCACAAGAGGTTTTGGGCGTTAAAAACTCCCAAAAATAGGAAAGGTTTAGGAAGTTGATCAATCAGTGCAGCTAATACATTCAGGGGTACTGCACCATCTGGAGGAAGATATACATTGCAGACAGTTATTTCCTGCATCGTCCGTACTCTCACAGCCATAGCTTCAAGAGGGGTTTGAAGGGGCACAGGCTCACTACAGACTAAGTTTCGGACATAAACGCAAGCTCCACCTGACACTCTATTATAGTCTTAACGGTTCCTGTAATAGCACTTATAGCCACGGATGGCAGAGGTCGGAATTGCCGGGAACCAGGTTTCCTGGACGACAATGCAGAAAGCAGGTGTAAAGCTTGTTGCCGTAGCTCAGCGAGACGGTGGAAAAAACCGTCACAGTTCTATTGGAGGATGACATCAGCGTGTGACTGGGAGGCATGGAACATCCAATGTGACAGTTTACGCCTCAGGGTCACCTGCTGCCAGAAACTTTTTGTCTGAGCAGTCTACATCCATTATGCCTGAGGGTCTGGCAAGATCCAGGTCTTCAGCAGACGCCAGAATCTCCACCCCATCCTCAGGCGCAGAGCTTGTAGGAAGCGGTGGTGTGGGTGCCACCGCAAGTTCCTTGTTCTTAGGGGTCTTCTTTTTCGATTTCTCCCACTGTTCCTTGGGTGAATTGCCTACAACCGTTCAGCCACACCCGCCGGCGCGATAACTTTTGTCACCTCAGTATATAGTCTGATGTCGCGCATGTTTTGGGATGGCACTTTTAAACGGTTATGAATATGCGATATATGTTCGATTTGCCGGCCGGTGTGGCCGAGCGATTCTAGGCGCTTCAGTCTAGAACCGCGTGACCGTTACGGTCGCAGGTTTGAATCCTGCTTCGGGCATGGATGTGTGTGATGTTCTTAGGTTAGTTAGGTTAAAGTAGTTCTAACTTATAGGGGACTGATGACCTCAGATATTAAGTCCCATAGTGCTCAGAGCCATTTTTTGATCGGTTTGTATCTGCAGTTTGGCAACGTAATAAACATGCAGCCCTTAGTTGATTAGGTTTGTTAGGTGTGAACTGAAATTAGAGTGTAAGTGATGGACAATGAACTGCAGCTACATATGACAGAAACAACCTTAGATATCACTACCTTCAAGTAGTGACTCGCTGCGATTGACTAATTTCAAGAGAGCAACATGAGTGAGCACGAAGATGTCGTGGACAGTACTGAAGTAATAAGAATTGTTGGTTGTGTTGTGAGACCTGAGACGACGAACAGTGAGCTGATCTAGCCTGTAGACAGATTCTGATTTTAAATACGTATTAATACGTATTAAAGCTATCAAATTCATGCGAAATGTGTATGAAAAGAAATTTAATAATTTTACGTCCTCTACCCGACAAGTAATTGAAAAATAATGTACAAGAACATATTTCTTCCTGAAATTTGTCAAATAACTGAAAATAACTGTATGAAGACTATCCAACCAAACGATAACCGTTATTTCGTGACAAACTTTACACATCTGAAACTTTTAATCCAAACTGACAGATAAACTCCAAAGCCACATGTATCAAAACAAATAGAGATGGTAATTGGTACTTTACACCTGTTCAGAAACCAAATAATCTCGAATTCGTTGATGTATTCAACACACTGAAGTTATTATATAAGCCCATCATTATTGCTTTCAGTCCTGGCATCACAATTTATGTCGATGTTTAAAATTTATGTACGTATGAGAAAAGATGAAACAGTGACTTTCTATACCACTTTCTCCCACGAGAAGAAAGAAACGGAACATGAAAAAAAGTATAGACAAAATAATAACTGGACTCTCATTAGAAATATAGATAACTACTTAGTAAGGTGGTTGGAAGCAGAATGGCTACAAAACTTTTTACATTATAAATAAACTCCCTCTGCATTAGGGGTGTTATAATATATAGTGTCGATAAACTGGGTGATTCGCGATATTAGTGATCGTTGCTCTACGCGGCGTAAGAATGTGGAGGGGCTATGTGTGCACAACTTAAAAGACATTTTCCGTCCTTCTCTGGCGCTTGCTGCATTGCGAGAAATAAGAGTTATTACGATGTGAGTGATCTTTGCTCTATGTGGCTTAAATGCATAAGTTCCATGTGAGCACAATTTCAAAAACCTTCGTCGCCCTTATCTGTCGCTCGCTGCATTACGAGAAATATGATTTAATACGATGTTAGTGATCTTTGCTCTAGGTGGCGTAAGAATGCAGAGGCTCTATGTGTGCTCAGTTTCAGAAACCTTTGTTGCCCTTGTCTGTCGCTCGCTGTATTACGAGAAATGTGATTTAACACACAGCCAATTTATTATAATCTTATTGTTGGTAATATCTTGAGCTATATGTATTGTCTTGCTATGAGTAAACTACGAGTATTACATTTTTCAACATCAATAATCAATTAATTATAATGTTATTTTGGTGAACAATGTTTCTGATTCACATGAGTACTACTGAAAAAATATAAGTACTGAAAAGAATTTAGGTAGTTAAAGAAATGATAATATGTGACAATTTCGTGACTTGTTTTTAGGAGTTATTTCTTTCATGGCTTACAATTACAGTGACATGCCTCATAGCCATCAGGCATTTGATAGAAGATGCAAATATTAGATCTTTTAATCCACTTTCAAATACACTCCTGGAAATTGAAATAAGAACACCGTGAATTCATTGTCCCAGGAAGGGGAAACTTTATTGACACATTCCTGGGGTCAGATACATCACATGATCACACTGACAGAACCACAGGCACATAGACACAGGCAACAGAGCATGCACAATGTCGGCACTAGTACAGTGTATATCCACCTTTCGCAGCCATGCAGGCTGCTATTCTCCCATGGAGACGATCGTAGAGATGCTGGATGTAGTCCTGTGGAACGGCTTGCCATGGCATTTCCACCTGGCGCCTCAGATGGACAAGCGTTCGTGCTGGACGTGCAGACCGCGTGAGACGACGCTTCATCCAGTCCCAAACATGCTCAATGGGGGACAGATCCAGAGATCTTGCTGGCCAGGGTAGTTGACTTACACCTTCTAGAGCACGTTGGGTGGCACGGGATACATGCGGACGTGCATTGTCCTGTTGGAACAGCAAGTTCCCTTGCCGGTCTAGGAATGGTAGAACGATGGGTTCGATGACGGTTTGGATGTACCGTGCACTATTCAGTGTCCCCTCGACGATCACCAGTGGTGTACGGCCAGTGTAGGAGATCGCTCCCCACACCATGATGCCGGGTGTTGGCCCTGTGTGCCTCGGTCGTATGCAGTCCTGATTGTGGCGCTCACCTGCACGGCGCCAAACACGCATACGACCATCATTGGCACCAAGGCAGAAGCAACTCTCATCGCTGAAGACGACACGTCTCCATTCGTCCCTCCATTCACGCCTGTCGCGACACCACTGGAGGCGGGCTGCACGATGTTGGGGCGTGAGCGGAAGACGGCCTAACGGTGTGCGGGACCATTGCCCAGCTTCATGGAGACGGTTGCGAATGGTCCTCGCCGATACCCCAGGAGCAACAGTGTCCCTAATTTGCTGGGAAGTGGCGGTGCGGTCCCCTACGGCACTGCGTAGGATCCTACGGTCTTGGCGTGCATCCGTGCGTCGCTGCGGTCCGGTCCCAGGTCGACGGGCACGTGCACCTTCCGCCGACCACTGGCGACAACATCGATGTACTGTGGAGACCTCACGCCCCACGTGTTGAGCAATTCGGCGGTACGTCCACCCGGCCTCCCGCATGCCCACTATACGCCCTCGCTCAAAGTCCGTCAACTGCACATACGGTTCACGTCCACGCTGTCGCGGCATGCTACCAGTGTTAAAGACTGCGATGGA
This sequence comes from Schistocerca cancellata, assembly GCF_023864275.1. Lineage (NCBI taxonomy): Eukaryota > Metazoa > Arthropoda > Insecta > Orthoptera > Acrididae > Schistocerca > Schistocerca cancellata. Next base: position 523,023,979 of record NC_064630.1, on the reverse strand, counting down.
GCTCCGTATGCCACGGCAAACTGGCTGACACTGACGGCGGCGGTGCACAAATGCTGCGCAGCTAGTGCCATTCGACGGCCAACACCGCGGTTCCTGGTGTGTCCGCTGTGCCGTGCGTGTGATCATTGCTTGTACAGCCCTCTCGCAGTGTCCGGAGCAAGTATGGTGGGTCTGACACACCGGTGTCAATGTGTTCTTTTTTCCATTTCCAGGAGTGTACATTTCACATTGCACGTCGCTTGGTATGACACACCAAAAACACCGCATGAATCGTAAACAGTCTATAAATGGACTGTAGAAAACTCGCGTCATAGTGAACTGCTGCTTTCAACACGCTCCTCGACTGGAGGAGTGTACAAATAAAGTACTTCACTCTCCTGATTACACTTATCTGTTGTCGTGAAATGTGCGCACGTCGACGAGTCTTGGCAGTCATCTGCAAGACTGAATCTTAGGCGACAGACGAAGATAAAACAATGCCACACCCACGTGCCTCATCCAATTATTCTGTTCGCAAAGCTTTTGACCATCAAAAATAAAAGCAGCTCCACCACAGAGTTGTAATCAAGGACTATCAACTCAGTTTATTCAGTATTTATTTAGCTTTCCTTCAAATTGGCATATAAACTACAATAATAGTAATTTTCGAACGCTGGCGTTCCTTTTCAAATCATTATCTGCGTCCCATACTGTCTGGCAGCAAAATAATTCCAATGACACATTAGATAGAATTACTTATACACGAAATTAGTCTTTTATATGAGAAAGCGGGTGGAATTATTTTCTGGACATAAAGTGGAACTCTGATGTCATCAAGACATTTGAAGTAGCTGATGTGTATGTGTTTACCTTGACACTATAAAAAAATTGTACCGCCAGATTATCGCTACGTTTTTCGTAATCTGTCCTTGCAATCATGTGCATTTGACAGTGATTGTTGCTAGTGATGATAGATCCACTCTGGCTGCTCCAGTAAGACTATGTTTGTTCTGGCAAAATGTTGTATAATATTTCTCTGTCTCAGGAACGGAGCTTTAATACGCACAGCTATCCCGATGGGTAACTCTCAGCTCTGCGTGAAGTGTATGAATCTGTCAGATATTCGAATATTATGTGCGTACGGCTGTATTTACACGATGGGCATTCCTTTCTGAGTGATTGTACAGCACGCCAAGCAGTATTAATTGAAAACGAAACGCAGCTTCTCTTAGTTCCACACACACCTCGCCCTCCTCACATCTGGCTATTGGCACTTGAGGGGCATCTTTGGGGATGGAACGTGCTCCAGGATTTCCTCGAATGACAGGCACCATTGAGGCTAGCTTGACACAGGCATTGAATTCAGTGAACAATGGCATGCTGGAGGAGTACCAACTCAAGCAGCCCTCTACACCATGAGCCATTTCCAGTTGCAGCAGGCTGTGTGGCGTCACTGCCACCCACGCAGCTGAGACACAGTGGGGGAAGGCAGGGGTGGTGACCGACACACAGCCCCCAGTAGCGCGATTTCTCTCTTCGTGTGAGGATTCAGTGTCACACAGGCTACACGAGACTGATGAGTGTGGCATTGGGAGCAGCAGTCGACACAGCTGGTCACAGTGACCATTTTGGTGCGGCTCCCCGCGCCCAACAGGCCCTACACCAAGTTCTACAACAATCCATCGTACGTCGCGTGCCATTTTCAATGTGACGAGTTCCCTCTGCAGCTGACATAACCTCTTGCTCCAATTGAGACGCGAAACAGGCACTAACTATGTTTACTGGTGTTTCTGGGTCATAAACTCTGGAGTTACCCGACGGCAAACATTCGCCCTCCCTAAGTTTCCCTGCGCTACCACCAACATTCTCAGTAGTCGTAGCTATACTCGTTTAGCAGTAATAAAAAGAGAAACAAAATTGATTCAACTAATATGTGAGTCGCTAGGTTTTACACTTCATACATTGTTTCTGTAAACTGAAACAAGAAGTATGTCCCTTTATGTGACAGAATCCCACTATGCAACAGAACAGTGAACATCACAATGTCCATCCATAATCGATTTCTTTATTGTATGGGTTTTCGGGGTCAAACTTCGAAGTCATCAGTTCCTCATTCTTGAAACAAGCCCAGAGAGAATGGCGTTGCGAAGCACCAGTGAAAGCTATTACCACCTATTATGGAAAATACGATGAAACCTCTACATCATTGACAATTCTGAGAATTAAAAGCAGTTTCAGAAAACGTGTAAACATTGTCGAAACTGAAACTTCCTGGGAGATTAAAACTGTGTGCCCGACCGATACTCGAACTCGGGCCTTTGCCTTTCGCGGGCAAGTGCTCTACCAACTGAGCTACCGAAGCACGATTCACGCGCGGTCCTCACAGTTTTACTTCTGCCAGTATCTCGTCTCCTACCTCCCGAGTTCGAGTCTCGGTCGGGCACACAGTTTTAATCTGCCAGGAAGTTTCATATCAGCGCACACTCCGCTGCAGAGTGAAAATCTCATTCTGGATTCTCGAAACTGGTATTGTGTGCGTACTTGAGACGGGCGCCGTCCTTCAGTCTCATCTGTAGCCGGAAACACTCCCGCCGCCATCATACAGCCTGTACGAGATACACACTCCTCCCAACAGACTTTGAGGAATACGTGTAGCCGGTAGAGAAAACCCCATTACGTCAAACATGAACTATCCAAAATAAGTTTCTCACTACTTTGATAACAACATAGTTCGTGCGTTTTGGTCGGCTGTCTGAGACCACCTTGACAAGGGATATCGTAACGTGCAGTCACCTGAGGAATAGAGCTAAAAGTAAACTGCATGCTCTGAGCACTTTGTGTCTTGGTCGCAATCGTAACTATGTATCTCGTTTACATGGTATATCGGTCAACTCCCATCGAAGTAAGTGTCAAACTTGAACCGTGTACATAGTCACATTACATCAGGAAGAGTTTCTAGCATGGAAACTTTCAGAGGAATTGGCTTATCTACATGTACATCCATAGCCAGCGACCCACTGTGAGGTTTCGTGACAGAGGGTCCTTCCATTTGTACTGTTCATTAGTGCTTAATTCTGTTCCATTCACGTACAAAGCATCCGAAGAATGTTTGGCTTAATGCATTGTGCCCACAGTAACTAGCCTGATATTGTCTACGCCATTCCTTGAAGCTGATCCTCGTAACAATGTGCAAGCTTTCACGGAATGTTCTACGTAGTTGTTAGTCAGTTACACGAACCATACGGCTTATTGAATGATTCGATCATTGAAATGATGTGGCGTGAGTCCATTTGCAGGATACGCCTACATGATAAATTTTAACAGCAATGTACACTTTATTGTTTTCAGTCCTACTACGTCTTTTCTTTTTCTCTCTATTTTTTTATTTTTTATTTTATTTTTTGCTCCTGGTTTGAATCAGAAATTCATCAACTGAGTAGAAGGAGTTGACAAGGAGAAATTTCTTTATATTAGGTTTAAAACTAGCCTCACTACCTGTCAGGCATTTTACGTTATTAGGTAAATAATTAAAAATTTTTGTTGATGCATGTTGAACTCCTTTCTGAGAAAGTGAAAGATTTATCAGTGAATAACAGAGCCCATTGATAGGTACCCACACGACGTCCGTGGATAACCAAATGGTTCAAATGGCTCTGAGCACTATGCGACTTAACTTCTGAGGTCATCAGTCGCCTAGAACTTAGAACTAATTAAACCTAACTAACCTAAGGACATCACACACATCCATGCCCGAGGCAGGATTCGAACCTGCGACCGTAGCAGTCCCGCGGTTCCGGACTGAGCGCCTAGAACCGCTAGACCACCGCGGCCGGCCGTGGCTAACCCCTACATATATTTCTTACTTCTGCCTTTGTGCAATCAATACTTTCTTTATCAGTGATGAGTTACCCCAGAAAATGATTCCGTACGAAATTACTGAGTCTAAATATGACAATTTATTTTACGACGTTGATACGTTTGTTTCCAAGATTAACTACTGTACGAAGGTCATAGAATTAAAATCCATTTCAGTTGCTAGTAATTTTCTTAATTCGTACCACGACTGGTTTCGAAGCTTAAAGCTTCATCTTCAGGTGCCAACAACTGCGAAAAAGAGGAGGGGTTACTAACGCACAAGTACTACAGGGTTGACATACTAAAATGTAGCCGTCCGGGGTGGCCGAGTGGTTCTAGGCGCTGCAGTCTGGAACCGCGCATGCCTCGAGCATGGATGTGTGTGCTGTCCTTAGGTTAGTTAGGTTTAACTAGTTCTAAGTTCTAGGGTACTGATGACCTCAGAAGTTAAGTCCCATAGTGCTCAGAGCCATTTGAACCATTTTGAACTAAAATGTAAATTACATTTCAATAAAATGTACTGGCAGTATTATGAAAGCAAGAATGTGTGGCACTCGGACCACCCAGGTATTGGGGATCACATCCACATCAACCGCACGCATGAGACAGAAACAAAAATGCTAACTTCAGGGAGGTTTATGGAAAAAAATGGCTCTGAGCACAATGGGACTTAACATCTAAGGTCATCAGTCCCCTAGAACTTAGAACTACTTAAACCTAACTAACATAAGGGCAGCACGCACATCCATGCCCGAGGCAGGATTCGAACCTTCGACCGTAGCGGTCGCGCGGTTCCAGACTGAAGCGCCTAGAACCGCTCGGCCACTCCGGCCGGCATTTGTGGAAATAAATGACCTCAATAGTAATGTAAATAAATAAGTAACTGAGTTCACGAGTGGGGATAGCAACCACAGCGCCCGCCTGGACAACACTGCACGGAAGGTCTACTGCAGACGGCCGAGAAGCCAGCTGACCGCGACGGGGGAGGCACTGACGAAGAGCCAATGCGGTGGGGGACCGAAGTAAATAACCACAGAAGAGCCCGAATCAGAGACTGACTGGTCCGTCCGCTTCCATAAGTGTGGTTCACAGGATCGATACAAACCAGAACTACAGATACACTGATAAGACTAAACATTATGACCACTGCCCACCGCAACGTTGTATGCGTCCTGGTTGCGCTGCGAGCACGTGACGCGGTAACAAAAGTACATAAGCGGAGCACACGCGGACTGGAGTCAGCATAGCAAAGATCTGAGCTGCAAATTGTGAAATCCATTGAGACAAGCTACTCTGACAAATGGCAGATTATTATTGCGCAGAGCCTGTGAACGAGTATCTCGAAAACGACGAATGCTGGTCGAATGTTCACGCGCTACTGCAGCGAGTATCTACGGAAAGAGGCAGAAGTGAGTGAAACTACCACTAGGCGCTAAATGGTTAGAAATCCACGACTCTTCACAGAACGTAGATTTTGGTGGCTTGTCTGCTCTGCAACGTAGGATAAATGGTCATCTGTGGCAACTCTGCCGAAAGAGTGCAATGCTGGTGCACGCACAAATTTTACGGAGCACACTGTTCATCGTAAAACGTTGAACATGGATCTCCACAGCAGACCACCCCTACATGTTTACATGTTGACCAAACGACAACGTTAATTACGATTGCAGTGACTACAGGACCGTCGGGATTCGACCATCGATCAATAGAAACATGTCAACTCTTCGAGTAAATCATATTTTTGGTAGATCGATGGTCGTCTCCACAAACACCGACGTGCAGGTGAATGGCGGCTAGAAACATGCAGCGCGCCACGGACGCAGGCTAGTCGGAGCATTATTATCTTATGGAAGACATTCTCCTGGTCTTGTATGGGACCTGTGGTAGTAATCGAAGACACGGTGACAGCTGTGAACCATCTGCATCCCTTTATGCTTGATGTCTCTTCGACAGCGATGTCATGTTTCAACAGTATCATTGTCCGCCTCTCGGAGTCAGAGCTGCACTACAGAGGTTTGAGTAACATAATAGTGAACTCACATTGATGTCTCGACGACCAATTTCGTCTGATCCAAATCCTATAGAACCCATCTGAGTAGCTATCGGGTGCCATCACAGCGTATGCATATCGGCGGCGAGGCATTTACGAAACATTGGATGGTTTGTGCGTACAAAACTAATGCTAAATATCTAATGAAAAATACCTCCATAAACCTACCAACAAACTGTCCTATCCCTGATACGCAGGAGCAGCAATTTGCTTCCTTCCAAAGACGGACAAACAAGCTATTAAGAAGGTGGTCATGATCTTTTGGTCCATCAGTGTATAAGAATAACAGAATAACACGCGAACGTGGAGAATCGGACAACTCACCAAAATTTCGTCTCCGTATCCCACCCAGAGGTATAAAAAACTTACCTCTTACAACTTTAGTGCCATTTGAGTCATTTCTGATCCACACTAATTTTGACGCTATTTTGTGTCAGTAACACCAGTTTTCAGACTCTTAATAGCTTCTGAGCGTGCCTCGACATTATTCATGAGATGTTGGAGTATATTAGGACACTCTGGGCCAATACAAATGGTTCAATTGGCTCTGAACACCATGGGACTTAACATCTACGGTCATCAGTATTGTGGCGTTGCAAGACAGCCACGCCACTCGGAAGTAGCCGAAATGCACGCGTACACACACGCCGGCTGGCGTGAGGTCTGAAACAGGATACTTAATGAATGCTATAAATAAATGTACGGAGCTTCTGTTTACTTAACTTTAATTCATCCTTGTGGTACATCTCTCTTGATAATACAAGTGAGACTCTCAGATATGGTTAATGGCGCCTTGCTAGGTCGTAGCCATGGACTTATCTGAAGGCTATTCTAACTGTCTCTCGACAAATGAGAGAAAGGCTTCGTCAGTGTAGTCGCTAGCAAAGTCGTCGTACAACTGGGCTGAGTGCTAGAACGTCTCTCTAGACCTGCCGTGTAGTGGCGCTCGGTCTGCAATTACTGACAGTGGCGACACGCGGGTCCGACATGTACTAATGGACCGCGGCCGATTTAAAGCTACCATCTAGTAAGTGTGGTGTCTGGCGGTGACACCACAATCAGTGCCCTAGAACTTAGAACTACTTAAACCTAACTAACTTAAGGACATCACTCAACCCGCAATCATCACGAGGCAGAGAAAATCACTGACCCCGCCGCGAATCGAACCCGGGAACCCGAGCGCGGGAAGCGAGAAGGCTACCGCACGACCACGAGCTGCGGGCACTCTGGGCTAAAAGGAACGCGAAACTACGAAGAATTCGGGAGTCGGGTGATACTTTATGTCCGGACGACTTTCCGTTTTCTGCGGACTGGCGACATGCAAACCTACAAAGTGACACTAGGAAGTCACAGAGTAACATATTATAAGGTGGGGAAGCTCCCCCCCGCTGCCGGGGCACCGCTAGAAATTCTCTTACACGACAGCAGATGTCAGGTGTGTCGCACTTACGGAAGTTACCTGTCAGTATATATTTGTCTATGGTCGGACCGAGTAGGCTCAGTCAGTCTAAACACTGGCGACGTGTACGTGCAGTTTATTTTCGCGAGTTCGCGTCACTAGTGCAAGACCACGTTGTCTTACCGAGGCCGAGAATCACTACTAGCTGGAGAACGTTTCACCTACGCAGGCGAGTGATTAATCTGGTAGTAAGACGAATGCAGTAGAGGACCACGGTTTAGTTCCAGTGGAAACTGCTGACTCAAGTGATTCAGAGGTATCAAATGAACAGAAAACAGAATCTGACCACTCTGTCGATGTTCTACCTCTTAGCACAACGTAAACATGTATCATTCTACCTAACATTTTGAACGAATAAGTGCACAGTCCATTGTACGGCTTTCTTTCTTCTATTCTTTAAGTGTCGGATTTACAGATTCCACCCAAAGGCGTAAACGTCTTACCAATGACAAGCCAAAGGTGTATGCAGTACATCACGGTGCATTCGATAAGGACGGCAGGGTGAAGGACTTATGGTCAGCTACCTGATGGAGCACCCAGAATTTGTTGCGGGAGTTACACGGGAAGATGGAACAAGCCAAACGACATGTTGCAGGCAACTCACCACACTATGTTGTGGCTGTATGTCAGCTACCCGATCCTGAAACCGATAAAAAAGTGCACTGAGGAAAAAGCTCACATCACAGTTGGTAATAATGAGGAGTCCCTTGGCGTGGAAGAGCTAGATGCTTTCATGGGATTACTCTACGCTCGTGGAGTGTGTGGCACTCTGGGTATTTTACAGAAACACTCATGTAATAATAAGTGACTTTCTTTCAAAGCATCATGTCAGGGAACAGATTTACAGAAATAAGCAAACATCTTAGGTTTGATTCTATGTCTACATGAGGACAACGTAAGGCAACTGATAAATGTGGTGGTGCTTCGGATGTATGGAATCTATTTGCTGCTACAAGCCATGCAAGAACATGACGCTCGAAGAGCATCTGTAGCCCTGTGAGTGCAGGTGCCCATTCGTACAGTACGTTCCGAGTAAACCTGATAAGTATGAGAAGAAATAATAGTTTTTGCACGATGCTGACAAGCGCTAGATCCTGAATATATTCCCTTACCGTGGCAAATATGAAACTCATGATCCAAGCGAGGGGCTTGGACACCATGTCGTTATGAAGCTGGCATAGCAGTTCCTCAATTGTCGTCTTAAGATTACGAGTGATAACTTCTTCATCTCCATGAAACTGTCAGATGAGCTGAAACAAAACAGAACAAGTTTATTTAGCACTCTTCGGTAATCACTCAAAGGAATCCCTAGCGCGGTGTAAAGCGGAGACGACGCATTCTATTCAACACACTGGTACATGTCAGGTGACAATCTTCTCAGGATATACCAAGGGAAAAAGAAAAAAAAAGTCCTTATTCTGAGTAACGTGCATGCAGAATGTCCGAATGTCAGGTGAATGACAATACTGAGAAGAAACTTTCAGAAACTGTGAAGTTTTGTAATGTAAGCTAGGGGGGAGTCGATATAGTTGACCAAATGGCTAGACACTACAGTGACCGAGTTGGCATCCACCGATGGCCTCTGCATGTCCTTTACAATATTCTTGATCTTCTAGTGATCAATGCTCACACAATTTTCACGTTACTTACTTCTAAGAAGATTTCACACCAAGACCGCCGGCCGGAGTGGCCGATCGGTTCTAGGCGCCACAATCTGGAATCGCGCAACCGCCACAGTTGAAGGTTCGAATCCTGCCTCGGGCATGGATGTGTGTGATGTTCTTAGGTTTAAGCAGTTCTAAGTTCTAGGGGACTGATGACCTCAGAAGTTAAGTCCCATAGTGCTCCGAGCCATTTGAACACCAGACTTTGCATTCAGAGTAGCAGGCGAGTGTGCTGCCCCTTGCAAACTGCAGAGAGGAACCAATCCCCCCCCCCCCCCCCTTGCAGGCACTCGATACAGTCTCTGGCCATTATGGAAACAGACGGCGTTGTCAAATTCAGGTTGCCTGCAAACAACAAAAAGGGTATAATACTTATACGTATGCTTCAAGTGCAAAAATTATGTGTGTAAAAGATGCCAAATCAACACTCATGTCGAATTCTGAACTGTGAGCACATCCAACTTCAGACAATTCTGCCAATCGTCTATTCCTATATATTTCCGAATATTTATTATTATTGAATTAAGTTGTTTGTCCTTATGTTTTACTTCCTTTATTTCAATAAGCAAGAAAACACGTAGAGCACTTCAGTCACCCGCTGTGTTTTACAATCTTTCACACATTCTCGGTACGTATCTTATTTGTCTGTTTATGTGAGTAAAAATGCTATTCATACTCACATAAACAATGTGTTTCGACTCTGTTCTAATCTTTTTGTAAATAAAAACATTATATTATTTTTCTTACAGTATGTGATCAAAGATATCCGGACATCTGGCTGAAAATGACTTACAGGTTCGTGGAGCCCTCCATCGGCGTTCCAAAGCATCCCAAAGATGTTCTATAGGATTCGGGTTAGGACTCCTTCCAGGCCAGTCCATTACAGGGATGTCATTGTCGTGCAACCACTCCGCCACAGGCAGTGCATTCTGCTGAACAGATGCTCGATCGTGTTGAAAGATTCAGTCTCCATCCCCGAATTGCTCTTCAACAGTGCGAAGCAAGAAGGTGCTTAAAACATCAATGTACACCTGTGCTGTGATAGTTCCACGCAAAACAACAACATGTGCAAGACCCTAAATGAAAAACACGACCTCACCATAACACCATCACTTCCGAATTTTGCTGTTGGCATTACACATGTTGGCAGATGACGTTCAACCGGATTTCGCCATACGCACACCCTGCCATCGGATGGCCACATTGTGTACCGTGATTCGTCACTGCGCACAATGTTTTTCAACTGTTCAATCGTCCGGTGTTAACGATCCTTAAACCAAACGAGGCGTCCTTTGCCTTGTGAGCAGCTGCTCGACCATAAAATCCAAGTTTTCTCACCTCCCGCCTAACTGTTATAGTACTTTCTGTGGATCCTGATGCAGTTTGGAATTCCTGTGTGATGGTCTGGATAGATGTCTGCCTATTACACATTACAAACCTCTTCAACTGTCGACGGTCTCTGTCAGTCAACAGACGAGGTCGGCCTTTACGATTTTGTGCTGTACGTGTCGCTTCACGTTTCCACTTAACTATCACATCGGAAACAGTGGACCTTGGGGTGTCCAGGAGTGTGGAAATCTCGCATACAGACGTATGACACAAGTGACACACAATCACCTGATCACGTTCGAAGTCCGTGAGTTCCGCGGAGCGCCCCATTGTGCTATCTCATGATATCCAATGACTACTGAGGTCGCTGATATGGAGTACCTGGCAGCAGGTAGCAGCACAATACACCTAATATGAAGAACGTATGTTCGGGTGGTGGGGGGTGTCCAACACCTTCAATCAAGTAGTGTACTTGTTCTAATGACGATTTATGAAAGACTATTGGATTTCTTCCATAAAATTTAAAATAAAAAAGAGTTTGCTTCTAAAACTGTATGTTGGGCAGTGAACTAGTCATTTTAGTGACCGAATATGCTTTATTCACAGCTTTAGAGTCTTCTTGAACGTATTGTCAACAAGGCGACACTCAAAACATCGCCAAAATACGAATAAAACGGTGGTTTCCTACTGTGAGTCAAAAATGACATACGTGGTACTACTTACTAGGCGTACGGCGAAGTCCGGTAATTCTTGTGTTATGTAACGACTTAATGCACGAAGATCAACAGTAAGTGAACTTAATATACTCCTTCCAGTTCAAGTTTTCGTCAGTTTGTACACCAAAATAATTTGAGCACTCTTAACTTTTTTACGGACTCCTGTTCATGTGCTACGTTGGCACTATTTGTTGTACAGAATTAAATGTAGTGAGTTCTTTCAGATTTCTGTAGAGTCCTTTTTCAGCGAACCACTTAATAATTCATTCGAAAGTGTCATTTAAGAACTCTCCTATAGGTTTCTCTTTAATGGGCGTTATTACTAATAGCGTCAGTAATCAGCAGTAATCAACGGCGAGAGGATGCTGAAGGCAATGGAAACCACAGCATTAAAGACAGAAAACGTGTATCCACAGTAAATGTGGCCTGTAATTGAAAAAGGGTCACGATGACCTCTCCATTGGCATACGATTCCGGAATAGTCTCCCATTCGGATCTGCAGGAGAGGACTGCCAGTGCGAAGGTGACGATGAGAAAAAGGTTTAACAATCAACGAAAACCCAACATCCTACGAGCCGTGTCGTGGAATGTCAGAAGCTAGAACGTGATAGGTAAGACAGAAAATTTGAAAGGGGCGATGCAAAGGCTCAATATAGATATAGCATAGGTAAAATGGAAAGAAGATATGGACTTCTGGTCAGATGAGTATAGAGTAATACCAACAGCAGCAGAAAATGGTATAGCGGGAGTAGGACTCATTACGAATACGAAGCGCAGAGAGTGTGTTACTGTAAACAGTTCAGTGATAGGGTTACTCTTATCAGAATCGACAGCAAACGAACACCGACAACGATAGTTCAGGTATACATACCGACGTCGCATGCCGATGATGAAGAGATAGAGAAAGTATATGAGGATATTGAACAGGTAATACAGTATACCAGGGGAGGTGAAAATCTAATACCCATGGGGGACAGGAATGCTGCTGTACAGGAAGGTGTAGAAGAAAATATTATGGGAGAATGTAGGCTTGGGACAAGGAATGAGAGAGGAGAAGGACTAATTGAGTTATGTAATAAATTTCAGCTAGTAATAGCGAATACTCTGTTTAAGAATCACAGAAGGAGGAGATATACTTGGAAAAGGCTGGGTGATACAAGAAGATTTCAGTTAGAGTAATCATCCTCACGTTGAGGTTCAGGAATCAGAGACTCAATTGTAAAGATTACCCAGGAACAGATAGACTCAGATCACAATGTAGTAGTTATAAAGAGTACGCTGAAGTTTAATAGATTGGTTAGGAAGAATCAATACTCAAAATCTGGGATACGGAAATACTAAGGAATGACGAGACATGCTTGAAGTTCTCTAAGGCTGAAGATACAGCAATAAGACATTGCTCAGTTTGCAGTGCTGTTGAAGAGAAATGGACATCTCTAAAAAGAGTAACTAAGAAATTGGGAAGAAAATATTGTTACAAAGAAGATAAGTTTATCGATGAAAGAAGGAAGTGCAAAAACATGCATGGAAATTTAGGACTACAGAAATACAAGTCACTGAGGAATGACATAAACACGAAGTGCAGGGAAGCTAAGACGAAATGGCTGCATGAAAAATGTGAAGAAAGCGAAAAAGAAACGATGGTCGACATGACAGACTCAGCATATACGAGAGTCGAAACAAGTTTCGGTGAAAGTAAAAGCAAGCTGGTAACATTAAGAGTGCAACGGAAAGTCCTTTGCTAAATGCAGAGGAGAGAGCGGATAGGTGGAAAAAGTACAATGAAGCCCTCTTTGAGGGGGAAGAAATGTCTGACGTGACCTAAGAAGAAACGGGAGTCTGTTTAGAAGAGATAGGGGATCCAGTATTACAATCAGAATTCGAGAGAGCTTTGGAGGACTTAAATCAAATAAGGCGGAAGGGTGAGATAACATTCCAGGAGAATTTCTAAAAACATTGAGGGAAGTGCCAATAAAACGGCTATTCACGTTGGTGTGTAGGATGTATGAGTCTGGCGACATACCATCTGACTTTCGGAAAAAAATCACCCACGCAGTTCTGAAGACTGCAAGAACTGACAAGTGCGAGAATTATCGCACAATCAGAATAGCAGCTCATGCGTCCAAGTTACTTACCAGTATAATATACAGAAGAATGGAAAAGAAAATTGACGATGTGTTAGATCGCTATCAGTTTGGCTTCAGGAAACGTGAAGTCACCAAAGTGGCAATTACAACGTTGCGGTTGATAATGGAAGCAAGACTAAATAAAAAAAAATCAAGACAAGTTCACAGGATTTTTCGACGAGGAAAAAGCATTCGACAACGTAAAACGGTACAAGATGTTACAAGTTCTGAGAAAAATAGGTGTAAGCTATAGAGAGGGACGGGTAATGTACAACATACACAAGAGCCAACAGGGAATAATGAGAGTGGACGACGAAGAACGAAGTGCTAGAATTAAAAAGGCAGTAAGACAGGGATGTAATCTTTCGCAACTACTGTTCAATCTGTACATCGAAGAAGCGATAGTGGCAATAAAATAAAGGTTCAGGAATCAAATTAAAGTTGAAGGTAAAAAAAGGATATGAATGATACTATTCGCTGATGACATTTGTATTCTGAGTGAAACTGAAGAAGAATTACGTGGACTGCTGAATGAAATGAACAGTCTAATGTGTACAGAATCTGGATTGAGAGTAAATAGGAGATTGACCAAAATAACGAGAAGTAACAGAAATAAGAACAGCGAGAAACTTAACATCAGGACTGATGATCAAGAAGTAGATGAAGTTAAGGAATTCTGCTACCAATGCAGCATAATAACCAGTGACGGACGGGGCAAGGAGGATATCAAAAGCAGGATAGCACTAGAAAAAAGGGCCTTCTTGGCCAAGAGAAGTCTGCTAGTATCAAACTTAGGTCTCAATTTGAGGAAGAAATTTCTGATAATGTACAGGTACGTCTGGTGCACAGAATTCTATGATAGTGGGAAAACGGTAACAGAAGAGAATCGAAGCATTTGAGATGTGGTGCTACAGACGAATGTTGAAAGTTAAGTGGCCTGATACGGTAAAAAATGAGGAGGTTCTGCACAGAATCGGAGAGGAATGAGAACGTTGACAAGGTGAAGGGAACGGGTTGATAGGACATCAAGGAATGACGTCCATGGTACTAGAGGAAGCTCTAGAGGGCAAAAACTGTAGAGATTGGAATACATTCAGCAAATAATTGAGTACGTGCATTGCAAATGCTACTCTCAGATGAAGAGATTGGCACAGGAGAGAAATTCGTGGAGGGCCGCATTAAACAAATCAGAAGACTGATGGCTCAATAAAAAAGTAACGTCAGTACCTTCACGCAGCTTTCATTTTAACGTTTGCAGCGTCTCCATGATGTTTTCCCGGTGGAGAAGTAAATCTGTGAACAACTGCGTTGCCCTTCCTCGTATACGTTCGGTATCCCCTGTTAGTCCGACATGGTATGGGTCTCAGACACTTGAATTATATGGCACAGTATTTGTTTGTAAGTAACGGCCTTTACAGACTGAATTTTTTTGGTATTATACCAGTCCGGCGTTGTTATCATTCGGTGCAGCTGATTAACTTTTCCGTGTCGTGCTGACCCACCTAAACTTGGAGCGGTGCTGGCGCCAAACACGCCCTCTGACCTGCCTATGAACGCCAAAGCGTGCCTGCTGTGGTCACAGCTGCGCACGAAGAACGAAAACTGTGCACGAAGTTCAGTTTCACAGCACTGGCGTCTGGTTCTCTTCACTGAGGCTTACAGGATTTGTCAAATGCTTCATGATCGTCATAAAGCAGTAGGCAAACAAGTAGCTGTCATGAAGGTATGAAACCCGAAATCACATGGCTTCAGCCGGGAAGTAAGCCGACCATGTTTTCAGCTGGTAATATGTAGGGCAGTCACACTTCTCTGATCGCTTTCGAGGGTAATTTAATAGCTGTGTAATACGAGGACAGGATCCTTCAACCTACTGTACAGCTATACAGTCAACATTCCAGTGGTGAATTGGTCTCAAGGTGATAATGCTCAAGCACACGGCACCTGAGTCATGAACACCATTCTCCAGAAGGTAGAAATCAACCGAATGGAATGGTCTTCTGTCTCAGCTTCCTAGACACCAATTAAGTTTGCCTGGCGACAACTGAAACCCGCAATGCTCAGTCATAGGGGCGCTTCTTCATACACTTGTTGGTCCTCAGCAGAGCCGCTTCGAATGGCGAAAGAGGCTTCAGGAGGAATTTCGCGACCATCGTGTGAACAGCATAAGAAAGAGAATCCAAGACTCTCACAATGCAAAAGGTGAAGTAACATCTTACTGAATGTTACCCAGCAGTAGATTCCCAATGTCACCCCAAATATATACAGGGCTATTACAAATGATTGAAGCGATTTCATAAATTCACTGTAGCTCCATTCATTGACATATGGTCACGACACACTACAGATACGTAGAAAAACTCATAAAGTTTTGTTCGGCTGAAGCCGCACTTCAGGTTTCTGCCGCCAGAGCGCTCGAGAGCGCAGTGAGACAAAATGGCGACAGCAGCCGAGAAAGCGTATGTCGTGCTTGAAATGCACTCACATCAGTCAGTCATAACAGTGCAGCGACACTTCAGGACGAAGTTCAACAAAGATCCACCAACTGCTAACTCCATTCGGCGATGGTAAGCCTCTGTAAGGGGAAATCAACGGGTCGGCCTGCAGTGAGCGAAGAAACGGTTGAACGCGTGCGGGCAAGTTCCACGCGTAGCCCGCGGAAGTCGACGAATAAAGCAAGCAGGGAGCTAAACGTACCACAGCCGACGGTTTGGAAAATCTTACGGAAAAGGCTAAAGCAGAAGCCTTACCGTTTACAATGGCTACAAGCCCTGACACCCGATGACAAAGTCAAACGCTTTGAATTTTCGGCGCGGTAGAAACAGCTCATGGAAGAGGATGCGTTCAGTGCGAAACTTGTTTTCAGTGATGAAGCAACATTTTTACTTAATGGTGAAGTGAACAGACACAATGTGCGAATCTGGGCGGTAGCCAATCCTCACGCACTCGTGCAGCAAATTCGCAATTCACCAAAAGTTAACGTGTTTTGTGCAATCTCACGGTTTAAAGTTTATGGCCCCTTTTTCTTCTGCGAGAAAAACGTTACAGGACACGTGTATCTGGACATGCTGGAAAATTGGCTCATGCCACAACTGGAGACCGACAGCGCCGACTTCATGTATCAACAGGATGGTGCTTGTAATGGTCGCCTAGTCTTAGATATAGCTAATTGCTATAATCGCACTATTTCACTCCCATTTACGGAGCTTGTTAGCACTTGATGTTAGGTTGGCCCCATTAAAATGCATTGTGTTGTGGTAATCGCTGCCACTTGCTGGATCGCTGCTGTGTCTCGATGCTGATGCTGGCTCTAAATCTGGTTGTCTAGGGTTAAAAACATGAGGTCCCGTGTTTTTTATGTGCTTTTGATGATAAAGAACGAGCGAAACCAACAAATATGTAAACTTCAAATATTTATTACTCTGGTGGCCATCTTAATTCCACTGTCCACCAAAGACCATGACACAACACAAAGTAGTACTTCCTTTACATGTTCTCTGCATTGTTTATCCACCTCAAACAATAACACACAAACACACTTTACCAAAGTGACATTCCGACTGCCTCCCGACCCTTCTTGCTGCTTGTATTTATAACATTGTCTAAGAACTACTAAAAAGAGATATAGTTTATAAGTCACATGTACATCTGTTATCATAATTTGTGCAGAAAAGTTATTAATTTGCATCGAGTGACATAATTTAACATGTTATTAAAATGACAGACAGATTTGTTGACTTGACAGAATAATTCTTTGTTACAAAAAGGCCGTTTTTTAGAAGTTTTTCAATTGACTTCTCTAATTTGCATAAATAAGTAAATAACATGAATTATTAAGAATTACATTGGTTTTCGTCTAAATTAGGATTGATTTCGTGAATACTGAGTGAAACCGCTCCTAGTGAACAAATAGGTTTCACTGGGTGATTTTTATTTAAGGAGATCCAAAATACCTAAGTTGGCCACTATTTTTCGTACTTCATATCAATTATTTAAGATGAACTTAGTGTTTTTACATGATGACATTTGCTGTATCAGTGATCAAGTGATATAAACTTTTGTGTGGGTCAGTTATTCAGTATAATTTAATGGGTTGACTGTTTATGGAGACATGTTATGCAATCATTGTTAACATACACAATAAATTTTCTATAATCATAAATACTCGTTAAACTGGTTGAATTTGGAGGGTATCGCATACTTCGGTACAGTAAAGCCTTTAATATGTTCCGTTACATGCTCCACCGCACTTCCATCATGATGTTCAGCATTTCTTAAACAGGAGATTGGAAAACCGATGGATCGGTCGTGGTGGAGATCATGATCAGCAATTCATGTCATGGCCTCCACGCTCTCCCGACTTAACCCCATGCGATTTCTTTCTGTGGGGTTATGTGAAAGATTCAGTTTTTAAACCTCCTCTACCAAGAAATGTGCCAGCACTGTGAGATCGCTTCAACGATGCTTTCGAACTCATTGATGGGGACATGCTGCACCGAGTGTGGGAGGAACTAGATTATCGGCTTGATGTCTGCCGAATCACTAAAGGGGCGCATATCGAACATTTGTGAATACCTAAAAAACTTTTTGAGTTTTTGTATGTGTGTGCAAAGCATTGTGAAAATATCTCAAATAATAAAGTTATTGTAGAGCTGTGAAATCGCTTCAATCATTTGTAATAACCCTGTATTAACGTACAAATGATTAAAATTATTTCCGTGTAAAATAATATTTCAATTAGCCCCAAACCTCAGTAGCCCTTTTACATAGTTATTTGATTAAAATAGTACCATAAAGAAGAGGAATTATCCAGAAGTACTCCTCACACTGTCACGTGAAAGCTGCATTATTTTCTTTCCTTTTTGCTGTCAACCCCTATAAGAAGGTTGCATAGGGGCGGTGCTACGAAGGTGGACGCAGCCAACCGAGGGGAGGCGAAGGCGACATCAATGTGGCCAGAAACGGATTGTAGAACACTATGAGTGTGGAAGGGGCAGTGTGGAACTACGAATAATGAAGTGGAAGTGCTTGCAAAAATATTTTGATTATCAGTTTTGGTATAGAACACAAAAAAACTGCAAGAAAGGTATAAAATAATGAAACAAGTTGTTTTCGATAGAGTGCCGAAGATGATTAATTAACGTGGTAGTCTGGGTACTAGCCTTGTAGATTAACAGTCGGTGCCGCAAAACAAAGTAAAAATAACAGCTGATAACTCAAACCGAATAAATGAAGGTCTGTTCTTACATTTAATCGTTTTCCCCCAAATAATCCACAACAATTGAACAACAAACTCATACAGAGTTGACCACGATTTCGCGGTCTTAGCAAGGCACTACATCAAATTTAGAAGGCAGAATGTAACACTTTTTCGATATAAATTCTATGGAACTGACATGCAGCATACATAAAATTTGATATTCCACACGTGTTATAACAAAGACTGTGTAAAGATATACGCTTCCGAACAGACTGGAGAAAGAGCAGATGTTTGGTAGATACCGTAGCTAAAATATTAGCCGCGCTGTGGATCCGCTTTGGGAAATAGTATCAATGGCTTGAAATGCGCGCTCGGTATGCATGTTGGTGGTTCCCGTCCGAGATGTAGATAGGGCACTACCTGCAGCTATCGTGGTTACGGGGTGGAGTCATCTGCAAGTTGTCGCTCATGTCTGAACAAGTGACGCTTCCAGCTTGGGTTCTTAGACCATCAACAGTTCGGACAGGCAGCTGATGGCAGTGTTAACGACTGTTGGCGTTGTTTGCAGCGTACAGGTATAGCAGGCAGAGCTTAAAACTGATCTGCTTAGAAATGACATGAGTCATTCGGTTGTGAGCAGAGCAGACGATCTCAATCATAGGGTCCGTACAGTCTGTGACACTCTTGGTTGCAGATTTCTGAACGTGCGCTATGGGGTGGAGAATAATATAGAAATTCCCGTAACAGATCACATGAGCACTAGACAGAGGATGCAGCTGCTTGGGCAGAAGAGTGCTTGTGGAGTGCCCGTGAGTGCTCTTTCTTTTTTTAATGTTAAGCGATAGTCTGAGGTCCTCTAAGAAACTCTCGCCAGTCAATAAGCAGAGGGGGAATTCAAATGACGTAAAAGACTTTTCAAATGTCGAGATTTTAACGCGATCCTCAGGGAAAACTACACAGCTCTTCCTAGGAAAAAAAACAGACTTCTAATCATTCAAGACGAGCGATTATGGTGCTCGTTGCCTTCACTGAACAGTAAGAGAATGATAGTTTAGTTCGGACACTGCGCACAACGACTGTACCATCACAGTGAAAATAATAAATTTAGGAATGCAACAGGTTATATTTATTGTTAGTGCCTCGCTTAACCATGGAAAAGTTGTAGGAAATTTAAAGGGTCTTGCAATCTAAATGAGGTCTGAGCACTACAGATTCTATTTGCTGTAATTACTAGACACAATACAGTAGTAGCTAACAGAGAGCCAAATTTTGTAAAAATCCAGATGGAATTCTTACAAAAATGGGGAAGTACCAAATTATTTAACATGTTATCATATTTTCGGCAACTTGTGGATTCAACGTTAGTGAGACACAATTATAAAATGTAATCAAATGGCTGACTCAAGTTGCGTGCCAGCAAAGTAAGTGGCGAGTAGCTCGGAGAACGTATCACAACACAGCAGGCTGTGAAACTTTCCCAAAAATCAGCAAAACATTCGACGAGCAGCACCAGACAGTGGGTGGGAGACGAAAGTTTTGCTGTCCGGTAACCAGTGCTATGGCGTCCAGAACAATAATGCTACGAAACTTAGTTCTGCATCCTCTATTCTCTACTTCCAAAAACTGTACATACAAGGGGCGACTAAATCCTGTTGCCTACGTGATGGACGAGAACATCGCTTATTGCATGAAAAAACTGGGAATGCAGCAGAAACATCCCATTCTTGGCTTACAAAACACACATTAACAAACTCGAGGATGGTACTGGCCTAGGGCAGTGTCTCGTAGATTGGTCGGCCTCAACGCGCCAAGCATGGTAGTGGAGCGAGTCAGTTTGTTTGGATGATCAAAATTTTTGAGCGAAAACAACCCACTTTCTCACGCTGGCCGAGAAGCGCCATGGCGTCTCGATCACTAATGGGGGCGCATAAAAGGCAAATATGACGTATTCAATTATTTTATTGGTACAGCAGCGGCGGCATGGAATTTCCCCCCTCGCCATGTCCAAGGGGAAGCAGGCGGCAGGCTCACTTCAGACCCTGAGAACACACCGGCGGTGTACCTTTCCAATGCGAAAAATATAAAGGCTTCTTCCCAAGCCGACTCTCGCATCCGTCGGCCGTCGTAATTTACTATATTATTCTTGTTATTATTATTTTGATTGTTGCCAACTTACGTGGTGGGCCTTAATAAAAATGATATTTCCTTCAATTTTGATTTACGATTAAATGCTTTTGTGAAGTTCTCCTTTTTAACAATATTAGTTTTAAATTATTTGTTACGTTAATGAATGTTAGACTCGCTGAATATTAAAACATGAGCGTGGAAGTTGAACAATGGAATAAACTTTTCATATTAATTTCCTCGGCTAGTCAGTTCACTTTAAAGCAAACAATCTTTAGTTATTAATTACAATTGCGGGCCACACGCGCGCGAGAGTATTTTTTCTTACCTCCGTTAACCATTGCATTGTAGTCGGAGTCCTGGGTCTGGCTGTTGGCTGCGGTACTGAAAATAAGAATCTTAAAGCTACGTATTTTCTGCAACGTCAGGCGGCTGTGGAGAAAAATGTATATTATGTTAATGGCGGGCGAGTTTTTCGCTTCCGCTAAATTTTTTATAAGTTAATATCGCCACGTAGTGGCGTCGTTGGCTGCGTCGCCGCTACGATTGTTGAACTGTAAATTACTCGAATGCAGGTTAATTCAAGAAAGGCGAACATGAAATCGGCAGCACCTCTTACAAATTAAAAGTGCAGAATAATATTAAATGAATATATTATCTGCTTAATTAGTACAAATATGCTTACATTTGCCAGCACTCGCAAGATGTCCGTCTACACGCAACCAAGACAAGAGAAGAAGTGAAGACGACAAAAAAATTAAGAAAAGAGCGTATCTTGTCGTCTCTTTAGATCATTTTCTTATATTTCTTTGCACTCGAAGCTTACACAGAGAAATTATTATTTTACGGCTACATGATAAAAAAATTTATATTATTCAATTTCTAAATGTCTCTTCTTTATAAATCCTGTTTAAGTATTTTCGTGTTATTTCACTGGGGACGCTATACGACGTGTCCAGTACTCTCAATAAAATAATCACGGAATTATGCCAAAAACACAAAAATATCACTTACTGATGTGTGATAGTAATGTCACAATATCACTCATTCCCTTCCCCCACCTTTTCCTTAAACACATCTGCACCCTGTATAACGGCCGCTGACTCGATCCTCCCCACTCCCTGGTGACCCCCTTTCTCTCAACCCCCAGACTGTTGCCATGCCTTTACCATTGTGTCCCACCCTCTCTCCAACTCTATACTCTCCACCTCCTTTCCTAATGCAACTTCCAGCAACTACCCCTCCCAGATGATGAGCTTCGCCCTGACATCTACCCCTCCTACCAACTCTAACCTCTCCTTCCTCCTCCTCAGGGCTCCTACCCCTTCCTTCCCCTAGTGATTTTCCCCCTCCTACACCCCCTCGCTCTCCTGTGCTCCCCTTCAGTGTCTCTGCACTCCCTCCTGTCTTGTCTTCCCTCTTCATCTCCTGCCCTGCCCATCTCCTACCTCTTGATGTGCCCTCTCTCGCCTCCTTTTCCTCTTCCTCCCGCCCCCATCCCGCCTCCCCTCATTTTCCCTCCAGTCCCTCGGCAGGTCCCTACCAGCGGTTTTTATTCTTTGTGAGTGTTCTGTCATTTCCAGTGGTTTTGTTTTTTAAGTGTCTCACTCTGTGTGATTTTTATACTGAGGACGACTTTTAACTCGTGTTTGACCCCTGTGATTTTAAATGTGAAACGAATTGCCAGCTGTGTTCTTTTAACTTTATGTCAACTTTTTAATTGTCTCCCCTGTGCATATTCCGTATTAGTGTGTATCTTAACTCCCATCATCTCAATTTCCTGTGTTTTTATGTCCCCCTTTTATCACCCCCTTTTTTGTAAGTATTCCCCTTTCATGTATGTTGTAAAACCGGTTGGCTGAAGAACGGTGGACTGTGCAGCTGCCAGCCCTCCCCTGTCCATGGGGCAGGGAATGACAGTACAGTAAAGATACTCTGAATGTACAAAAATATAATCTAATGCTGATGAATAGGAAAAACAATCCTGTAATGTTTGAATACAGTATTACTGGTCTGATGCCTGACACAGTTACTTTGGCTGATATTTGATGGTGCATAAGCTCGTAGCGTTTTTGTTTTGCATTGTTATTCCGGATATTTTGGTTACTACAAGTTTATTTATCGATTCCCATTTTTTATTTGTAGCTCACTGTTGCTAATTAAGTTAACTTAATGTCATTTGGACATAAAATGAAGTATCAAGTGGAAAATCATAACGTTTCCGAAATGTTCTTCTGTTTGAGTTCAGTAGAAGGGTGACAGCAGTGGAGGTAGCCAGAAACATTTGCGCCACTTATTGGGTAACGCCTCTGGACGGAGTACGGCAAGAAAATGGTTTTACCGTTTTAAGGAGAATTGTTCTGACGTTAGTGACTCTCCATGTTTAGGAAGACTTTTGAGTTCAATGAGGATCGTTTAAAAGCATTAATCCACAATGATCCAAGTCAGTGTAGCCTTGAACTGGAATATGTGATGAACTGTGATCATTCCACCATTGTGCAACACCTACATGCAATCAGAAAGGCTCTAAGATCTGATGAGTGGGTCCCACCTGCTCCAAGCCAACATCATAAATATCAGTGGGTTGCCATTTGCGCATCTCTGCTTGCTCGTCATCAATTGGCTAGTGAACAATGCCGACCATTCCTATCGGCCCGTGATCATGCAAACAAGTTATGCATCTAAAAGGTGCTTTATGGTTTGCCTGAAATTCGACTAAAGCGCAAGGAATTCGTAAGTAACTATACAGTGATATTTATATCACAATGGACAACCTAGCAGTAGCCTGAATTTGTACAAGTAACACAGATCACCTCTAGGTGGCGTGTCTTAGATGAACTTAAACATTTAAAAAAAATTTGTATACAGTCTAGTATGGGGAATATATAACTGAAAAATTTCTAATTAGGTAAACCCCAACATCATGGCGACTGGAAAGCAAACAATAGAAATAGTCAATCAAATACACAAGCAGAGCGGGCAAGGCATGGCAGGCAGCAAGCTAAATACAGGCACGACAAATAATATCACACAGCCGGTTCGTTCAAACTGGTAGGAAATGACAAGTAATATGGAAATGATGTAATCAGCTGTCTAGCTGCCCTATGATAACAAAAACGTTTTGACAGTCAGATTTCAGAACTGTTTCGTTAATCTCACCGGAACCTTTGAAGTGTACAATGAAGATCCTGACGAAGAATTCATTAAATAATGGCTAATATGTCCTGCAACACGCATGTAGACAGATTTAACCAATCCTCCACTTAAATATAAACTGAAACACAGGCTTGAGCAGGCCAAAATGTCAGCACTAAAGGGTAAATAGTATTTGAATGACATGCCAAAAAAAGTGGAGCCTGGTATCTTTAAATCAATATTATTTATAGGTGGAACACTCTTCTCAGCTGCTGTAATGTCAACTGGTGCCAGCAAGTGACGGGCATATGCTTAAATACGAAGATGCTCCGCCTATCTCTTCACCCTCTACCACACGTCAACCAGTCAGTGTAAAACGGGTTCACATAATCGTCAAAACGTAAAAAAAAGTACAATAATAACATAAAAATAGTTATGTTTAAAATATCTCTTTACAGCCATGGAACTACTTCAATATTGTGTAAAATAACAATTAAAAGCTTTAAAAATAACTGTACAGACGATGTATACTCAGTGTGCTTTCTATGGGGTAAGGTGGTATAACCACAATGGTTTCAAAGGTCTTTGGCATTGTGGCATCATATCCATACGTGAGTTGTGATTTGACTACAAGTACACATCTATGCTAGATTCAGTCTGTCTGTCTTATATTAACATTATTTGGCACTGTAGATATATGTGATAATGGAATAATCAGCTGCAGAGTGGTATCATATTACATACATTTTTTTAATGTAATAAAACTGATTTATTAAAAATGGTGTTATATTTCGTTAACATTTCTAGTTGGAAGTTTAAGATTGTGATATGAATGTTTATTATTTATGTACTGTTCTAAGCTACATTTCTGCCATGGATAGAACTGGTTCCTATGATTTTCTCTACGAAACAGTACATACGTGTTCACAGAATTCCGTCAAAGAGATCATAAAAATGTTTTTCACGAAAATCCAACTGTTCATTGAGAAGAACTGACGGTTCATCTCTATAATGGGCATATATCTCGATCTCCTCCAAAATATTTAATAATAAGCCTTTATTTGCGTAATGAAGGACTTGCAAATTCTGTTGTACCAGCCCTTCAGCATGTTTATTAAAACTTATGTGATGACCGAAGACTGATTTTGTTCATGTGGTACCTGATGTGTGTTCTATGTATCGTGTGGTAAAGCTCCAGCCTATTTGGCCAATGTATATTTTTCTACAATCACCACAATGGATCTTGTAAACCCCTGATCTAAGAAATCTGTCGTTATCATTACCTACAGTATGTCCTAATTTATTTTGCAAAGTATTGTTAGTTTCAAATGCTATTGTTATTTCAAAGTTGTTAAATAAATTACTGTTCCTATTTGATATGTTCACCATGTACATCATTTTTGTGTATTTATGAGCTCCTATTAGTGGTGTAATTTGTGATTGTTGCATTTTAGTAAACATAATGTCAACTTGACATGTATCAAAAGAATTGGTCTTCGCAATCTGTTTTAGAATAGTTGTTTCTTTTATAATCTCATTTTCTTCAAGGGGTAATTTTAGCATCCAGTGGATCATTGACTTAAAAAATCCTTTTTTATATTTGTCATGATGACATGACCTAGCATTAATAATAACATAAGAAGTTGTAGGTTTTCTGTATATGGCACAGCTATATTTGCCTTTGTTATTGGATATAATGAGATCCAGGCAGTTAATATGTTTTTGATTTCATTGTTCAACTGTAAATAGTTGACGGATTACAGAGTTCAATTTTGTAGTAAACCTATCGATTTCATCTTTTGGACCATTATAAAGTATTAAAGTATCATCTACGCACCATTTATAATACAAAATTTTGTTTGCCATTTCTGGATTATTTTTAAAAAAAATGTATTTCCATGTAGTTTACAAAAATATCTCTGACTGTGAAAGATAAAGAATTACACTTCACTAAGCCATCTTTTTGATAGTAGATTTTGGTATTAAAGGAGAAACAATTGTAATTAAGGGTACATTCAAATAATTCTATAAATTCCATTATTTCATTGTTAGTCATAAACTTATGTTGTAATAAATTATCTTTAATTATATTGATCGTATCATTGATAGGTAAATTTGTGTATAGATTTTTAATGTCCAATGAGGCAAAATTACACATTAGCCAAAATCTCTATACTATGGATTTGGTGAGCTAGTTCATAAATATTTTTATGCTAAAGTTATCTTCATTTACATAAAATCCTTTCAAGATATCATTAAGTTTATTCAATTTATGTGATGGACAACTCATATAGTTAACTATGAGTCGTGTCAACCCTTCTTTGTGCAACTTGATCTGGGACCTTAATTTTTGTAGTTGGGGATTCATTATTTTTATAGAATTTTCTTCCCAGGGGGCCAATAGGTGGTTATTGTTATCTACTAATTTTTTAATTTTCATCTGGAACTTAGGAGTGGAATCTTTAGTTATTTCTGAGATTTC
The DNA here is from genome assembly GCF_023864275.1 of Schistocerca cancellata. Classification (NCBI taxonomy): domain Eukaryota; kingdom Metazoa; phylum Arthropoda; class Insecta; order Orthoptera; family Acrididae; genus Schistocerca; species Schistocerca cancellata. Next base: position 522,997,863 of record NC_064630.1, on the reverse strand, counting down.
ATTTTCGCTAAAGAACGAAAGTGTTTAAGAAAGATAATCTTCTTCTTTAATGACAACAAGTGTATTACCTTTATCGGCTTCCACCACAATAGCATTTCCAACAGCTGATCATTCCATTATTACATATATCTCCAATTAGAAATAATATAAAACAGACAAGCTGAATCTAGCACAGGTGTATACTTGCAGTCAAGTCACAACTCACATATCGATATGATGCCACAATGCCAAAGACCTTCACAACATCGTTGACTTTGAAACCATTGTGGTAGTACCATCTTAGCCCATAGAGGGCACACTGAGCATACATCGTCTGTAAAGTTAGTTTTAAAGCTTTTAACTGATATTTTATACAATATTTAAGTAATTCCCTGGTTGTGAAGAGATATTTTATACATAACTATTTTTATGTTATTATGGCACAAATGGTCCTCTTTTCATCCCCACTCCACTGTGGGAGAGGTATTCATAGGGTTGTAATTGTCACCTATGAAATAATGAAGTTACTACCACAAATTATAACTGCATTGTTAGCCCTCTTCACATATTCACTCTTCAGTGCGATTCATTATTCCCAATGATGGATGACTGAGAGGAGACCTTGAGCAACTATGTCTGTATACTGGCTGCTCAGCAAACTTTCCACCTAGAATTTTATCTCTTCATCATTGACTCCAACGCAACAGTTTCTTCAACCAAGGAGAGAGCAAGTAGTCACTGTACAGAATGTCATGAGAATATGGGGTTATCGCAATGTGATAGCCCTTAGAAGTAGCATGTGTCTCCATCCTGTACAGAGAGAAGTCTGGTACTGTTGTTGAGTAATAACACGCCCTTGGACAAGTTTCAGTAATGGTTTGTCTTTAAATCCTCCCATAGCCTCATCAGGAGATTTGGTAATGTGCTCCTGTGACTGTTTGACCTTTATGAGCATGTTCTATAGATACATCATGGTAGTTTCAAAATCAGTTCAGCATGCTCAGATCTTCGCCTTCTTTAGTCGTGGTGCATCAACAAGTTTCCACGTTTCATTGTCCTCCTTTGTCTCGGTATCGTAGTGATATTCCCTGCAGCCCTCTATGATGACCAAGCAGTTAGAGAAGTCAGCTGGATTGACCTAACACAATGGCAACCTTTTCACTTCCGCCTCGATTCAGTGAAAATTCTGAAAGGGCGTCATTAGGCGCGCCGCGGAATCTGCGGCCGCTAACTGCTGCTGTGTTATAAATGTCATGCAAAATGCTGAAAACTAACCGATGACAGATTTTTTTCCTCTTGAATGTGGTAAGCTGATCTTCATGTGCCATGACCTGCACCTGTTAGTGATGAAATGTTGTCATTGTTCTGTGATAGATGGCCTTTCAGGAATTTCATGAAGGAAAAACCTGGAAAGTATGGTATGTTTTCCTGAATGCTCACAGACTCTCAAACCGGATATGTTCTCAGCATGGAGCCGTATACAGGGCAGGAAAATGGTGGTCCACAACAACGAAATTCAGCTGCAGATGTAGTGAAACGCCTGGTTTTTCCTACACATAATCCAGGGCTCACTGTTATCACAGACACAAATTACACTTCACATGATATGGATGACGATTAATGGAGAAATCAGAAGCTAACAGAAAATACAAAAAATAAAAAAAGAACCGCTGTTGCTGTCGACTTAACATTATTGCGACGCTACAGTTGGTTCACGTATTGACACTAAAAAGAAAACAATAATATATTGATATTATAATGTGACGAAAGGCGGCGTTGACACAGTCGATCAAATAGTGATGAAATTTTTAACTAAGAAGGCTACAAGAAGGTAGCCGCTATCTATTTTCTATGTTGTTGTGGACTCAGTAGCATTAAATGGTTACATCTGTTTCTGCTCAACTTGCCAGAGTGGAATAGACAAAATCTAATAAGTGACTTCCCTTAGGAATTGGGGCTGCAGCTCACGAGAAAGATATGTTGGAGAAAGAGCAACGAATATTAGAGGACTCCAGAAGCGCATGTTCTCAGCCATCGGAGGCATTCTCGGATGGAATATCAACCTGAAGTTCGCTGCAAAGGAATCTGAAAGAGGAAGGGGAAGGTGCTATTTGTGATATCGCGAAAGCCAGTCAAAAGCAATGAAGTATTATAAAATGAAAATAAACAGCAATGATCTGTAAAAACTGCAAGAGATAGACATGCATTAAACAAAGCAAGGGAACTGTTGTGTTCCGAGTGTGAAGGCGTTTCCGAAGAAAACTGTAAATAAGTGACCCCAGAAAATATGTAATGTAAACTGCTATATTTATAGTACATATGCAATATTTTTGAATTATGGTGAAGTGTTATTCAAGAACTCTGTAATGATTTTTACTACCAATGTAAAGAGATACTGCTCAAGAAAGTAAGACTAAACAAACTTGAATGAAGTGAAAAATGGTAAATGTGTTTTTGTAGAGAATGCTAAAAGAAATTTATAGATTCTGAACCTTTATTACACTTCACTAACATTTTATACAATATTTTGATTTTTTGTGATGGGCACAAAATACGCTCACCTGCCTCCACCCTCCCCCTCGATGACACTGCGCGCTATGAAGAATATGTTAGTATTGTATGAGTTAATGTTTCATCTTGCTGAAACGTTGCTATTATCATTCATATGTGTTGTTCTGTATACCGGCATACATTGAAATCATGATGAAAGAGGCGTCAGTAAATTACTGCATTTCTATTATGGTAAATACTTGGGTGAGACTGAATTTGCCGAAAGTGATACATAGTTCCATACCGGTGTTGCTTTTTTCTTATTTATATTCACGTTTAGTTCCGTAGGACCAAACTGAGCAGCAAATCTCTAAGGTCATGGAACGTGTGAGTGCATGAAATTGCAACATAAGAAAAAGAACAGATAAAAATAAAATGTTTATGAACCCAAAAAAGTTAATCCATAAGTTTAAGTAAACCCAGTCAACAATATGACATAAGAATCAGCTCAATTTTTCAAGGCACTCCTAAATAGAATAGAACGAGTGACCCATTAGAAAACTATTCCGTTTCGATTTGAAAGCTCGTGGATTACTGAAAAAAAATTAAATTCTTGTGGTAGCTTATTGAAAATGGATGCAACAGTAGACTACACACATTTTGCACGAGAGTTAAGGAAGTGCGATCCAAATGGAGATTGGATTTCTGCCGAGTATTGCTCGGTGGACCTCTGCATGACTTTTAGAAGATACACATGGTTGTGTCTCTGTATTGTTGAAAACAAAAAATGGTTGAAATGGCTCTGAGCACTATGGGACTTATCTTCTGAGGTCATCAGTCCCCTAGAACGTAGAACTACTTAAGCCTAATTAACCTAAGGACATTACATACATCCATGCCCGAGGGAGCATTCGGACCTGCGACCATATCGGTCGCGTGGTTCCAGGCTGTAGCGCCTATAACCGCTCGGTCAATCCGGCCGGCATTGTTGAAAACAGATGAGATTTTCGTTCATTTCCTAGCATCCTCGACGACTGACAGGTTTGCATGATGGCTACGACGTGTGCAATGGATATTAAAATGTTGTCAGTTGGGAAGTTGTGAAGTGGTTCTGCTTCGTTTTCAGCACAAAAGGATGTATCGTACACCTACGGCCGACCAGTTATTTTCGACTAGTTAGTGAATATTTTAATAGTATATGGCAGGTTATTATGAATATGGTTCGCGTTTGGGAAATAGATACACACTGATAGAGAAAAAATCGCAGTATCGAAAAGGAGTTGTGCAACATGAACGAAAGTTGGTAGGCGTGTTTCTGTATCTGAAAGATGATGTCTACCCCAATTTAGCAACAGTCGCAAAAGACTGGCTCTAGTAGCATCATTATGAAGAAAGACCTGACAGGAATGTAGCCACTGTGCAGAACTACTGACAATGGTGATCACGAGAATGTATGGTCGCAAGGCGAATGGGTAGCGGACGGTAACGTGACACTACTGAGAAGGAAAACCGTCGTATTTTGCCTATGTCTCTGGTGAATCGTACTGCACCTGCAGCAGCAATTTGAGTGGCAGGTAGCACCACAGTGAGACGACGAACTGTTACAAATGGGTTAGTTCAAGGACAACTCCGACCCAGACGCCCTGTACTGTGCATTCCACTCATCCCATACAGCCACCATTTGCGACATCAGTGGCGTCAAGTGAGATCTCTTTTGAGGGCAGGGTGGAGGTCTGTTCTGTTTTCTGATGAGAACTTGTTCTGGCTCGGTGCCAGTGATGGCCGTGTGTTGGTTAGGAGGAGGACAAGTGAGGATCTGTAAACAGCCTGCCTGCGCGCTGCACACACTGGACCCACGTCTGGAGCTACGGTCTGGGATGCGATTTAGAATAACAGCCGGCGGTCTCTCGTGGCTATCCAAAGCAGCCTGGCTGCAAATCTGTACGGCAATCTGGTGGATTCAACCTGTTGTGCAGCCTTTCGTGAACAGCTTTATAATGCTCTCCTACATGCCACAGTTGAATTCTAGCAAATTACACAGTTTTCGATGTGTTATTTTGGCCTGCTCAATCACCAGATCTGTCTCCAATCGAGTACAAATATGATATCATAGGACTAGAATTCGAGCGTCATCCACAACCAGCACTAACAGTCCCTGTGACCAACCAAGTGCAAGGAACATTTAACCTCACCCTACAAACCCTTTCTTCCTGCTTGCATTTAACATTCTGGTGGTTAGACCGGCTATTAATGTACCAGAATTCCACATTCGCAATGGCTTATCTTGCGCTTACATTCACCTGTAATCTTGTAATACTAATTTTGCCTAGACAAATGGAATCCCCGATATTTTACTACTCTATATCAGTTAATTTTGGTATGTGCCTTTTTTTCCGCCGCTACTGCCGCTGGAGACTTTCTCAAACATGTCCCACAGCACCCTCCACAATCCTGGATCATCATAAACATAAAATTCCAGTAGAAACATACTAAAAACTGATCTGATTTTCCAACAAAACGGCGTAAAAAAGGCGATATGTACTAACATAGGTACTTACTGCTACCCGTACGAAGCGGGGGCGGGTTGCTAATTTTTTTATAATTTTTAGTAACGGTTTTCAGAGAAATAGCATTTGACAGCTGGTTTCCTAATGAATATAACACTACTGACTAACACAATTTAACCACGTTCTGCCATAATTACTTACTAAGATCTCGGTGACTTAATTTTGCTTTAATGCTACACCAAACTGCATGTTTAGTTCATAAGCAGATTCCACCATATTTGAGCTCTCTGGCACAAGTAGTACAGTATCTGAAATCGAGGTGATCTTGACCAGGGGTGCAGATCTCGTGATTTTTCAAGGTGCAGTTATTTACACTTGTTTTACGTTCTGACAGTCCCAATTTTCCCCGCAATCTGCACTTTCCACCGTCTGGCGCAGATGTTGCTCTCTCTGGGTCCAGGAAGAGCACTCGCTGCACCACGTCGAGCGTTCCTTACTACCTAACATAGCGGGAACGCTTCCTTACTACCTAACATAGCGGGAGAACCAGCACACTAAAATTTACTTATTTACTTCCTATATTAAGCACTGGCGGCAGTAGAAGTGCGGTTCAACAGTGAGCTGAAGTGCTCTTTGGAACGATTTAAGATGTCCTGAATTTCAGTACAGATGGTGGTGTTGTCAGCACCTTTCTGTGTTCCTGATGAGGAGAGGATGGGTCCGTAAACCTCTTTAATTCCAGCATAGAAGCCGCGCAGGTTCCTGTCATCAGAAAGATTTTGGAGGTCGACTTGAAGCACAGGTCGCCTGCATATTGTGATAGTGCTACGACTGATGATTGTGAAGTTTCAATTTGGCAGTTGCGCTGCCGACTAATCATTCAGGCAGGCATATGATGATTTGCGTCGCCCCACCATCTTACGAGTATTACACAGTCAGCTAAGCAGCACGCGCACGCAGCTGGCGGCCCGCCAGACCTGTGGCGTCCACAATGGCGGAGATAAGCCGCCAGATTACCGCCTGTGTCCAAAAAATGGTTCAAATGGCTCTGAGCACTATGGGACTCAACTGCTGTGGTCATAAGTCCCCTAGAACTTAGAACTACTTAAACCTAACTAACCTAAGACAGCACACAACACCCAGCCATCACGAGGCAGAGAAAATCCCTGACACTGCCGGGAATCGAACCCGGGATCCCGGGCGTGGGAAGCGAGAACGCTACCGCACGACCACGAGATGCGGGCCCGCCTCTCTCCTCGAGCAATAAACAGCCGCTCGGCTTATTTTATCTAGGTGATCGTTCCTCCCTATGTAGGTCGGTGTCGACAAAGTATTTTCGCATTCGGAGGAGAAAATGGTGATTATAATTTCGTGAGAAGATCCGTCGCAACGAAAAACGCCTTTCTTTTAATGATGTTCATCCCAAATCCTGTATCATTTCAGCGACACTCTCTCCCATATTTCGCGTTAATACAAAACGTGTTGCCCTTCTTTGAACTTTTTCGATGTACACTGTCAGTCCTCTCTGAAAAGGATCCCACACCGCGCAGCAGTATTCTAAAAGAGGACGGACAAGCGTAGTGTAGGCAGTCTCATTATCAGATCTGTTACATTTTCTAAGTGACCTGCCAATAAAACGCAGTCTTTGGTTAGCCATCCACATAACATTTTATATGTGTTCCTTCCAATATACGTTTTTCGTAATTGTAATTCCTAGGTATTTAGTTGAATTTACGGCTTTTAGATTAGACTGATTTATTGTGTAACCGAAGTTTAACGAGTTCCTTTTAGCACTCATGTAAATGACCTCATACATTTCGTTATTAAGGGTAAACTGCGACTTTTGGCACCATTCAGATATCTTTTCTAAATCGTTTTGCAATTTGTTTTCATCTTTGATGTCATTATTAGTCGATAAACGACAGTGTCATTTGCAAACAACCTAAGAAAGCTGCTCAGATTGTCTCCCAAATCGTTTATATAGATGAGGAACTCCAAAGGGCCTGTAACACTACCTTCGGGAACACCAGAAATCACTTTTGTTTTACTGGATGACTTTCCGTCAGATATTACGAACTGCGACCTCTCTGACAGGAAGTCACAAATCCAGTCACATAACTGAGACGATATTCCATAGGCACGCAATTTCACTACGAGCCACTTGTCTGGTACAGTGTCAAAAGGCCTCCGGAAATCCATAAATGCGCAAGCGATCTGAAATCCCTTGTCAATGGCACTCAACACTTCATGTGAATAAAAGGTAGTTGTGTTTCACAAGAACGATGTTCTCTAAGCCCATGTTGACTGTGTGTCAATAGCCCGTTTTCTTCGATGAAATTCATAATGATCGAACACAATATATGTTCCAGAATCCTGCTGCATATCGACGTTAACAATATGGGCCTGCAATTAAGTGGATTACTCCTATTACCTTTCTTGAATATTGGTGTGACCTGTGTAACTTTCCAGTCTTTGGGTACGGATCTTTCGTCAAGCGAATGGTTGTATATGATGTCAAGCATGGAGCTAATGCATCAACATACTCTGAAAGGAACCTAATTGGTATAAAGTCTGGACTAGAAGACTTGCTTTTATTAAGTGATTTAAGTTGCTTCACTAGTCCAAGGATACGTACTTCTACGTTACTCATGTTGGCAGCTGTTCTTGATGCGAATTCTGGAATATTTACTTCTTCTTCTATTGTGAAGGCATTTTGGAAGGCTGTGTTTAGTAACTCTGCTTTGGGACAATTTAAATATAGTTTGTTCAATAATTTTCTTATTCAGTATTGACGCTGATTTTATAGCCTCAGTATCCTGTCTAGAAATAGTTAATTATCTTAATATTTCTACAAAAATGGTTCAAATGGCTCTGAGCACTATGGGACTTAACTTCTGAGGTCATCAGTCCCCTAGAACTTAGAACTACTTAAACCTAACCAACCTAAGGACGTCACACACATCCATGCCCGAGACAGGATTCAAACCAGCGACCGTAGCGGTCGCGCGGTTCCAGACTAAAGTGCCTAGAACCGCTCGACCACCCCAGTCGGCCAATATTTCCACAAAATACCATTTCTATCGCCGTCGTTCACTCTCACATTCACCAATCTCGACATCATAAGCCTCTCTATCTTGTGACACTACCTTGCCGTACCCTTCAGCGATTTTAGTGCCCCTGAGTGGCACGCTTTTTATCACCGATTGCACTCTATGACTGCACGAGATTTGACAATGATTCCAAGTTATTTCACCAATTTCCTTTCTTTACAGGTGCTTTCACTTCTACATACAATTGGGGCTGAGTTTAAGGTGAATTTAACCAACCGTTTACCTATATAATACTTTTAATTATTTTTCGACGAATAAAAAAGTGAAATGACATTGAAGACTCTGAACATCTGTTCATCTTGCAACTCTCACGTAGGTAAATATTCAGGGAGTCTGTTGCACCTCAGTACACAAGAAGGTTCCCCCCAGTTCACTTCGTTAGTCTGTCAGATCTGATGGTGATACCATGCAGCGTTAGGACTTTCCAATAAACTACGTCAGTTACACTGAATGTCAGGAAATTTTGCATGAATAGCACACTTTATTTGCGTGTTTAATAGTGGATCATATAGAAAGGTGACAAAACAATGGAAACAGCCACTCACTGACGATAACGAAGTATTTATAGAAACGCTTGACTCTTGGTGCGAGTGACTGCACCTTCAGAAGCGTCTGATAACAAATACTGAAGGAGATCCGACAAAGAGATGGGAAATCACATACATCTAACGGTTGGGTAGGAGTACTGGATTTATAAAGCACTAATTTAGTGAAGTTAATCGCATTTCAACAAGCCAGGGTGCATTTTGTTTCCGTGATGATTTCTAAAGGAAACAAACTAAATTTGTGATACTTCGTTCCCCAGAATTTTACATTAAACTGTCATTCTTGACCGGTCAAAACGTGAACTAAAGTCAGGAATGTATGCTGTATGACGATGGTGTTAATGATCACGAATTTGAGCCCACTGTGTTGGTGTTGAACTAAGAAATTATCACGTACTTCTCCCTGATATATCAAGGTTCTAAATAATCACGAATTTCACATGAAAGAAGACTTTCGTCTAGCTTCGGTTATAAAAAACAAGAAAACTTATCGTATTCTAACCGAAAGAAATTTTACATGGCAACACTGTAAATGCTGCGAGGAAACTATAATATATCTTAGCTCATTAATGATGACTGTGGGTGTTCCACCGGAGAACTAATGCTCCATAATGACAATAGTTACGTATGTGACTCGCAAAATAATTACGGTTTATTTAAACAAGTACCACATCTACAGCTAAATGATTATTATTCACAGTTAAGTGCCTGGCACGGGGTTCATCGAACAACCGTCAAACTGTTTCTCGAACAGCGCGTGGGAAAACCGAACATTTATATCTTTCCGGGCTAGATCTGATCTCTCTACTTTTATTTTAGTGATCATTCCTCCCTTTGTACGAGTGGAGCCAACAAAATATTTTTACTCTCTCATGACGAAGTTTCCCGTTGAAACTTCATGAGAAGGTCCTGCCGCAACGACAATCGCCTTGCTTTAATGTTTGGCAACGCAATTCGCGTATCACATCCGTGGCACTCTCTCCCCCGTCTTGCGATAATACAAAACGAGCTGCCCTTATTTGAGCTTTTTCGATATCCTTCATTAGTCCTCTCTGATTCGTATCGCTCTGCGCACTGCAATACCCTAGAAGGGCAATGATGCCCAGAGCAGGTAAAATGGCCACTTAGTCTTATTCTCTTAGAGTCTGCTGCAGCTTTGTGGCGAACATAAAACTGTTGAAAGAATGTTCTTTGATTTTGCCAGAGAGATTCGTGGTTAAAGTTCCCATTTTATTCAGTGGAAAATTTTGTTTTCTCTGTCTGACGTAAGGTAAGTGACAAGTTAATTTACATCTATTAAAACATATATATATTTATCAATTGCCTCGATTATTAGATTTCGTATTCGACAAGATTTACCGTAATGGCGCCTAGTTGGGCATAGTAGCCAGTCACTTGACAGGACGAAGTACCCACTTTGTAATGTATTTACCTCATTTCGAGACAGCGGAATCGATAGTCAGACAAGAGTATTTCATAAAATAAGTATCTAAGGCGTCATTGCATTGACAACATGGTGGAAAGCTATGTTCCCACAGAGAGGTGCTTTCTAAGACGCCATCAAATTATTTAAGAAAATCCTGCAAAAATCAAGGGATCCTCACGCTCTGCAACAGGAACTGCTTGCTGTAAGAGAGGTAAATATGCCGTTTGTTACAGGAGCCAAGGTATTCAGCGCCTCAAGAAATACTAATAAAAGAAAAGTTCTTAAAAATGTGTGATGCACTTGAAGACGAGAATATTCTTGGGAAACTGGGACGTGTTTTCAACCAAGAAGAAGGGGAAGAACTCTTTGGTAATATATTTGATGGGGAAAGAAGATATGATAACATCAGTAACAGAGTTAAGTCACCTGGAATTTCAAGTTGTCAGGTGGGATAATCTACCACGCTCATTCATCAAAGAGACAGAAATATTGCATGCGAGGTGCTGGTATTGCAGTTTATGAAGAGACATCCAAGCATACGCCTTAGAAGACCAAATGTCAGTTCACCTTAATCTCATTTTTTTCTACACACATCAACAAAGTTTTGCGTCATCCCGGTTCCCAGAACTCCTGAAGATTGACGTTGACCGTGGATATTGTATGACAGACACAGTCCCTTTGACTGTTCGGAGATGTCACTAAATCCGCCCAAACACTTGAACAACCATGCATGAGAAGCGCCTATTGGACGGAGGGGGTCCGACAGCCAATCAGTTCCAGTCATTCCACCAGGAAGGAGGTACACGGCTTGTGTTACCTGTAGTTCAACTATGCCTAGACGGTCAATATCGCGGTTTGATCGCGTCCTCATTGTTACTTTGTGTCAAGAAGGGCTCTCGACAAGGGAAGTGTGCAGACGTCTCGGAGTGAACCAAAGCGATGTTGATAGGACATGGAGGAGATACAGAGAGACAGGAACTGTCGATGACATGCCTCGCTCTGGCTGCCCAAGGGCTACTAGTGCAGTACATGACCGCTACCTACGTTTTATGGCTCGGAGGAACCCTGACAGCAACGCCACCATGTTGAATAACGGTTTTCATGCAGCCACAGGATGTCGTGTTACGAATAAAACTGTGCACAATAGGCTGCATGATGCGCCACTTCACTCCCGACATCCGTGGCGAGGTCCATCTTTGCAACCAGGACACCACGCAGCGCTTTACAGACGGACCCAACGACTTGCCGAATAGACCGCTCAGGACTGGCATCACGTTCTCTTTACCGATGAGGGTCGCATATGATATCAACCAGACAATCGCCGGAGACGTGTTTACAGGCAATGCAGTTAGGCTGAACGCCTGAGACACAGTGTCCAGCGAGTGCATCAAGGTGGAGATTCCCTGCTGTTTTGGGGTGACATTATGGGGAGCCAACGTAGGCCACTGGAGGTCATGGAAGGCAGCGTGATACGTGAATACCATCCTCCGACCGATAGTGCAGCCATATCGGCAGCATATTGGCGAGGCATTCGTCTTCACGAACGACAATTCGCGCCCCCGTCGAGCACATTTTGTGAATGATCTCCTACAGGATAACGACATCGCTCGACTAGAGTGGTCAGCATGTTCTCCAGACATGAACCTGCGACAGATTGAAAAGGGCTGTTTTTGGACGACGTGACCCACCAACCATTCTGATGGATCTACGCCGAATCGCCGTTGAGGAGAGGGTCAATCTGGACCAACAGTGCTTTGATGAACTTGTGGATAGTATGCCACGACGAATACACGCATGCAACAACGCAAGAGGACGTGCTACTGGGTATTAGAGGTATCGGTGTGTACAGCAATGTGGACCAACACCTGTAAAGGTCTCGCTGTACGGTGGTACAACATGCAATATGTGGTTTTCATGAGCAATAAAAAGGGCGGAAGTGATTGATCTCTATTCCAATTTTCTGAATAGGTTTCGGAACTCTCGGAGCCGAGGTGATTCAAAACTTTTTTTGATTTGTGTATTTCTCTGTTTATGGCCAGTTTGCCTACTTTGTGGGAAAAATGACATTATGTATACTTTTAGTTAAGCTCACTTTTCTACTGCAAAAGAAGAATTTCAATAATAGTATGATAGTTTTATAGTTACAGAATGTTCAGTTTATCCACATATATTTCGTACACTTTTTCCAGCTTTCCCCTTTAGTTATTTGTGTGGTATTGTCATGCATGTACCGAATTAGAGTGATGAAACTTTGAATAACTGTTGGCTTGTAGCACCTTTGGAAAAATATGCAAGTAAATGAAATCATTACATTACTTGGACTACCGCAAGCAGATCTATAAATCATAAATTATTAAGAGCTGTTTTACATTTGACCGGCGACTCTTAATATTTCAACAACTTATTTAAATGCTTTTTCAGCATTTTTCGCTTTAGAAGTCGTAATTGCTCAGATATCCTGTCTTTAGCTAGAGCTCTGGTTTGTGGACTGCAACGAATCCCTTAATTTTGGCGGCAGATAAGGCAAGAGATTGTCACTAGCAAATTTAAAACCGTTCCCATTTTGGTCAGGATCTTTCACAATCTGTTTCATTACACCAAGTTTTATCTGAAGTAGTGAAAAAATATTTTTTTAGGGTACAATTTACTAATCTTTCTCACATTCTTACTACTTGCTGTTAAACTTTCTTTTCGGCTATCATCTTTATTTCCATTATTTGTCTCTTGCACTACCATCACACTCTCACAAATAGCATGAATATCCTGTTGCTCCCTTTTTGATTGCCTAATGTCGTACTGATCAATTTCAAGTCTCCACACAACAACACATTCCATTTTTTTCTAAAATATACTTCAGACTTGATTTATTCTGCTTCAGCTGCACTGAGTGTGCTACTGGAACTAAAGATGGGGCATTACCATTGTGTAACAGCACACTATTTTTGACTTATTTTACTAGAATCTCTAAATAGTCTCCATTCACTTCGATTACGTTAAACTCGACACAGTTTATTTATTAAGTCTGGAAGTTTATTGCAATAACTACGATCTTCTTCACCACCGAACTGCTGCAAGTGATCGTTTCCTCTCTTCCTATAGAAAGACACAGACGTACGAGCTGCGATTTAAATGCTTTCCTGTCTTCTGGAACCTGATACCTCAGCTGCATGCTTGGGAAGATTTAAATCTCTCACTACATAATATAGATTGCCGTGTGGTAATGCTAGTGGTGCACTGCTTGTACAAAAGTAATGGCCAGCGATGTGATTTTTATATTCATGCCACACCATTGATGTTCCAAAACTAGTGACTGTTTCATCCTCTTTGTCCAATTCCGTAACTCTTCATCACAAACACTGCAGACAGTATCAAAAGCCCAAGTCCTCTGCTGGCCTCCGATTCCGAAGTTAAGTATTGTAAGCTTTTGTCGCAAATGAGGTTACGTTTTCTTCTGCTGCTTCATAATGAAATCACCAAAAATATAGGAAAAATGAGTCTGCGTTATTGACACAACACCCCCTTTCCATTTTTCTATACTGAGTTAACGTATTACAGGGATAATAAAATGGTAGTGTTTACTTGTACTTTAGAACAATTATTACGGCCTTTGTCGATGTATTCGGAATAAAAAATGATGTAATCAGCTTAGGGTGTACTGCCTTTGCCTTCAAACTATCATCTAGTTCTTTTAAATAGATTTATTACAATAGACAGCATTATTGTAATGGTGTTAGGACATGTTATTCAGTACAAAAGGACCTCAAAATCTGAAACATCAAAATCAGTTGACTTGTGTTTTTATCATCAGCAGCAGACGAATGGTCAATTTAAAATTATCTCATACGTGCTTATCTCTTGTGACTTTGTCAGTTTTGCAAAGTATCCCTTCTATCTCATTCCTCAGTGTTTGTGCCATCACCTCAGATATTCCCCGTATATCCGACGTGATCAGTAACGACCATATAACATTCCTTTGAAAACTGCTGAAGCTAATTCCACAGGTGACGATTTCTAAGCAACATGCTGGGTTCTGTTTCCTGTGAATTTTGCAGGGTGCCTCAATGCAGCAGCACATGGCACAGTTAAAGCCCCATCCCAGCCTACAGCTGGTACCACGGCTAGCGATGTTTTCTGCTGTGGCAGAGAGCTCAAAACAGCAACTGAAAGGAGCGCCACCACGAGACAACGAGTAACCATGAGTGTCACCCGAAGGCAGAATGGTTTGTTACAGCGAAATGGAAACACAAACAGTGACAATGGCCACCGCCAATATCAGAAGGACAACACTTCAACATGAATAGCTCGCCATTTGATATGGTCTTTGTCTCGAAGTAACTGGTTCCTGAAAATGGTCAGCTAACATTGGCACCCCCAGCTCTCGGAAAAGAGAGATGTGATCAGCAAGCTGATACCACAAGTGAGTGGCCCCATACGGAAGGAGCATTGGCCAGTCCTTGTTGTCTGCGGCTCTGGCAGTGGTAGGGCAGCAGTGGCGTTGTGGGGTCTTGTAGCATGTGCCTGGGGAGACGAGAGGTGGGTGGCAGGTGAGAATCTACGATAGCAGCCCTATATTGTGGAGGATGGGGTGTCTTCTGTTACCTTGGGGACTAGGAGCACAATGTTAGTCTGTGGATAGCCAACGAGGAAGGACTCAATAAGGGAGCAACAGAGGTGGCAGTGTGGGTACTACAGACTAGGCTGCAAGTTGATGTGGCCAGCAGTGACACAGTTTGTCCTGAGCTAGCAGCTAGTGGGTACTTGTTATCAGCATGCAGAGATCAGTTCCTGGTCTGAGGGGATGGCTGGAGTCTTGGCAGTATACCGGAAGAGTGTCATACTGTCGGTAGTTGATGAAAACATTGGTTGTGCAGTTGCCTGTGGTCTAACTGTGATTCCCCTCTAAGCTCTGCTAGCAGTTCTGAAATTCAGCGTTTTCTTGTACTGTTATCTTAACAGTGGTGCCTCTGTACGGTCATTTTATGATTTCCTGACATATCTTGCAGTTTTTAGGGTTCTATGTGAAACTGGACTCTGGGAGAATGCTCTTATAATAAGTTATGTTTAAGTTGTTAAGTTTTCTTACACTTACTCTATTGGCCTTCGTGTCTCAGACCTTTTCGTGTGTTGTTTAAATTGACTGTTTCTAGCTACTTTTAGTTCTGATGCACAGAATTAGCTCTAGCTTTTGGATATCTTCGTTCTTCTCTCACTTATATTTTATTTAGGAAATATTATCTTTAGCGTGTGCTAAGCAACATTCATTTACTGTTGCAGCAAACTATTGACAAGCTCAAAAGAGCAGTTATGCTTTTAAAAAAGAATTTACCTTAATCAACTCGCTTAAACATAGGGAGATTAAAGGTAAGTCTATTCGCCAAAAGATCTCCGCCATAACGGGAGCAGTTCTTCAATTTGGACAGAGTATGGTGATACCATTATTCAGCTCCAAGGCTGGCACGACCCAGAAATTGCAGCTATTGTCGCACTAGACAAATACTGTGGCTATTGAAGTTTTGTCAGTACAGTGAATGTTCCATAAAGTTTCGGAATTGTAACCGGTTGACGTCGATAACTTGCCACCGAATTTCGGTTGACAACTATTCGTCCATTTTCCGGTGAGTGTCTACACTGGAGATTGCTGGTTCACATCACTAAATTTACTGACGTGGAGGTGCATGTACGTAAGTTACCATTGCATTATTGCGCTTTGTCGAGTTTTGACCCTATTTAAACATAGCTCCATCTATGATGCGTAGGCGCCTGCGTAATTGTGAAACTAGACGCACGTCCTTGGTCGGAAGGCTGTCTCATGGGATGTCAAATTAACTGACGCTAGGCGTGTCATTAAGACCTAAAGTTTTTATTTCTGAATAATTTTTTATCACGGGATCGATCAAAACCACCGTCATGATTAAAGAGATCCTCCGCCAAAAGTCCCTTAATGACTCAGTTCCAGAAGTATCTCGTCGGAGTCAATGTTTCTGTGGCAGAATAATCCATAGAACGCCCTGTGCAGATACAGTGCTCGGCTGCGGCTGATTTACTGGTCTATGAAAGTTGAGTGTAGCTATCAGGTAGGTACACACCGCAGCAAGGAAAAAAAATGCACCACAAAACAGTTATCCGAATAGACTCAAATCGTTAGATGTGATGTATATGTAAAGACAAGCAGATGATTACAGTTTCAGAAAAAAAATTGATAATTTATTCACGAGTTCAAAAGAAAGTGATTCACAATTTGAGCAAGTCAGTAAGGCGTAGACCAGCAGTTATTTAACTTGACATTGACTGGTAGATTTGTCTGACATTCTCCTCGGGGATATCGTGCAAAATTCTGTCAAATTCTCGCGTTAGATCGTCTAAATCCCTAGCTAGCTTCGGAGTCCTGCCCATAATGCTCCAAAGGTTCTCAGCTGGGCAGATATCAAGCGACATTGCTGGCCAAGGTAGGGTTTGACAAGCATGAAGACAAGCAGTAGAAACTGTCGTCGTGTGTGGATGGACACTATCTTGCTGAAACGTAAGTCCGCAACGTCTTGCAATGAAGGGCAATAAAACAGAGAGTAGTATATCGTCCACGTTCCGATGATGACAACCAAAATGGCCTTTCTTTGAAAAAAGTTGGCATATCAGATCATCTCACCTGGATATCGAGCCGTATGGTGTACGACAATCAGGTAGGTATCCCACCTCTGTCTGGGGCGTCTCGAGACGCGTTTTCGGACTGGAATCTCATTGACTAGAGTAGAAATTCCTTCAGCGCTGAGACGCGCTTCGAACTGAGCCCCGATGACCAGCTAAGACGTGTCTCAAGATGCCCTGGATAGTGATGGGGCACCAATCCCACCGTCGCCCGTCATATGGCACAACAAACAGGAAGGATGGTTTGGGGTGTCATTTCCTTTCGTAGAAGGATCCCTTTAGTTGTCATCTGCTGAACACTTTCAGCGCAGCGGTATGCCAACGATATTCTACGCCCCGTTTTGTTACATTTCGTGACAGGCCGTACTCATTTTACATTTAAGCAATATAACGCCCGCCCGCAGACGGCGAGAGTTTCTACTGCTTGTCTTCGTGCTAATCAAACACTACTTTAGCCATAAATGTCGCTGGATATCTCCCCAACGTTTGCAGCATTATGGGCAGGACCCGGCAAGCAGCTCGGAATTAGACGATGTAAAGCGCCAATTGGACATTATCTGGTACGGTATCCCTCAGGAGGACGTCCAACAAATCTGTCAATCAATGCCAAGCCGAATAACGGCTTACGTAAGGGCTAGAGGTGGACCAACGCGTTATTTACTTGTTAACTGTGTGATGCTCTTTCCCTTGAATCAATCATCATATTTTTCTGAAATTGTAATCAATTGTTTTTCTGCACATGTACGTCTACTGATTTCCGTCCCATTCGGAAAATTCCTGCATTGTGCCGCGTTTGTTCCTGTCTCAGACTGATATTGACTGTAATCGGCAAATGCAAAAGACGCGTTCATTAATTAATACCCCACAATTTATTTCTAAGAACAATTCATTCTTAAGACTCAGAATTCGATGACAATATCAGTAAACTTTTTTTTTGCTTGCGCAACCTATTACATAGTTACTAATAGGTTCTGTGGCCTTACGCCTGCGTTGTGTAAGAGCATGTACTCCCTGTTGGTAAAAACCCTTTTTCTGTGCTTGTAACCTGTTTTCACTCGATGAATTGCGCTGCCATCATCTTCAAAGTGCGTTCCACGTAGAGAATCCTTAAGCAACTCAGACAGACCTGAGGTCTATGGGACGGATGAGTCACACAGGGAGTCACCAATGTGGTCAGTCATGTATCTTACATTCTGCATTCGTAGCACTGTAACTCTCTTTGCTCATTGGCCAAGAGTACTCCAATCATCTACAATATTGGTACACACTGCACACAAACGTTTACTGATTTTTACAGTTTCTTCTTCCGCAGCCAAGCTTTCTATTGCACCACGATCTTGTATAGTGTCTTGTGCAGGCGTGACCATGATAGTTCACAACGGCAGTACGACCCGGCGCAATTGTTCGAAATTTCGAACACTGCAGAAGAAATATCAAGCACCTAAAGGGACCTTTTGATATATTGCTACGAACGGCTCAAAAATACTTTTGAGGCAATAAATATCTAACGAGACTCGTAAATAGGCTTAGGAGTGAGAGAGACATTTGAATTACATTTGAATTTTTACATTGCGTTTTGCTTTTAATAAAATTGTGGGAAACAAGGGTGAGTTTAACTTGTATAATCTCCAAAGGTGATAAAAATATCGAGATTATTTGCGATATTTTTAATTCTCATGCGTGTAGGAATTTTGGTATAGGAACATAGTGGGAAATAATTAATCCTCTTTCTCTGCTTGTTCACAACAGGTAAAAATACAGGTACGTTATTTATAAATAACAGAAAAGTGTTAACAGAGACAATAACAAATCAAGTTAATACGCCGTGTACACGCAAAAAACCCATCCCAAAAAGCGATAAGTATTCCAAAAGTGGCATGCAGACGACACATCAAAACATACATGGAATCAGGTGAATAAACGCTATAAGATAACAAATTCCGCCTCATTAATTTGAAAACTAATAGTTTTTGAATCCCTAAGGAACACTGGTAAAGTTTCCCTCAATTACGAAACACGTATGATGAATGTAAATCTATAATTTTAGGACTTACACATGCGGAAGGAAAACCAACAACGCAACTATAAACCAATAACCAGATCATGAGCACATAAATGAACGTGTCAGATAGCTTTAGAAAGCTCTGTTCCAGCCAGATAAAACTAAAATAAGCCAAAACGACGTTTTTTGTCCAGGCATGTGAGTACTGTGTCCTCGTTTTTCTTCTCCATCAAATATATTGTTACAGTTTGTGAAGAACAAAATCTGACAAGGGAGGAAACTCAAACCCATGAACCAACTCGTGACACACACAAAGAGTTCCACAACAACGGTAAGAAGGGTAAACGAGATAAATATACATGAATTCCATGTGACATACAGATCACATGCATTACCTGGTGCGTGAAAAACTGTGATTAACAATCAAGGTCTAACTCGATTATTAAAATGAGGACGTCTGCTTCACAGGGATCGACATCAGATAAAAACAGGTTAAAAGCAAATAACTGGAACTAAACAACACCTACTACTACATACGCAAGAGCTGAATAGATAATATCCATGCAAGTTTGCACAACATTTATTAAACATTAGCATTTTACCTGCAGCTTCGTCTATGCCACGTCATGCACACATCTCATGGTCTATCTCCTCGTCCCTTCTCTTCTGCCCTTCACCGTTTCGCTTCCCTATCTATCCATCTTATCCTCCCACATCCCTTTTTTCATTCCCATCCCTCTTCCTATTCATCTCATTATCCACCTTCTTTCTCTGTCCATCTCTGCCTCTCCTCCCGCCCTTTCTTTGTATGTCCTCCTGCCTCCATTCTCCCCATCCATTGCCTCTTGCCCCTGTCCTTCCCCTGCTGCCCTTGCCTCTCCCAATCCATTCCCTGCTGCCAATATCACTCTTTATCCATCCACTGCTGCTCCCTCCATATTTCCGCCTAGTCTGTCGCAGTCTACCCCAGATATACTCATCCACACATGTAGCCCCAGCGAAAAGCATCAGTAAAGCAGGCTGGTACGCTCCTACAAGATGCCTCTCATGCAGCACAACCTGTATGCCAAGAGTTTGAAAACTCATTTCTTCCATTCAAAGCAAGCCAATAATGCAACCTGATACCACTCCAACACAACATGCCTGTTGTGCTGGCCGCCTACAGATAGGGAGCTGAAAATCCGTTTCTTGCCCTTGACGTGAGGCAGTCTGACAAAGTAGGTCGATAAGGTAGGTCGATATCATTCTCATATAACACACATATTATGCAAGGCAGCTCATGCAGCAGGGATTAAAAAACACGCAAATCCTTATTCCCGCTAATATTAAAGATAGAGTGTATTTGTCCTCTTGAAGCAAGATGTTTGGGTCTCAAATATATACAGGGTGAGTCACCTAACATTACTGCTGGATATATTTCGTAAACCACATCAAATACTGACGAATCGATTCCACAGACCGAACGTGAGGAGAGCGGCTAGTGTAATTGGTTAATACAAACCATAAAAAAATGCACGGAAGTATGTTTTTAACACAAACCTACGTTTTTTTAAATGGAACCCCGTTAGTTTTGTTAGCACATCTGAACATATCAACAAATACGTAATCAGTGCCGTTTGTTGCATTGTAAAATGTTAATTACATCCGGAGATATTGTAACCTAAAGTTGACGCTTGAGTACCACTCCACCGCTGTTCGATCGTGTGTATCGGAGAGCACCGAATTATGTAGGGATCCAAAGGGAACGGTGATGGACCTTAGGTACAGAAGAGACTGGAACAGCACACTACGTCCACATGCTAACACCATTTTATGGGTCTTTTTCACTGACGCACATGTACATTACCATGAGGGGTGAGGTACATGTACACACATGGTTTCCGTTTTCAATTACGGAGTGGAATACAGTGTGTCGCGATATGTCAGGCCAATAGATGTTCAATGTGGTGGCCATCCATCATTTGCTGCACACAATTGCAATCTCTGGCGTAATGAATGTCGTAGACGCCGCAGTACATCTGGTGTAATGTCGCCGCAGGCTGCCACAATACGTTGTTTCATATCCTCTGGGGTTGTAGGCACATCACGGTACACATTCTCCTTTAACGTACCCCACAGAAAGAAGTCGAAGGTGTAAGATCAGGAGAACGGGCTGGCCAATTTATGCGTCCTCCACTTCCTATGAAACGCCCGTCGACCATCCTGTCAAGGGTCAGCCTAGTGTTAATTGCTGAATGTGCAGGTGCACCATCATGCTGATACCACATACATCGACACGTTTCCAGTGGGACATTTTCGAGCAACGTTGGCAGATCCCTACGTAATTCGGTGCTCTCCGACACACACGATCGAACAGCGGAGGAGTGGTACTCAAGCGTCAACTTTAGGTTACAATATCTCCGGATGTAATTAACATTTTACAATGCAACAAACGGCACTGATTACGTATTTGTTTATATGTTCAGATGTGCTAACAAAACTAATGGGATTCCATTTTAAAAAACGTAGGTTTGTGTTAAAAAACATACTTCCGTGCATTTTTTTTATAGTTTGTATTAACCAATTACACTAGCCCCTCTCCTCACGTTCGGTCTGTGGATCCGGTTCGTAAGTATTTGATGTGGTTTACGAAATATATCCAGCGGTAACGTTAGGTGACTCACCCTGTATATCTATAGCCTTTTGGCAACAGCTTCATATATGTATTTCACATATAATGTACACATCTCGGGGTCCATCTCCTCCTCCTCTTTTCTGCCCATCACCTCCTCACCCCCCTACCTGTCAATATTCTTAAAACCCCTGAATACCCCATTTATACTTTTGTGATGATACTCCACTGCAGCTATCCTTGTGTCATGAACTCTACCCCATCAGCGATTTTCAGATACTGATACAGATATGAAATGCAGACACAACAGATGAAATGTAATGATATATTTGTTCACGACAGTACATTCTTATGTACCATATTAAGCAGACTGTTCTCTGATTCCATGATGTGTAAATTGCTTGGTGAGCTCATTCTGCTACGTGCCACATACAGCTGGCCATCCGCAGAACGTGATGACATGCCTGATGCCACATACCTCCTCGATAATGCACTGTGCTTTATTTATTGTGATGACAAAAGACAACTGTAGAGGGACCACTAGTCCAGTAACGACACATCTGGTGGAATTAGAGATATATGAGGCATGTATTTCACTAGCATCCCTGCATTTTATGACAAATGCTTCTTCATTATGCACAGTTCAATCCCATTCCAAAGGTTTTATGCATTTAGATTTCACAGTAACATAATGAATGATCCTGCCTTCAGTAACAACAGTGTGGTGGCTTTCCGGCTGGTGTAAACAACTGCCCGAATTCCATCATAGATTCTAACATACTGTCGTCATGGTCTGCTGTGTTAGCAGGTCTATAATAGATAAAACACAAAACAGTATGTCAACGATATCATTATTCATCGTGGATGTCATGTCATTTTTGAGAGGAAGGGTGGTCCTTGCCCTCAACTGTCGACATTGCGGTATTTGTACCATTTGTCGGGATCCACGTAGGATATCAGTTTCGTAGTTGTTCATACAGCATTACATAGCTTAGATGATAGTATCATCCTTGTCACCTGGTCTTAGGACATGTCAATGCCATTTAGCCAGACTGAGCAATGCACTATATCTTACTTACCAAACATGTAATGAATATGGCATTTTATATAAGTATAATGGGAGTGGAAAATCGTAGGTAGTTTTTTTGGTGAACAAATTAGTATAGTTTGTGTCCACTAACAAAAATGACTAATGCTGGACACACAGCACAACATTTGTATGATATATCAATATCTTCGGACATATGGCACCGACCAGATGATATGAACACTGTGCTGTGTAAACTCTGAAGCATGATACTGAGTACATATTCACCAGCCAGCTACAACTTGAGTGAACCACTTCACAGCACACACAAGGCACCTAGATTACTTTTCTGTCTCCAAAAAATGTTTTAACCACCGGTGTACAGGCATGGGTAATTATCTCCAAAATATCAATAACCATGTTCAGAGATTTATAAGTGATTGTGATTAGCATCACTCTGCATTTAGTATCAAAGGTAATAAAAATGATGTTCATTTTTTTGGTATTGATGGTCTGGAAGTTGAGGTCTGGATATTTACTTCAAAAAAAATAAAGAAGAATGTTGTTAGTGACATTAAATAATTCACCCACTTGTACGACAAACGTTAAAGGGTAAAGTTGTTGAGATGCACATCACCACTCGTTGCCGTGAGGCAGTGAAAATGTTAATGCTGATGGCCATGAATAGCAATATAGATGAAATAACAAACATTCTTCAATAATTAGTCTTTTCCTTGCACATGAGGTGAAGTCATCGCAGTAGCAGTCACCTGTGAGGAGACAATACTGTTCAATCAAATATACAGTTTATATAGTTCCTTTAAACATGTCATTGCTAATATGACATTGAGTCGAGAGTTCTACCTGGTAGTAATATTTGGAAATCTTCCGTTCAGTGACACCAAAGTAAGATTATGCACAGATGTCTGGAATTGACTATGTGATGTGTCATTAGTGATTTCAGCATTGTTGCAAGGAAATGTTCACTCCCCATCAGCGGGACACAGTGATCATACAATCTGGGCAGAGAACTTCCATGGAACAGTTAAAATATTTCACAGAGAGTGCTTACGTCTACAGTGGTGGATTTTTAAGAATCTAATGTATAGCAGCTACGCAATACAGCTTG
Source organism: Schistocerca cancellata (assembly GCF_023864275.1). Taxonomy (NCBI): domain Eukaryota; kingdom Metazoa; phylum Arthropoda; class Insecta; order Orthoptera; family Acrididae; genus Schistocerca; species Schistocerca cancellata. The sequence continues at coordinate 522,974,395 of NC_064630.1, read as the reverse complement.
AGCTAGAGTGTCGTCAGTGGTAGCAGCCATACGTCCACTGATTTTGTGAGAAATTATCTGGAACTCTACTGGAGTTGGCAGGCCATACTCTCAACCCACCAGAAGAAATCGTACCTTAATTCTACAACTAATGATGTACATGCATAAACCAACTTTGCCAGATGTCCAAAAAAATGGTACTCAACTGTATGATGTACGTGCATGAACCAACGTTTCCATATGTCTAAAAAAATTGGTACTCAACTGTATGTTACTGTTTATAAACGGAAAACAATTTAAGATCTGTACTTGTGTTACATATTCTGTACAAAATCCTCCGCATCGTAATTTAAATGACCAGTTGCCACCATGAGTGAGTGGATGGAGAGTCACCACGAAGATCTGGTAAATGATCAGTCAAACAACGTATAACGTAAGTGCCTTGATTTTCAGACCGTATGACTAACCTTCTTATGTCACTGTTAACATGTACCAAGAGGATTCCTTTCGAGCTTTGATATACATGGCGTTCACTTTAACGAAGACACCGAAATATATCGAAATCTACAAATCACATAAAAGGAAGTTGTAGTTCCAATTCTTTTGACTCAGATGGGGACGTCCAGCGATACCACACTCGACCCACTACCTAACCCTGTGGGTGGGTGGCGGGGACAGCTTTGAAAACTTAAATAGGAACCCCTGTTTTTTATGGCCGATTACGATTCTATGGCAAAATCTACATCCGTTTTGTCTGAATCATTTTCTTCGTTTCGCCGAAGATGGTGCTTAATCAGAGGAATAGGAATGGATACAGAATAGTAATTAACAGCATTGTACTCAATGTCCTTTGACTATCCAATGGCACGTGAGATCTCACCTCCATGCTGTTAGGGAAGGACCGGTTAGCATTTCATAATTTCCAATTGGAAATCCCATTCACAATGGCGTATTAGTCTGACATATCGAAAAGATTACTACTCGATGCACCACTATGTTTGTGTAGCAAACTACGACGTATCGTAACACGCAGTACACTGTGACGAGAGCTCACATGTCACGCAGACGTAGAACAGGTAACGGCTCTAAACGTTACAATCCTTATCCAGTGTTTATTGCCTGCAAACCTACCAAACAGACATGTAAGTGGACGAAGAATGCTGCAACCACTGACGAAAGATTTGAAATGATCCTGATTTATTGAGAATGTAGGAGAAATGTAGAGGCCGCTGTTGCATTATATACCGAGCATTTCCAGAGGCAGCTCCGTCTCGCTCGTTCTTTTACAAGGTTGTGAACGCCTTTATGTCTGACGACAGCGTACAGACCGGCAAAAGGAAACGAAGTAAACGTGTTACAGGAGAAGCTGATGAAATAACTGTACTAGAAGCAGTGCGCAACAACCCATGGATAAGCGCCCGAAAATTAAAAAAAATGGTTCAAATGGCTCTGAGCACTATGGGACTTAACATCTATGGTCATCAGTCCCTTAGAACTTAGAACTACTTAAACCTAACTAACCTATTGACATAACACAACACCCAGTCATCACGAGGCAGGGAAAATCCCTAACCCCGCCGGGAATCGAACCCGGGAACCTGGGCGCGGGAAGCGAGAACGCTACCGCACGACCACGAGCTGCGCCCGAAAATTACATCGCTATTCTGGTATGTCCGCAGGCAGCATTCTCACAATACTGCATCGTCATAACTATCATCCATACCAAGTGTTACAGCATGCAGAACTTCATGACGCTGATTTCCCTAACGGGGTAGTGTTTTGTGAATGGGCTCATCAACAAATGCAAACGACCCCCACATTCTTTGCCAAGGTACTACTTTCCAATAAGTCTACATTGAAAAACAATGGTAGCATTAATCGACATAACATGAATTACTGGAATGTAGAAAATCACTAGTGGTTACGCAAGTTCACCATCAGAGCCCCTGGTCGGTTAACGTATGGAGTGGTATCACGAGGCACAAACTCACTGGTCCATATTTTCATCGAAGGCAAGTTGAATGGACACAGATATCGAAATTTTTTGGAACAGAAACTACAGGTACTACTACAGGATGCTGCCGTGGACGTTCTACGACATTTGTGGTTTCAGCATGACAGTTACCCAGTGCATTATGCAGCTGAAGCACTGGAGGTATTAGACCGTGTTTACACTAGTCAGTAGACTCTCTGAGGTATTCCTATTAACTGACCCATTACGTCGCCAGCTTTTACGTCACCGGATCTCTTTCTGTGAAGATATTTAAACTAAGTGTACCTGCAGGCGTCAACAAGCCACGAAGACGTGGTCGATCGCATCAGAATTTCCTGAGTGGACATTTGCATAATTATGCTTGTGCCCCGTGTACGGTCTTTTGAAAAGTGGATCACTAAGAGCATTGAAGTTGGCAGACCTACATTTGAACACTTTCTCTAATTGGAAAAGTAAAGTAGCACTCGCGTAGAGTCACGGCCAGAATGGTGCTCAGAGTAGTCCCCTGTACGATACATCAGAGGAATGCACCAATGCGAAAGGGATTTCCAGTTAGAAGTTATGAAATACTGGCCTGTCCTACCCTCGCAGTATAAAGGTGGGGTCCCACATACCATTGGATATTCAAGGGCCATTGAGTACCAAGTTATAAATTATGATTGTGTACCCATTTCTAATCATCCGATTACAACGTCATCTCTGGCGAAAGTAAGAAAATGCTTCAGACAAAACTTATATAGATTTTGCCGTAGAATCACAATCTGCAATAAAAAATGGGGATTCTCACTGTACAGTTCAACGTTGCCCTCCACCACCCACGCACGTGGTGGGGTGGCGGGGCGAGTCTGGAATTATTGGATGTCCCTTCTGAGACAAACAAATAGTAATTATAACTTTTTTGTTCCAATGTAAAGTTTTTGAGATATTTCAATGTCTTCAGTTAAAATTAAGCACCCAGTATATTCTCAAAAATGAGATCGACAGGAAGTGCAAAATGGCTAAGCAGGGATGGCTAGAGGACAAATGTAAAGATGTAGAGGCATATATCTCTAGGGGTAAGATAGATAGTGCCTACAGGAAAATTAAAGAGACCTTTGGAGAAAAGAGAACCACTTGTATGAATATCAAAAGCTCAGATGGAAACCCAGTAGTAAGCAAAGAAGGAAAAGCAGAAAGGTGGAAGGAGTATATAGAGGGTCTATACAAGGGCGATGTACTTGAGGACAATATTATAGAAATGGAAGATGAAATGGGAGATACGATACTGCGTGAAGAGTTTGACAGAGCACTGAAAGACCTGAGTCCAAACAAGGCCCCGGGAGTAGACAACATTCCATTAGAACTACTGACAGCCTTAGGAGAGCCAGTCCTGAAAAAACTCTACCATCTGGTGAGAAAGATGTATGCGACAGGTGAAATAACCTCAGACTTAGAGAAGAATATAATAATTCCAATCCCAAAGAAAGCAGGTGTTGACAGATGTGAAGATCACCGAACTATCAGTTTAATAAGTCACAGCTGCAAAATACTAACGCGAATTCTTTATAGATGAATGGAAAAACTGGTAGAAGCCGACCTTGGGGAAGATCAGTTTAGATTCCGCAGAAATGTTGGAACACGTGAGGCAATACTGACCTTACGACTTATCTTAGAAGAAAGATTAAGGAAAGGCAAACCTACGTTTCTAGCATTTGTAGACTTAGATAAAGCTTTGGAGAATACTCTCTTTCAAATTCTAAAGGTGGCAGGGGTAAAATACAGGGAGCGAAAGGCTATTTACAATTTGTACAGAAACCAGATGGCAGTTATAAGAGCGGAGGGGCATGAAAGGGAAGCAGTGGTTGGGAAGGGAGTGAGACAGGGTTGTAGCATCTCCTCGAAGTTATTCAATCCGTATATTAAGCAAGCAGTAAAGGAAACAAAAGAAAAATTCGAAGTAGGTATTAAAATCCATGGAGAAGAAATAAAAAGTTTGAGGTTCGCCGATGACATTGTAAATCTGTCAGAGACAGCAAAGGACTTGGAAGAGCAGTTGAACGGAATGGACAGTATCTTGAAAGGAGGATATAAGATGAACATCAACAAAAGCAAAACGAGGATAATGGAATGTAGTCGAATTAAGTCGGGTGATGCTGAGGGACTTAGATTAGGAAATGAGACGCTAAAATTAGTACATGAGTTTTGCTATTTGGGGAGAAAAATAACTGATGATGGTCGAAGTAGAGAGGATAGAGAGGATATAAAATGTAGACTGGCAATGGCAAGGAAAGCGTTTCTGAAGAAGAGGAATTTGTTAACATCGAGTGTAGATTTAAGTGTGAGGAAGTCGTTTCTGTAAGTATTTCTATGGAGGGTAGCCATGTATGGAAGTGAAACATGGACGATAAATACGTAGTTTGGGCAGGAAGAGAATAGAAGCTTTCGAAATGTGGTGCTACAGAATAATGCTGAAGATTAGATGGATAGATCACGTAAGTAATGAGGAGGTATTGAACAGAATAGGGAACAAGAGTAGTTTGTGGCACAACTTGACAAGAAGAAGGGACCGGTTGGTTGGACATGTTTTGAGGCATCAAGGGATCACAAATTTAGCATTGTAGGGCAGCGCCGAGGGTAAAAATCGTAGAGGGAGACCAAGAGATGAATACGCTAAGCAGATTCAGCTGGATGTAGTTTGCAGTAAGTACTGGGAGATGAAGAAGCTTGCACAGGATAGAGTAGCATGGAGAGCTGCACCAAACCAGTCTCAGGACTGAAGACCACAACAACAACATTCTCAAAAAACCCTATCTCAATCCAAATATCAAGAATTTCAGTATATTGTGCATGGCGCTGAGGGGCTATGTGCCAGACATTCTGAAAACACTGATATTACAGCAACTGAGAAAGTAAAACCAAACAATGTTATCATATTTGACTATCATTGGAGCAAAGAAGAATGTGATACCCAAAAATATGTTTTATTCATCATATCAAACTCGATATCTTTTGCTTGTGCCACACAGGATTCCATAGAAATCAGTAAGGAATAATGTAAACCACATTATCACTCTCAAACAGTCACGATAAACTTAAAACGCATTTGCCAAGTGCATGTAGGAGCTGACATGACATTCACTGAGTTTTCTAACAAAATTGTGGAATGCTGGGATAGTTCGCAGGATCCGAGCGCACAGCTGCATCAGTATATTGTTTGCTAAGCACAAAATTTGCTTGTATGTTGCACACTCATTCCAAGGGTGTGAAAAAATTTTATCTACACATTGACAGAGAAATTGCGGCAATGACTGCTAAATTAATGGAAATCGAGAGAGGAATCATGGTGCTGCTTAGAAATTGTTGGAAGAACTGAGTGCCAGAATCCAGCAATGTGAACTATGCATAAGTGAGAAAACTGAAAGTCAATAGGGAACAAACATATATGCATGGATGTATCAAGGCGAGAGGCACCACCAGCAGCTTGAGGTTACATCTGTAAAGAGTATACCAGTACAGTACCAACATAGTATATAACAGCATGTCAGCAACAGAGTGTAAAGTTACTGAAGCCTGGAAAACTGTTTGATGGTACTTATGATTTTTAAATTATGGCAGTTGCAACGAGATCAATCTCTCCCAGGAATCTTTAAAACAGTAAACCGCTGGGGGCTCCCACACACTATGGATGGAGGCAGAAAAGAAGAAGGATAGATATTATGTGCTATTATCAAATTCATTAACTGTCACAGTGACGGTGAGGGAAGATACAGTGTCAGCAGGAATTTACCATGTATGTTAGGTAGTCATTCTATATGTTTAACTGAGAACGCAATACAAGTTGGGATTAAGAAATCTGGAAGGGCATCTGGTTTCTTAGAGTTAATATTCTTAAAAGCTTCCTATATCCAGAAAGAGATAATAGTGTATGTGAAATATTACATATTACTAATGTGCATAGCAAAGGCAACACCTCATATGTACGACTGAAAGCCACAAAGAATGACAAAAACAAGAATATAATGAAACTCACATTAGTAGCTGCACACAGTGTGCTAAAGGTGTTCAGCATGAAAGACTGAACAGTTTAAACCTGGTGTATATATATTACGATGATCTGAACAAAATAGTAGCAAGGTTATGACTACTCGAATCATTAGTGCTGCAACGAATGTGGTTCACATAAACAAAATCATATCAATTATTTCGGGGCTTCAGGATAGATGTATCATAGATAATAATAGGTGGTAGTAATTTACTTTTAAATTTGATAAAGGTGGAGTCAGCTACTATGAGAAAGTCAAAGTGACAGTGTTGAGGGCTAAGGTGCTGTACACTAATGGTGATTTGTAGCATGCTCATAATGCATCAGAACATCAGAATATAGAAGATACTTTGGATCTCTTAACCCACATTGAGATTAAAACTGGAGAATCAGACTTTATATCAGATCAACAAACAGCTGAACTAGCTGACTTGTTATCAAAATATGTAAATGCCTTCTCTAACAAACCTGCTGTTATAACTGGAAACTAGTCGAGTACAGGTCGTCCTACATGAAACGTATTGTCATGTAATTTATTGCAACACCCTGGGCCCGAAGGGAAGCAGTAAAGAGTGAACCACGAAATATGGCGAAGTGGAAGAGAAATGAAACTTCTTTATCACCCTATAGCAATCCGCTGTTAGCACAAAACTAAAATGGTGGGGGAGTACGTATTCTTATAGACACAATAACTATTAATAAAGTCATAGTGCTGGTGAGAGGTAGGCCTCGGGCGTTAGAGGAATTATTAGAAATGTTTTACAGAGTGAAACATTTAACCATAATTTATCTCCGATATTCCTAGTGTTTACTGACTGAAGAATCTACTTTTGCAAGTAGAACCTATTCGAAATATGTCTGGTACTGATTCATAAGATGAGGAAAAATTCGTCAAACATTCATCTCACTCACAGCCGCAACAAAGCTACTCAAGTCAGCCTATGACAAAAGATGGAGACATAAGCAAAACTTCCAGGTGGGTGAAGAAATACTCCTGAGGACACATCCCAAACATTTACTATTACACACGAAAAATAAGAAGTCGCAGTAGTTAATGTAAGTTTTCTATCAGAATTTGTCTATAAAAGGAAACACCGAATATCAATTTTTCAAAAACTTTCTCTTCGTGTAATGTACTTTAGACATTATGTGCTGAGCAATACTGACAGTTGGTTAGCCTTGTGTTGCACATGTGAACAGTGTCATGAAACGAAACTTAAATCTTAATGAAATACTGAATTTACAATAATGGAAATAAACTTAATTAAACTCCAAAAGAAACTGTGTTCTCTGTGAAATTTATTTCACTAAAAGCAATACTAAAGTACATTGTTGCGTAAATTGAAGAGCAATATCTGATTTGAAATATCCACAAAAATAAAATAATTATATGTTCATAAGAAAGTAACGGATTCAGAATACCTACAGCGTCCGCAGTAAATCAATCTGCTTATTTGGCACAACACCTGAAAATTCTGATTATGAACTGTTTCCTCATCTGAAATAAAAGTATCCTACCTGATGCTCAACATGTTGTTTAGGGCCTGGTGTCGTGATGTTCTCGAAAGCAAATAGATATCACCAGACACAAGTTTTTACATACAATTGGTGGTTTCGTGTGGCGTGAGGTGCAACACACACACGACGAATAATGGTAGAGGAGGGTTTTACTTTAAAGAAGTCGTTCTTATAAAATTATACTCCGATTACTGTCAAGAAGGCTGTACAGCACAGGAAGACTCTAAAAATTAAGAAATTCTCTCAATACGAAAATTACAGGCATGCCAAACATATGTGTTGTTTTTGATATAATGGAAACAAGGAGATCAAATTAACACAAAACATGAATGACATTAGTTATCTGAGGGACAAAGATTTGTTTTAATTAATAATTCTGACAAATTCACAGTTTATTATGGTTACCTTGAAAAGTTCCTGCAATAAATCTTCTTCAGCAGTAGAATAGGTAACATATGTTTACAATCAAGTTGTCACCTCCATAATAAATTGTCGAGATAATTTCTCTCAGGTTGACAAATACAGGGTGTCCATAAAAGGACTCCCTGATTTCAAAATTAAATATCCCTAAAACAAAGATCGATAGAGGAATGCAGTAAACGGTATGTTTATTGTGAAAGCTGTAAGAAGTTTATACAGCAGTTTGAAATAATAGTTACAAAAGCTGCTAACAGATGGCGCTGTAATCGTCATACTTAATGCCTAGTATAAATAGTGATCCGAAGCCCAGAGCTATCAGTTCCACTTTTGAAACGTGAAAGGAGGTTAGCGTGCCGAAGGAAGAGATTAAAACCATGTACTCCATTGAACAACGCGTTTTTCTGGTGCTAGAGTACCACAGATTAGAAGAGAGTCCTACGGCAACAAGACGAAGTTTTCAAGCACGATTTAATGTTCCAAAACGACCCGATGCGGAAACCATTCGTACGCTCTTCGCAAAATTTCAACGAACAGGCAGTGTAACTGATGATCTAGTGGGGCATGTTGGTCGCAAGCAAACCGCAGTTACGCCTGGAAATATCGCCACAGTTTCTGGAATTATTCAGCGAAATCCAATGTCATCCGTCCGTAGAATTGCATCTGAGACTGGTTTGAAGCGTTCCAGCACGCAGAAAATACTGAGAAAGAGCCTATACATGTTTCCATTCAAAATTCAAACGCACCAGGCCATACCCATACGAGCTGTGCAACAAAGGGTTGCCTTTGCTAATCAGATGCTCACAATGATTGATTGTGAAGGATTTGATGTTGGCTGCATCTGGTTTACGGGTGAAGCACACTTCCACCTGAATGGATACGTGAATAAGCAGAACTGGCAATTTTGGGGTTCCGAAAAGCCATATTGGTGTGAAGCGAAACCCCTGTATTCTCCTAAAGTTACTGTGTGGGCTGCAGTATGCAGCAGAGGTATTATTGGCCCTTTTTTCATTCGAGAAACGGTCACTGGTGCACGTTACGTTGCAATTTTGGAACAATTTGTCGTCACACAGCAAGCGTTAGAGGATCGACCAGGTACTGAATGGTTTATGCAAGGTGGAGCCCGACCACATCGGACCGAACAAGTGTTTCGCTTTCTTGAGGAATACTTCGGGAATCGAGTCATTGCTTTGGAATATCCCAAATTTACTGGTGCAGGCATGGATTGGCCTCCATATTCGCCGGATTTGACTCCCTGTGACTTTTTTTGTGGGGCACAGTGAAAGACATGGTCTACCCGAAGCATCCCGCCACGCTGGACGAGCTTGAATCGGCGATCTCTAAGGCGTGTGAATCCATTTCGGTTGAGACACTACGAAATGTGATAGCGAATTTCATTCTTCGTTTGCTCCACCTCTGTAGTGCCAATGGTGAACATTTTGAAAAGATTGTGATGTGATTGTTTGCAAAGATTGTTTTCATACGATACACTTATGTATACCGATATGAGCTGTACAGCGTACAGCGCCATCTGTTAGCAGCTTTTGTAACTATTATTTCAAACTGCTGAGTAAACTTCTTACAGCTTTCACAATAAACATACCGTTTACTGCATTCCTCTATCGATCTTTGTTTTCGAGATATTTAATTTTGAAATCAGGGAGTCCTTTTCTGGACACCCTGTATTATACCTCCTTCTCTAAAAACACAACAGCTAGCCACTACGCCTCAAAGAAGAGTACCCCAGCGTTACACAACTGACAGGCGAGCAAGAAAAGCACAGATAAACTTCAACACATACTCAAGGATCTTAGTCACTTCTGCAGCGTTCTCATTCATCTCTGGCCAGTAAAGGTGAATTGTCTACAATGGAAAAAACCATACACAACTGTTACAATTCCACACGAAGGGTGCTATCTCGTAGCTTAGCTGGATTCTAAGAAAACAAATGGACTTTATTACAAAACAGATGTCAAGAAATATCAATATTGAAAACACTTCTCTCTGTACTAATTTTTGTATATAATATGCCTTACATAGGGTGTTAATTACATAAATAAACATGATTTCTGGTTGTGTACATTTGTATACAATGATCACTTAAATGCACTGATTCAGAAAGCACAGAAGTTACGAATTACAGAATTCGTTTAACAGCAAGAAGTAAAATACGATCACTATACGGTTATTTGTTCATATTCACTGTTAAAATTTACTATACGTAGTTTATTACTATTCCATAATGTATAAACTAGGAACATATTTAAGCTAGTCTGCAAGAGCTCTTATTGTTATATAAGGACTATGGATATCTTACGAGGCAGTAAACGAAAGACAAGCAGTTGTTTTATTTAATTGGACTTCCACGAATATCCTTCGCTACCACCGGCAGTCAAGTTGTACGTATTGGTGCAAAGCAGTATTTTGCTAGCACTCAGCTGAGACTCAAGTTCCGGCTATCTTCATGCTACAGCCTAGTCGGCCGACCTCAGGTCGGGAGGACATTCTGTGGACAGTGACTGCTGCTGTAGTTCAGGCGGGAATATCTGCTTGTCCTGATACGGCAGTTCCACCAACAATGCATCAGAATCTGTATCAATAACAACTAAATATAAAATGATATTTTCACTCTGCAGCGGAGTGTGCGATTACATGAAAATGCCTGGCAGATTAAAACTGTGTGCTGGACCGAGTCTCGAACTCGGGACCTATGCCTTTCGCGGGAAAGTGCTTTTTTTTTTTACTTTTCTCGGACGCCTTAACCACTTATTTTTAGTCAGAGGTCTTAAACACTTTTTTGTTTTTAACCAAAATGCGTATTTCCGGTACTGGGATTCGAACCCCGGGCTCCTGGGTGACATCCTGACATCCTAGCCACTTTTTTATTTTATTTACTTTTTTTAACGGCGTGGTGTCACTCTTTTTCTGTAGTGCTTCCGTCGCCAGCTGATTAGCTGTTACGAAAGAGTATTAATTTTCGCCTGGACAGGGGCTTGAACCCGGAACCCTTTGGATGAAAGCTTAAAGCTCTACCGACCTTTCCTTTTTTCCTCCCTTTTCTTAAGCTTTTGCTGCCAGTTTTTATCTGATGTTTTCAAGCGGAAACGAACTTTCCAGTATCAGGGAGGAGGAGGCAAAGTGGGTAGGGCTTAATCAACCTCAGCCCTGGCCACTATGTCTCCCTCCTACCTGGCGGCAACTCGTTCCCTCACCTACTGTTCGCTGTAGTTAACCTAAGATGATTTTAAAAATATTAATTTTTTTCGCGTTGTGGCCTTTGTTCATTATTAAACAAAATGATTTCCTTATTGAATGGGTTCAGGCTGCGATTGTTTTTAGGAATAACATAAAATAGTTACAAAAAGAAATGAATACTTGTTTCTGTGCCAGACGAAACTTATGTTTGCATTAAACAAAGTACGTTGCGCAGGTAAATGAGTTACAAGCGTAATGAAATTCTCCTTGTAAAAAAAAAAAAAAAAAAGATTTCACGAAACTATTATCAACTGGTGAGCAGACGATACACACTGAATTGAATCTGTAAATGTTTTTAGCATGCCGTTCATGTTTACACGATACGTCTTCTTCTAAAGTGCACACATTGGCTGAACTTGGAAATAATCTCACCCTATTCCTTGCCTGTTAAATATTAGTTTCAACATGTTGCCAGAATTCCTATTAAAGTGTATTCTTGAGCATGCTTTATAGAATTCAGGTATTATATACAATTTGTACTCCTCAACTGTTTCAACTCCTCATTTATTTATAACGGAATTGACAAAATTCCCATACAGCCACATAATAGCGTTGTTCTTTTGTTACGGGAAGTCGACACAATCAGGTGTCACCAATTCATCCGGTGTTACGTATTTCCCATTGTTCTTCTTAAGAAAGCTATCTGGTCCGTTATATAAAACTATACCGTAGAAAAACTTTTGAAAGTAAAACGATGTATTAAAGTCTCCACTAATCCACACTTAAGAGACAAGTTCGTGTCACTCAGACCTACTGTATGCAATTAACAATTGTTAGCTATAATTTCATTAACTAATCTATACCACGTAGACCGCAATTCTGTTGACAGGACTTTGCCGTTATTGTTGTTACAGATATTCTCTAGATTTTAGTTGCCTTTTTTTCATCCATCCTGTTCCTCATTTCAGTTCTCACAATTGTCTGATAGACAGATTCCTTGGCGATAGTTCCATTATTTCCACAGATTCTTTGAACATAGCTCACTTCGATTAAATAAATTCTAACATCGTTTTAATTTAAAATGAATTGACGATACGTTTACAGCTGGATCTAAGCCCTTTGGCGCCATTGTATGGAATAATAACGATATTATACTTTCAGGGTATCTCTGAAGAATTTCACAAGTCTGGTTGATAAATAAGCCCATGGTCTTCTGTCGGATATTCTCCAGTCCTAAGCCACCTTCCCCACACCTCACGATTGTTGTACCAGCCGAAACCTTGAAGATATGCCCCCTCCATATGAGCTGGCAAACAGTTTTCGTAATGTTCTTTGCAGTTCCCAAGGAAATCGGTAGGCACTGACCAAGATAGAAGACTTTTGAAAGTATAGTAGCATTTATCAGCTTCAGTGTCTGTATTTTATTCAGGTCTCTATTTCTGTGGTCTCTCACCATCCCCCGAATGTCGCCAAGTATTTCTTTCCAGTTTACTGCAGTCATTCGGAGAGGGCATTTATAAAAAAGTGACTCCCAGTGACTTGTAGTGATCTTTCGTTTTGAAAACCATCCAGATTAAGAAATGAACTTTTGGTTTTGTTTAATTCTGCACCTGTAGCTACGCAATAAGGCTTGCTTATGCTCGTCCGTTTTGCAATGTCATCATCACTCCTAATTACTATACCCAAGTCATCTGCATAAGTTTTCGTAGCCTTTTTTCTGGGCTTCATTGTGAGCCCTCTAGTTCATGGTTGAGCTTTATAATGAGAGTTTCAATTGCTATAACGTACAACAACATTGAGAGTAGACTTCCTTGAGGGAATCCCCTTTGAATTTCAATATCTCGAGTACAATGTCCATTAACGAGGATTCGAGCTCCCATTCCTCTGATCACATTCCGCAGCGAGTTTAGAAAGCGATCGTCGATACCCATTTTTGTCAGAGTCGTTAAAAGGTAACAGTGCCCGATTCGATCAAACGCCTTCGCGAAATCAATAAAGACCAAGGATACTTTAGCTCTACTCGCTGAGAAAACTGACACAATATCTCTGTATTCATTAACGCTTCTTAATATACTGCGTCCAGGCAAGGCTATCTGATCGTGTCTGATCACGTTGCATGCTATCCTGATCATTCGGCCATTGATGGCTCGTGTAATTATTTTGTAGTCAGAGTTCAGTAAACATATAGGTCTTAGTTTTTCGACGTCTGTCGTTCCCCTATGTTTTGGTATTAAAACAATCAAACCCACTTCCAAACTTATGCAACATCGCTGGAGAGCTTCTGTGAAATTTTGGTAGGTAGGAGACGAGGTAATGGCGGAAGTAAAACTGTGAGGACGAGGCGTGAGTCGTACTTGACAGTCCGGCTTTCGCACCCATGCAGTGCGGACGCACTGTTGGTTCCGCCTGCGGAGAGCGCGGGTACGCTGTTGTTTACATTTCAGCGGCCGTCTCTTACGTGTCGCTTCTGTGTAGTAGAACCATGGCCAACCGTTTTAGAAAATCTACACTACGATTCAGCTTCTGCAACAACTACACACGACCAAAGGCCTTGGAAGTGGAACGATTCCTAAGCGACGTTGCTAAGATCCCAGCTTCCGACATCTTGGGCATCCTTTTGTCCATATTAAGCAGGATGATGTACGTCGAAGTCGTCAGTGACGCTGTGTGCGAAAGAATACTTCGTGACACCACACACGGACTACGCTTTTGCCACGTCGACGGAAATATCGGTGCGGTCACTGTCGACCACGCAGGCTTGGGAATGCGCACCATACGTGTTTTTGAACTCCCGGCGGAACATGTTATCGCGGCTTTTCACCCCTATGGCACTGTACACGGCCACACTGCCGAACGCTGGGCGCAATTTTAAACGTAACCCGTTCTGAACTGTGTACGACAGATCACCGTCGATCTCCATCACCATGTGCCATCTTACCTGCAAATTAGCGGGTGCCGCGCGGTCTTCATATACGACGGCCAACACAAGACTCGTTCCGGATGCGACAAAGAAGGCCACCTCAGGTCTGAGTGTCTGCAGCGACGAATCACCCAACTGCCAGCAACTATCGTGGCACCTCCGGCTCCGACGACGGTTTTACCGATCACCTACGCATCGACGCTCTCTTCTTCTCTCACCGGTCGCCGCCCGTCGGACCATGTACCGGTGACCCTTCCCACTGCTACGGATACCGCCGGGGCCGACACGTCGCGCTCATAGCCTGATGCTACTCCGGCACCTCTACCAACAGCGACGACTTCCTACCCCCACCCTGCTGATTATATGGACACCCCTTCACTTATCGTTCCCGTGACAACCTTTTTCCCAGAGCGCCGCAACTCCCTTCCGTATTCCGACACAGAGGGACGAACACACGAGCAACGTTCACATAAAAGGCGCAAGAGGAGGCGCCGTACGGTCTCGGAAAGAGACGGATCACCTCCCCCTGTGGCTCCAGATACCGTCCACGCCGACGAGGCCTCAGAGATCCTGCACGACGACACGAATGACGACAACATGACGCCAGCTGTGACTCTGCCGGTGCCTACTCTGTTGGCTCTCCCAGGTGCACCTGAACCAATGGACTCCACCGTTGCGACTGCCGCCAAGACGTCCTCCGCTCCTACGAATGAAGTTGAACGTAAAAACTTCACAACGACAGCACCTTCGATGGCGTGGACTGACGAAGTCGACGAAGACCCTGACCACACGCTGGGGACAGAGTTACCCCAGACGGAAGCCTAGTTACGCCGTCGATAACGCTGTCTGGTGGCGTACGGCGTGACTCGCCGTTGCCTCGCCCTTCTTTACCCTCTGCTGATGAAGTTCCCCTCCACGACGGGGTACGACTCCAAACCTACCGAGTAGCGACGATCAACAAAATGGCTCTGAGCACTATGGGACTTAACTGCTGTGGTCATCAGTCCCCTTGATCTCAGAACTACTTAAACCTAACTAACCTAAGGACATCAGAAACACCCATGCCCGAGGCAGGATTCGAACCTGCGACCGCAGCGGTCACGCGGTTCCAGACTGTAGCGCCCAGAACCGCTCGGCCACTCCGGCCGGCTGACGATCAACACTAACACCATTAGCTCCCCCGTGAAACTTCAACATCTGTGTGAGATGATATGAGCATCGGACGTCAACGTCGCACTACTACAGGAAGTACACCTGGCCACACTTCCAGACGTCGCGGGATAAAACACTTATCCTTCTCCTGGTGACCACCTGGGACACGGCGTACGCATCTACGCTAGAGAAGGCATTCGTGTGGTTGATATCACATACCTTCCATCAGCCAGAGGCATCGCCGTCACCGTCACGCGTATTGTCAACATTTACGCTCCGTCAGCCTCCACCCGCAGACGCGACAGGGCACACTTCTATTCGGAAGAAATCACCCCTTTGTTTCTTGGAGGCTGTTACCATTAATTGTTTGGGGGTGATTTTAATCGTGTCCTGTGTATCAAGGATCAAATGCCCCACTACAACAGCTGTCAAGAACTGCGTCTTCTCGTCCGTGATCTGTTGCTCTGCGACACTTGGGAAGTGTGGCACGGCGACGCGCCTGGACATATTTACCAGACGAGTCACTCAGCGAGCCGCTTTGATAGGATTTACGTCTCTCGGGAACTCACATCTGCAGTCCAAGGTGCCGAACTTTGGCCCTTGGCCTTTTCAGATCACTGTGGCTACATCTGCAGCATTCTCCTTCCTCAGCAAGTGGTCTGGCACAGTCGTGCAATGTGGAAGCTAATCACCTCCCATCTTCACGATCCTGAATGTCTTCAACGTGTTACCGAGACATGGGCCACTTGTGAACGTCGCTTACCTAAGTACTGCACGACCTTCAGTTGGTGGCTGGAATGTGCCAAACCTGCCATTCGACATATCTTGATTCAGTATGGCAAGGAAGAAGCTGCATGGCGCTGGCATACTATCGACTATTTCTACGCCGTTCTCCGCGAACTGAACGCTCCCTGACACCCAGAGGGAACGCAGCAGGATTAAGGCGCAAATTGTAACTGCAGGGGGCAATGGTGCGAACCCGATGTCAAGATTCGGCGGAACTAGAACATCCCACCATGCATCACATCACTTCCGATAGGAAGGCTCATCACGGAGATCTACACAAGTCACGCCCAGCAAGTCACTTGCCAGGCAGAAATCGTCAAGGCCTTTGTAGACCACTATCGCACAATGTACCAGGAGGAAACTCCCAACAATCACGCTGAGGAGTCTGTGTGACCACACGTAACTCGCACCTTCACCAACGACGAAGCGGACGAGCTGATGGAGCCAGTTACGTGTGGCATAATCCACGATGCAATCGACAAAGGTGCTCTGAACAAGTCACGTGGTGTCGACGGATTGCCGATAGAATTTTATGGCGCTTTCCTTGTACTTATGGCGTCACGGTGGACGACGATGTTTCATGAACTGATGAAGATGGGGAACGCCGTACCGCCGTTCTTTGTCACGTGAGTTATTACACCCATCCACAAACCGACACTGGGAGTGACAACAGAACACTGCCGTCCCCTGACTCTGCTTAACGCAGACTATAAAATTTTTACACGACTCCTGACGACGCGATGCCGCAAGATCCTGCTTGGCATTCTATTTGCGGAACAGACAACTCCGGGTGGCTTAGTTAATACACAAACGGCCACAGGAGAATGTCGTGATATAATTGCACTGGCAGCGGCGTGCAGATTCCCCGCGGCGGTGGGTGCCATTGATTTTGACAGCGCATTTGACAGGATGCGGCATCGTTTTCTGTTCTCAGTGATGAGCCGTATGGGTTTTCCACTCGCCTTTGTCGATGTCATCCGGCGCCTGTACGGCACCGCCGAATCGCTGATTCAGGTAAATGGCTGTGTGGCGGAACCAGTGACGATCCGGCGTTACGTAAGGCAAAGTTGCCCACTTTCGACTCTACTCTATACCATAAGACTGGAGCCACTCATCGGGAGTCTGACGAGCCACCTTTCTGGTCTCACTTTGCGACAGCATACTTTTCGGTGTCGTGCGTATGCGGACGACCTCCTCTTCTTGGTCCGCTCACGGAATGAAACAAGCGCTGCTTGATTTGATATCAACATACGGAACTGCACTGGGCAGTAACATGAATGTGGCTAAATTCACGTCGATGTCCATTGGACGCGGCCTCTCACACGACGACTTTGCACTTATTCCGTGTGTACGGACACTACGATACCTTGGTATCATTTTCACCTCCACCTTGCGCCGCTCCTCTGCCATCAATTTTTGGCGTCTATTCCAAATTAACCGCACTGCGGTGCGACAAAATATCCGCCAACTCGATTCTTTGTAACGTGCCCAATACCTCAATCAACATGTGGCGTCCAGAATGGTTCACATAGCGCAGGAACTCCCACTGCCATCTACTATTGGACGCAGCCTCCACGCTCCTTTCGGATACTTTCTTACGGTCGGTACCCTCTTTAAGGTCCGCTACGACACGCTCACCCTTCCTCCGCGAGGCGTCCTTGTACATGTCCACCATGCAGAAGCAGTGGAATTAGGGCACCATCCTTACATGCGGCTTGCTGGAAATTCCTATGCCCGCGACCACAACGTCACCAGTACCAGTCGGACACATCAAGCACCATCTGACGAACCTTACTGATTTGATCGTCGACTTCACTTACGCTCACACACACTTACCGGACACGCGTTCTCCTCGACCAAAAGATTTTTACGCCCCACTGCTTCGTTACATACCCAGTAACAACATCGAACTCAGAAATCCATCCAAGCGGTGGCCCACGGTTGGGCGTCATATCCACCAGCCTTTTGTTCCCTCCAACGTCCGGCAACATGGTACCAAGTCGCAAATGAAAAATTCGCCACAAATCATCGTCTTCACGCCATCGGATTATTGGATGCTCCACTTTGTTCCATTTGCCACCTCATGGATGACGATGTCCACCAACTGACTTGTGCTGCCACCAGTGACGTCAGGAAACTTGGCCGACAGTTTGTTGATTGTAACTTCCGCGTTCCTCCAGACTCGATTGACCCATGGACTTTTATCCATCCTGAGGATACTATTTCCCCGCCACCAAAAATCATGCACTTGTATGGGTCAAGACGTGGACGATAACCTGTGTATAATGATGGCGACAAATCACGCCTTGACTTCTGGCAGTACTTACAAACCGCCCACAGTGAAGTCGAGCACCGACCGCGCTACTGCGCATTCTTCGCCAATTATTTACACGCGCTCTTTACGTCACCCCCGCTGGATGATGCCTCACGTCGACAACATTCCCCCCCCCCCGCCCCCCTGCTGACATCTGAGACTCTCCACGCTACTTTCTATATCGTAACCCACAGTGGAGTAGGCGCATGGACACGCGCGTCCTTTCTTTTATGCACTATACCAGAACACGCTGGTTATTCCCTCAACTCTACTGTCTACTGCTTCACGCATCTTAGCCCTCATCAGTACTACTGTTATTATTATTGGTTCTGACACCTTGTTGATAAAAAATTGGCTCGCCTTGTTCGAGTGTAATGTCTCGCGTTATTTCCGCCAGAAGGATGGATTTCTGTTGTATTTAAGCTTGTACCAATAAAGATATTTTATTTATTTACTCTGTTCCCGGTAAGAAAAAGGAAAAAAAGGAAAAAAAAGTACTTGATGGAGTGATTCAGGGATGGGAGGGGGAGGCATCGCGGTCAGGCCTCAGGTTTCGACCTGTACCCGCTTTGTCTCCACCTGCTCAGAACTGACCACATTTTTTTTTTAAAAAAAAGGGGGTAGCGTCTTTGGAAAAAAATGGTAAAGCCCGCGAATGGCAAAGGTCCTGAGTTCGAGTGTCGGTCCGGATCACAGTTTTAATCTGCCAGAAAGTGTCAGCTAAATCTAAGTATCAACAGATAATGTCATGACATTAGTTCATATGTGAAACATACACAGCTTTTTGCTGATAATAACGATACTGTTATAAGAAAAGTAAAATACCTACCGATGATCTTCTTCTTCCGAGATGATCGCTGTTGCGGCTGTAAGACACTTCGTACTGAACAGCAACTGATGGTGCAGAAGCAAATGAATTACAAAAATTGTTGAAAGGTTGGGTGCTGAAATTGCACACAATTGGCTCTCACTATTACGACACCCGTGAGTGGAGGTGCGGAGGGTGTAGGAGTGGTAGGGATGGGGGGAGTTGATTGCCTTCACAGGACAGTGAACTGATGATGTCAAAAATCCTGGAGCCCCAATATCAGAACCTTGGTGTACATGACTGTATGTGATAATGTCATAATTTTTGGAATGACGATTTCATCACTCCGATGCACATGTTTCGATGTGATTATGTCAGAATTCCAGGAATCCTACTCCTGTTGCTGTTGTTGTTGTGGTCATCAGTCCTGAGACTGGTTTGCTGCAGCTCTCAATGCTACTCTGTCCTGTGTAAGCTTCTTCATCTCCCAGTACTTACTGAATCCTACATACTTCTGAATCTGCTTAGTGTATTCATCTCTTGGTCTCCCTCTACGATTTTTACCCTCCACGCTGACCTTCTTCTCTCTTCTTCGGTTATCAACCCACAGGTTGGTTGGCAGCAGCACGCCATTCCGTTCTTTTGTCAACTTTCTTCTTCATATCTGCATAGGTCTGGCACCCGATGTCATTTATTACTTGTTGAATGTAGGTTAATCTAGGTCGTCCTCGGCGAGTTCTTCCTTCATGATTCCTTCTAATATTCTCTTAATGAAATTGTTATGCCGTAAAATGTGACCTATGAAGGTTATTCTTCTTTTCTGTATATTTCGCCAAAGAGATCTGTTTTCTTTCACTCTTCTGAGGACATCTTCGTTTGTAGCCTTGTCTCGCCAGCTGATTTTTTCCATTCTCCGGTAGCACCACATTTCGAATGCCTCTAATCTTCTCTTTTCTTCTTTTCCACAAGTCCAAGTTTCACATCCGTAAAGGGCTGTACTCCACACATAGGTTTTCATGACTCTCTTTCTTACGTCTAAACTAACATTTCTACTCGTCAGTAAGTTTCTTTTTCCATTGAATGCTATTTTGGCAAGTTGTATTCTGTTTTTAATGTCACTTTTGCTCCTTCCATCTGCTGTTATTTTGCTACCTAAGTAGTTAAATTCTGTAACCTGCCCTAGTTTCTCTCCCTTTATTGTTATTCGTATGGGTTCATTGTAGTTCAGGGCGCCACTCACCATCACTTTAGTCTTTTTCTTATTTATTTTCATTCCATACTGTTCTTTTAAGGTGTTTTCCATTTCATTGAGTGCGGCTTCTAGATCTTCTTTCCTTTCTGTAATTATGGCGATATCATCTGCATATCGCAACATATCTATTTTCATTCCGTTAAGTTTTATTCCTACTTCAATATTCTCTCTTATTTTGTCTATTGCTTCTTGGATATATGCGTTGAAAATTACTGGAGATAGTGGGCATCCCTGTCTCACTCCTTTCCTTATTCTTGCTGTTTCTTCTTTGTTTTCCTTCTTAACTAAGGCTGTTTCATTTTGGTATATTTTAAAGATTATCCTTCTATCATTATATTTCAGACCAGCCTTCTTCAGAATTCTAAACATTTCTGGCCATACAACATTGTCAAATGCCTTTTCGAGGTCTACGAAGGCTATAAATACTTGTTTGTTTTTGGAAATTTGTTTCTCAATTATTAGTCTTAAAGATAAGATTGCTTCCCTCGTCCCTACACCGCTTCTAAAACCGAATTGGTCTTCACTTAGAGTGCTATTCAATTGGTTTTCAACTCTTTTCAAAATTATTCTTATTAGAATTTTTGATGCGTGTGAAAGAAGACTGAGTGTTCGATGGTTTTCACAGTCCATAGTAGATGCTTTCTTAGGTATGGGGAATATGATGCATTTCTGATAGTCTTCAGGAACTTCACCTGTTTTGTATATTTTCTGTATGAGTTGCAGTAATGTAGCTTTCATTTTGTCTCCTGATTTCTTAATTAGTTCAGAAGGTATATCATCAACACCTGCCGCTTTCTTATCTGGTAGTTCTTTTAGTGCTTTTTCAAATTCATCTTTCAGAATTGTGTCCCCTAGTTCTTCTTTCTCTACTTCTTCGCTTAATTCTATCATATTATCTGTTAGAGGGTCTCCTTGATATAGCTCTTCAATGTATTCTTGCCATCTCTTCAGCGTGTCATATCCAAATAGTACCTTGCCCTCTTTGTTCTTTATAGTTCCTGAAGATTTTACTTTCCGTTTAGCAAAGTTTTGTTTTATTGTTCTGTAGGCCAAGTCAGTTTTTCCTTTAACCATGTTTTCCTCCACCTCTTTACAAATGCTGTTGAGGTAATTTTCTTTTGCTTTCCTAGATTCTCTGTTTATTTGGTTTCTAAGCTGTCTATATTTGTTTTCGCTTTGCTCGTCAAAGGCATTTTTGTATAGTCTTCTTTCTTCCATTAGACAAATTATTTCAGGTGTTATCCACTCTTTCCTGTTTACAGGTTTGGCTTTCCCAATAAATTCTTCTGCTGCTTTATGTATGCCTTCTTTGATTTGTTTCCACTCCTCGTTAGTACTCCCGGGAATAATGTTTGATGCCATCTCATCAGTTTTCCGTGCATAAGGGATCACTAGTTCTTCAGACTTTAGGTTATCTCTGTTCCATACTTTGTTCGTTTTTCTCTCTAATCGCTTGAGTTTGAGTAAGCATTTCATCATTACAAGGTTGTGATCACTATTAATATCCGCAGACGGGTAGCTTCTGCAGTCCTTGATTTGGTTTTTAAAACGCGATTTTACTAATATATAGTCGATTTGGTGTCTTCTAGTATCTCCTGGGGCTTTCCACGTGTACCTTCTTCTTTTATGGTGGTTGAAAAGGGAGTTCGCTATAACCAACTTGTTTTTGGCACAAAATTCAATTAGCCGGCTTCCTCTTTCGTTTCTATCTCCTAGACCATATTTCCCTACAATTCCGTCAACTTCCTCTTCTCCAACACTAGCATTCCAATCTCCCATTATAATTAAGTTCTCTTCACCTTTAACATAATTTATAACTTTGTTGATGTCTTCATACACTGTTTCTATTACATCGTCTTCTTCTGCCGATGTCGGCATATAGACTTGTACTATTACCGTGTTCTTTGGTTTGGTTCCAATTTTGACTAGTATTATCCTAGAGTTAAATTGCACATATCCTGTGACTAGATTCCCGAGTTTTCCTTTTAGAATTATTCCAACTCCACCGATTCCAGTTGTTCCTTGGTTAGTACCTGTATGAATGATACGATAATTTCCTGATCTGAAGTCTCCTGGTTCAGGCCATCGCATCTCAGATATTCCTATTATGTCTGTTCCCATTCTG
This sequence comes from Schistocerca cancellata, assembly GCF_023864275.1. Lineage (NCBI taxonomy): Eukaryota > Metazoa > Arthropoda > Insecta > Orthoptera > Acrididae > Schistocerca > Schistocerca cancellata. The sequence continues at coordinate 522,951,915 of NC_064630.1, read as the reverse complement.
TCCATCTCTAGTTTGAGGTTCTCTAATTTCCCGCATTGGAGGAGTGTTCTTACATTCCATGTTGCTATTTTTAGTGTATTCTTCAACTTTGCCTGACCTTCCATTGTCCCCACCCGGAGATCCGATTGGGGGACTATTACTCCGGATTTATGTTTAACAGAAGATTCTGGCATGGTGCGCTACTGATTCTTGGGATATCTTGAGTGATCTTTAATGGAGTGGTTTCCCGTTGCCTTCTCCATCCTATGCCGTTGACTGTGAAGTTCTTCCGCCTTTAGGAGCAATTTCTCACTCCAAGGACAAGAGAGTGCCCTGCCTCTATCCGCTCATCCGCTCTCTTTGAGACCGTTGGCACTTGATAGGGGGCGTTTCCTTATCCCGGGAAACACTCGGTCGTCAGAGCCTCGTTAGCAATAACAGGGTGTACCGTGCAGCAATCCTTAGCTGCAACTCGGGTAGGTGAGGTTGACATTTGTACAGGAGAGGCTGTTAGAGTCGCTTCACTGTACCTTACACCCCCACGCTGACCTACAATGCTAAATTGGTGATCCCTTGATGCCTCAGAACATGTCCTACCAACCGGCCCCTTCTTCTTGTCAAGTTGTGCCACAAACTCCTCTTCTCATCAATTCTATTCAATACCTTCTCATTAGTTATGTGATTTACCCATCTAATCTTCAGAATTATTCTGTAGCACCACATTTCGAAGGCTTCTATTCTCTTCTTGTCCAAACTATTTATCGTCCATGTTTCACTCCCATACATGGCTACACTCCGTACAAATACTTTCAGAAACGACTTCCTGACACTTAAATCTATACTCGATTTTAACAAATTTCTCTTCTTCAGAAACGCTTTCCTTGCCATTGCCAGTCTACATTTTATATCCTCTCTACTTCGACCACCATCAGTTACTTTGCTCCTCAAATAGCAAAACTCATTTACTAATGTGAGTGTCCCATTTCCTAATCTAATTCCCTCAGCATCACCCGAATTAATTCGATTACATTCCATTATCCTCGTTTTGCTTTTGTTGATGTTCATCTTACATCCTCCTTTCAAGACACTGTCCATTCCGTTCAACTGCTCTTCCAAATCCTTTGCTGTCTCTGACAGAATTACAATGTCATCGGCGAACCTCAAAGTTTTTATTTCTTTTCTATGGATTTTAATAACTACTAGGAATTTTTGTTTTGTTTCCTTTACTGCTTGCTCAATATACAGATTGAATAACATCGGGGAGAGGCCACAACCCTGTCTCACTCCCTTCCCAGCCGCTTCTTACCTTTCGTGCCCCTCGACTCTTATAACTGCCATCTGGTTTCTGTACAAATTGTAAATAGCCTTTCGCTCCCTGTATTTTACCCCTGCTACCTTTAGAATTTGAAAGAGAGTATTCCAGTCAACATTGTCAAAAGCTTTCTCTAAGTCTACAAATGCTAGAAACATAGGTTTGCTTTTCTTTTAATCTATTTTCTAAGATAATTCGTAGGGTCATTATTGCCTCACCTGTTCCAACATTTCTAAGGAATCCAAACTGATTTTCCACAAGGTCGGCTTCTACCAGTTTTTCCATTTGTCTGTAAAGAATTCGCGTTAGTATTTTGCAGCTGTGATTTATTACACTTTTAGTTTGGTAATTTTCACATCTGTCAATACCTGCTTTCTTTGGGAGTGGAATTATTATATTCTTCTCCTACCCCTAAAAGTGCCGAAGTCAGCGTTTTTCGTCAGACTGGAAAACGAACCTCGAGTTCCAGTCACCAGTTGCCACTAACATTACGTCAACCCTTATGACTAGGAAGAAATGGGAAAAGGCAAATGCAGGAAAAAAAAAAGAAAAAGAATAAGAAAAAGAACATCAGCTGAAGCAGGCTACAAAAGTGGAAGGCAAAGAATGTACCGTAATGAAATCATGGTTTTAGACACTCTCATAAGACTGCAACTGACTTGAGAGGAAATTAGTTCAAATATTATCAAGTACTTGCACCATTACCTTTCTCTTGATTTCACGGTTAACAAAAACAGCAAGTACTTTCCAGCACTTGAAACGCTGAATAACAACGAAGAACACAACAGATTAGATAAAGGTGTCACTGCGGACGGAATGGCACGCACCGCTACGTCATTGACCAACTTTGTATAAAAGATACCAGCCTGAAGTCGAACTTCGTCTGTTCACGATGATTTCTTTCATTGTTTGCTTGTTCTTGCTTTCAGCTAGCCAGTGCTATGGTAAGAGTCTACGTAACATTAAATTTTGTATATGACGACGTGGCAAATCGTGAATGTCACAAGATCGTTGTATCTGAACCCTTTGTTCATACAGTAAAATTTAAAATATCCAAGACAATAACATTTTTGAGCAATAACTTGTTTGATTTCATGTTCTTGTATAAGTCACTATGTAATATGAGATTTTCTCCTATTATACGGTATATTACTTTTAGAACCACAAAGAACATGGAGAGTGATGAGTTCGATATCTCTCTTAGTCTAATTATGAAAGGAATCTCTACAAAAGCTTGTTACTGTTTGGCTGCAGTTCTGTTTACAACATATGTCGTTCAGCTCATGTTATAGTTAAGATCAGATCACGTCAGGGGCCCATCATAATTATATTTTTTCATATTCGAAATTTAAAACGACTTCTTTCTTATGTTCTGGAGTCAACAAACACATCGAATTGACAACTTTCTCTTAATCCAGCTCATGTCAAAACAACACTTATTATCTCATACGAATCTCAGAAGTCGGTGATATTTTTATGTGATGATCTTCTATCAAAGCAATTTTTTGATCTTTGGAAGAAAATGCAGTTTATCCAGTAATCAACGTTCTTCAATTCGTGACAGTCCCCCAACTCAATTTGTATCAAGGCCGCCGGCACATTTTAAAACAATATGTTTCATCTGTGGATGGTGCTTGTCTTCACATCTGCCCCTTTCATCTGTTGTAATTTTTTTTTGTAAGCGAAATAAACATTACAAGAATCAGGTTGCTAACAGTAAAGCAGAGTGTCTGTGGAAAGTTACTCGTAACTTCGCACTGGAAGGCCTTTCTTGCAGTTTGCTACAAATGATACATAGAGCCACTTTCTCCGAAAAAGAGATTCAGTTATTTATATTACAATCTCTTGTCAGTCTAACAATGTTCTGATGCAAGTATGTCAGTTGTAACCACGCCCCCATCGTTCTGTATATACAATGTACCCAGTATGGTTCGTACAACTATTCTCTTAGCAGTTTCTGATGAATATAAACTTTTGTGTTCAGGTGGCAAAAGGTACATTTTCTTGTGCCATATGTAAAGTTGTCTTCTTTTTTCTCTGACAAATGAGAATAATGATTTGTCTTAGTTCTCTCGACGTGCGGTAAGTCGAATTTTATCTAAACCCGTCATTCACGGTTTCACCAACTTATTCTATAACACCGTTTCATTACATGTCTCGACACTGTTACTACTTTTATGTGTATGATGTGGCTGACTTTGGTTGCGGCTTATTAAGTCCGTAATCAAAGGCTACTGTATTTTCAGTCTTAGCAGTGTCATATATTAAAATTTTTTGCATTAGCTGCTAGTTGTTAGCCCTTGCAACAGGATAGTACACCGCCAACATCTAACTAGAAACTACTACAATTTATTGAATACAGCTATCTTGTAGAAACTGTTCCATTTGAGAAACTGCAGAGATTAGAGTGAATATCATCTGGTTTTTGCAGAAATGAATTAACTGCAGTCCTCCAAAGCTTATTCTTTCACCGATAGCTACAATTATTATTATTATTATCATTGTTATTACCAGATGGCATTTGCGTTACGGTTAATGCCGACGCACACGATACGTGTAAATCGCCAACATGTCAGCTCTGTAATTACCTCACATTAATTAATAGCGTACTTTTTATGATTGTTAGTCACATACGTACATCCATGACGTTGTCGTATGTGGTAACAAACTATCCGTAGTCCACTATCAGACCATGTATTACAGTAATACATAACCATCTGTTCCCAATGTGCATCTAACCTAAAAGCATCAAATACATACGGTTGAAAGTACAGCTCATACCTTTACCACTTTGCTGAGAAGGCCGGCTTCATTTTCACGACAATCGAACCTAATCTGTGAGATCTCAATTTGTTCCGCGGGGAAAAATTTTTACAACTTCATATGTACAGGGTTAAGGTAAAAATAATTTGAACGACTGTATAGAATATCCGGACGACTAAGGCGAAAAAGAAAGAATTCCGTAGCAGGAAAACTGAATACTGAATGAACTACATAACATATCAACAAATTTCTCTAAAAAGGTTTTCTGTTCAATTTCCTGTTATTATATTGATAAATTCGCCTGTCATCTGTTAACTGAGCCTCTTGACTCGTTTTATACCAAGTTAAATAATCATTAAATTTAATTTTTCCACAAGTCAAGAGTGTGTCACGGATATGATACAAGATTTAGCGTAGAAATAATTAAAATAAAGGCGTTTCTCTTTGCGGCGGGATCTTCTCACGATATTTCAATCACTTACCTTCTCCTCCGGATGCGAAAATATTTTGTTGATGCCGACATATATGGGGAGAAACCATCATTATGATAAAATATGGGAAATCAGAGCTCACACATAGCACACAGCTGTTGGTTTTTTCCGCCCGCTGTTCGAGAGTGGAATAATGGAGAATAGTGTGAAGGTGGTTCAACGTACCCTCTGACAAACACTTAAAGGTGTAGAATAGCCATGTAGACGAAGTAATGTTTGACACGATGTACTAAATACTTGAGGATACCACATTATTTTGAAGCAAGATCAGGACTTCTAAAAATTCTGCACCAAAGAACGGGAAAAATGTATAAGTATCAACACGATTGAATTATCGGGAAGAGAGAGTTCCTGCTAACGGTTGTGGAAAAATTAATAGATTGAAAGCGCTACTGAATATACAGATTAATTACCAGTGCGAACGATAAAAGTTTGGAGCTGAACTTGATGGAGTAGACTGGTGAGAAGAACAACAATACTTTTCTTAACTTAATAAGGAATAAAGGAAACAGCTTGAAATCCACAAACTGTAAGAAACAACGATTACATGAATAAATTTTGAAGGTTATTTATTAGATGACCATGAAATGGTGATTTGTATGGCAGAATTTTACATATGAGGTGATTTTTGCTGTTTGGGTATTAGACTTTTGTCTAACGTTTGTTTTCGTAAGATACCGTTTCGTCTCCTTACGCTGAATTTTAAATTTCTTTCTGAGCCTCCATAGTGAATCATGATGTGCTCAGCATTAGGATACTGCAAGTAAGGCATATAAATATGCCTCAAACCGCGGTTTAATGCTAATACAACACAAATTAGCAGGTATTAGTTACTCGTTCCCCTCATATGACTCAATTAGAGTCGTGATAATTGATTTCATTATATGCTGAGAACATAACAGCTGCTAGTAGAAACGCGTTTTACTTGTGTCAGTGGTGCAGTCCACCAACAAACAACATTGGTTTTGAATCGTTGTCGTAGATGAATTTAACTATTTGGCTGGCAAGTTCTGTTATTGTCGATAAGTTGTTACCAGTTTTAATCTCGGCAATATGTACTGGACAGCTACTTCAAGTTTGTTTGACATCACAAAAGATATGATGTCCACATCTACATCTATATCTAGATCCACATCTACATGACTGCTCTGCAAGTCCCAGCTAAGTCTCTGGAAGAGGGTAGTTCATCGAACCAGTTTCACATTTTTGCCCTTCCCTCCCACTACCGAACGATGGACGGGAAAAACGGAACGTTTAAGTACTTCCATGAGAGCTCTGATCTCTTTTATTTTATATCGATGATCATTTCTCCCTACGCACCTACGCAGATGGTTGTGATCAAAACATTTTCTCATTCATACGAGAAACTTGGGAGTTGGGTGTTTCATGAAAAGATCTCGCTGTATAAAAAAAAAGAAAGAAAGAAAGAAAGATAAAGAAAAAAATGCTTTGATATAATGACTGCCACCCGAACTCGGGTATCTCATCCGTAACACTGTCTCGTCTGTTTTGCGACAGTACAAAACGAGCTGCCTTTTTCTTCCGTTGGTCTCCGTCAGTCATGTCTGGTAAGAATGCGTACAGAACAGTAATATTCTAGCAGAGGACAGACAAGAGTACTGTAGGCAGACTTCTAAGTGTATCTTCTAAGTGTTCTCCAAATAAAACTCAGTCTATGGTCCACCTTCCCCACAACATAGTCTACCTGATCTTTATAACTGAAGTTTTTTGCAATTGTTGAGCCTAGGTATTTGGTTAAACTTGCAGCCTGTAGATTTGTGTGATTTATCGCTTAGTGGAAATTTCAGAAATTCCTTTTCGCAGTCATATGAATGACCTCGTCATTTTCATTACTTAGAGTCTACTGCCATTTTTCACACCATACAGGAATCTTGTCATTACTTGGCAACGGTTGGTTGCGATTTTGTGATTGCTATATTAGACGGTGAAAGACAACATCATATCTAAACAATCTAGGATTGATGCTCAGATTGTCACCTAAAACATTTATGTCTTTTCGTCAGTTACTACGAAATGTGAATTTATGTGAGAAGAAATCAAGAATTCAGTTGTACAACTGAGACAATAATACTGCATAGGCACACAGTTTTATAAGACACCTGTTTTGAGGAACGCTATCAGAAGCCTTCACGAAATCAAGAAATATGGGATCACTTAGAGATTCCCTATCGATAGCACGCATTACTTTATGAGACTAAGGAGTTGGGTCAAACAAGAACTATATTTTCCGAATCTCTGCTGACTACGAATCAATACGAGTAATTTTTCGAGGTAATTCATAATGTTCGAAAACCGTATACGATCCAAAATCAAAGTTAGTAATAGGGTTCGGTAATTCAGTGGATTATTCCTGTTTCCTTCCTTGAGTATTGGTATGACTCGTGCAACCTTCTAGTCTTTAGGTACGGACCTTATTGAGTAGGCAGTTGTCTATGACTTCAGTGAGTGGTTCGATAAGATCAGATTATTCTGAAACGAAATTAACTGTCGTATAATCTGTACAGGAAGACTTCCCTCGATTACGCGATGTAAGTTGCTTCGCTACAAAGATGTTAATGTTGTTGTCAGCACTTCTTAATTGGAATTCTGGAAAAATATACTTCATCTTTCTGATGAAGGGATTTCAGGAAACATTATTTGGTAACACCGTTTTAGTGTCACTGTCATCAGTAACATTATCATAAATGCACAACTGTGAAAGTATTGATGGCGTCTTGCCACTGGTGAACTTTATATATGACCAGAATCTCTTTGGATAGTCTGCCAGATTTCGAGACAGAGTTTTGTTCTGGGAACTATTAAAATGAAGTCGCATTGAAATCGCCGATACTTTTCAAGTTCCTGTAAAATTTCCTCATTCGGGATTTTGCGTTGTTTGAAATTTGGCATGGTTCTTCCCTTTCTTCTGCAACAGTGTTCTGAGCTGCCATGTGTACCGATAGGGATTCGTTCTGTCTTTTATTGATTTATTTGTAACAAATCTTGCAACTCCTGATGATGCTGTTTCTCCGAATTTAAGCCATATCGGGCCTACGTTTGGATAGTAATTTTGGAAAGCATGAAGCGAGTTTTCATATATTCTTACAAACAGATATATTGTAGTTTATTTTCGGTCGGTTTGGATGATATTTTATTCAGTCTATATAGAACGACCTTTTGGTCACTAATTCCTGTATCTGCCATGATGTTCATTATGTGCTAGGCATTTTTTGTTGCTAAGAGATCAAGTATGTTTTCCAAGCATTAACACTGTGAGTGTGCTCCTCAACGAAGCGTTCAAAATAATTTTCTGACAAAGCATTTAGTACAGTGGTAGGCGATGTTTTATACCTATCCCCGGCTTTGAACATGTGTTTCCACCATTTCCAGAATACATTGAAGTCAAAACCACTTATAACCGAATGAGTGGGGTACGTATTTGAGGTGGTACTAAATTTTTCTTTGAACCATTCAGCACTTGTATCATCTGAGTCAAGGTGCTATGAAAGGATCCAAATATTCATTTATTTCGTTCGTCAAGTATGACGTTCATCCACGCTAACTCACATGAACTATCTAGTTCAGTGTCACTCCAACATAAACTTTTTTTAACAGCTACAAACACCCTGTATTTAATTTATCCTTTCTGTACACCGTTAGATCCTTTGCAAAAATTTCAGCGGAACTCATCTTCGTGTTTAGCAAGTTTTCTGTACGTATAAAGGTCTTAGCTTCACTGCTTTCTGTTTGCACTTGAAGCTCTGATTCTTTCCCAAACAGCTACAGCAGTTTGGTGCTGTAATGCTTTGTTTCTAGATCTGACTTCGTCCTATGTTTGACCTGCTGTTTTTGAGACTCTAGTCCTTTTTATTCTTCTCTAAGGCCCTCTAAACCAAAAAACTAACCAGAGCTCACAGCCCCCACCAACCATGTAGCGGCCTCCTTTATGTAATGGACCAAGGACCTATTACACGGAACCCAATACTCCACCAGGCGCAAATCAAGTAATCTGCAGCCTGAGTGTTCACAGAACGTCTGAGCCTCTGAATCAGGCTCCGCACTCGGCTCAGCACCGAAGGTCCGCAATCTGTCCTGAAGACGATGCAACAGCTCTGTTGTCATCTTGCACCCAAGGCAGCCAGTCTTTCCTTCAGACAGTCCTGACAGCTGCCTGCAACCAGAAATAATATGTTTCGATCTAAAGCGACACATATTATTAGAACGGACCTGAGCCACTATCTGCAGCTGGCTGGATCCTGTTAACTTCATGGCACCTCAGATGACTTGTTCAGTACATGCCATGGCCCCCCAACCCCAGTATGCACACACACACACACATACACACAGAGTGCACATGGCCCTCGTCCCGTACTTGGTAGCCATATCCCCAAGGGAGTCCTTCACAGGACTAACGTTGAAGCTCCCAGCTTGCAGTACTTCCACTTTCTGTGACTGTCTGTACCTTGCAAGCTAAGAGGCTGAAACCGGAGAAGCCACTGCATTTCGCTCAGGATCTGTCAGAGACGAATACAGCGCCTGTACATGTTGGCCAGACGAACTGGGGAGGCCTTACTTTCAGCTCGCTGGAAAGTCTTTCGCTGTGTGTCATAAATTGGAAAGAGCTCCCACCTGACCACAGGTCAGTGGCCCACCTCAGTGCGGGCAACAACAGGAGTGGCCACGGTAGTAGACAGATTATGGGACACATGGGGAGAGCCTGACTTTCGTTGGATCCTCAAGCTTGGCACCCCACAATAACGCCCACTGGCAGCAGACTCTCTAGACATACAAAAGACAACGGAACTCAAAACTAGGCTCACAAACACGCAATAAATTTGCGAATTATTCTTCTTAACACAAAGGTAAAAAGGATTAAGTCGCTTCGCCGCGAGGGATTAGCCGAGCGGCCTGAGGCGCTGCAGTCACAGACTGTGCGGCTGGTCCAGGCGGAGGTTCGAGTCCTCCCTCGGGCATGGGTGTGTGTGTTTGTCCTTAGGATAATTTAGGATAAGTGGTGTATAAGCTTAGGGACTGATGACCTTAGCAGTTAAATCCCATAAGATTTCACATACATTTGACCATTTTTTGGGTTAAGTAGTTTCCATTTCAAGCTCGTAGAAATAATTCACAAACGAACGCAGTACTATTCTGTGGTGATTTTTGGACCCCCAGTTCCCTTTCAACATCTATTTTAATTTAACCTCTAACTTCTCGTTCTCTCTCTGACCACTAAATTTCTTCTCCACTCTTGATTGTATCTGTATGCCGCCATATACGAGTATTACTGTTAGACGTCAATACTCACATCGACAGAAAAAATGAGAAAGCTGTTCAACACAATCTTAAGAAAATTCCATAGTCATTATTATATCTGTTACGCTATTATTATTATTATTATTATTATTGTTATTATATATTTTTCATGTGCTATGCATGTTGAAGTGTCAGGATGGCTCTAATATTGCTAGGTGAAACATATATACAAATAAAAACAAATATATACGTAAATATCTAATTGTGACCGTCGTACAACACACTGTACACTAAGTGTTCATACTTTATGAATGGGAAACTTGCAATAATTTAATTTTTATTTGCGACTGAACGTGATAAATGCAGCAAATACTCTGAAGAAAAAGTAGATGCTCTTACAAGGGAGGATGAAATGAAAATTTAAGAGTAAGAGAGAGTATGTGGTTATTATTTCACTGATAACAAAACTGAGTCACATTTCAAAAGAACTTGGCTATGTAGGCTCTCTTATCAGTATGTCACTGCACCCCCTCTGGCCTGGACGCATGGGAAGGCTGTCATAAAAGTCTTGTATCTTTTTCTGAAGTAAGGTGGTCTGCAGTTATCAAACTGCTCCTCGACATCCCGGATCCAGGCCCTGGAACGGAACTGATGTCCAAGTGGGCCTCACAAATGTTCTGTCGGGGACTATATTGAGGAACTTTATGGCCATAGGAATCCCTCAACACTACGCATACAGTTCATAGACACACGCTCCATATAGGGACGAGCATCGTCTTGCTTACAAAAGGCTCTACCATACTGTCGCATGAGTGGAAACACATGAAGATGCCGTATGCCTCTGAGGTACCGTAGTGCCATCCGGTCCCCTCAGTAATACTTCCCGTGGTATAAAGTCAGACACGTCTGCTCGCAACAGCTGCGCCTCTCCAGAACAGTGAAACAATTGAACCTTTCAGGAGATCGTTGACGATGGTCATCCGGAGTAGCGCAGAATCGCTATTCATCGCTGAACACAATGTGGCCCTATTCATCAGCAGTGTATCCTTCCCATTCTCGTCACCACTGCAAACGCAGGCTTAGCATGGGATGGTAGTTACTTAATCCGGCTGATGCTAATCTCTGTTAATGGTGACGGATGACACAGGGCGTTGCAGGGAACCCATTATTTTCTCTCGGACGACAGGCGCGGATAATAAGGGCTCACGATGTGCTCGGTGCACGATATGGCGTTCCTTCCTTGTGGCGGTCAGATGCCGTCCACTGGAACCTCGACGTCTAGTTCGCCTCTCCTCGCGTAATCATGCAGTCCAACACCACATCACTGCCACATCCAAATGGCACACAGATCTGGGTATTTCCGGGCTCGAACAGCTGGCCAAAGGAAGGCCAACAATGAGGCCGCCTTCAAACTCTGTCTGCTGCTGATAACGCTGTCTCAAGAGAGTAAACAATATCTCTGATTTCGACACAGTGATCCTTCAATATCTGACACATTAAACACCACTTATATATTTTACCATATCTGGTAACAATAGTAAATACGAACAACACTAATATACTCTGGTGGCCATACCATATCTCACGCAGAATTACAACTTTATTCATTAACGAAACACCGATGGTGTGTACATGAACGAAGTTAAACTGTTATATGACCACATCTTCTCGATGCTTCAATTTTTTTGTCAGTCAGAGTTTACTATATAGCTACAGGTACTAGAACCTTCTGTGTTTACACTGTAACATATGACATGACGCAAATAACTAACGAAATGTGGTGACTAAACATCAAAGCCCATTGCTGATACTACGCCCACTTGTCCCCGAAAAAAATAATCGATATTATTTATTGCTCCATAGAACTGACACAGTTAAAGAACCCAATAACCTCAGGTAATTAGTGTAAGAATGATGATAAAAACCACGACACATATGACGAAAAGCCGGGGCGTTCCCCCCTCCCCAGAGAGTGTTCCAGAAGACAGGGACAGATCGGGAAAAAAATTACACAAGGAGTTCCCCAGAAAATTCGGAGCGGATGGGAACCGTAGGAATACTCAGCAGGAACCTGGATAACAAGAAAGTCACGCAAGCATTTATTGTTTCAGGTGCACCAGGCAGAAACCACAGCTCAAGAATAGTGGGAGGTTCGTCGGCTTCAGATGGAGAGTTCCCTTTTGTGGTAAAGTATTACCAAAAATTCTGTAATACGTAATTTTAGTTTTATCTATTTTGGCTTCGTTTCTGAGCAATATTTCTGCATTTTTAGCTTAAAAACTATTTGCCTGGCACCGAAAAATGTGAAAACTACCTACAAAGATATTCTTCCAGGATTGCACAGATCTTGTTGAAAAATCTTGCCTTCTTTCAGAACCCTTTTCATACGACAACCAAGAGCAATTACTTATTTATTTAGTGTGGCTTGTTGATTAGTAAAACATTGGATCTTTCCAGTTTTATCCCCTTCTATATACGCTGAGAAATACAGAACGTTCTTCGATTAGGGCTCCCCTCACTCAGCGATGAGTCACCTCCTTTCTGAAACCACATTCTTGGTCTCCAGTGCCCTATAGACTATTATTTTGGTCGAATGGAATAGCACTACTCACAGTATTCGATTTCGCAGTCTCTACATACTTGACTCCATCGTAGATTTGTTGGCTTTGCTCAAAAACGTATCTCATTGTTTACATTCATAAAGCATTTTGGTGCATATGACCTGTCATATATGTTTCTGTGTCTGCCTCTGTAGAACGTTTTCAGTTTACATGTAGTGGAACGATACAAGTGTAATTTAACAGGCGGTGAGGTGTGACACACTTTTGGCTGTCGATAAGGTGGACTAACGAATGGGCCAAGGGAGACGCGCGTTATCCTGGCTGATATTTACTCGTTTCCAAAGTTTAAGGATAAGGATTAAATAAATCATGGTTGGAAAACACCAATATGTCTAATTAACAGAAGAATATGGTGACCGGTACACGCAGACCTCAGGTATGATTAAATTAAGTACCACAAAAATCTAGGAATACACGAGACAAAACTGATCCCACCACTAATCTTAGAAGACAGACTAATGAAAGGAAAAAAGACATCTGTAGGATTTGTAGATTTGGAAAGTGTGTTTGACGATGATAACTGGAAAATACTTTCTGAGATTCTGATCTTATCTAGAATTTTTATAAAAACCAGAAAATAGTTGTAATAGTTGAAGGACATGTAGGAGATGCAGGAGTTGAGAATGGCGTGAGACCCGATTGAAGATAGTTTTTCAAACCATACATAGTTCAAGAACGTAAATATAGTGGAAAATGAATTTAGAGAAGCAGTTGAAACTCAAAAGAGGAAATGAAATATCTAGAAGGTCTGCCGATGAGAATGTAATTCTATACAAAAACAGGAAACGACTTCGCATGTCACGCGTATGGAAATGATAGAGTTGTGGAAATAGATTAACATCATCAACAGAAAATGACATCAGGTGATGCAGAGGGACTTTGATTGTGACATAAAACGATGTAAGTACTAGATGAATTTCGTTATTTGAGGAGCAATATAACAGACGGTAGTAGCAAAAGAAAAGGCGACACGAAATGCAGACCACCAATAGTAAGAAAAGCGTTTCTGGAGAAGAGAGATTTAATATAGGATATCAACTTACCATTAGAAAGACTCCTGAATGTATTCTAAGGCCTTGTATTGAATTGGAATAATCTGGGCATGAAAACACAAATTACAAGCTTTCGAATTGTCGTATTACAAAGGAAAGCTGATAAGGAATGTTGGTAAAGTAACTAAGTGTAACATACTGAATTGAAACTGGGAAAGATAGCTTTATAGCTACAACAAGGGACAGTGAGATTGCACACATCCTGAGGCACCAAAGAATACTTAGTATTGTGGTATTTGGATGTGTGTGAAGTGGAAGCTGGTCGTGACTGCAGAAAGCAGATTGAAGTGGTTGTAGGTTTAAACAAGCACGCAGAGATGCACAGGCTGGACAAGCGTAGAGAAAGCACAAACCAATATTCTAACTCCAGGCAAGTACAAAGATAACATAAACAAGTCGGAGAGGAAGAAAAATGGAAACAGAAAATAAAATGAATGCACGTTATCATTTCTCTAACAAGCGGAGCTAACCAGTCTGTATAAAAATGTGATCAAAGATAATTTGAAAGCAATGCTCTGAACTCATGATGCTACAGCTAGCTTCATAAGAACTTGGACTTGAAGAATCACGTATACAAAAATTATAATGCCATGAAATTAATGAATATTATGAAAACGAAATGTCTTTAGTTGATACAGCGAACATTACAACGTCACGCCACACGTGAAACCATATCGACTCTCTGTCATTAAAGCCGTGTATCAGTATACATTGCGTCACAGTAGCTCATTTCTCCTAGTTACCTAGAAATCTCAACATGGGTTTTGTTGAAACACGTTTAAATTAGCAGCTCCATCTATTCTCTACACAGGTTTGCCTATAATCTTACATCTTCTTTCCCCAGACAAACCTTAGTAGCGTTTCATAGTGGGCGACTTGGCCTTAGCAGAATCATGTGCGCCTGCTGCCGTTATGGAGAGGTAGTCTAGTGTGCTGCTTGATTAATGTACCTGCTGATGATTTACGTGGTGTGTATGGTGGTACAACATGCAATATGTGATTTTGATGTGTGTACATGAGAATTTGGATGAATTTAGCAACATTAAAGTGTAGGCTGTATTCTCAAACGAAGGACATTTGATAGTTTCGTTATTGTAAGAAAGTAACTCAGGTTGCAATTCTTCTTCTAAAGTACGTTTACAGTGTTTCAACAGATGTAGATCCTAACGAAGTGTTCCAGTCCCTGTTAAGTTTCACATACAAGAACTGAAATATTTTGTTTTGAAGGTTAAATCCTTAGTAGCTCCACTACTTAGATGTAATTACTGTGTCTAAACTGTGTAATACGGAATGCATCACCTCTGTACGGAAACATGCATTTGTTTTCTTTCTTTTTTTTCAGGTTAGCATTTTAGTCAATGGCAATTTTAAGTGCGGTGGAACCATCATCAACCAAAACTGGGTGTTGACAGCTGCTCACTGCATAGACGGGTAAGTTCTCAACATATCAGAAAAAATTTCCCTACTTCAATCACAGATTTATATTGTAGCGGTATTTCACAGTGTTGGATATAACATGACAGTTGGACGGATATCATTATCGATGCTCTCACCAACGATCGAAGCAGCACGTCACTTCAGGCGGATTTGACATCACTGATCCTGGTGAACGTTCAGAGTGTTTACACTTCGTGCCAACAGCTACGATAGTTGGATGTCGACGTCAGTACCCAGGCTGATTGTGCACTGTTTTAAGAAGTGAACAAGGAGAGAGAGGAAAGGAGTAAGAATGAAAGATTATAATTCAATTCCCGTCAAAAGCGAGGTCGTTAGGAAAGGGCCACAAGTCCGGATTACGAAAGCATAGGGAAGCAAATCGGCTGTGCCCTTCGCAGAGGAACCACGTCGACATTTGAATGGAGCGTCTAAGGGAAAATCCAGGAATATCTGGATGGTTGAAATGCTATAAAGAGAGAGAGAGAGACAGTTCAGTGACGATAGTGTGATCGTGAACGTTGGACAGCGGCCATTTTATGCGGAGGATGCGACCGTGTGTGAGGAGAATAGTTCAGATTTGTGGAAGAGACAGACGAAATGTTTTTGTGAAGCAGTATTAGGATGTACTTAAATACTTCATGTGTTATTGCGGAGTTATTGGTGAAGTCGTCAGTTACAGACCGTGAGGTGATATATTCGTGTTCACGCATCATCCATTATAGTAAAAGACAAATAATTTCTTGAACACACGATTGTGACTGAATTTCATATACAGGTTCAAAAATGGTTCAAATGGCTCTGAGCACTATGGGACTCAACTTCTGAGGTCATCAGTCCCCTAGAACTTAGAACTACTAACTACTAACTAACCTAAGGACATCACACACATCCATGCCCTGCGAACATAGCGGTCTCGCGGTTCCAGACTGTAGCGCCTAGAACCGCACGGCCACTCCGGCCGGCTCATATACAGGAATATGTCATGAACTATTTCATAGAAAGTACAAGTAACGCAATAACTAAATTTCAAAATGCGAACTTTTATGTATTCGACTAATGTACGTGGCTAAACGGAAGGTGGGGTCGTTGAACACAGTCTTCGTCGTCGTTACCGTAGTCATCTTCCATATGCAGGAAATTAGGCATCTGCTTCTTCCATCTTCATTAGGTTTATGTCCGTCGTTTTTCTGGTCCACCTATGTTTTCCCTTCTTTTCGGGTTTTAAGTCTGCGTTTTCTTGGACGGTCTTCAGTTTTTCATGTCTTGCTTCCGTCTCTCACTATATTCAATTGTTTCTTCACTAATAGCATGTACATTGAACTCCATTCGAAATTCTCCATTCCTTATTATATCTCTTCTTGTTCACCTCGTTGCTCTCACAAAGAATCTCATCTGAGTCGCATGACTTTTCTGTCATCTGTCTTTTTATTTACCCAAATTTCGCGTCCATACAGTATTAGTTGGTACTGTAATGCTATCAACATAGTTTTACAAAATTCAATTTTTGTATCCTTCCCCGTTATGTTAATAAGTGTTCTGTTCATGTTCGATACATTGATGCAAAATTTACGGAGCTTTTCATCTAAAAAATTACTACACTGATAGCTTGTGTCGAAGTCCCGCCATTTAAATTGTGACATTGTTCAGTTACTTCTTTGTTAATAATTATTTTCGACCGTACTGGGAATTTACTTTGAAAGGTCATAACTTTCAACTTATAGAATGAAATTTTTAGATTGTTTTCTGCACGTTTTTGGTTCAGCTAGTGTACTGATAACTGGTGCTTATCTTCACTTTCTGGTATTATTACTTTCTCGCCTCCAAAGAGTAAATCACTTAATGTAATTTATCGAACTTAATTCCTGGATGATTTATTAATTGCCAGATTTAAGGATATTTGCAGCACAAATGTTTAAAAGTAATTGGTGAAAAGGAACCTCCCTGTATCATTCCCTGATTGATTTTTAGCTCATTTGTACTTCACCTTCTACATTATTACACACGTCAAAAAAAGTTTTGGGTCATCCCGGTTCCCACAACTCCTGAAGATAGACGTTCACTGTGGATATTGTATCACACACACAGTCTCTTTCACTGTTCTGAGATGTCACTAAACTCGCCCAAAGATGCAAACAACCATGCATGTGCAGCGCCTATTAGACGGAGGGGCTCCGACAGCAGATCAGTTCCAGTCATTCCACCAGGGTGGAGGTACACGGCTCGTGTTGTCTGTAGTTCAACCATGCCTAGGCGGTCAATACCGCTGTCCGATGGCGTCCGCATTGTTACTTTCTTCCAGGAAGGGTCTCAACAAGGTAAGTGTCCGGGCGTCTCACAGTGAACCAAAGCGATGTTGTTCAGACATGGAAGAGATACAGAGAGACAGGAACTGTCAATGACATGCCTCGCTCAGGAAGCCCAAGGGATGACCGGACTATGGCTCGGAGGAACCCTGACAGCAACATTGATATGTTGAACAACGCTTTTCGTGCAGCCACAGGACGTCGTGTTACGACTCAAACTGTGCGCAAAAGGCTGTATGATCCGCAGATTCACCACTGTCGTCCATGGCGAGGTCCATCTTTGCAGCCACAGCACCATGCAGCGCGGTACAGATGGGCGCAACAACATGACTAATGGACCGCTCAGAATTGGCATCACGTTCTCTTCACTGATGAGAGTCGCTTATGCCTTCAACCAATCGCCGGAGACGTGTTTGGAGGCAATGCGGTCAGGATGAACGCCTTAGACACACTGTCCAGTGAGTGGAGCAAGGTGGAGGTTCTGAAGTGTTTATGTACGTATTTACCTTTTAGAGAGACAAGAGATGGTCTTTCATGTCTATTATGATTGATGTGGAAGATAAGCCTGCCGCAAGAAACATCATGGGCCAATATCGTACAAGATCTCTAGTACTAATTAGTTTTTGTTTCAACGGAGTGTGACTGTGTGGATTCATAATCTTATAGTAACATGATGAAATAAACAGTATATGATTTAATTACTTAGCTTATTGAAGAACTATCGTTTACTTAGAATTGTATAATAATAAAAAGCAGAACACAGCTTTATAATAGGTGTATTTCTGATTTGACAAACCACTTCAGTCGTACTATTCCTGAAAATTCTGGATTAATAGTTGTATACATATTTAAAAGTAGCCGACGGGTCCTTTATACAGTGTAATTATACTATAATAAGACAATAAGCATATAGTATAAAACACACTCGGACTTCTTGCCACGTCAATTCAGGGCAAAACCTCGAGCGTTCGACCACTTCCACCATCGTCATCGTCAGAGCAACTGACTGTCAAAATCGCTACTGTGGTGGCCTTATGTAGCCCAAAGATGGCTTCTGATTGGTCGGTAGTTACGTCATGCTGTCGCAGATGGTGTCAACGTCTGCGCACGTGGCGTCACCGCTCCCACCGTAGCGTAAACATTGTTACGAATATCTCTGGCTCTTCCCTGCATCGAGAGCTCGTTTCCATGCATCGTTAAGATTATATGAACCGTCACGGTTGAAGGTTTCTCACACGTTCTTACTTTTACAGCCTCTTTCATTACAGAGTCCCAGTATATGAATGTCTGGGACAAAAATTTTCTTTGGTGAAGCAGTATTTTATGTTTGTTTACGAGGCTATGCTTAAGAGACCACAAACGTGTTGTCAGCATAACGATAAAATGAAGATGGACAAAGGGAGCTGAACCTAATGCATGTTTATCAGAATGTTCCAAAAAAAAGTTAGCCATTTCTGGAGACAACGAAAACCCATAGCCATTCCGTCCGTCATTTCATAAAATTTACCGCCGTAGAAGAAGTAGGTGGTGTTCATAACACGTAGGAAGAGCTTTATCGTTTCAGGAGGAAAATGCTGGGAAGACGAAGTATCAGGTCTCTCTTCCGACCTCCTAAGAAGATTATGCAGATGCTACGTCCTGCTAAGGACGGTCTCGGCCCCCAGATTCCTGGAATTTACAGCATCGCATGTGAATGCGGAAACAATTACATCAGTGAGCCCATCCCCACCGTTTCATTTAATAGGCTTTTTAGACGTGGCCAAAGAAAGAAAATATAACCATCGAACTGATTTCAAGAGCGACTTAAATTTCCATGATAAATGCTGAAAAGTGTCAACAAGCTACGCTGCTACGTACTCGGAGTAAGTGTCTTTCACCCCTTAACGAGAATCACCCACCGATTTGCTGCAATACAGAACACATTTTACGCGTTTCTTCAGCAGCGTAGATATTCAGACGGTTTGTTTTTGTTTCAGATACGGTGCGGGATCCATCACCGTCCAAGCGGGCTCCACTTCAAGCACCGGCTCTGGTACTACGGTGGGAGTGAGCACCACCATCATTAACGACAGCTTTGACAATTTGGAATACACGGACGATATCGCCCTGCTCGGGGTAAGTTCTCCTCTTGCATTGCTCTCTCCTTTTCTTGTGGTACATGATCGTCTCCACCGTTCTTTCCCTCGGAGACTTATTATTATTAATATTGGTAATAGTATTTTTATTGTTATTAATATTATTATTCTGCTGTGGATGTTCAGACCTCCATTTCGTAGGGAGCATCCACTGCACACAGAACTGCAGCATCCCATTCAACATTAATTTTATTGTAATGTAGACTAGTTTAAATTGAATATTCATTGTCCAGCCACCGTGACGTATGCATCAATGAGTTTGACTGTTAATCGAAAGGTTTTATGTCCGATTCTGACAAACGAATAAATTTCTCCATAACTGGAATTCGAAGTCGTCCAGTATAAGGAGGTCTATTTTATAGACCCAATCTTGGTGTAAGTGTCAAGCACCCTCAAATTAAATATCACATCTAAGTGATTCTTCTCAAGTGTTACAAGTAAATATGCAAAGGGTGTTGTATGAGCGTGAGCAAATTTTATGTATTATCAACGCCTCTCGTTTTTACAGTTTTTTTCGATAATTCCTCATCCAAGGAAGGGGTGAGAGTGACGAAACGCATCATGTGGAGCACACTAGAGAAATAGTCAATCTTATTGAGAGCCTAAAACTGTATTTTACTTGCATCTGAACTAGGTGAAGTACAGGAAAAGCTCAAAATGAATTATCAACAAAGCCTGCCATATTTAACTAGTGAAACTATGGTGTCAAGGCCCTCCAAGGTTGTATTTCTCATAACCAACTACTAAATAACACCCACATTTAATGGAAGTTATGACAGAACACCACACTGACACACGCAGGGAATTGGCAAGGCATTAGGTTAGGAAGGAAGGAAGGAAGGAAGAAGGATTTTTGACAAATTTATAGCGATGTACAACTTAAACTTACGTTACGCAACGAGAACTTCCGCTATGTTACTACACATGACGACCAAAGACGTTCGTCGAAGAAGACAGAGATAAAACTTACGAAAAAAACTTAACGAAAAAAAATTACAGCGCCAATTAGAAGTTTTGCAACAGAAACGAAAGTTCGTAGGTGAGTTTCTGCATCTGAAGGATGACGTCTATTCAAACTTCGCGCTGTTCACGTGGGAAGTGCAAATCAGATTTGTAATGTAATGTAATGTGTGCGAAATCTTATGGGACTTAACTGCTAAGGTCATCAGTCCCTAAGCTTACACACTACTTAACCTATATTATCCTATGGACAAACACAAACACCCATGCCCGAGGGAGGACTCGAAACTCCGCCGGGACCAGCCGCACAGTCCATGACTGCAGCGCCTGAGACCGCTCGGCTAATCCCGCGCGGCCAAAATCAGATTTGCTTTAAATGCAAGATATAACGGTGGTGAGCATTAGTTACCTTTGAGATTGAACGTGGTGACTTGACGTCAATCAAGAGTGCTTTTAAGGCGACAAAGACGCCATTATGAACACCTCACTGAGTTTGAACGAGTTCTTGTAATAGGGCTAAGAGAAGTTGAATGTTGCTTCTGCCATACTGCACCAAGACTTGGCAGGAATGAGCCGCTGCACATGGTTGCTGGGAGTGGCTGTCATGGGAAGGTACGGCTGGAAGGAGACCGGGCTCCGGACTACCAACACTGAGAGGGATGAAAATGTGTTCACCGTGTGGCTCTGGCGTGTCTAGCTGCACCTTCAGCAGCAATCTGAGTAGCAGTTGGCACCACAGTGAGACAATGAACTGTTGCAATTCTGAGCCACACACCCTGTAGCCTGAATTGCACCGACCCCAAACCACCGCTACTTGCGGCTTCAGTGGTGTCAAGCGAGAGCTCACTGGAGGGCACAGTGAAGGTCTGTTGCGTTTTATTATGAAAGCTAGTTCAGCTTTGTTACTAGTGATGGCCATCTTTTGGTTAGAAGGAGTCCGGTTGTGGGTCTGCAACCAACCTGCCCGCGTGCTAGACACATTGGACCAACACCTGAAGTTATATACTGGGGTGAGACTACTTCTAGTTGTTATCCCAGGGAATGTGACTGCAAATTTGTAAGTTAATCTCTGTGATTAGGCCTTTTGAGCTACCATTCATGAACTACTTTGCAGAGAGTGATTTCCAACAGGATAACACTCGCAAACATACCGATGCTGCAGTTCAACATGCTCTATAGAGAGTCGAGGTGTTGCCTTGGCCCGGTCGATCATCAAGTCTGTCTCAAATCGAATACATATGGGACATCACAGGTCGACTTGACGAGCATCGTCCACAACCACGATTACCCGTCACTATATTGACCAATGAAGTGCAACAGACATTGAACTCTATACCATAAATTGACTTCCGCCAAGTGTACAGCATAGTGCATGCACGTTTACATGCCTGCATTTAACATTCTGGCGATTACAACTGTTATCAACGTATGAGAACTTTACATTTGCGGCGGATTATCTCGCGTTTACATTAATCTGTGGTCATCCATGTTAATCGCTTAAATACTTTACCTAGAAACGTATTCCCGAAATTCCATCACTCTACATTAATTATTTTTTATGCTGCTTTTTCTCCGTTAGGTTATTTTAGAGTTAATTCTTTAGTTTTAAGTTAGTCCAAGGACATTAGGAGGCAGCCAGAATATCAGGATAAACATAGTGGCAGCACAGTAAAACACAAGTCTTCGATACTGGATAACTATAGCATGATATAAAGGGACTGCTGCGTCACACAAATTAGTGTGGAGTAAACCTACTAGACTAGTGGCAGTTACTAATGCACAGTAATGTCCCCCATCGGCCGTCAGCTGACAGTGTGGTCTCACTTCTTGCAGCTGTCGCAGTCGCTGTCGTTCTCGTCGACCATAGCGGCCGTCTCCCTGCCGTCATCTGGTCAGCAGACATCCGCCGGCACCACTGGTACTGTGGTTGGCTGGGGATCCACCTCCAAGGTGAGATCACTAACGTTACCAGTTTAATAGAGGGCTGGTAAACAGAACACTCAGCAGTGCCCACTTACTTGTAATTGTCGGTCCATTCACACCTGCATCCCACCTCTGGAAGTGACGGGAATGCCTCCCACCTACATTATTTTTCTCCCAATTTTAATTCAAATATGCATGTAGTTTTCATGAAAATTTTAATTCCTAGTATTCCACAGATTTTCTTACAGACAAACACTCACACACCCCTACAAAGAGAGGCTATGGAAGTGTTTTGTATGCTAAAAGATTATTTTGGTTATTTATTTGCAATGTGGTCCATTACAATATTCTTAATACTACATATACAGGGTGTTACAAAAAGGTACGGCCAAACTTTCAGGAAACATTCCTCACACACAAATAAAGAAAATATGTTATGTGGACATGTGTCCGGAAACCCTTACTTTCCATGTTAGAGCTCATTTTACTACTTCTCTTCAAATCATATTAATCACGGAATGGAAACACACAATAACAGAACGTACCAGCGTGACTTCAAACACTTTGTTACAGGAAATGTTCAAAATGTCCTCAGTTAGCGAGGATACATGCATCCACCCTCCGTCGCATGGAATCCCTGATGTGCTGATGCAGCCCTGGAGAATGGCGTATTGTATCACAGCCGTCCACAATACGAGCACGAAGCGTCTCTACATTTGGTACCGGGGTTGTGTAGACAAGAGCTTTCAAATGCCCCCATAAATGAAAGTCAAGAGGGTTGAGGTCAGGAGAGCGTGGAGGCCATGGAATTGGTCCGCCTCTACCAATCCATCGGTCACCGAATATGTTGTTGAGAAGGGTACGAACACTTCGACCGAAATGTGCAGGAGCTCCATCGTGCATGAACCACATGTTGTGTCGTACTTGTGAAGGCACATGTTCTAGCAGCACAGGTAGATTATCCCGTATGAAATCATGGCGGTGAATCAAGGAAGTACAGTACGAAACTAAAAAGAGCTCTAACATGGAAATTAAGCGTATCCAGACACATGTCCACATAATATCTTTTCTTTATTTGTGTGTGAGGAATGTTTCCTGAAAGTTTGGCCGTACCTTTTCGTAACACCCTGTATGCACTACATACTGTGCGTGCGTCTGTGTGTGTGTGTTTGTGTGTGAAATGTAATGTAACGTTTGTGTTGTATGATGATGATGATCAGGGAAGGAAGAGGGGCAAATCCGGTGATGGCACCTAGCCTACTCCTCAAAAAGGGCACCAAAGTGCCCTCAAACTTAATTCCCCCATCCCACAGACGGATCACTATCAACAGTGTCACATCCCGTCATTTCATGCGACACTGCAGAGAGGTTTGGTATTTAAACCTGGCAATTGGCTTAAAATCTGGTGATCAGGAACTTTAGCCAACATCTCTCCTCCCCATGCTGGCCAGACAGACACCGTGAAAATTTGCTTGCCAATAGCGCTCGGCAGACCGTATGGTCACCCATCCAAGTGCTAGCCCAGCCCGACAGCGCTTAACTTCGGTGGTCTGACGGGAACCGGTGCTACCACTGCAGCAAGGCCATTGGCCACCCCTTCCTCTAGGTCGCTCAAAAATCAGTGTGTCTTTCGCCAATCAACGCAGTTAACGCAAAAATGTGTGATTTCAACGCTAGCTTAGGTTGTTTTCGAAAATTTTTACTTATCATCCCGTCCATGCTCCGAATCTGAACTCATTGGTGCGAGGACTCTAAATCTAACAGATTTTTTTCCATGCAGTAAGTGCATGCGAAGTTTGGTGCAAATTATTCCACCATACCGCATTTATGCTTTTAACTTGCCAATTTTCTCTCCTTGACCCAACAGACAAGAGTGCTATTGTGTCTTAGCCCTGCAATGATAATTTTCTCCTGATATGAACTCATATGTGTATCAAGCTTTGGTGATGATATGCATGAGTTTGAGAGCTATATTGGAATATCTGCATAAATACGTACCTCAATTAATATACATGTTGAAAGTATGAATTGATGAATACGTAAGTGGTTACAGAACGGAAAGGTAACAATGACGTGCATTTTTAGTGGTGAATGCCGTTGTGGTAGCTCATCACACATTCCTCAGAGAACATCAAAATTTCGTAAAATATTTCATAATTAACTGCACTGCAGAATAGTTGTCTGGATTCCTAAAGATAACTGCACATGATACAGTGTTCTTAGAGTCACGTTTGTTATACACATTCAGTCTTGAAAGTTGTAACGTTTCATTACAAATCATGGCAATATGTTTCATTAAAAACTCTGCATCTCAAACAGCACTCACGTCCTATCCAACAAAGTGTTATGTGTCTGTTTAAAAATTCTCGGTACCTCGTTCCCTTCCCATGGTTTAACATGTTGTGTCATATCTGGTTACCAACGTAGTTTGCTAGATAGTGTACTCTAACTTATGTACGTGGGCTTTGGCTCTGTGTGGTTTTCATCAGTTCGTTACTGTCTTTAGTTTTATTTTGGCAGTGAATTTTATTCTATAACATTAGGAGGAGTTGTTATTTTCTCTCTCTGTGAATGAATCGTAGCAAAAATACGATATAGTCGATCAAGGTTCAGTTTGTAGCTTTACCTCCCAGTGAACAATTATTTTAATCATATTTGCCACACATATTTTAGAAAGGACGCTCCTTACCACAGAAATGTGTACCCCAACCTTAATACAGTCACGACCATTGTTAAGATAGTATTAGACTTATAATGATCAGCCAGAACATTATGACCACCGACCGACTATCGATTTGAACCAGTCCAGGCAATAGTAGCGTCGCCTGGCGTGGAATAACTGCTAGTTAGACACATCTACATCTACATCTACATCCATACTCCGCAAACCACCTGACGGTGTGTGGCGGAGGGTACCTTGAGTAGCTCTATCGGTTCTCCCTTCTATTCCAGTCTCGTATTGTTCGTGGAAAGAAGGATTGTCGGTATGCCTCTGTGTGGGCTCTAATCCCTCTGATTTTATCCTCATGGTCTCTTCGCGAGATATACGTAGGAGGGAGCAATATACTGCTTGACTCTTCGGTGAAGGTATATTCTCGAAACTTTGACAAAAGCCCTTACCGAGCTACTGAGCGTCTCTCCTGCAGAGTCTTCACTGGAGTTTATCTATCATCTCCGTAACGCTTTCGCGATTACTAAATGATCCTGTAACGAAGCGCGCTGCTCTCCGTTGGATCTTCTCTATATCTTCTATCAACCCTATTTGGTACGGATCCCACACTGCTGAGCAGTATTCAAGCAGTGGGCGAACAAGCGTACTGTAACCTACTTCCTTTGTTTTCGATTTGCATTTCCTTAGGATTCTTCCAATGAATCTCAGTCTGGCATCTGCTTTACCGACGATCAACATTATATGATCATTCCATTATAAATCACTCCTAATGCGTACTCCCAGATAATTTATGCTATTAACTGCTTCCAGTTGCTGACCTGCTATTTTGTAGCTAAATGATAAAGGATCTATCTTTCTGTGTATTCTCAGCACATTACACTTGTCTACATTGAGATTCAATTGCCATTCCCTGCACCATGCGTCAATTCGCTGCAGATCCTCCTGCATTTCAGTACAATTTTCCATTGTTACAACCTCTCGATATACCACAGCATCATCCGCAAAAAGACTCAGTGAACTTCCGATGTCATCCACCAGGTCATTTATGTATATTGTGAATAGCAACGGTCCTGTGACACTCCCCTGCGGCACACCTGAAATCACTCTTACTTCGGATGACTTCTCTCCATTGAGAATGACATGCTGCGTCCTCTCATCTAGGAACTCTTCAATCCAATCACACAATTGGTCTGATAGTCCATATGCTCTTACTTTGTTCATTAAACGACTGTGGGGAACTGTATCGAACGCCTTGCGGAAGTCAAGAAACACGGCATCTACCTGTGAACCCGTGTCTATGGTCCTCTGAGTCTCGTGGACGAACAGCGCGAGCTGGGTTTCACATGACCGTCTTTTTCGAAACCCATGCTGATTCCTACAGAGTAGATTTCTAGTCTCCAGAAAAGTCATTATACTCGAACACAATACGTGTTCCAAAATTCTACAACTGATCGACGTTAGAGATATAGGTCTATAGTTCTGCACATCTGTTCGACGTCCCTTCTTGAAAACGGGATGACCTGTGCACTTTTCCAATCCTTTGGAACGCTACGCTCTTCTAGAGACCTACGGTACACCGCTGCAAGAAGGGGGGCAAGTTCCTTCGCGTACTCTGTGTAAAATTGAACTGGTATCCCATCAGGTCCAGAGGCCTTTCCTCTTTTGAGCGATTTTAATTGCACACGCACGGTGCATATAGTTATCAGTGAGCGTGCTGGCGGTGTGTAGAATGGCGAAGGCCTGATCTATCTGAGTTTGACAGAGGGAAGACTGTGCTGGTCCCGAGTCTCAGTAGGAGCATTCTGAAAACTTGTTCGATGAGTAGTGTTATGTCTTCAACACGTAGCGAAACCTAGGTGCCACCACGTCCAGACGTCGAGGGTATGGGCGGCCACACCTCGTTACAGATGGACATTGTAGGCTGGACAGACGTAACACAGGACAAGGGGGCGAACTGTGGTGAAACTAAACTCGGACATTAATGGTGAGTAGAGTGTAAGCCTGAAAACTCAGTGCACCGCACACAAATGTGCAGCGAACCATGCATGTGCCAACGTTAAAACCACGACGTCCGCAACTACGAATGAAATTGGCACGATACCATCTTCACTGCACGTTGTCACAGTGGCAGAATCGTGTCGATAGGAAGGTGCGAAACCGTCGTCTTCCAGGGGAACAGCTCCTTCACACCTCTACTGCAGGACGGAGACAAGTTGCTGGCGGCTCCATAATGCTCTGGGGAACGTGGGATCTATGGGTGCAGTGGAGCTCGCACAAGGCACCATGACAGGCAAGGAGTACCGGACGCTGAGTGCATACCACGCACAGTCCTTCATGACAATCATGTTTCCCGATAGCGGTTGCATTCTTCCATGATTTAACGCGCCATGTCACAAGGCCAGGAGTTTGATGGAGTGGTTAAAGGACCAATTGATGTGCTGTCCCCCCAACCCGCCACATCTGAACCCAATTGGAACACATCTGGGATGTGACTGAACGTGGCGTCAGAGCTCATCGCCACAATCGCCGGAATTTATGGGAATTAGGTGACTTGTGTGTGTAGATACTGTGCTGACTCCCTGAAGCAACCTACGAAGACCTCATTGATTCCACGTCGCGACTCGTCGCCGCTGTTACCTGCGTCGGAGACGCTATTGGGTAGGGGTAATAATATTCTGGCTGATCAGTGTATTTTTGTACAGTGTTGTCGGTGTGTGTTAGCGTCATGTTGGGTCAGTCGATGTCTGTGATTGGAAGTCTGATTTTAGTTAATTATGTAGCTCTTGCAGTGTGAAGTTTTCGTACTTGAAAGATGGTCGGCCTACCAGTCAGATGCAGAAAGTGACTGACTCCAACAGATGCCTGTGAGGAGACAGCTGTTCTGTGATCATTTAGTAGTACTACCGGTTTCTCGACAGTTAGAGTAGCGGGTTGAGGTACATCGAAATAAAAAGAATAGTACATTGCGGGAATAAAAAATATAATATTATTCAGAAATGGCAGAAATTTGGGGAAAGACATACAAAAGATATAGTTTGACGAAACCAAATGCTAATATAGTACTCAAGTTATTTAATTTCAGATCATTTGCAAGGAAATGATGAACGCACTGGATGTCCCTTCAATCCCATTCAGGTTATAAAACTTTCGCCAATTTAGTGATGAAAGTCAATTTATAAAACAGGTAAGAATGAAGGAGACGGCCATAAGAAAAGGGCAACCCTATAAAGAGAATAGTGAAGCTATAAAACTAGAAACAGGGGCATAAAGATGAATGATGACATTTAGCTCACAAGACAGAACGTAGTGAAAAGCACCAAAAAAAATGATCCACAAAGTAACCTAGAGTGAACGAAAGAATGTAAAGACATGCAAAACAATAGAACAGGTCTTATAGGAACGGGTCTGCTGCTTGTCGGTGTGAAGCACACCGGCGGCTGCCAGCAGAATACTGAGCGCTTTCCTGAGAGACAAGCGAACAGCACGCGCTGCTAATCCGGAAGATACAGGTAGAGCGTAAAACCTTCTTGTAAATGGTCTGGAAATAAGTACTTTGGTAACCATGTTTAAATTTGCTTTTATCAGTTACATTTGCCCTGCATCACGTTAAACAACCTTCTCCCTAGATCCTTGTCATTTGTAAAATAAAAAAATAAAAATTATATTTCTTAATTTCCCGTGTACTATTCTTTTTATTTAG
This sequence comes from Schistocerca cancellata, assembly GCF_023864275.1. Taxonomy (NCBI): domain Eukaryota; kingdom Metazoa; phylum Arthropoda; class Insecta; order Orthoptera; family Acrididae; genus Schistocerca; species Schistocerca cancellata. The sequence goes on along the minus strand of NC_064630.1, from coordinate 522,923,315 downwards.
GTGTACCTGAAGATTCAGCTCTAATGTAGAGCAATCAGTAATCCTGCTAAAGGGTCATACAACAGCTGTTTGCAGTGAATTTTTCAAAAACGCTTACCTTCAGCTGCTGTTGAGCGTATTATAAAGTTTGCGTATGGAGGGAGCATGTATGTTGTACTGTTTGCGTAGTTGATGGTATTGGTGGTGGTGGTGATGATTATGGTGATGATGATGATGATGATGATGATGATGATGATGAAGTTGATGACGATGACGATGAGTAAAGCTAGGAAATGAAATCTGGTACTGACATACGACGATGATATAAACTTTTTGTTTCAGTCATCCGCTGTCAGCAGCCTGCGCAAGGTAAACGTCGCCGTGTGGTCGGACTCGGACTGCCAGTCGACGTATTACGACTACACCTACCTCTTTATGGCGGCCATGAACATCTGCGCTGGAAGCTCAGGCAAAGGGTCATGCGATGTGAGTAGCGATCTTTTCTTCCCTACATATATTGCACTCCCCCAACTCGTGCCTTGCAGCTGCCTGTTACGTCTGCTGGCTGTACGAACCTCCTTTCCCGTTCACGACAATATTACTGTTCTCATTTTACCACTCAGCTATAGTCGTTCTCCAAGTATTAACTTACAGTCCACCCAGTTGCCTTGTATATTTCACTAGAAATATGTGTAACGTCCCATACGTAGACCAACGTTCAGAGGGTGCCACACCAAGATGATTTGTAACATCTGTCTCTTGAATTATGAGAACTCGTCAGTTAATTATCAACAGAATCATTGTGATAAACTTGACGTGTATTTTTATACTAGTTTTAGACACACACAATTCCTTTTTTTCTGTCAGTAAACAACAGATTAATAGCAGTTTACGTGCTCTACGAGGTTACGCACACACCATGCACCGGAGAGTGATTAGAACATTATAAATAACAGCGTGCCAGTCCAGGACGACCGCTGCCACTGCTGACATGGTCATGATGACAGTCTTTTGGGATACATGTGGTGTCACTCCCGTGGATGTGTTGCCAAATTCGGAGAAAACTGATGCTGGCCCACAGTGCCACATACCACCCCTAAGCTCCTGCATTGCTGGCGCAGTAATAGTAATCACCTACGTTGTTGACACGACTATGGAGATAACTTATGCATTTTGTAAATGGATATATGAGTAGCAGTACAACGTTAAACCACTGAAATGAGACACCAGCATTTGGGAATTGTGAGAGACGGTCAGTAAATAAGTCCAAACTTTTTTACACACACCCACACACACACATATTGGGACAATCCCGTAGGACATAATCTGGTGTGCTTGTTTCACCACACATACGTGGTTGGATACGAAAAACTAGCTCGTATAGATTAGACTTCAAAGAGATATGTCGTTCTATGAAGCTTGACTCATCAACTAAAGGCGATTCGAAATTCTTCCACAAGATTACATACAAAAAGGGCCCGACTGACGCGGTGCTTCTATAATTGCGTAACGTATGTTACCTAACTTTGTTGCAACACTTCTTTCGTTGTATGAAATCGATGTTTTCTTTGCATAATCTTCAGTCCTCTCAACTAAATAAAATTACGGTCTAAACCCTGGTGAAATTATATTTATGTTTTTGCGGATGAATGCACTTGTCTCTGTACGACTGCGATCTTTTCTTTGTGCACTTGTACTTCCTAAATTAACTCAACGTTCTTTAGACATTCTCATAATGGAAAGGTTTTTCGGCAGTATGTTCCAGGAACCTCTGATCACAAATCAAAAGAGAAGGAAAGCGGAATATGAGAGGGAATTACACTGACTGAAGTTCATGTTGATAAAAATTTGCATTTATTATAATCAAATTCGACCACCACGTACACACACAGTGAACACACCGTGAACAAGTATTGATTTTACATGGTCCCTTACACAACTACGAAAAACATTTGTACACTTCATTATTCTGATCAACAGCATAGCCCTTTTGGGATGAATCGAGATGTCAGCCACCACGCAACCTCGCTCGAGGAAAGTTTTTTTTTGAGAAGAATTGGCCTATTTAAAATTATTGAGGCAATCTCGCTTCAGATTTTTCTAAAGTGCTGCCGGAAATTCAGTCTACCACGTGGACCTCTCCACTCCCAAAGCTTACATATGTTAACGACGCTGAAGACGTTAGAGTCTTTTTATTTTTCGTAGGGGTATAGGAATATTGTGGTTGTGTTACGGCTGAGACGAAGTAATAAGAATTTGGGGTGTGAAACGAGACAACGAGGTACGTGTAAGTTGATAAGCTGGAAAACAAGATGCAGCTAGTGGCATTCGATGCTTATCTGACCACGCCTGCTTAAAGGGTTTCCTTGGATCAACTTCTGTCTGGGAGACTTCAAAGGACAGCGTTAGATTCATTGATAGCGTTCCAATAGCATTCGCGATTTGCATGATATCTGAGCCTTAGCAATTTCTTCTTTCTTTTTCAGGGTGACGACGGTGGTCCGCTACTGGTCAACGGCCAGCAGGTTGGAATCTCCTCGTGGAATGGGTACGATTGTGCCACTTCGCAGTATCCAGGTGTCTTTGTTGAAGTTTCCTACTACGTCGACTGGATCAATCAGAATACACGATGATGTGGGCAGATGTGAATATTAGCATTCTGTGAAATATTACCATAAAAATACTAAATGTACAAAAAAATAAATACTCCGTTTCTCTCAACGTTTACTTTAATAAATGTCTGAAAATAGCCTTAAAAATTTAAGTTCAATTTCTTTCTTAATCACTGACCGATTAGACGGTGACATAACCTCCTAATGAATGACTGCGTTTGTTTATGGGAAAAGAGAATCTGCGGAACTTAATTACAAACTAACGTTGAGAACACTCTTTTTATATACTCTAGAAGAACGGAAAATTCGGTATTCTTCGTTTTCCTGAACTGCAGTCACTAAATATTATTAACATGGCGGTATGAGGTGTCAGTTTTTATAAGTAGCAATTACATGGAACAGCTTGAGATTCGCTTTTTCATGAAGGTTGTGGTGGCTGGAAGTTTTCCATCCCTCTAGCACAGAAGCGAGAACGTGCGATGCAAGAAGATATGGAATATCGATAAAACTATCTTCGGTCACATTTAAAATGCCATAGTATTTTGTATTGAATAGCACTGATAATGGATATAATGCATTATTTCTGAACATAAATTTCCTGATATGCTACTAGGATTTTCAACTAGTGTGTGAATTGTTGACTAAGCTTTCCGCTCTCTCGTTGGCGGTCTAGCAAGAATTCAGATGTTTTAATTATGCAGGTCTCTCCATCACCACTCTATTCGTTCAGACATCGTGAGGATCGCTCGCCCTGCTACAGTGCCTTTGTGTTACGTATAAGCAGATGCCCACTCGAGGAAACTGTTAGTAGAATGTCGTAACAGTAATCAAACTGAATACAGATTTGTAGGCGAAAGGCCCAGAAACCGAAGGAGTCTTTGTTTCTTATCTTGTATGCATACAAAAAACAGAGGCTTATGCAATTACTAGTAGAGTAGAAGACTTGGAGTCACTGGAAGAAACTGCAAATAATAATTTAGATTAACTGTTTCATAACTGTTTCCGTGATTTTTTCTTATTATGCCTCCCTATTCGATAAAAGCAAGGTTACTTTCTTTTAATGAAATCATTTCCGCTTTTGGCTGTTACAACATTATTCATTCGACTGCAGTTTCGACATGTTGTCATTTCCAAGCATTCTGAAAACAGGCAGACGTCAAATATAATAAAAGTAATTATGAATTTGAAAAACTCTGAAAGTGAAAATTTTAAAGTTACTTGTGTGGGATGTTGTAACTCACTCAATAATATAAAACGTTGCAATGCTGTGTAAGAGCTTTGGATGACGTGTTCCAAATATATCAGCTGTTCCATATACCTTATAGAGCTGGTGAAAGAATTGTGTAACCGCTGAAGTTTAAATTTTGTGTAGTCGGCTTGGTAACTGGATCACAAATGTGGCAATGGTGTACACATATAGGGAGTATGAGCTACGATGTCCAAAGATGGTAACATATGGAGTTGATGTCAAGGAATTTGTGAAATGTATGCGTAGAAAAGAGAAAAGTGACGGACATATATAAGAAATAAAAACGGAATCAACGAATAATATTGAGAATATAGATTGAAAGTAGACAAAAAGATAGAGTGGCTATTACGTCAAAATATAACACTGTCTCAAAATGCAAATATTGTGGAGGGACCTAATGTCTCAGATACAGATCAAAGTATTGATCCACATACGAAAAACAAGCATAGGAAGGCTACTCTATTTAACAACACTACTTATAAAATTAATACGAAAAGAGCTATTGAACAAGGAAGAACCATTGATATACTTTTGGTATAAATTTTGACAACAGTTTTCATTCGATGAAAAAAAAAACGATTCCTGCCATTACCCTATCACACGTCTTGGAGACAAAGAAATTAGTGAGTCAGTGTAATCTGCTAGTTTCCATTCGATACAGACCTGCCGAGCAACATTTTGTAGTAGCTCATCTTAAAGTATCGGAAAACTACATAGAATACCATACAGTACATACCCCTTATCATTCTGTAGACAGGTGTTTGCAGTGAACCCATGTTTCATCGCCTGTAACGAAGTCCGACAAAAACTTGCCATGAACAGCCCCGTAACGTCCCAGCAATACCGCACAGATGATCCTTTTTTGCTCTTTATGGTCTTGTGTTAGGCGATGAGGAGGCCAGAGAACATACAGCTTTGTATACCCCAACTGATGGACGAGTGTACCAGCACCACCAACAGATATTTCCAGTTGAGCAGTGAGGTGTTTGACCTGATCCGTCGATCACCGTAAAGGAGAGTGTCCGCACGTTCGAACATTTCAGGAGTCACAGAAGTGTGCAGAGTGCCGGCACTCGGGAGATCGGACAGGTTTCCACGACCTTGTTGTGATGATGGATGACGCCTCGCCCAACGACTCACCTTGCTTTTATTCACAACCACGTCTCCGTAGACATACTGGTTCAAATGGTTCAAATGGCACTGAGCACTATGGGACTTAACATCTGAAGTCATCACTCCCCTAGAACTTAGAACTACTTAAATCTAACTAACCTAAAGATATCACTCACATCCATGCCCAGCCGGCCAGAATGACCGAGCGGTTCTAGGCGCTACAGTCTGGAACCGCGCGACCGCTACGGTCGCAGGTTCGAATCCTGCCTCGGGCATGGAAGTCCTTAGGTTAGTTAGGTTGAAGTAGTTCTAAGTTCTAGGGCTCAGAGCCATCCATGCCCGAGGCAGGATTCGAACCTACGACCGTAGCGGTCGCGCGGTTCCAGACTGGAGCGCCTAGAACCGCTCGGCCACCACGGCCGGCAGACATACTGGAAGCGCCAATGAATTTCTGTAATGCTCTGGTTTTCCTCCGAAAGAAACTCAACGACCGCTCTGTTTGGAATGAAACACCGTTACAGACGCCATTTAACGGCCAGGTTGCGACCTGTCGAAATTTCATAGAACCTTTGGAGGGTGAAGAAGGATAATTGCTGCTGATAATGGAAGCAAGACTAAAGAAAAATCAAGACACGCTCATAGGATTTGTCGACCTGGAAAAAGCGTTCGACAATTGCATGGGGGCTTTATTTATATAATATATAATAAGAATGCAAATATTTTGGTAGCTGTATGTCCGATTACGCAAGTCTCGTAAAGGGCTGGCCCTGACTAGTATTATTACGCAATCTGACTGCTTAGAATGACAACAAGAATGTAAGAAAATTTCTGTTAGCACAATTAATTAATTAAGTCCCCAGCAACTATAAAACCTACGAAACAACAAACACAAGTGTAGCTGTTCTGTATGTCGTAGTATGACTCAACGCACATCTGGCACGGTTCTTCTTCAACAAGACAAGAATTTTTAAATACCAATTATACTGACGTGATAAAAGAAAATTAGAAATATTAGAAATACTATAATTGCGCAAGAAAACCAGAATTACACTCTAATACAAGAACACACGCCAGATGCTTTGTTGACTGAACCTGTAATGACACATTATTCAGGTCACTGAAAGAATAAAAGAATAAAAGAAAATACCTCCATATATATTGACGAAACGCACTCTGACCATTACAATATCTCCATTAGAACAACATCTGCTATCTCTCCCATCAAACCACTGCATAAAACATGGAACAACACTCTCCACTACCACGTCTCACTCTGACTTCACGACAAGCAGTGTCCACCACAACTTCTCGGTAAGAACTGCTTGCCGCTACGTCTCAATAATCACTGTCAGTGGAGGCGGCGGAACAATACTCTCTGACGCGATCTTTGGCGCTGTGGCTCAGTGTAGCCACCTTTCACAATGTAAAAATGTTGCCAGATTTTCGAAGTTCTGATAAAAATTGAGGTGCTTCCATAGGGAGAGGCGGGTAATATACAATATGTACAAGAACCAAGAGGGAATAATAAGAGTGGACGACCAAGAACCAAGCGCTCGGATTGAAAAGGGTGTAAGACAGGGATGTAGTCTTTCGCCCCTATTGTTCAGTATGTACATCGGAAAAGCAATGATGGAAATAAAAGCATGGTTTAGGACTGGAATTAAAATTTAAGGTGAAAGGATATCAATGATACGATTCTCTGATCACATTGCTATCTGACTGAAAGTGAAGAAGAATTACATGATCTGTTGAATGGAATGAACAAGCTAATGAGTACAGAATATGGATTGAGGGTAAACCGAAGAAAGATGAAAGTAATGAGAAGTAGCAGAAATGAGAACAACGAGAAACTAAACAACGGGATTCATAGTGACGAAGTAGTTGAAGTTAAGGAATTCTACTACTGAGGCAGTAAAATAATAATGACGGACAGAGTAAGGAGGACGTCAAAAGCAGACTAGCACTGGCAAAATGGGGATTCCTGGCGAAGAGTAGTCTACTAGTATCAATCATAGGCCTTAAACTGAGGGGGTTCTGCGCAGAATCGGAGAGGAAAGGAGTATTTGGAAGACACTGATAAGGAGAAGGGACTTGAGGGAATTACTTTCATCGTACTGGAGGGAGTTGTAGAGAGCAGAAACTGTAGATGAAGACAGAGAATGGAATACAACCAGCAAATAATTGAGGACGAAGGTTGCAAGTGTTACTCTGAGATGAAGAGTTTGGCAGAGGAGAGGAATTTATGGCGGGCCGCATCAAACGAGGTAGAAGACTAATGACCGCAAAAAAAAAAAAAAAAAAAAAAAAAAAAAAAAAAATGGTGGACGTATTCGACTAAGGAACTAAGTTTTGAAAATCGGAATATCCTTGCAAAACCGTTAAACACTGCCGGAAAAGAGATTCATACACATGCACAGGCGATGTGTATTTTGATCCGATGACAACAATGCCACCTAGGGGATGGGAGAAGTACTGATAATAATTTCAACGTCGTCCACGAACATATAGCATACGAGGTGCATTCAAGATCTAAGGCCTCCGATTTTTTTTCTAATTAACTACTCACCCATAAATCGATGAAGCTGGCGTTACTTCTCGATGTAATCGCCCTGCAGAAGTACACATTTTTCACAACGGAGACGCCATGATTCCATGGCAGCTGCGAAGGCTTCTTTAGGAGTCTGTTTTGACCACTGGAAAATCGCTGAGGCAATAGCAGCACGGCTGGTGAATGTGCGGCCACGGAGAGTGTCTTTCATTGTTGGAAAAAGCCATAAGTCACTAGGAGCCAAGTCAGGTGAGTAGGGAGCATGAGGAATCACTTCAAAGTTGTTATCACGAAGAAACTGTTGCCTAACGTTAGCTCGATGTGCGGATGTGTTGTCTTGGTCAAACAGCACACACGCAGCCCTTCTCGGACGTTTTTGTTGCAGTGCAGGAAGGAATTTGTTCTTCAAAACATTTTCGTAGGATGCACCTGTTACCATAATGACCTTTGGAACGCAATGGGTAAGGATTACGCCCTCGCTGTCCCAGAACATGGACACCATCATTTTTTCAGCACTGGCGGTTACCCGAAATTTTTTTGGTGGCGGTGAATCTGTGTGCTTCTATCGAGCTGAGTGGCGCTTTGTTTCTGGATTGAAAAATGGCATCCACGTCTCATCCATTGTCACAACCGACGAAAAGAAAGTCCCATTCATGCTGTCTTTGCGCGTCAACATTGCTTGGCAACATGCCACATGGGCAGCCATGTAGTCGTCTGTCAGCATTCGTGGCACCCACCTGGATGACACTTTTCGCATTTTCAGGTCGTCATGCAGGATTGTGTGCACAGAACCCACAGAAATGCCAACTCTGGAGGCGATCTGTTCAACAGCCATTCGGCGATCCCCAAAAACAATTTTCTCCACTTTCTCGATCATGTCGTCAGACCGGCTTGTGCGAGCCCAAGGTTGTTTCGGTTTGTTGTCACACGATGTTCTGCCTTCATTAAACTGTCGCACCCACGAACGCACTTTCGACACATCCATAACTGCATCACCACATGTCTCCTTCAACTGTCGATGAATTTCAATTGGTTTCACACCACGCAAATTCAGAAAACGAATGATTGCACACTGTTCAAGTAAGGAAAACGTCGCCAATTTAAGTATTTAAAACAGTTCTCATTCCATCTGCCGTACGGTGCTGCCATCTCTGGGACGTATTGACAATGAATGTGGCCTCATTTTAAAACAATGCACATGTTTCTATCTCTTTCCAGTCCGGAGATAAAAAATCGGAGGCCTTAGAACTTGAATGCACCTCGTAGTGGCATAGCTACCTTTAATAGGGAATGCTCACAACCAGAAGGCTCAGTGTATTCCACAATTGTGAAGCAAGCAGACAACCATGCACCTGAAACGCATATGTGTTTCCTACAGCCAAGTGAGCGAGTTTGAAAAGGGTAAATTCTGAAATTCCGAATGGCGGGATGGTCCTTTCAGAGAACTGCCGCACAAGCTGAACATGTTGCGTCAATTTTGCAACGATGGTGTCAGTGGTGACGCCAACACTCTCACACCCGTAGGCGTACACGCAGCACAGACTCCCGTCAGAATTGTCGTATTGTAAGGGTATCAATGGCAGATCGTACAGTTAGCACAACACAGATAAAAGGGCTTGTGAGCCCAGACGTGTCAACAAGAACTGCGTACCGGTTATTATCAGTGGTACTACAGGCATTCTCGCCTCTAGCCCATCCTCCACCCACGCCACAGCATCGACGTGCACGGCGCGACTGGTGCCCTAAGACAATCACTTGGTAAATGGAATGGAGCGCCATGGTCTTAAGCGATTAAAGCAGATTCTATTTACAACATACACGCCGGGACAGCTCGAGGAGTCACAAAGCAGATTCTGCTTGCACGCAAGTGATGGTTCGTTTGCACTTACGACATAGAGCTGGTGACTGCCTTCGACCAAGACACTCTGGTCCCTCAAGAGGCTTATGATGTGGGGTGCGATAAGCTACAACTTTCGTTCACCTTTGGTGCATCTGGAGGAGACGCTAAACAGCACTCGATACGAGCAGAATTTTGTTCGACCTGATCTTTCGCCGTTCTTTCGCATGACGGACAGCAACTTCTCTAGTCAGCACGATCTCCAGACTCGTCTCTAATCGAGCACATGTCCCATGTTAGTTATGATGGGATGAGAAGTGACTCGCAGTGCTCGTCAAACAACAACAGTTACAGAACTACGTGGATAGGTCGAGCAGGTGTGGCACAACGTATAATAGGAAAGTTTTCTCTATCTGTACAGTCGATCGGATGCCAGAGTCTGCGACTACGTTGCCGCCGGCGAGAGTAAACCAACTACTGATATGGGTGTGTCAATATGGTTCGGACCTGGTACTTCAGAACCGCTTGTGGTATTGATCTGTAAATAATATCACTTCATGTAGTCCATAAGAGATGTTGCAACAATAAATCTTCAGTGAATTGGAAACCTCTAAGAGGGCGTACTATTTTTTTCCCCGCCAGTATATTTTGGGAACAGTCGTGTCAAGTTAGGGAGAGATTTGTTCTAGAGATTGTGTTTTCGCTTGGACAGTGCATATGTACGATCCTGGCCCACACTGAGACAGGAGCGATGGTAATGACGAAAATCTAGCTCGGAAACGCCGTGTAGGCTACATTCAGAAAAAGCCAGTGTAACACCATAGCTCTAATGCTGTAAAGATTTATTTTGCTTTGATTTAATGTTATAACATTGGGTATCTGTAAATGTGTTTGAATCGATAACATAAAATTGTATACTCCTTTCTTTGTTAAAACTGTGATGTCGTGGTTTGGTTCTATGCAGTGTAGTATATCTGTCATTTAAATTCTTCGTCCCATTTGGAAGGAACAAAACTTACTATATATAATTGTAATTTCTGTGTGAATAATTTTTTGTAGAAATGTTAATATGTGCAAATGTCCTGTTTTATTTAATGTGTTTGGTTGCTATTATGTAAACTGCTGATCCTCACTTAGGGTTCTTAGTTCTTTAGTATATAAAAGGTGTAGTAGTTCCCCTCGGGAACGGAGCTGTGTACCGCGCGCAAATAGTGGTTGGCTTGGTAGAAAAGGTGGAATTGAGAGTCAGTCAGGGACGATCTACCAAACTGTGAACTGCCGTTTAAAAGTTGCATATTGTGCTGGTTCCGAGAGAGGCTTTTTCTGCCAGTTTCCAATGCCTCGGATGGATGGATAAGTAGCTGGAACGATTCTGGAATTGGTATCCATCATCACCACCAAGAAGGGACAGAGTCCAGCAATTCTGCCTGAAAATCCACCTACCAATATGCAGTTGTCACCACATTGCGCAATCACTGTAACGGGATACTATAATGATGTACAGTGAAGGATCAGCTTATTGGATGTGTTAGTGTGCTCAAATATAAGGTAACTTGTAACTGAATTTATGTACCTACCTTGATTTTTCCCTATCACAAAACCTTTCAGGTTCCTCTCCATTTAAACTATGATTACCGAGTGTCCTAGTTTGTGGAAAAAATAAAAGCCTCAGAACTTTAAATAATGTTGTTTGATCTTTGGTAAGAAAGGAGTATTCAGATTTACCAAGTATTTAGTGAAATTGTGGGAAGCAGTAAATGTAGTTTTGTAAAGTTTCAAAGTCTCCTATTTAATCATTTACTTGCAAGTAGAAGACTGTTGTAATAAAGACAATTTGCAGTTTCTTTTAAAGATTAAAAGCTCTTAAAACTGAGGCTTATAAAGTTTTGCTTAGTAAATGATCATAGTGCTGCCTGTAGTAAATTTTAAAAGGTGAGTCAGTTTCTTGTAAATTTGTCAACATTGTGCCTTGCTGCAGTAAAAGTTGTGAACTGCATTCATGGAAAGTTATATACTCATGCTTGCTAAGCACTTGTTTCTTTTGGGTATTGAAAGTGCATGTTAATAGTGTAATAAAATCGACAAGTTATCCTTTACCACTATTTATGAAAACAATAATTTCTTTATTCAAAAGACAGTGAGAAGTAATCTGTTGGTGGATTCCATTTAACTTTAATTCTAAACAGAATAGTATTTAGTTGAGAGATACTTAACCTGTGACCAGTTCATAATTTTTCAGTGAACTACATTTATAATTTCATGCCAGTTATGAAAATATTTGAACAATAATACTGAACCTATGTCCAATTAATGATTCTGCAGTGAATAGTAATAATAACGTTATAAAGACCATTCAGTTTGAATAAGCATTGAAAGTAATAGTGTGCTTCGTTATTTGTTATTTTTATGCAAATAGTTTGTGCTGCTCTAGCTGTTAGCTTCAGTCTTACCGTAAACGTATGTATGTGTCAGAGTTCATTGCACTCGCGTGTGGCCAAGTCAAGGTTGTGTTTGTCCCTTAAAGTTACTCATACCTACTTTTTTAAACGAGAGCGTTAATCTTTCTCTTGCCTAATTAGGCTGGCGACCGTTTTCCTTACTCTTTAAACACTATAGCTAGGCAAAAGTATTGTTTGTTACTGTTCAAATACTTGCGTAATTCTGACTTTCATTTTCGATGAGCCACCTCCGTTAGGTACAACAAGGTCAACATAACAAAGTTCCTCTCAGAGGGTAACATTGCTCTGTCTCTTTATACCATAATTACTTTAACAAGATAGTTTTAATTCACTGCCTGCCTTCAAGTTTAAGGTTATGGTATAGCAGTAGTAGACGGTAGTGTTATACCAGGAGCAATGAGATACCAACAATTCGCTACTACTTGTAGACATGTGAATTTGAGGAAAGTAACAGCAGTATCATAAGAACTAACTGACGTACAGCAACTTTCGTATGGTCATTTCTGTACGTTGTTTCAGAACTGGAAAATGCTCCTAGTCCACGGCCTTTATCAGAAAACGATTTGAAATTGGCTACCTCACTGATAACCTCCAGTCCAAATTCGTCGTACCCACTGTCAACAATTCATCACGCAAGAAATCTTACACTTTACTCTCTCACTTTCTGATAATTAAGATAGCACCGTAAGATACCGTTTATTAACATGAAGTGTTTACCGTTTAGAGCATGACGCTTGACAATCGTATAATGGGGACAGGTTTTATATCTTATCTCCATGGCCCTCAGTCTAGATAATTCTACTGGGTACTGATAATGAACACGAACGATTTATCGACCTGTGACAGTGAATTTTTCAAATCTCACTCAGGATGTAGTTGAACTGTGGATAATAATCTTCTCTAAAAGCACTGATTTCTCAATTAGATATAAGAAATAACTTCTCCGATAAGATTAAAGTCACACGACGTGAAATAGTCTTAAAAAAAGCACTTTCACCGGCCAGGGCCTTTCGTTCCACAGTGCTCTAAAGCGACCTAAACAGCGTTTCACTGTGTTTGAGACTAGAAATACAGTTGGTGGCAGGCACACGAGTTTCATCCTCATGAGACTATTCTTATGCCTTTTCTCTCTCTCTCAGGTTCAAGTCCAGTGTGAAGTCATTCCATACGAAGACAGAGTTCAGAGGGGGGAAAGGCTGAAACAGAAATAGGTCTTTCCCCTTACGAGAGAAAAAAAACTCAATATTAGCCATAATAGGTTGAAGAAACCCACAATTATTCTTAATTCGAATGACCGAAATTGGTTTTGATCCCTGTTCTTCCCGAATAAATGCACAATAAATGCCTATTGGAACAACCAATCACAAACATACGTTCTACCAATGTGCGCTACAGGGTCTTCGTTCCCCACTGCCATTTTACCTGATATATCAACCGCCCACTGACTTCACTGAAACAAAAGTGAGGAGTGTAGCTACACAGGTGCGAAACTTATGCATTGTTTCAAGAATCGCTTGACTATGGTGTCGAATAGTTTATATTTTACATGCTTTTCCGTCTGCGCTGTTGTCTAAAGTCCCATTGAATAGAAGAACATGGCGGGGAGGAGCAGGAGCTCCGAAAGCAGTTCTCTTTGGTAGGCTTGTAGAAGACGCTTCGTCAGACGCATTTATGGAAGACTTAAATGTCACCGGGGTGGGAACTTGACATCTGCTCCTTTACTCTTGCTGAAAGACTTTCCCTGCGACCGAAACGAATTTTTATTTGGCTTGCCCTGCAATGTGTAGCGAAGGAGGTGATTTGGCTGGAAAAATGATCAGGGTGTCATAATAATACAGACTTATTGGGCATTTCTTGGCTTCCCAATCACCGTGAGCCAAATTTTTAATGTAGCCTCTAAACACACACTTTCTACTTTGTAGCATACATCTTTGATCATAAAATTATTACATATAGATCACTTTTGTAAATCCCTTCTTTTACTTGTAGGTATTTCTCGAAATAGACTAGATATTTCTTCATTATTTACTTGGCTACAGTAGACGAACTAATAGACACCGCAACTCAACAGTAACTATGTAATTGTTACTACATCGCCCTAGGGCACAATCTGTATTATTATTATTATTTGTGGCTGTGGTCAGACACAAGGAACTGGCAGCCTGAAATCTTCCAATTTCTTCCAGCTCATAGCTAAAGAGTACAGCTATCAAATATTCACAAACAGTAAATACAGCGCATGAATTTTAACTTTTTAGCATTTTCGTTTTAAAAGGTGATGGAAAGAGTGGATGAAGCAAGTGTGGCTAGGGAGTGGTGCGTAGGACACATGTTTTGTACAAACGTACCAATGTTGATATTTAGATTTCTTTTCTGAGGAGGAGTTGCACGTAGCACTCCTGACGCACCGTCAACTGCTGTAACTGTACTATTATGTAACAATTTGTTGTTTGATGTTGTTGGTAAGAATGCTGAAAAGTTCTTCGCCCATTTAATTCAAATTTTTACTCACTGCTCTAATAAACATTTGGACAAACATGCGTGAGCGTGGCGACTGGCGCTGGTTATGCTCCACTTGCGCCGCTGATATCGACACTCGCCGGGTCTTGTATATCTGACTGTTCGGCCTTGGGTTTTGCGGCTTGGAGTGAGGCCGAGCTCTCTCTCCGGTGGGCATTTAATGAGGCAACATGTTTTTAAGGCAGGCCCTCGTCTCCATCCGCTGTGCCTGGGCTGTCGCCGTCCTCGCCGTTTTGCAGCGCGCCGGCTGGACGGTGCTGATTGGTCGACGCGTTTGCGTGCGAAACGGTGCCGGGTCCGGAATCTCATGCTGGACACCTCATCGCGTAACTGGAAGCATTAAGTTACGTATGATTTATATTCTGCTGTTAACCTGTGAAGATTTGTAACACTTATGGTGGCCTGTAGTATCTGCCGGAGATCAGTTAAGGATGGTTCTGAATAAAAGAGTGCTATACTGAAGTTAGGAAGTCCAAGGTTTTGAAGTGTTGTTTCCGCAGGAGTGTGTAATCCCTGACACAGTACTCGTTAAAGCCTGTGCTACGGTAAGTGAGAGGGATTCACCTTATGAGAAAGGATTTTCGCATAGATATCGACTGTGTGTACCTGAATGGTGGCAAATCAGACTTACATCCACTCTGTAATAACAATGATCCGTCAAGTAAGTTCGAAATGCAATCACACGTCAGGATGGATCAAAAAGAAACCAGAAGATGCTACCAACGTGACAATAATACGGTCGCCAGCCTAATTAGGCAGTAACTGAGTTTCTTCCCTGTACAAGTTCGTATATATTCATGCAAAACAAGTTGTAACACTGTATAATATAGTACAATTTTAGAACCAGAAAATCTATTGAACTGAAAGTTTCACGTTCAGTACTGATATGGAAAATCATGAATACATAACACTACACTATAATGTTTAATACAAAATTTTATACTGTATATCAATCTGATTAAAATCGGGCATAAGTTACCCGAGAAATTGTACCTTCATACCACACACAAAATGTCATTTTAATAAAGATAAAACACTGATAAATTCTGACTTTAACTTTTGTTGGTCAAACCAATCTAGAACACTTCAGAATTCAAATGAATGAGGGAGGGGGGGGGGGCCTGAAACTGGTATGATCGCTGTATTTATAAAAATTGATTACTGAATTTATTATTCATTCAAGATTTCCAGTATATATATGTTACTACTCTTTTCATCTTATTTACTGCTCATTTAAATGCCTTTAAATCTGTCTCGAAATAATAAACTTCATTACTATATCAATACTTAAGTTATCTTTCGACTTCGTTAGACCTTCGCTATTCATTTACTGGTTCATTAAGAAAACATTTCTTTAAGCACCATTCTAATATAGCTAGTTCTGCAAATAATAATTATTAACACAATTTTTAATTTTCATTTCGGGACACTCGGATTGCACAACGTGTGGAAAGGACCCTGTCTAGGTTAGTTGTCAGGATAATTAAATTATGCAAAAGTTCTGGTAAAGTTTAGGTTATTATTGCACCAAACAAACACAGTACACTCTCTGATCCATTCGAATACAGTACTAAAAGCTTCAACCTGCTAGTATCGATGCGGCGGTTGGCGGGCGGCAAGATGGCGAGGCACAGAGCACATATACAACCACAGCTATGGCTCTTGACGTATCGGCACTTAAATTCTTCTTAGTGTCACAATACTTTTCCATTTAGTGCCTATGGAATTTTGCCATGCTGTGTGGGCGTTGGAACGTCATACCCGAGGCTCAGTGAAGCTATGTCTTCCAGGAGAGCCTCCTCGCTCCAGAAGGTGTTGCTCAAACCAGTGCCAAACTCCACCTACTTCTGAGCCCGTTGTGGCGTGCAGTGCCCGTGCGCATTTTCCCGCGCTCGCCTGCCATCCACCTTTTACCGCTCCCCGACAGACCGGGTATTCATCCGAGGTTTTGCATTCTACATATCCTAACAAATTGCCTACGTATGGACCAGACGCACAGTTAAAATTTTAAACATCTTACAACAGTTTCAACATTTGTTACATTTCAATTCTATTACGATATTACTTGACATTTGACATAAACCATAATATTCACATTGAATCTTATTTACAGTTTTTTACAGTTTTTATTTCGACAAATGCACCCAAAAGAGAGTAGTTTTACTGCTTGTTTTAAAGGTTTCTTGCAGTGTTAATTTGATGTAGTATGTTAGTGCGCTCTTCGCCCAGCTTTCGTTTTGGACTTTCTTTTAATATGAGGGGCAGGGCTTTTATTAAGTCAGTGTCATTTTAATGGTTCTTTTATTCGGTAAATGTCTCAGTTTGGTTTTCAGTTATGTCACGTAGTTAGTAAGTCTGGCATGGTCTTGAAAAAGGCGAGTCACCAGTTGAATTAGTCTGCCGCGTGAATTATTTACTGTTGTATAAATGGTCTGGTATGTGAGGCAGATGGAGTTTGTCGCCTTGGTGGGCAGGCTGAGATCGTGTGTGTGTTCGGCGAGTTTTCTGCCCTGGCTTGCAGCCTGATCATCTTCAAAATTGCTTGGCGGTTGCTTTTGACTCGTTTGTTCTGAGTACCACCGTGTATTAGCCGCACTTCCGTCCTTTAGTTAAATATCCGGCCTGTCCGCCGGGTCGGACGGGATATTTTCATAAGTAACTCAAGGCGAATAATTAATGTTGTGTAGATTTTAATTACTTAAGCAATGAACTTAATAGTGTGTTTATGGTGGTGACTGTCTGTGATCCTTTTGCAAACAGATCTAATTATTATTTTTTAGAATGCTGTTTGTTATATTAATTCATGATCCAATCACATGGGTTTTCAGGTGAAGGACAAGCGTCCGAAATTTAAAGACTTCATCTTTGGTAATTCTATTCTCTATATTTTTTAAGAGGACTAAGTTTCAAATTAATTTTTTATATTGTTATTCTGATTCTGTAATTCTGTAATAAGTTTGTTCTTGAGTTGAAATTAAAATTATGTACCGATCACGAGTTTGTCCATCAGGAAAGATCCCTAGCTTCCTATCTTCTTTGAGTAGCTGTGGTGAAATTGCAATTTTGGTTTCTCTGGTATGTAATTTGAGCAGTAACACAGCTCAATAGGCTACATATTCTTAACGCATACACAGACACACACACAAATTAATTATACAGGGTGTTACAAAAAGGTACGGCCAAACTTTCAGGAAACCTTCCTCACACACAAATAAAGAAAAGATGTTATGTGGACATGTGCCGGAAACGCTTAATTTCCATGTTAGAGCTCATTTTAGTTTCGTCAGTATGTACTGTACTTCCTCGATTCACCGCCAGTTGGCCCAATTGAAGGAAGGTAATGTTGACTTCGGTGCTTGTGTTCACATGCGACTCATTGCTGTACAGTTCTAGCATCAAGCAAATCAGTACGTAGCATCAACAGGTTAGTGTTCATCACGAACGTGGTTTTGCAGTCAGTGCAATGTTTACAAATGCGGAGTTGGCAGATACCCATTTGATGTATGGATTAGCACGGGACAATAGCCGTGGCGCGATACGTTTGTATCGAGACAGATTTCCAGAACGAAGGTGTCCCGACAGGAAGACGTTCGAAGCAATTGATCGGCGTCTTAGGGACTACGGAACATTCCAGCCTATGACTCGCGACTGAGGAAGACCTAGAACGACGAGGACACCTGCAATGGACAAGGCAATTCTTCGTGCAGTTGACGATAACCCTAATATCTGCGTCAGAGAAGTTGCTGCTGTACAAGGTAACGTTGACCACGTCACTGTATGGACAGTGCTACGGGAGAACCAGTTGTTTCCGTACCATGTACAGCGTGTCCAGGCACTATCAGCAACTGATTGGCCTCCACGGGTACACTTCTGCGAATGGTTCATCCAACAATGTGTCAATCGTCATTTCAGTGCAAATGTTCTCTTTACGGGTGAGGCTTCATTCCAACGTGATCAAATTGTAAATTTTCGCAATCAACATGTGTGGAACAATGTGTCAATCGTCATTTCAGTGCAAATGTTCTCTTTACGGGTGAGGCTTCATTCCAACGTGATCAAATTGTAAATTTTCGCAATCAACATGTGTGGGCTGACGAGAATCCGCACGCAGTTGTGCAATCACGTCATCAACAGAGATTTTCTGTGAACGTTTGGGCAGTCATTGTTGGTAATGTCTTGATTGGGCCCCATGTTCTTCCACCTACGCTCAATGGAGCACGTTATCATGATTCCATACGGGATACACTAACTGTGCTGCTAGAACATGTTCCTTCACAAGTACGACACAACATGTGGTTCATGCACGATGGAGCTCCTGCACATTTCAGTCGAAGTGTTCGTACCCTTCTCAACAACAGATTCGGTGACCGATGGATTGGTAGAGGCGGACCAATTCCATAGCCTCCACGCTCTCCTGACCTCAACCCTCTTGACTTTCATTTATGGGGGCATTTGAAAGCTCTTGTCTGCGCAACCCCGGTACCAAATGTAGAGACTCTTCGTGCTCGTATTGTGGACGGCTGTGATACAATACGCCATTTTCCAGGGCTACATCAGCGCATTAGGGATTCCATGCGACGGAGGGTGGATGCATGTATCCTCGCTAACGGAGGACATTTTGAACATTTCCTGTAACAAAGTGTTTGAAGTCACGCTGGTACGTTCTGTTGCTGTGTGTTTCCATTCCATGATTAATGTGATTTGAAGAGAAGTAATAAAATGAGCTCTAACATGGAAAGTAAGCGCTTCCGGACACATGTCCACATAACATATTTTCTTTCTTTGTGTGTGAGGAATGTTTCCTGAAAGTTTGGCAGTACCTTTTGTAACACCCTGTATATATGGAGAGAAAGAAGGAGCAGAGGGAGATCTGAGATATATCTAATTTCCGTACACAGATAGCAGTTGTGATGCATTGCTGGGTTCGCTAGCCATTCTGTAAGAAAAGGTTGTTAGAAATAAGCGGAACAAATTGTGTCAATGACCTATATCTAGTCCGAATGACACAGCACTCGGATTCAGTTGGCTTTGGGCAACCTGTTGTACTGATTTTAAAACAAAATTGCTTACCTCGTCATGTCCTGACTTTCTACTATGACGGGAAATTAAAATTTTCCATATGTTTAATACAAATCTAACTGATATCAAAACAAGATTGGGTACCTCGTCATATTGTAACGTTTAACTATGGCGGGAAATTAAAACTTTTCATGTGTTTCCGTGGTCTAATCAAATATCTACAAAATCTAAATATAATTTGTCTTTCGTCATTTTAAAATGAAAACTCCGGAAAAAAATTATGTTTTCCCAAAGTTTAGTTGGGCGCTGATTTTGATGATAGGGGGACGGCAGGAGGTTACCACTTAATAGTAATTGTATTGCATTTTACTGTGTTGAACTGAGGACCTAGAAACGACGGAGAGGCTTCGTCCCCGCTGTAGCCTTAACTGGTCCAAAACCCTACAACAGGCTACATCAGTACTCGATATTAGGCGGGTGTACCAGTTTCTTTGACCCTCCATTGTAATATGACAGTTGAGTCTAAAATATTTCTGTTCTGGTGACACTAGCTCCGTAGAGACGCATGCTGAGTGCAGTTTAGTTAGAGAATCAAAGGTGCAGATCAAGGCGTAAGTTCATGGTTTGTAGAAAATAGAAAATAAATTGATACTAAATCGCAGTAAGATTGTTTTACAGTATTTAACACACTTTTAAAATAAAGTTAACGTTTTGGTCGCACAGAATGTGCATATGGTTAGTGTGTCTGAAAAATTGTAATTCCTAAATATTCAGGTAGGTAGTGAATTGTCACGGAACACCTGCATGCTGTTATATTTATGATTAGAGCAGTATCTGCACTTAGTTAGAGGCCAAAACGAATGAAAGACTAATTTTATTATATTCTCGGGTAACTCTTCCCATTCATAACGGATATTTTTCGTTTAGAAACGGTCATTTCGAGCAATACTAGATGTGAGTTCATGAACCTCTTATCTACCTCTGTTCATGAGTCTGGCATTTCTGGCAGTGGCATCTCAATATTTATTTCTTTGATGTAGTTTGTTACGAACAGTATCAGTGTAGTCCGAGGGCTCAGCAGCTTTCCCTCAGTTAATACTAAGCAGAATTTCAATATGCATTTGGATAACACCTCCCTGAATCTTATATGCACAAAGACGTGCAGTATTACGCAGTCTGAACTGAAGTATTTTCTCATGGACCACTCTTTCTATTTTGCCTGGGACTTCCTAGAAAAAATTAAGCTATTTCCTGCTTCATATTGTTGATTATGGTAATATATACATGGAGCTTGTCATCTGCATAGGATTCGTATACACTTTGTTTTCTCTGCATTACTTTCATGTGCTGTACCTTTCCCTGATCATGGTGATATGCTCCTCAGTTTGGTCCTACAGAACTAAAGGTGTAAAACAGAAATAAAATGAATAAAGCTGATAGCATAAATTACACCATTTCCTACACGTGAACGACACCATGACTGCAATAGTAACAGAGGCAAAAATGAGCTGATAAAAGTGGATAAAATGTCTGTGATTATGCCATATTAGCTGGAAGTGGGTGACCTGAAATAGGGGTTCTGATGGACCAAACACCTGGAATATAGTAGCATATCGATGTGAGAAGTGGATAAAAAGCCTGCGATTATGCTATATTAGTTATAAGTGGGTGACCTGAAATAGGGGTTCTGATGGACCAAGTACCTAGAATATTGTAGCATATCCATGCACATGACTACAGTATTACTATATTGGTCTAGGCAAAAAATGAAATTTTGTTGCTATATTTTTAACTAAGTGCGGGTGATAAAAGAATGCGTGGTATCTGTTCTTTCAGACATTTTCGAAAGAACAGACACTACGCGCAATCTACAGCTGTGATGCATATCACATAAATTGAAGATAGAGAGGAGAGAAAGGAAAGGAAAGAAGAGGAAAGGAAAGGAATGGAAAGGAAAGGAAACGGAAGGAATTATTGGTGTCGGCTTCATCAGAACGTTACATGGAATCAGTGGTGACGAGTGAAAATGTTTGCTAGATCGGTACTCGAACCCGGGTTCGCCTACTTAATGTGCAGTTGCGTGAAGCTCTGCGACCTCCGGACACGGTGATAAATTGTGTTGTCTGTCTCGGAACGCCACCCGGCCGACCCACACTCACACTGAACGCCACATATACGCGGTCGTCATCGGCCGGGAGGTGAGCCGAAATAATCGACACAGTTGTGATTGGCGCTATGTCCGGATGGCGTAGTGCTTAACACAACTTCCTAGTAAGCAGGCGATTCCGGGTTCGAGTCCCGGTCCAAGACATATTTTCTCTCGTCGCCGCTGTTTCCGCATAATGCCCCGCTGCAGATGACATCAATAACTGATTCCTTCCCTTTTATTTGATTTCTCTCGCCCTCGTCACCACCTTCAGTGTACATAATACGTATCACAGTTGTGGATTCCCTATGGGGTCTGTCCCTTCGGAAAGAAATAACAAGCCCCACGCCTTTATATAATTACACTCCTGGAAATGGAAAAAAGAACACATTGACACCGGTGTGTCAGACCCACCATACTTGCTCCGGACACTGCGAGAGGGCTGTACAAGCAATGATCACACGCACGGCACAGAGGACACACCAGGAACCGCGGTGTTGGCCGTCGAATGGCGCTAGCTGCGCAGCATTTGTGCACCGCCGCCGTCAGTGTCAGCCAGTTTGCCGTGGCATACGGAGCTCCATCGCAGTCTTTAACACTGGTAGCATGCCGCGACAGCGTGGACGTGAACCGTATGTGCAGTTGACGGACTTTGAGCGAGGGCGTATAGTGGGCATGCGGGAGGCCGGGTGCACGTACCGCCGAATTGCTCAACACGTGGGGCGTGAGGTCTCCACAGTACATCGATGTTGTCGCCAGTGGTCGGCGGAAGGTGCACGTGCCCGTCGACCTGGGACCGGACCGCAGCGACGCACGGATGCACGCCAAGACCGTAGGATCCTACGCAGTGCCGTAGGGGACCGCACCGCCACTTCCCAGCAAATTAGGGACACTGTTGCTCCTGGGGTATCGGCGAGGACCATTCGCAACCGTCTCCATGAAGCTGGGCTACGGTCCCGCACACCGTTAGGCCGTCTTCCGCTCACGCCCCAACATCGTGCAGCCCGCCTCCAGTGGTGTCGCGACAGGCGTGAATGGAGGGACGAATGGAGACGTGTCGTCTTCAGCGATGAGAGTCGCTTCTGCCTTGGTGCCAATGATGGTCGTATGCGTGTTTGGCGCCGTGCAGGTGAGCGCCACAATCAGGACTGCATACGACCGAGGCACACAGGGCCAACACCCGGCATCATGGTGTGGGGAGCGATCTCCTACACTGGCCGTACACCACTGGTGATCGTCGAGGGGACACTGAATAGTGCACGGTACATCCAAACCGTCATCGAACCCATCGTTCTACCATTCCTAGACCGGCAAGGGAACGTGCTGTTCCAACAGGACAATGCACGTCCGCATGTATCCCGTGCCACCCAACGTGGAAGGTGTAAGTCAACTACCCTGGCCAGCAAGATCTCCGGATCTGTCCCCCAATTGAGCATCTTTGGGACTGGATGAAGCGTCGTCCCACGCGGTCTGCACGTCCAGCACGAACGCTGGTCCAACTGAGGCGCCAGGTGGAAATGGCATGGCAAGCCGTTCCACAGGACTACATCCAGCATCTCTACGATCGTCTCCATGGGAGAATAGCAGCCTGCACTGCTGCGAAAGGTGGATATGCACTGTACTAGTGCCGACATTGTGCATGCTCTGTTGCCTGTGTCTATGTGCCTGTGGTTCTGTCAGTGTGATCATGTGATGTATCTGACCCCAGGAATGTGTCAATAAAGTTTCCCCTTCCTGGGACAATGAATTCACGGTGTTCATATTTCAATTTCCAGGAGTGTATTTCCCCTCCGTGAACACTGTGTCCAGATGGCGCACTGCTTAAGGCAACTGCCTAGTAACCAGGCGATCCTATGTTAGAGTCCTTGTCCGAAACAGATATTCATTCGTCGCGAAAGAGTCCACATAATGTTCCGATGCAGCTGACATTAGTGTTACATGAAGTGTGGATGTGTTACCACCTAACATCAAACAACAACCACTGTTTGCAACGATCCTACCAAGGAAATAGGAATGTAAATATGCACCCCAGTTAGTTGGCCTCTGTGGAAGACTGTCTTAGAAGGCTATAAACATCAACAATTTCGACGTAAAATTCACTGATTTCGACAGAAAATTCACGGATTTAGGTCTCACGTTAGCCAACTCCTACACAAAAGTGACCGATTCCGACGTACAATTGACCAATATCGTCACAAATTTGCTAGTTTTGGCACGTAAATCACTGATTTCAAAACACAGTTTGTATGGTTTAAAATATACGTAGTAACTGCAATAAAACGATTGTTCGTTTACTGAAGTGATAAATTTACTTGTAGATTACATTGAAACCATTAACATTGTGTATGACATATTGTACAGGAGTGTTACCGTGTGCTTCAGCCAGTTTTTGTTCCGCAGAAAAACAGGCTCAACAGTAACTGAAGTAGAACTGCATCGCTCTTATCCGTTTTCAACCCGAGCTCTTCTGTCTTTCTTACCCAAACAGAGTTCCTACAAAGTGTTTTTACGGTTCCTTGTAAGATGCTGTACAAGAATATTTGTGTTCGTATTCGTTAATCTGGCAGGTGGGGGCCTATTTCGTTGGCGCCCAACAGTAATTCAGATTCACAACCCCAAACCGAGTTCCTGCAAAGTGTTTTTAGGATGATGTTGTCTGTCCAGAACGATTTCCACTAACACAATTTAATTATCACAGCTGGCCCCAATGCGACACTCACATGCTTTGATTGTGCTAGAGGTGATGTGCAGTTCAATGTTCATTAGTGCACCATAGACGAGTGGGGTAAGCTGTCTTAAATAAAGCCTTATGCTGACCAATTTTTACAAAATCAGCCAAAGCCAAACGTTGTCTACATTCAAATGCATGGATTGAGTAGGGGGTGGAGTGTGTTACAGTATTAGTTAACGTACCGTATGCGAGTGTGTTGACTTTAGCTATTTTAAATACAGCTTGATGCTTACTGATTCTGCCTCTCAACATTGTTCTGACAGGATCTCCACCTAACATTGGGAAACCCATATTACTTTCTTGTACCTGTATACACATAAACTCATAACTATGTGTCATAGGTTCCACTTGAGCTATATAGATATAGAGTATTTTGTGATACTTTCTTCGATTTGTTTACGATAAATGTATTTTTAATGTTAATCAAGGTCCAGTATTTTGGTGTCCATTTCAGCCGTATAGCTACTTTTACAATGTTCGACATGTTTCTGTTTCCGATAAATTTTTCCTTTATAACTGTATCACAGAGCTTAGTACTTGCTCTGAACTTATTATCCGGGTGTTTTCCTCCACTGTATAAAAAGAAAGTCTCAGAATTTTAAATTACCTCCTAGTACTTCCACCACTGACCAGTATCCTGTTGGTTTCACACAAGCTCGCCCATACTATTTCTGCGTGTGTTGCATAACGGACTTGAACATTGAGATTTGTATCTCTTAGAAAAAAAATTAAAAAAAAAAAGTTCAAATGGCTCTGAGCACTATAGGACTTAAAATCTATGGTCATCAGTCCCCTAGAACTTAGAACTACTTAAACCTAACTAACCTAAGGACATCACACACACCTATGCCCGAGGCAGGATTCGAACCTGCGACCGTAGCGGTCGCGCGTTTCCAGCCTGTGGCGCCTAAAACTGCGCGGCCACAACGGCCGACAAGGATGACATGGCCGGCTGCCGTGGTCGAGCTGTTCTAGGTGTCTCAGTCTGGAACCGCGCGACCTCTACGGTCGCAGGTTCGAATCTTGCCTCGGGCATGGATGTGTGTGACGTCCTTAGGTTAGTTAGGTTTAAGTAGTTCTAAGTTCTAGAGGACCGATGACCTCAGATGTTAAGTCACATAGTGCACAGAGCTATTTGAACCATTTTTAAGGATGACATGTTGATGTGTCTTCTAGGACGTTGTCAACCCAGACTCAAGCTGGTTCGATATTTTGTAAGTTCATTATTTGTTCACTAAGCGACTTTTGGGATCTGCATTGAAAGGAATCCGAAAGACAAGGAACACTCCATCAATCTGGGCCAGACATTGTGACCTGTGTTTCATTATATCTCTGCTTGCGGAATAAGTGTGGATTCTCCAAAACGGTTATAATAAGAGCCCGCAAAACGTATTACAAATTCCTGCAGACAGACTGACATCAACGGATAAGAATTACTACACGTTCAATACTCGTTTTGTAAACTGAAATGACTTGCAGCTTTTTATAGAAGTTTAGAAACCTTCTCTGCTCCAGCAGCGCAGGATAAACAGCTGCTCGAAGGTGAGCAATTCCTTTCTTAGCGAAGATTAACATATTCGTCCATAAAACTAGACCATTAATGGTATTTCGCATGTTTCAGTCATTACCCCAGCTCGAGACAAATCGTAAAGAACTACAACGTATAGAACTACAACGATGAAAGCGACTAAGCCACGCCACTAGTGAAAGGTGACCATCACCATACTAAGGCCGCCTTGTTAGCCGTGCGCTCTAACGCAGTGCTTTCCGGGTGGGAAGGCGTGCCGGTCCCCGGCGCGAATCCACCCGGCAGAATAGTGTCGAGGTCCGGTGTGCCAGCCAGTTTGTGGATGGTTTTTAAGGCAACTTTCCATCTGCCTCGACGAATGCGCGCTGGTTCCTCTTATTCCACCTCAGTTTTTCGGCGATTGCCGCGCAAACACTGTCTCCACGTTCGCGTACACCATAATTCCATAATTACTCTACCACGCAAACATTTGGGGTTACATCTTATACAATCATGTCAATTTTATTGCCCAGAGAGATCAGTCAATCAAACGATGTATAACAGGTAACTTCCGCGCAAACGCAGCCTCTCTGCTTGGTTTCCGACGGCCTGATTATGATACGATACAGATAATCCAAGAATAGATCGAAATGACCCGGCTATTTTTTCACTAAAATTATGTTGTAAAGGTCAGGAGTGGATATCCCTTAAGGTGGATGGTGGAACTGGGCTCGCAGTGACCAGAAAGGCGATGGCGTTTCATTGGACCAGTGAGTGTACGAGTGGTTGTTGTCCGACGTATCGTCATGAAAAAGCCATTGATAAGGATTTATTTTCTTACTCAGTTATGACGGTGCTCGAAGGCCCAACACCCTCACGGCGTAAGCTACACACGGCCGTTGACCTAGCAGGCCCCTGTCACTGACAGCTAGCGGCGTCGCTCTGCCGATGAAACAACGACGCCGGCGACTAAGCAGCGCCGCTAATGAAAGGCGACTATCACCGTATTAAGCCCGACCGGTTAGCGATGCGGTCTAACGCACTGCTTTCCGGGTGGGAAAGCGTGCCGGTCCCCGGCGCAAATCCGCCCTGTGGATTAGTGCCGAGGACCGGTTTTCCGGCCAGTCTGTGCATGGTTTGCAAGACGGTTTTCCGTCTTCCTCGGCGACTACGAGCTGGTTTCGCTTACTCCACCTCAGTTACACTACGTCGGCGATTGATGTGCAAACACTGTCTCATCGTACGCGTACACCATAATTACTCTACAACCCAAACATTTGAGGTTACACACGTCTGGTATGAGACGTTCCCGGGGGAGGAGGTCTCCACTGGGGCCCGAACCGAACAATAACCCTGGGTTCGGTGTGGGGCTTGTGCATATAAGATTCAGGGAGGTGTTATCCAAATGCATATTGAAATTCTGCCTAGTATTAACTGAGGGAAAGCTGCTGAGCCCTCGGACTACACTGATACTGTTCGTAACAAACTACATCAAACAAATAAATATTGAGATGCCACTGCCAGAAATGCCAGACTCATGAACAGAGGTAGATAAGAGGTTCATGAACTCACATCTAGTATTGCTCGAAATGACCGTTCTAAACGAAAAATATCCGTTATGAATGGGAAGAGTTACCCGAGAATATAATAAAATTAGTCTTTCATTCGTTTTGGCCTCTAACTAAGTGCAGATACTGTTCTAATCATAAATATAACAGCATGCAGGTGTTCCGTGACAATTCACTACCTACCTGAATATTTAGGAATTACAATTTTTCAGACACACTAACCATATGCACATTCTGTGCGACCAAAATGTTAACTTTATTTTAAAAGTGTGTTAAATACTGTAAAACAATCTTACTGCGATTTAGTATCCATTTATTTTCTACAAACCATGAACTTACGTCTTGATCTGCACCTTTGATTCTCTAACTAAACTGCACTCAGCATGCGTCTCTACGGAGCTAGTGTCACCAGAACAGAAATATTTTAGACTCAACTGTCATATTACACTGGAGGGTCAAAGAAACTGGTACACCCGCCTAATATCGAGTAGGGCTCCCCCGAGCACAGAATTGTGGCAATACGACGTGGCTGGACTCGACTAATGTCTGAAGAAGTGCTGGATGATATTGACACCATGAATCCAGCAGGGCTGTCCATAGATCAGTAAGAGTAAGAGGGGCTCGAGATCTCTTCTGAACAGCACGTTACAAGGCATCCCAGTTATCCTCAATAACGTTCATGTCTGTGGAGTCTGGTGACCAGCGGAAGTGATTAAACCCAGAAGAGTGTTCCTGGAGACACTACACAGCAATTCTAGACGTGTGGGGTGTCGCATTGTCCTGCTGCAGTTGCCCAAGTCCGTCGGAATGCACAGTGGACATGAATGGATGAAGGTCATCAAACAGGACGCTTACGTACGTGTCAGCTGTCAGAGTCGTATCTAGACGTGTCATGAGTCGCATATCACTTCAATTGCACATGCCCCACTCCATTACAGAGCCTCCACCAGCGTGAGCAGTCCCCTACTGACATGCAGGATTCAGGGATTCACGAGGTTGTCTCCATACGCCTACACGTCCATCGCTCGATACAATTTGAAACGAGATTCGTCCGACCAGGCAACATTGTTCCAGTCATCAACAGTGTAATGTCGTTGTTAATGGGGCCAGGCGAGGCGTAAGGCTTTGTGTCGTGCAGCGATCAAGGGTACACGAGAGGGCCTTCGGCTCCGAAAGCCCATATCGATGATGTTTCGTGGAATGATTCGCACGCTGACACTTGTTGATGGCCGAGCTATGAAATCTGCAGCAATTTGTGGGAGGGTTGTACTTCTGTCACGTTGAACCCTTCTCTTCTGCAGTTGTTGGTCCAGTTCTTGCAGGATCTTTTCCGGCAGCAAAAATGTCGGAGATTTGATGTTTTACGGGATTTTTGATATTCACGGTAAACTCGTGAAATAGTCGTACGAAAAAATCTCCACTTCGTCGCTATCTCGGAGATGCTGTGTTCCATCGGTCGTGCGCCGTCTATAGTACCATATTCAAACTCATTTATATCTCGATAACCTACCATTGTAGCAGCAGTAACCGATCTAACGACTGCACCAGGCATTTGTTGTCTTATGTAGGCGTTTCCGACCGCTGCTCTGTATTCTGCCTGTTTACATATCTCTGTATTTGCATACACATGCCTATACCAGTTTCATTGCCGCTTCGGTGTAGAAGACATATAATTTTTACGTATAAGAAACAGTAGTAGTCTCAGCACTGATCCGTGAGGCACCCCCACTTAACCATGCCCCAACCAGACGCCACTTCATAGCCGTTCTTATTTCACCATAGAACTGATCCGCAAAAGCCGTGACTACTTTTCAATGATTCGCCTCTTCTACAACGCTTCGACACCTCTTACCACTCTACCGTATTTGCAGGCAATGACTATTTTAGCTATTCCATAAATACCAACTATGACAGAAGAAAACAACACAAAAGTCTAAATTAACAATCACTCTTTCCCGGAATCACTAATCTGCGTTTTGACTCAGAAATTATTTATTCAACCGAACACTTTCCACACGGGCTAAATTATACTCAGAAAAGAAAATTTACCATCGATTTGTACTCCATTAAGCATGGCGGATTACATCCTGTTTGCATTTAAATTCTACATTTGTTTATTCCACCCATAGCCCGCTTCTTATTCAGTGAAAGGCTTGACATTCCTCTTATGTTGCATACCAACTGATTTTCCTGTTTCCATAGATTCCAGTTCCAGCACGTTCGTATGTGCTGTTATGCAGATTCATATGGGTCTTTCATATGCTAAAACTAATTTGTGACACATTGCGCTTCGTTTGTTCGAGAGGCGACGTGACCGAACCAATACCTTCTGCTCCACCTGACACTGTCCAAACCCCGCTTTCTCCTCTGCTCTTTCCTTGGGTTTCCTGGCTGCCGCCATGAGATGGATTAGTGCTTGTTTGACAGTCTTTTTCATGTCCTTCCCGAAGGGATGGGTGGAAATTCGGCGGATGTGTGTGGAAACTCATTCATAACATACTGGAAGTGTGGCAAGAAGACGTCCCAGCTCGTTTGCTGTTTCAGGAAATAAATTCTACACTGCCTTCCTAAAATTCACATAAAACTTCCATCTGAGTTCCATGTAGGTCTGTATGATGAAACGAAAATAGATCCATCCCCATGACCTTTTAATGTTGGCATCCCTCATCGCAATCCGTGGTCCCTTATTCCGAAATGACTCTTTCACATGACCCATCAGTGCCATGAAATTTCTCTCGAATGCTTTTGTAATCGCCACTGGTGTTGCTTTGTACAATGGCGTCAATGTTACATATTTTGAAGTTATTACTATACAAAAAAATCTTGTTTTGATCCGAGAAGCTTCTTTCTTCCTTCAGAATAATCGGAAAGCCGGCTGTTGTGGCTGAGAGGTTCTAGGCGCTTCAGTCTGGAACCGCGCGACCGCTACGGTGGCAGGTTCGAATCCTTCCTCGCGCGTAGATGTGTGTGATGTCCTTAGGTTAGTTAGGTTTAAGTAGTTCTAAGTTCTAGGGGACTGATGACCTCAGATGTCAAGTGCCATAGTGCTCAGAGCTATCTGAACCATCTGAATAATCGGAAACATAGGTGCAAACTTACCTTGTGTTGAAGGTTCCTCCTTCGTTAGTCTTACAATTATCCAAAACTGTTCTAATTCTCCATTCCATATTATTTAAATGACGTAACGTCTTTAATTTCAAAAAGCACTATGTTGACCGAAGGTCTCAAATTAGTGTATCGTATTGGAGTCGACAAGATCTTCTGGAAGACAGCAGCCACAGCGATTCGTCTGTGTTCCCCCTACGGGCTGATATCCCTGATAGTCGCTTGAAACTTATCCTATCGTCTATTCTTGATACCTAGTAGTACCGCATCTTTATCTTCTCATTTTGCAGTATCGTTTAGTGAAGTAACCATGAGATATTCACTGGCTACCTTTTTAAAACAAAATGAACTGAGGTGATTTTCATCAGCTTCCTCGTTCATATCTTCCGTCAACTCCATTGGAGATCACGATAACGTGTCTGCCACAACATTCGTCGAACTAGACATGTATGTTATTGAAAATTCAAACTCATGAAGATATAAGATCATTCTGGTAAGACCATCATGTGATAATTTTGTCGTAAGCAAAAACTGTAATGCTTTATGGGCATCGTAGACTCTATTTTTCTCCCGATCAGAAAATAACGAAATTTCTGGAAGGTCCCTGCTACAGCCAATACCTCCAGTTCTGTCACGGAATAGCTCCGCTTACACTTAGATGTGTTGATTGCTGTTGTCTTCCTAACCATTTTGCCATCCTCTTCGGCAGAAACTTTGTGCCAAATCTGGATGGGCCAGAACCGCTGCACTAATCACTGCTGACCTTAAAGCTTGGAATTCTTCCTCTGCCTTCTCGTCTCATATCAAAGGCGTGTTTTTCCTTGTCAATGCACATAGACTTAGGGTCGCTAATGTTCCAATATTCACAAGTGTTTTATTAAAATTGATAATACCAAAAGTGTTTTAGTTTTCTCTTGGTGTTTGGGAAAGGAAGTTTATCATCTGCGTCAATCTTCTCCTGATCAGGTTCTATTCCTTGTACTGAGATTATGTGTCCCAATAACCTTAATTAACCAGAATGTGATGTCTCTAAATTTTGAGTGACGCCATGGCTTTACAGGATGGTAAGCTCCGCCCTCAGTACCTCATCGTGCTCTACCCATGAGCTTCCAGCTATCAATAGATCATACAGGCAGCTGATGATAAAAAAATGATTCAAATGGCTCTAAGCACTATGGGACTTAACTTCTGAGGTCATCAGTCCCTTAGAACTTAGAACTACTTAAACCTAACTGACCTAAGGACGTCACACACATCCATTCCCGAGGCTAGATTCGAACCAGACTGTAGCGCCTAGAACCGCTCGGCCACCTCGGCCGGCAGCTGATGGTACATTGCTTTCGTATCATCCAGTACTCTATCCACAAAACAAATAAAAGCAGCTGACGATTTATCTGTGGCTATTTATCCACTGTTCTGATGATTCTAAGTCTCCGTGCATAGCAGTTTCTTGGTTGATGCACTCTTGAATTCCTGTCGTCCAGTATGGACTCCTGAAATGGGGTACAGGTTTGTGCAATCTCACTCATTCGGATCTCCTTCTATGTGTGCACGCAAGAAGTCTAGCTTGTGTTGCAGCAGGCATGGTGGCAGTAATGACAAACTGAACTGAGGTATCCATGCCTCGGAATTAATTCCTCTCTCTCTCCCTCTCTCTTATACACACACACACACACACACACATATATATATATATATAGACAGAGAGAGAGAGAGAGAGAGAGAGTCTGTAAATTATTAGTTGTTAAACGAGGTGCTCAATTAACTCTAAATCATATCCGTACAGACTTCAAATGAGTAGTGCATAACGATACTACTATTATTTAATTTTGTGGCCAGATAAGGTACCTATGTAACGAAAATCCAAAATATCACAAATTCTAAAGTCTATTGTTTATTACAAAACCTGGCATAAAAATGTACAGTAGTTGCACTGAAGTACAATATGAAGGTGTTTAATTATCGTATTCATTGACAAAGATTTTCACCAGTTCATGAAACAATTACAAGAAACTATGATTGGTGGAGAGTCGAGATAAGAAACTCATTGGTAATGTCACTACACTCCTAGTATAAAAGCACTCCGTCGTCAGGCCACGAGTGGCCTACCGGGACCATCCGACCGCCGTGTCATCCTCAGTGGAGGATGCGGAATGGAGGGGCGTGAGGTCATCACACCGCTCTCCCGGTCGTTATGATGGTATTCTTGACCGAAGCCGCTACTATTCGGTCGAGTACATCCTCAATTGGCATCACGAAGCTGAGTGCACCCCGAAAAATGGCAACAACGCATGGCGACGTGAATGGTCACCCAGCCAAGTGCCGACCACGCCCGACAGCGCTTAACTTCGGTGATGTCACGGGAACCAGTGTATCCACTGCGGCAAGGCCGTTGCCTCTGCTAGTATGATAGGTCTATTTATTTCCTGTGTGACAGTGTATGAAATCCTCACTCCTCTCTTGGAATGTCCTATTGACAGCTTAGGGTCATGAATGCTGTCGCATCTCTCCCAGTTGCTTTCCCAGAGGTTGTGGTGGCCTGCGATGCTTTGTCCTCCAACACTGTCACCGTGCTCTCTCTGTATCTCTACTCAAACACTGTTGCTGCCTGGTGGTCGAATTATCAATCCGGCCGAGAGATGATACGGGCTGCCTCCTGACACAGGAAGCTGTGTTACTACCGATGGCGTACTATCTTTCCTATCCAGAGGCGTCCCGCTAGCCTGCTCACTGCATACAATAGCCTTTGGCCAATGCTGTCCTATCTGAAGTCACCTTTTTTTAAAAACCTGCATTAATGATGCCCCTTCATGCCGTTCAGTATGCTTGCCGCCTGTAAAACTGCCAGCCTTGCCAAATCAGAAGTTAAAGCTGCTACAAGTATTTCGTATGTTAACAGTCACTCTCGCTAAGAGAATTAAATTATGCGATTACACGGGAAGTCTTTAATAAAAATGAAATCTGTTATTTGAAAAACTAGTTAATTCGATTTAAAAATCTCGGTGTATAACTTGCCCATTATATGTGGATGAGATCAATATCGACGAAACTGATAATCTTGGCACGTTTCAGAGTTGAACTCGTCAGACATTATATGTCCTGACTATAAAGACTATTTCAACAGCGATGTTGGTGGGACTACTGGGGCAGTTGGCATTATTAGATGTATCTCCTTAATTAAATATCTTACATACTTTTATGTTCCATGTCACTGCAGTTCTCCATTCAGGAACTATCAGATTCCGTACTAAAAGTACACCAACTTACTAAAAAAAATCTGTATCTCATTCCACATCTTGATAAGTAAAGAGGTTTCCTATATTAGTCATACGACAAAATATGTACCTCTTTGCGTCCTACCGTTTGTAAAACATATAGTTTCATTGTCTTGAACTGTGTACGAGATACGACACATTTCATAGATAGATTGCTGCCAAGACATAACTAGGTGCACTACATGCCACACTTATGCAACAAATACACTAGTGGCCATTAAAATTGCTACACCAAGAAAAAATGCAGATGATAAACGGGTATTCATTGGACAAATGTTATACTAGAACTGACATGTGATTACATTTTCACGCAATTTGGGTGCATAGATCCTGAGAAATCAGTACCCAGAACAACCACCTCGGGCCGTAATAACGGCCTTGATACGCCTGGGCATTGAGTCAAAGAGAGCTTGGTTGTCGTGTACAGGTACAGCTGCCCATGCAGCTTCAACACGATACCACAGTTCATCAAGTAGTGACTGGCGTATTGTGACGAGCCAGTTGTTCGGCCACCATTGACCAGAGGTTTTCAATTGGTGAGAGATCTGGAGAATGTGCTGGCCATGGCAGCAGTCGAATATTTTCTGTATCCAGAAAGGCCCGTACAGGATCTGCAACATGCGGTCGTGCATTATCCAGTTGAAATGTAGGGTTTCACAGGGATCGAATGAAGGGAAGAGCCATGGGTCGTAACACATCTGAAATGTAACGTCCACTGTTCAAACTGCCGTCAATGCGAACAAGAGGTGACCAAGACGTGTAACCAAAGGCACCCCATATCATCACGACGGGTGATACGCCAGTATGGCAATGACGAATACACGCTTCCAATGTGCGTTCACAGCGATGTCACGAAACACGGATGCGACGGTCATGATGCTGTAAACAGAACCTGGATTCATCCGAAAAAATGACGTTTTGCCATTCGTGCACCCAGGTTCGTCGTTGAGTACACCATTGGAGGCGCTCCTGTCTGTGATGCAGCGTGAAGGGTAACCGCAGCCATTGTCTCCATGCTGCTGCAAACGTCGTCGAACTGTTCGTGCAGATGGTTGTTGTCTTGCAAACGTCCCCATCTGTTGACTCAGGGATCGAGACGTGGCTGCACGATCCGTTACAGCCATGCGGATAGGATGCCTGTCATCTCGACTGCTAGTGATACGAGGCCGCTGGGATCTAGCACGGCGTTCCGTATTACCCTCCTGAACCCACCGATTCCATATTGTGCTAACAGTCATTGGATCTCGGCCAACGCGAGCAGCAATGTCGCGATACGATGAACGGCAATCGCGATAGGCTACAATCCGACCTTTATCAAAGTCGGATACGTGATGGTATGCATTTCTCCTCCTTACACGAAGCATCACAACAACGTATCACCAGGCAACGCCGGTCAATTGCTGTTTGTGTATGAGACATCGGTTGGAAACTTTCCTCATGTCAGCACGTTGTAGGTGTCACCACCGGCGCCAACCTTGTATGAATGCTCTGAAAAGCTAATCATTTGCATATCACAGCATCTTCTTCCTGTCGGTTAAATTTCGCGTCTGTAGCACGTCATCTTCGTGGTGTAGCAATTTTAATGGCCAATAGTGTATAAACAAATGTCTAAAGCATGGAGTCATATCTCTTTGCTCTGAAACTGAAATACAATTTCTGTATTTACATTTATTACGCAGTAATGTATGAACCAAATACAAATTCCACGCAAAGAGTTTTCATCATTGAAAACAGGATATATTTCTTTGATGCAACTGGTTACTTAGTGTTTATGTGGCGCAAGAGCTTTGAAAATTCAAGAAATGAAATACAGAGCGAAGATATGAGGACATACAATACGAAAGAAATAAACTTTTTCAGCACCTGGTGTTACATGTTTTACGAGTGCCAGGAGCCGTCTCTGGAGAATAGCGAGTAACTATTTCAGAGGAGTTTCATAATTCTCGACTGCGTCTTTAGAAGCATGTAAGTTGTCGATACCAGACAACAAAATTAAAACCTTTAGACGGTACCTTTCTAACTAAATACTGATTTCCCGCTGGCCCTGCACGGAGCCGAGCGTTGGCAAAATATGGAGGAGAAGCCGACTTGTGTGACTTAATAAGATCGGTGCAGGGCTCGTGCATCTTGGTGGCCCCGAAATTACTGGCGATGCGTATCTCCAGCGTGGCATGAGGCAGTGGCAGCAGTTGGACGTCGGTTTGGTGAACACTGCCACAGAGGGTTTCTTCATGACAACCTTTCCACTGCCGTTAACTTTTCCGCACGGCATCCTGTTGAAGGAACCGGCCTTACAGCGATCGGTTGGCAGCACAGCAGGAAAAGTTACACCACCGCAACATCGTGCGGCCGACAGCTTCGTGGGCGCTCCCCCACACTCCAAGTGTTACAGTGTTCTGGTGTGATTTTAAAGGCTGCAGCGAGCGCAGTGTGGTTCCACTTCATCAGAGTGTGGACGCCTCTCGTCAGGCAGCCATGAGCGCGACAAACGAGCCACGTAAGATCTGCCGCATGACGGTTACATTGCAACTGAGCGGAGATTTGAATGACCATCTTCCTCGATGACAGTATGAAGAGACTGATTGTGAGACTCTGGAATTTCACCAGGTGAAGGAAGGAGAGGACATGTTTCTTGAAGTAGCACAGTCACACTGAAAAGTGACGTGACAAAAAACACAAAAATATTTTGTTGCGCTTATATGTAACAAGAAACAACACTGTACAGCAAAATACGCAGACAGACAAAAATGCAGCACCAAGGGGTTGTGCATCATAAACCAAAGTTGGCAGGCGTGTTTCTACATCTGAAAGATAGTGTACATGCAAATGGAAATGAAATGAGTGTATGGCGTCAGTGGCCGGGAGTTCCCAGTAGGGAAGTTCGGCTGCCAAGTGCAGTCCTTAATGAGTGCGAAGCCATATTGGGCGACCTGTGCGTCGACAATGGGGGTGAAATGATGATGAGGACAGCACAACACCCAGTCCCTGAGGGGAGAAAATCTCCTTTCCCAGCCGGGAATCGAACTCGGGCCCCCGTGCGTAGCAATCGAACTCGTTGACCATTCACCTAATTGGGCGGACATATATATGCAAATTTCGCCCCTGTAGCATAGTAGTGCCGCTATGAGGATGCAATTCATGTTTGCTTTAAATACACGCTGAAACGGTCGAGATCATTAGTTACCTTTGAAGTTGGACGTATTGAGTTAATGTACGCCAAGGATGCCTTTAAGAAGTCAAAGACGCCATTATCACCATCGCACTTTGAACGAGGTCTTGTAATAGGGCTTCGAAGGGCTGGACGCTCCTTCTACGATATTGCAGAATGACTTGGCAGGAATGTAGCCACTGTACATGATTGCTGGCAGCGGTTGTCACGCGAGTGTACGGTCGAAAGAAGACCGGGCTCCGGACGGCCAGATGGCACTACCGAGAGGGAACACCAACATGTTCCGTGTATACCTCTGGCACATCGTACTGCATCTGCAGCAGTAATTTGAGGAGCAGTTGGCACCATAGTGACACAACGAACCGTTAAAAATCGTTTACTTCCGGGACAGATCAGAGCTAGACGCCCAAACTACCACCATTTGCGACTTCATTGTTGCCAGGCGAGGGCTTATTGGAGGAAAGGATGGAGGTCTGTTGCGTCTTCTGATGAAAGCCCCATTCGTGGCCGTTTGTCGGTTAGGTGGAGGCCATTTGAGGACCTGCAACCAACCTACGTGCGTGCTAGACACACTGCAGTTATACCTGGCATAACGTCTGGGGTGCAATTTCGTATGACAGCTGGAGCACTCCCGTGTTTATCCCAAGCATTCTCAATGCAAATTTGTACGTCAGTCTGGTGATTCGACCTGTTATACTGCCATTCATGAACAGCATTCCAGATTGTGTTTTCTAACATGATAACGCTCTCCCACATACCGCTGTTGCAACCTAACATGCTATACAGGGTGTTGACATGTAGCCTTGGTCTGCTCGGGTATAATATCGGTCTGCAATCTAGCACATTTGAGATATCATCGGACGACAACTCCAGTGCCATCCACAAACGGTATTAATCGTCCCTGCATTGACCAAGTGCAACAGGCATGGAACTTCATCCCACTATCTGACATCCTGCACCTGTACGACACAATGCATGCACGTTTGCAGTCAACATTCTGGCTGTTACACCGGTTATTAATGTACCAGCATTTCACATTTGCAGTGGGTTATCTAGCGCTTACATTAAACTGTGATCTTGTAGTAGTGACTGCTTATTTAAGAATGTTGCATAGATAAACGTATTTATGAAATGTCCGTACTCTATATTAATTGTTTTTTGGTGTTGTAATTTTCTTCCGTCAGTGTAGATGTTTACTAATAATTGAAAATTAACATCGGCGGGAAACATAATGTTCATACAAATGTGTAAATCATTATCCCGATGCATGTGAAAGTCGCCAGTTAAATAATTTCCGTTGCCCAGCCAAACTTTTAGCTGCTCTGAAGTTGAATAGTACTTACAACTGCGCAATCTAAGCTGCTATTGAAGATACTGGTTGAGTAAAAGGGCTCGCAGATCATAAAGACAGCACACGTTTTACAAAGAGCAGAATAAACGATTTTTCTTCGCTTCACTGATACGTCTGCTGCTACCCCAATCACTATTAGACAAACTTTTATAAGAAAAGTCAGTTTGATAAGCGCTTGGAATCGTATTACAAAGGTAACCATGGAGAAGTGGATGAGGTATTGGGGTCGGAATCTGCGGACGGATGGGAACCAAATCATTAATTTGGCCTGATATAGCAGGAAATGATGTATAATGTGGAGGCGGAGAGGTGAATTTCCTAGTTCCTTCATAATATAACGCTAAAGTCAAAACTTTAGTACATTTTGCAAATGCAAAGAAAAGACGCAAAAGTCAGTTTGATAAGCGCTTGGAAACGTATTACAAAGGTAACCATGGGGTGGTGGATGAGGTATTGGGGTCAGAATCTGCGGACGGATGGGAACCAAATCAATAATTTGGCCTGATATTGCAGGAACGCTAAAGTCAAAGCATCAGTACATTGGATGAGGTATTGGGGTCAGAATCTGCGGACGGATGGGAACCAAATCAATAATTTGGCCTGATATTGCAGGAACGCTAAAGTCAAAGCATCAGTACATAATGCAAATGCAAAGAAAAGACGCAATCTATTTATTTGAAATACCCCAACATATATACGACCCAGACCAAACCATCTGCGAGTTTGAAAATGGAAAGATGCGTTATATCTGGACACGATCGTTGTTAGATGTAAAACAATTTGTTATATAGGCTTCCTACAGAATGAGGGTCCTGACGTTATCTGAGTAACGTGACGGCATCAATATCAACATAAACATTGGAATCTTACATAGTGGTATTGATGAATGTAAGAAGCCATTCATGACAATAACAAGAGGAACAGAACTACAAGACAGAAAATCTAGGTATTATTCCGCAAGTAACGAGGATATGAGCCATGGAAAGGGTCAGGGAGGACTTCCTGACATCGTAGCAGGCAATTTTCCCTTAGTCTCTATTCCTTCGCGAGAAGTAAGTAGGGTTGTCAGAGATCAGGATATGTGCCATTACAGTACGGTCCCTGTAACTGCTCAGCTATGTGTAAGCGTGTCAAGGAGTAACAGTCCGATAATAATTTTAATAAATGGAACAAGCAAGACACAGTAGCTCTCAACTTATAAAAAAATATGTGGATTTCTATAAGGTGTTACTAAGTTTTAAATCAGAGTATCTAAGGTGTAAATATGGGGGATTTCGATGTGTTTACTGTGTGCCAGGACTGAAACATGTTATGTATGGAAGCGTATAGTCGTAACAATTTATTATTCCATCTCTTTGTCTCTTCATCTTATCTCTGTTATCCTCCCTGGTTAGGTGTTTTATTTTCAGTTTTTGCACCACCTCCCTCTCTCCGTCTCTCTCGCTCTATCTCTCTCTCTCTCTCTCTCTCTCTCTCTCTCTCTCTCTCTCTGTTTGTGGTTGTCTCACTCTGTACGTCCATGTGTGTAAAAACAGCTTTGTCCTTATATTAAGTGTTTAATTCACAATTTTATGTGGAATGATATGGTCAATTTCAGTTTCCATCTACAGAGTTAAAAAAGCATTAAAATAAACATGCTGAGATTTCATCCCTATTTCATCCTGTCGCTGTGACCAGGAGGAGAAACCCTGTGGGCAGCCACAGTATAGCTTTCACTGCCAGCAGATTGTTGTCCTTCGCCACCAGTCCGTTCCTATTGCTACATGAAATACGTACATGTATGACCGTTCGCTGTTCTCTGCCACTCCTACAATCCTCCTTGGGTCTTGCATCAGTTCGCTCGTTTCCCTTTATTCCCACATGTCCAACAAGCAATCGGAATGCGAAGACACTTCCCCTGAAACCCAGCAAGAACATCACTAGTGTGGCCTTCCTCAGCAAAATACAACTTGTTGCGATGATTGCACATAGTTTACGAAAATGGATGATGCACATAAACACTGCATCACTTCACTAGGTGACCCGACATGAGACCTGAACAGGTGGCATTAACTGGCACGTGTCGATATTTCCTCACCTTCGAAGCGACGTTGAGGGCTCCATGTAGTCACACTCAAAAGTATCCGAATGACCTGAACTGCATTTCGGCTGATTCGCATGCAACCGGCATAACGCGGCTGTCTAGCACGTCCTCTAATCGCTCCTTGGTACAGTCGTTTGACTATTGAAAATGGTTCTAACATGTCACCACTAGAAAACACTGCTTTGTATCGCAGTAACTCAAGATGTAAAGTAATACCATGATGCTACATATATCAGGGAACACCTTATCACAGATAAAACTGTTCTTAAGGCTTGTAAGCTCACATTTATTACAATAAATGACCTACCTGAAATGTTACCACTCTCCTTATTACGTGAGATAGGTAATGCACGTAGTAAGTTCGTTGTATTCATGATTTCCTCTTCATAGTAACATACAGTACTTATTATTTAACACAAAATGACATTAAAAATTTAAGTTATCCACGAGCAGCCAGTTGAGAAATGTATGAACTGCAAATGACACGACGAACCGTCTCGTTCTGCATATGGATTCAAACCCAGGTCTGGCAGACTAAGCAAAGATTTCGTGACTGACGCAAACTAACAGTCATTCCTGATTAGGCATACAGAGAGTGATATACCTCGTTTTTTGACCGTATCAGTTATCAAATATCAACTTTAAATTACATAACGCAAATATTTTTAACGGACGCGAATTCCTACCCAGCATCTATTGTCCCTGTTAACGAATTACGAGAGATGTTAAATATTGCTTCTTCACAAGTAACTTACTTGAAAGGCGGTGAGGCAAAGCTTTGTGCTGGACAGGGTTTCGAACCCAGAAACTAATAGGATTGATATCGAAGTACAACCAACTGAGACATATCGGATTTTCTCAGCAGTAGCTAGATGTTTTAACTGAAATGACGAGACGAAACATTAATTTTTTCCTTCCGAGGACTCCGACCCGGCACTTATCGCAGTTATATTTTGGAGAAAACGAACGTTAAATATGGGTTTGTTGTACCAGCAGCGACATGTGAGCACGTTTGAACTAGAAATAATATGACAAAGAGTTCAGTGCTCACTGGTAATAGAGCCCCACACATATCGTTGTTGACTACACACAAAGAGACGTCAGCTACCGAATTTTTCTCCCCACCAGCTCGGAATAACATCTTGAACTTACAGTGATCTCGCAAATAGTTCTGTGTCCCACTGGGAGTTAAAAACGTCAGATATCGTTAGTGTTGACAACGAATGAAAAAACATTAAAAATCAAAATTTTTATCCACCAGCAGATAAGTGTTCTCATGCTGGAGCCTGATAATACATAATAAAATCTTTAGTGCCGGGCCAGGATTCGAACCCATTCACGCGTAATATGTGGAGATGTTGAGGAATCAGCAGTTTTGAACAAACAACAAATTGTAGCCGAGCTGTATTGTCACGAAGGGATCAAATTCCGCGTTAAGGGCGGTCTGAGTTGCCTTCTCAGTTCAGAACCAATTTTATCGACATACAGAAGCTCAGATAAAAGATGGAATTAGTGTCCTGTGACCCTACATAGCGTTTGTTTCGTCACTAGAAATAAATAGCTAGTGTAAGAAAGGTTACTGGTGATAGAGTTTCTACATGTCGCCAGACTTTATTGTGGTTCAACCTGACGTCTACGTGGCAGAGAAAGTATATCATCTTTAATGTGAATTTCAGACCACACTGCCATTATATCTTCTTCGCTTGGTATAGCCAGAAGAGAATGGAATGTTTCTCTCCCTATCTAAAATCATCGACAGAAGTGGGAATCGAACCCAGACCATAGGTATAAAAACCTATCATCAGTCCTACAGACCACCAAATCCTCTCTTCCGTGACTCATTTTTCTATCATAACACCATTGCGCCACACTGGATGAGAATTCTGACACACAGGTTCCCTGTAGTAAATAGCAGCATGTCCAGTAAATTCATTTATTTGGTTGACCGAATCACCATGAACTAGCTGCCTCAGCTAGCCAGTGCATACATTCGACTCCATGTTGTAATCACCGAAGTAAAATCACGTAACTGCCACCTACACAGAACTACCAACACTGTAGGATGCAGAAATTTAAATATGAAGTGTTCCTTTCCACTTGATCTATTCTATTGCTCTATCTGTTTGTAAAAAACGTCGTGCAGCACAAAAGAATAGCTGTAACTGTTTCTCTCAGAAGTCTAGACAGGCGATTTGCATTATCTCGCAGCGCTGTGGTATGCAGAAGTTCTGGAGGAATTGTTGTTCAGCTCTGGAGCTGTTGTAGCTATGTGTCAGACTGTAGCGTAATGGTAAGTGTCGTGCACCATCGATAAGATGTTGCGAGTTCGAATACATTTACTGCTAAATTTGTTTGAAACTCAATTCTGCTGTCTGCTGAAGTTACCAATTTATTGGAACTTTGAACATAATTCCCTTCACTTCTCAACCCAAAATAGTCGCATGTGGAAAAAGGGCTAACTTTTGTGACATTTTGTTCTTTTCAAGTTTAATAGACAGCCAGGCAGCAGATGCATCTCGAAGCTTTTGTATTATGTATGGGGAGAGCGCATCGTGCCCAAATACGTCAGAAAAGTATTTTCTACGTTAGCTGTCGTGTGGTAGTGGCATTTTATTCTTCTTCAAACATTGTTTGACACCTTTAACTCAGAACAAGTTTTCTACATGCATGTAATCAATAAACTGCATGTGCATCGTCAGACTGTTATAGATAACATCGTAGAATTCGCATGTATCGTCGATGATTAATTTTGCTCTCATGTTTACTAATGTTTCAACAACTCTAAAGGAAACCTTACGAAAATTGTGCACTGTATTATAAGAAATGAAGTAAACCTACCCGCGATAACCATACGACGAAAGTCCGTTTTAATAAAACTGAGTATCTGTACACAGGCATGCCTCTATCGACACGAATTAGTAAAATGCTACTCACTTGGATTTTGATTGGGTCTGTGTTTAATTGGTATGCTGTGTCATAATCAATAGGTATGCAAATGTGGCACTTCATAAATATAGTTATGTATTTCTAGAAACCCAAAATTTGCTTGTCAGCAGCGGAAAGAGGCGTTACCTGTTGTGCAGCATTGTAAGTTTTTCACCATTGCACTATGAGCTGAAAGTATTTTCTTGCGATTTACTTATTGATGTTTGATATGTCTGCTTGTAGCTCTTTCACAGTGGGGTTAAAAATCTATAAGTCAGTGGGACCTGTTTGTTAATAAGGCACTGTGCAAGCTGTTGGTGGCTCCATAATGAATGGGATGAGTTTATACGAAATCTACAGCGTCCTCTGGTCCAACTGAACCGATCGTTGAATAGAAATGGTTAAGTCTGGCTACTTGGAGACAGTCTTCAGCCATTGATGGATTTCGTGTTCTGACACCACGAGGTCATGTCCCTGGATCACATTTATTTGCGATTTGTTCGTAGAAGATTCTGGATAATTTGGGCGAATGATCTGGCCACTCAGATGACCCGAAATGTATCCCATTGAATATTTAAGCGGCATAATTGCGAGGTCTGCTCGTGCTCAACATCCTGCATTGGCAACACTTCTGCAATTATCGACGACTGTGGAGGAAGCGTAGCTCAATATTTCTGCTGGGGGCTTCCGACTTGTTGAGTCCATGACACGTCGAGATGCTGCACTGCGCCACGCAAAAATAGTCGTGACACTATATTAGCAGATATCCCGTGCCTTTTGTCACCTTAGTTTAATACCTTGGAGGTTTCTGTATTTAGTTAGTTGCCGTTTATTCCTGGTACATTCTATAGAGTACATCATGAAAATCATATCATGGGCAGACATTCCAGGGCGGGTAGACATTTCAGGTGCAGATATCTGACAGGTACGAATTACTCTATATGGCACTTTCACTGCAAATGTATCTACGGGAGTGTGACGATTGTTTATATCATGTTAGGAGCAATCTGAACTAGCGACACCTTTGAATAAAACAGCAACCTTTTAAATTTCACACTGGAAGGTCTATTATGTATAAAACTTATGTTAGGTTCACTAGCTACAATTATATGTTTCTACATCGATTCGACTTGAAAGAGCAGTTTCGGAGCACGTCAACCCTCCTACCCTAGGGGGTTTGTAGAGGACACATATCAGGCACTTTATGTTAAGGGATTTGATCTCTGTGAACATATACTCCACTTTTTTGTCTTTATTATTGTGGGACGTGTGGTGCAGAGCAGACGATACATCAAAACGCGTGTATGCTCCTATTCCACC
Source organism: Schistocerca cancellata (assembly GCF_023864275.1). Lineage (NCBI taxonomy): Eukaryota > Metazoa > Arthropoda > Insecta > Orthoptera > Acrididae > Schistocerca > Schistocerca cancellata. The sequence goes on along the minus strand of NC_064630.1, from coordinate 522,878,799 downwards.
ACCTCCCTCACTGGTTACATCTGTCATTCGAGACGTCGAGAGTTGCCGAACTTGAGGGAATATTTGGTTTAGCCAGGTTTCAATGGAAGTACAACATGGATGTCTATGTCTTGTAATATTAGGCGGAAATAGTCGAGATCAGCTGGCAGAGACTGCACATTTGCATGTGCAACAAGGAACTTAGTTCATTCGGCTGCAAAACTCATGAAAATGCAACTGTTGGCTGTTAGCAACTCTGGGCCAGCAAGCGTGTGTGAAAAATTCATAGCGGAGCCAACTGAGCTAGGGGAGTGAACGCGACCGGTATCTTCAGGGAGAAGGGAGGTTTTCTGGTCAGTGCCTCCAGGCTTTGCAGCGGTCGTTAAATACCTGACCGCTGACCGAGCAAGAAAATCGCTAGACAGAGCTAGAATAATCTGTGAGCAACAGTAGTGAGATCACAATAAAGATGAGTTAGACACTTTTTATTATAAAAATTTCTATAAACTGTTTTAAATCTGTGACGTGTACAAACCATAGATGATGCCTTCTAAATAAGGCGAAACGTGTTTGGGTGCATAAATAAAATTAAAAAAATGTGTGCAGCGTGCAAAAGGCGTTTTTTTAAACTTCCGCAATTTATATGTAACTGCTTTGAAAATGGTCACCACAAGAAATTTGTTATTCAAGCATTATATTAGTAGTTGTATCGACGGTATTATAATCAGCCACCCATCCATTTAGCAACTACAGGAGCATGCCCACATAAATAAACAAGCGACATAGCTTGAGCAAGCTGAGGTGTCTGTGTTTTTGTGCTTCAACACACATGTAGTATCCTAGTAGTTTGGGAATAACAAAATCCTGCAACAGAGGAACTATACATGAATGGAGCAACTGACGATGTACAGGAAAGCTTCCACAGCAACCATAACAAGGGCAAATCAGATGCACAGTCGCGAAAAGGATGGGACATACGGCTGACTCGTATAGTCTATCTCGTGGCATGTTGTCTGATTTTCACATAAAGACTTAATTAGAACATTAGAAGGATGGTGCCTACATACCAGAGATCGATATTAGATTAAAGCAGGTTAAATCGTATAACTGCTGTTAAACAGCTCCTGTTACTTTATTTACAATAACTGAGTAGACAATATCCGGCTGTGGCTGTGCTGCGTTTATGTATTGTTTTAGGCTATGATTAAAGTAAAAATGCGTTTACGTAAATGATATGATTGAGGCTGTATTATCTCTTAAAAAATTTGTAATGATTGTAAATCTACTGAAAAGATTCACAATATGGCAAATTATCGGTAACATGATGCAAAAATACATTTAAAAAACTTAAGTAGACCTGCTTTGAGTAGTCAGCATTACCCTCTATGCTGTAGTTCAAAACCATTAAGACGTACATGAATTCTATTATACTAGATGAACGAACCATTTTTATTTAATTTTAAACCATAAACTTCCGGGAATATATATATATATATATATATATATATATATATATATATATATATATATATATATATATATATATTTATATTTATATTTATATTTATATTTATATTTATATATATATATATATATATATTTATATATATATATGTCTTTCTTGGATATGAAACCTCTTAGTGCCCAAATTTGGCATAGTGTATGTCATAGCCTCACTTACCATACAACGTCTTTCACTGTAAAAATACAGCAACCAGCCACTTTTTAATGCGTTTTATTTATGCCAATATGCATTTCGGGTTTGCACCCATCTTCAGCTGGCAAATTACATGGATCTTCAGTTACTACAGTAGTACAATCTCGACAGCAGTTTGGATGCTGCAGCAGGCCTGTGCAAAAGCAACGATTCCAATCATTTACTTCAATTTCGCGAGTTTAAAGTTACGCACTATCAGTTGTTCATTTTACTTACATTCTCCTCTCCTTGTTTTTTTCTTGGCTTTTCTTCTTTTTTGCAACAACACAAACACTTTTTATCACGTATTTTACACAGGCGCACTGCGTTATCCGCCATGTTGTCGACTGACAGTTTTTGTTCACATACAAACGGTTTATCTATGGACAGAGTTATATTTTTCGAAAGTTTTGAGGTTATAAGATAAGCTACTGTTTTCTAAACATTGACTTGGGTGACAGAAGTATTCTAAGTACGATGTATACAATTTTTTTTGTAGTATTGAAGATAATAAACTAACATAACACATTTATACAACGCAGTAATTCATACATTTACAATATAACAAAGATAGAATTAAGATTTTTATGTTTTATACTATTACATGCATTTGTTGGGTTTATATTAGATTATGTTATTTCTTGATTGTGCTTAGTGAGTGGTTTGATAAATAGAGTGTGGAAGTTTTTCAGAAATATTCGGTTTGGTAGCTCTGTTTGATCGTTAAGTATGTCAAAAGGGGATGCATGTTTATGTGAATAAATTTCGATTTCTTCTAGGAGGTTCATTCTTTTTCCTTTGTTGGCTAGGTGGAGAACTTGTAGGTTATGGGATATGTCTGTTACTTGATGTTCTTCTTCTGCTACATGTTGGGCGAATGTGAATTTATTTAAGTTTTTTAAACGAAGAGCATCCATGTGTTCTCGAAACTGTATGCTGAAGTTTCTCCCTGTTTGGCCTATGTATGTTTTTGGACATGAGTTGCAGTTAAGTTTGTATATTTCTGATTGATTGTACGGTTTGGTATTATTTTTAATGTTATGGATAGCTTTGTCCTTTATTTTGTTATTTGTATAGTAGCTGATTTTGATATATGTTCCTCGGAACAGCTTTGCTATTTTATATGACAGCTTTCCTACAAATGGCAAGCTTACATATTTTTCTTTTGGCTGTGTTGTGGTATTCTTTAATGTTGTTTTGTTATTGTATTTGTTTATGCGGGGATTTATCTTAGAGTTTAGTTCATCTATTAATTTTGGATTGTAACCATTATTGTAAGCAATTGCTTTGATGGTCTTTAGTTCTTCTATTTGGTCAGCTGGTTCTAGTGGTATTTTGTGCATTCTGTTTAGCATTGCTCTGTATGAAGCCATCTTATGTTTATCCGGGTTGCAGGATGATTTATTAATTGTGTTATCTGTGTATGTTAGTTTCCTGTATACTTGAAATTTGTGTTTGTTGTTGGAGCTACTTATGCAGAGATCTAGAAAATTTAAACCTACTTCTGTTTGGTGTTCTACAGTGAAGATGATGTTCTGATGCAATTTATTCATTTCTTTTGCAAGGTTATCAATTTCTTCTGCTGTGCCATCAAATAAGATTATTATATCATCAACATACCTTTTGTAATAAATTATCTTGTTTACTATCTGGGGGGTTTTCTTTAAAAAATTTACATTCTAAGTTATTGATGAAAATATCTGCAAGCAAACTGGCAAGGCAGCTACCCATAGCCAGGCACTCTTTCTGCTGGTACATTTTGTTATTAAAAGAAAAATAGTTGTGTGATAGTACTACTGTTAATAGATCAATGAATTCATATATTTCTGGTAATGCCAAATTTTTATGTTTAAGTAAATTGTTTTTAATTATTTCTATTATTTCTTTGACCGGTATGTTTGTGTAGAGGTTTGTGATGTCAAGTGATGCAAACCTAGCAGTATCAGGAATCTGAATTTCCTTTAGACAATTAATAAGTTCATAACTGTTCTTTACTGAGTATGTCTCTTCAAATTTGAATGTGTTGCTAAAGATCTCATTCAGTTTCTTGCTGATTTTATAAGTTGGGCTGCTCCGAGAATTAACAATTGGACGTATGGGATAGTTAACTTTATGGGTCTTGGGTTGTGCTCGTAGACGTGGTGCATAAGGGTTCATAACAGTGCATTCATGTCTATCTTTTGCATTTAAAAAAAAATTGTATACATCGTACTTAGAATACTTCTGTCACCCAAGTCAATGTTTAGAAAACAGTAGCTTATCTTATAACCTCAAAACTTTCGAAAAATATAACTCTGTCCATAGATAAACCGTTTGTATGTGAACAAAAACTGTCAGTCGACAACATGGCGGATAACGCAGTGCGCCTGTGTAAAATACGTGATAAAAAGTGTTTGTGTTGTTGCAAAAAAGAAGAAAAGCCAAGAAAAAAACAAGGAGAGGAGAATGTAAGTAAAATGAACAACTGATAGTGCGTAACTTTAAACTCGCGAAATTGAAGTAAATGATTGGAATCGTTGCTTTTGCACAGGCCTGCTGCAGCATCCAAACTGCTGTCGAGATTGTACTACTGTAGTAACTGAAGATCCATGTAATTTGCCAGCGGAAGATGGGTGCAAACCCGAAATGCATATTGGCATAAATAAAACGCATTAAAAAGTGGCTGGTTGCTGTATTTTTACAGTGAAATATCATTATCCATGGCCACGGAGCTCAACAGTCCAAATATAATGGACAAATTGTTATACAACGTCTTCTTGACAGCGAAAGTGAAAGAAGGTAGAGCTAATTACAAACTGCATAACAATTACACCAAAGTACACACAAAAATTTCTGCTTTCGGAATAACTCATCACCCAACTTTGTTGCTATATATTACGGCTGTAAGAGAAAAATCAGCTGAAAATGGCGATAGAAGTGGAAAAGAAAGAATATACCAGTATTACAGTAAAATTTTCGTAATAGTTTTGTGTTTTACAGGAGTTTCTTCAATATCGGTAACATGAAATTTGCAAATTTGTGGTAGGGTGTAATGGGACCAAACTGCTGAGGTCATCGGTCCCTAAACTTACGTACTACTTAATCTAACTTAAACTAACTTACGCTGAGAACAACAGACACCCATGCCCGAGGAAAGACTCGAACGTCCTACTGGGGGAGCCTCGCGGACCGTCACAAGCCAGCAAAATGAATTTCAGCAATCGTTGTGTAATGACATCAAGGTGACAATCATCAGCATCGAAACGTTGACGATACGTGAGAGAGATTTGTAGAAAAGGTAACGAAATTTTGCTAGGGGAGACGATTTCGTACGCACATAATGCCGATAAATCAAAAGGTAACTGCGGCGCGGAAAGATTACGTGGGCACTCATAAAAATCATTAGTCGTATAGTCAGGATGAATTAACGTTATTTGCGACAATTGTGTCGATTATCAAAACTATATGAACTGTAAATGCCGTAGTGATAACCGAAAACAGTGACTAAACAGCAAGCCATTTTAAGCCAAACAGACCACTTGACTGAAGTATTAATTACAGTTTGCGGCTATTGTGTGATCAAAGTGTGTGTTACTGGTACAACATACCTGATTATTTACCAAGGAAATGTAGTTCTTATCGAGTGCATGCTCCATCAACCTGCAGCTAATTAGTAAACAACTTCAGGATCAATCTTAGTTCGTGGTGGTAGTATCAAGATAATAAGCGTCAAGGGCAAACAAGTAAGTGCCAATTACGCAGGCTATCAGACAACATCCGGGTCCAAGTGCAGTGTTGCGTAACATCGTATTGTGTGATAACCTTCCTCCAGGCCACTTAAAGAAGTAATTTTTAGCACTTGAACTGAAGAACAACAAAAAAGAATGTGATATCAGATTAGATGAAGGGGCCATTGAGCGAGAAATGGCACGCGTCGTAACGTCATTGACCACCTTTGCGTTAAAGAAAACCACTAAAAGCCGTATTTCAGCCATTTTGTGTGATTTCTTTGAGTCCTTGTCCTTGGTTTCAATCAGTCAGAGCTACGTTAAGAGATTAAACAATACTGAATTTGGTGTAACAATGATGTCACACTTCATAAATGTCACAGGACAGTTGTATCTCAACACATTGTTGATACAGTGCAGCCGCCCGGTGTGGTCGAGCGGTTCTAGGCACTTCAGTCCGGAACCACGCGGCTGTTACGGTCGCAGGTTCGAATCCTTCGTCGGGCATGGATGTGTGTGCTGTCCTTATGTTAGTTAGGTTTATGTAGTTCTAAGTCAGGGGGACTGATGACCTCAGATGTTAAGTCCCATAGTGCTTAGAGCCATTTTTTTGAATACAGTGCAATTTTAAGTAATAGTTTTGAGACCAAACTTAAATGAGTTAATGTTCGTGTATAACCCTTTAATCACTATAATCCCGATACAGACAAAGAAAAAATATATGTTCTGTGTCTTTACTGCTTTACAGCTATTGACTTCATTTTATGGAATTACCATAGACTGTGATATTTTCTTTAATTAAAGTTTATATTATTTTTAAAAACACATAGCTTATGACGAATAATAGGTTCCATATCCTCTTTCCTACGAAATTTTAAAGGAAATTTCATACAAACTTAGTTGGTTGCTGTTCTGTCTATGAGGTATATTCTTAAACTCCCGTTACAGTTCCTGTCAGGTGATGTCAGGATTTATTCGCACTACACGTAAAGATATTCATGTATGAAATTTAAATGTCCCGCCTGAAGTCTTTTCGCTCTGGAGTCAACCAACACATTACATTCTCAGCTAAAGTATTACTTGTTGCAGCATACTACACATCATCCCATATAAAGCTCAGTACTCCCTTACGTTATTGTGTGACGTAGATGCAGTAATTTGTTTTGGTCTCCTCCTCGGTTGAACATTTAATTCGTACAGTAATCAACGACATTAAATCCATGGAACTCCCGTTAGTCAATTTGTACATAGGATGAAGTGGTCGTTCTTAAAGAAAATGCTTCCAAGTCAAATTTAAATTTTCATACAGTTAGCTTTAAAAATGCTTCCATAATAAAATATTTTCATGAAAAATCTCGTCCCTGTTTCACCCCCTTAGGGTTCAGTTTCCCAAAACACTCACGTTTCTTTTTTTTCTTCATTTGTTGCCGAGAAGTCAAATACCTATGTTCATGGATGTAGCTTTAAAAATACTTTAGTAGTTCTTTCATAATTATTTATTTACAAACATGCTTCATCCACTATTTCATTCCCATTGGGTTAAATTTCCAAAAATGCTGAATCACGCATTTCTTTACTTCTGACAGGAAACCAAATAACATTTTTAGTAAGTTTCCTTCAAAATTGCCTTTATGGCAACATTCTTTTACTTAAAAAAGAAAAAAGAACACTTCATCCCCTATTTTACGCCTTTAGTTTTGGAATTTCGAAAAATCACTTCTTAAGAGACGCCTCCCGTATAAGATCCACACTTCCTCCAAATTTCTAGTTACTATCCTTAGCGGTTTTAACTGGACAACGCTGAGTCACCCAGTCAGTCAGACAGACAGGACATCGCCTTTTGTATGTAGAGATGTATTTAGCGGAAATAAATGGTCCTATCTCCCAAGGGCACCCCCGAAGTTAGTTGACGTCTGGGAGTTTCTCTCTGTCGAGAACGACATACTGTTAGAAACGTTCAAAAGCCGAGATCCCATAACTATTTATTTCTTTAAAACAACCTGCTTCACAGACTTTTCTCTCAGCTTCAGGTGTGAATATATACGATATATGTCTTATAAGATGAGTTAAGACGTAACATTTAGATAAAAGTTCTAGTTTGTCATTACAAAAAACGGAAGTGGAACTGCTCATTTGCGGGCCGCGGTGGCCGTGCGGTTCTGGCGCTGCAGTCCGGAACCGCGAGGCTGCTACGGTCGCAGGTTCGAATCCCGCCTCGGGCATGGGTGTGTGTGATGTCCTCAGGTTAGTTAGGTTTAAGTAGTTCTAAGATCTAGGGGACTTATGACCTAAGATGTTGAGTCCCATAGTGCTCAGAGCCATTTGAACCATTTTTGAACTGCTCATTTACTTACCTAAAAAATCTTTTTGTATGTTCATTGTAAGTTGGATCTCACGCCAAGTTGTCATGTGGATAAAAAAACAGGATATTATGAAAGAACTGTCATAGCTAAAATATTTCAAAACATGAATCGCCTTGTAGAAATGGCTATGTCTATATGTTTTCACAGATGATTGTTACGTCATAAAAACCCAGTACATAGAAGAACACCTCTTTATTCAAGCTGGACATATTCTGAACATTGAAAAGCCAACTTAAACGGCTTGTAAGGTAGAACTAAAAGGTAGTATTGCAAAGATAACTATTGTATAGAGCGTTACATCCACTAGATGCTCTTCGATCTGGACCATGCAATCCGACCATAAGTGCTTTACTTTTCACATTTCAAATTAAGCACTTTAATGAGTGGGCTTTAACGTTACTGCTGGCCGGAGTGGCCGTGCGGTTCTAGGCGCTACAGTCTGGAGCCGAGCGACCGCTCTGGTCGCAGGTTCGAATCCTGCCTCGGGCATGGATGTGTGTGATGTCCTTATGTTAGTTAGGTTTAATTTGTTCTAAGTTCTAGGCGACTGATGACCTCAGAAGTTAGGTCGCATAGTGCTCAGAGCCATTTGAACCATTTAACATTACTAACGGTTAGATAGCTCTACTTTACTTAAAACTGAAACTTATTTTCAATCCTCACAATCCCATTCACATGTTCTTATTACTGCATGCATGACAGGAAAGTTAAGGTGTTTACTCTGCTATTGTTTACTTCGTCGTTGTTGCTGTGGCGCATGCACGCCACGAACAAGACGGTTGCACAAGCCCACTGAAGTAGGCCGAAGGGGAGGGGAGGGGAGGGGAGGGAGGCTGGTCTCACAAGGTTCACTATATGACATCTGCAGTCTGTGCTATTATATACAGCTGTTGTGAATAATTAGATCTCAAGATTTTAATAATCCGCAAGGGAAGGTTTGTACATACTTTGCAGATTGATGGTATCTAGTGAAAGTAAGCACTGCAAGTTGTACACTTCCCAATCTGTCCCCTCTCTACTGTATTTGACCTGTGCGCTTTTACACCTGTCACGCTTGCAGCATGGGCGCGTCATAATTGTGTAACTATAGAAGAGTAAATATCTTAAATTTCCTATCACGCATAAAACATGTGAATGGATTGTGCGGATTAAAAATATGTTTCAGTTGTAAGTAAAGTACAGTTTTAAAATAGTTGCTGTTCTTAAAGGCCACTTAGTGGCTCTAACACTCAAAACGATAGTTATCTTTGCAATATTACTTTTCAACACGCCGTGGAAGTTGGATTTTCAACATTTGGAATATGTCCAGCTTATGTAAAGAGATGTTCTTTCGTGTACTGCGTTTTTCTGACGTAAGAATCATCTATGAACGCCATATATATATATATATATATATATATATATATATATATATATATATATATATATATCTCTTTGTTATCGAATGTGTTCATTTTAATTTGGACCTCACGACAAGTTGTCATGTGGATAAGAATATATATATATATATATATATATATATATATATATATATATATATATATATATATATATATATACTCCTGGAAATTGAAATAAGAACACCGTGAATTCATTGTCCCAGGAAGGGGAAACTTTATTGACACATTCCTGGGGTCAGATACATCACATGATCACACTGACAGAACCACAAGCACATAGACACAGGCAACAGAGCATGCACAATGTCGGCACTTGTACAGTGTATATCAACCTTTCGCAGCAATGCAGGCTGCTATTCTCCCATGGAGACGATCGTAGAGATGCTGGATGTAGTCCTGTGGAACGGCTTGCCATGCCATTTCCACCTGGCGCCTCAGTTGGACCAGCGTTCGTGCTGGACGTGCAGACCGCGTGAGACGACGCTTCATCCAGTCCCAAACATGCTCAATGGGGGACAGATCCGGAGATCTTGCTGGCCAGGGTAGTTGACTTACACCTTCTAGAGCACGTTGGGTGGCACGGGATACATGCGGACGTGCATTGTCCTGTTGGAAGAGCAAGTTCCCTTGCCGGTCTAGGAATGGTAGAACGATGGGTTCGATGACGGTTTGGATGTACCGTGCACTATTCAGTGTCCCCTCGACGATCACCAGTGGTGTACGGCCAGTGTAGGAGATCGCTCCCCACACCATGATGCCGGGTGTTGGCCCTGTGTGCCTCGGTCGTATGCAGTCCTGATTGTGGCGCTCACCTGCACGGCGCCAAACACGCATACGACCATCATTGGCACCAAGGCAGAAGCGACTCTCATCGCTGAAGACGACACGTCTCCATTCGTCCCTCCATTCACGCCTGTCGCGACACCACTGGAGGCGGGCTGCACGATGTTGGGGCGTGAGCGGAAGACGGCCTAACGGTGTGCGGGACCGTAGCCCAGCTTCATGGAGACGGTTGCGAATGGTCCTCGCCGATACCCCAGGAGCAACAGTGTCCCTAATTTGCTGGGAAGTGGCGGTGCGGTCCCCTACGGCACTGCGTAGGATCCTACGGTCTTGGAGTGCATCCGTGCGTCGCTGCGGTCCGGTCCCAGGTCGACGGGCACGTGCACCTTCCGCTGACCACTGGCGACAACATCGATGTACTGTGGAGACCTCACGCCCCACGTGTTGAGCAATTCGGCGGTACGTCCACCCGGCCTCCCGCATGCCCACTATACGCCCTCGCTCAAAGTCCGTCAACTGCACATACGGTTCACGTCCACGCTGTCGCGGCATGCTACCAGTGTTAAAGACTGCGATGGAGCTCCGTATGCCACGGCAAACTGGCTGACACTGACGGCGGCGGTGCACAAATGCTGCGCAGCTAGCGCCATTCGACGGCCAACACCGCGGATCCTGGTGTGTCCGCTGTGCCGTGCGTGTGATCATTGCTTGTACAGCCCTCTCGCAGTGTCCGGAGCAAGAATGGTGGGTCTGACACACCGGTGTCAATGTGTTCTTTTTTCCATTTCCAGAAGTATATATATATATATATATATATATATATATATATATATATATATATATATATATAGACGTGGCAATTAGCACAAGGGGCTTTACCTTCTGAAATATTTTAGTTTCTACAAATATTTTATAATGTTCTGTTTTCTTATCCACATGACAACTTGTCGTGAGGTCCAAATTAAAATGAACACATTCCATAACAAAGAGATTTTTAAGGGACGTGAATGGAGAGTTCCATTTCCGTTTTTTTTGTAAATACACTTTGTTTCAGACGTGAAGATGACTGTAGCGTCTGTGGAAATCGATTGTTTGAAACAAATATATCTTTATGCAATCTTAGCTTTTGAATGTTTTTAGCAAGTAAAACATATCGCTTCTTCTGTACTTTCAAAATGAGGAAATTCGATCAGTAACATACTGTGTTATGTTTGTGAGTAATTCTTCAATACCATTACACAGTTGGTCTGATACTCCGTACTCTAAAATTTCGTCCATTACGCTCTTCCACATCTCGGACGTGACCCTCCGGCAAACAGAGGAGAATGACACTCCCCGCTATTTTCCTGAGACGCTCCATCACCCGCCTAGCATTGTAGCTCCCAATGACACACAATTCCACCTTCGGCGCTTTTTCGGACCTCCGAAGAAGATCGGCTCCTGTCCCAACAGATGAGGCACCATGTACTGGCTTAGACGTACTTCTAACATTGGAAAATCCTCAAACCTGTTTTAAAACTTACGGGGACAGTCGTGCAACGGTCCCTCACTTTCGCCTTCCGTCTAGAGATTCGCGACCCCGTCACTGTTCGCCAGTCACCGACAAGTAAATGTCATCCGCCTGGTACGTGCGAACCGGAAGGCGCAGAACCATCACGGATCGCATGCGAAGCTGTGGACTCAAGAGTTCTCGAAGCATTCGTCTCTTTGCCCCAAGGCTAGAGCTGTAGCAGAAAGACTATCGGCCGTAGCGAGTACGGCTTCCAGCTGTTGACTGACAGTGGCTGCTTCTCCAATATCCGTACAGAAAAGGTGTGGTCACTGTTTAAATTTTTATGTATATTATAATTAATGTAACAGAAACGCAATCTACATTCCGCTGCTACACCACTTCTAGTTTATACAACACTCCAAAGTCGGTTCACCGAAAGCTAATGCTAGAAAAATTTACGCAAATAAAAACTTAGAACAAGACATAAGTTTTCACCGTGAAACACACGGCTATAGTTCACTTCTTCGCAACAGTATATGAAAACAGAAAGAAAACTATACGCTGTTTATAAAACAAAAGTTGTTACAACTACAGGGGCGTCCTCTCGGCTCGGCGACTGCCGCTATTTGTCATTCTTTCTATCACATGCTTCCCCACACTTGATTCCCTCTGTAATCACTGCCACACATGTCTCTTAGATGGCAATACTCGCATAGACAAAAACGTAATAAGGGTATTAATTAAGCCAGTCATAAGAAAATTCCGGTAGTTCATGGTGTGGGTTCCTGTAGTCATGTCCTAGTTCATGAACCACGGGCAACGTATGAGTGGCCAAGTAAGTGGTCCCGACAGTCGGGATACCAGTTACTTTGGAATAAGGCTGGGCATCTCGGACATATTCTGAGTTGTGGTCACCTTTGTGCTCATACGGCAAAGACTACCAAATCCACCGGTTAGTCCCTCAACCGTTAGGGGTAAAACTCAATGGGACTCGGGACAAGTAAGGCTAGCAACCTGCTTCCCTGGTACTTTAAATATGATGCTGGCAACAATCAGAGCAAAATGCCTCGGACCTTTGGAGGTGACAGAGTCCCACCTCTAACTGACAAACCAGGGACTCCTAAAATACAACTCTGCAAACAAATGGTAATGAGATGGGGAGCTATAAATATGAATGGGGGCTACTCTGGGAAGAAGGTAGAGCTGGCAGAGGCTGCAAGTAAGATGGGGCTGGATGTTTTAGCTGTTAGTGACATTCGGGTAAGGGGTGAGAAAGAAGAGGAAGTGGGAGAATACAAGGTCTACCTGTCAGGAGTCAAAGCAGGAATACCACAATGGGGTGTAGGGCTTTACATCAGGAAAGAAATGGAACCCAGCGTAGTTGCAATAAGGTATGTAAACGAACGACTGATGTGGATAGATTTGACAGTGTCTAGCAAGAAAATTAGGATTCTGTCAGTATATTGCATTGTGGAGGGACAGATCAAGATAAGATGGATAGTTTTTATGATGCACTCAGTGATGTGGTTGTTAGAGTAAAGGACAAGGACAGTGTTCTGCTCATGGGTGATTTTAATGCCAGGATTGGAAATCGAACAGAAGGGTATGAAAAGGTTATGGGTAAATTTGGAGAGGATATGGAACGGGAAACAACTCTTGGATTTCTGTGCCAGTATGGGCTTAGTAATCACAAACTCCTTTTTTAAACATAAGAACATTCACCGGTATACTTGGGAAGGCAGGGGAACCAGATCTGTCATTGACTATATAATAACAGATCAGGAATTCAGGAAGGCTGTGAGGGACACACATGTATTCAGGGGATTCTTTGATGACACTGATCATTATTTAATCTGCAGCGAAATTGATATTGTGAGGCTGAAAGTGCAGGAGGTCAGGTCCATATGTAGGAGGATAAGGGTGGAAAAACTTCAGGATAAGGAAATCAGGCACAAGTACATAACAGTGGTCTCAGAAAGGTACGAGTTAGTTGAATGTAGTCAATTACAGTCATTGGAAAAGGAATGGACAAGGTACAGGGACACAGTACTAGAAGTGGCCAAAGAATGTCTTGGAACAGTAGTGTGTAAAGGTAGGATGAAGCAAACAGCTTGGTGGAATGACACAGTCAAGGCAGCCTGTAAAAGGAAAAAGAAGGCGTATCAAAAATGGCTACATGCTAGAACTCAGGTAGACAGAGAAAGTTATGTTGAAGAAAGAAACAAACCCAAACAGATAATTGCTGCATCCAAGAAGAAATCTTGGGAAGACTTTGGAAACAGGTTGGAGACTTTGGGTTAAGCTGCTGGAAAACCATTCTGGAGTGTAATTAGCAGTCTTCGAAAGGGAGGTAAGAAGGAAATGACAAGTATTTTGGACAGGTCAGGAAAACTGCTTGTGAAGCCTGTGGATTCCTTGGGCAGATGGAGGGAATATTTTGAAGAGTTGCTCAATGTAGGTGAAAATACGATCAGTAATGTTTCAGATTTCGATGTACAATGGGATAGGAATAAGGATGGAAATAGGATCACATTTGAGGAAGTGGTGAAAATGGTCAATAGATTGTAGTGCAATAAAGCAGCTGGGGTGGATGAAATTAAGTCGGAACTCATCAAATACAGTGGAATGTCAGGTCTTAAATGGCTACACAGGATAATGGAAATGGCCTGGGAGTCTGGACAGGTTCCATCAGACTGGACAAAAGCAGTAATCACACTAATCTTTGAACATGGAAACAGAAAAGATTGTAACAACTACAGAGGTATCTCTTTAATCGGCGTTGTGGGTAAAATCTTCTCAGGTATTGTTGAAAGGAAAGTGCGAGTGTTAGTTGAGGACCAATTGGATGAAAATCAGTGTGGTTTTAGGCCTCTTTGAGGTTGTCAGAACCAGATCTTTAGCTTACGGTAAATAATGGAGAAGTGTTATGAATGAAACAGGGAATTGTATCTATGCTTTATAGATCTAGAAAAGGCATATGACTGGGTTCCTAGGAGGAAGTTATTGTCTGTTCTACGAGATTATGGAATAGGAGGCAAACTTTTGCAAGCAATTAAAGGTCTTTACATGGATAGTCAGGCAGCAGTTAGAGTTGATGGTAAATTGAGTTCATGGTTCAGAGTAGTTTCAGGGGTAAGACAAGGCTGCTACCTGTCTCCACTGTTGATCATATTATATATGTATCATATGTTGAAAACAATAGACTGGCTGGGTGAATTTAAGATGTGTGAACACAAAATAAGCAGTCTTGCATATGCGGATGACTTAGTTGCGATGTCAGATTCGATTGAAAGTTTGCAAAGTAATATTTCAGAGCTAGATCATAAATGTAAGGACTATGGTATGAAGATTAGCATCTCCAAAACGAAAGTAATGTCAGTGGGAAAGAGATATAAACGGATTGAGTGCCACATAGGAGGAACAAAGTTAGAACAGGTGGACAGTTTCACGTACTTAGGATGCATATTCTCACAGGATGGCAACATAGTGAAAGAACTGGAAGCGAGGTGTAGCAAAGCTAATGCAGTGAGTGCTCAGCTACGATCTACTCTCTTCTGCAAGAAGGAAGTCAGTACCAAGACTAAGTTATCTGTGCACCGTTCAATCTTTTGACCAACTTTGTTGTATGGGAGCGAAAGCTGGGTGGATTCAGGGTACCTTATCAATAAGGTTGAGGTAACGGATATGAAAGTAGCTAGGATGATTGCAGGTACTAGTAGATGGGAACAATGGCAGGAGGGTGTCCACAATGAGGAAATCAAAGAAAAACTGGGAGTGAACTCCATAGATGTAGCAGTCAGGGCGAACAGGCTTAGATGGTGGGGTCATGTTACACGCATGGGAGAAGCAACGTTACCCAAGAGACTCATGGGTTCAGCAGTAGAGGGTAGGAGGAGTCGGGGCAGTCCAACGAGAAGGTACCTGGATTCAGTTAAGAATGATTTTGAAGTAATAGGCTTAACATCAGAAGAGGCATCAATGTTAGCACGGAATAGGGGATCATGGAGGAATTTTATAAAGGGGACTCTGCTCCAGACTGAACGCTGAAAGGCATAATCAGTCTTAAATGATGATGATGATGATGATAATGATAAGAAAATTCCATAATCATTAATGTATCTATCCTTACGTTATTAACGACAATAATAATAATAATAATAATTAATGCTTATGTGCAAACCATATTGTAATGTCAGGGTGGCCCTCATCCTGTCAGGTGAAATAATTGTATAAATAAATAACAAATATGTAAATATCCAATGGTGAGTTTCGTACAAGACTCTGTAACTTAATATTAACACAATATGACTGGGAAATATTGCAATAATTTCTCGTAACTTATGGTTAAACGTTACAAATGTAATATACCGTCTGGTAAAAAAATGTGAAGCGTCCAGAAGAGAAGGAGCAAACGAAATGAGACTATACGGCTTCGGGGAGTGTGTGATGTTATTTCAGTAATAACGAAACAGAGTTGCATTTGCAAAGAATTTGGCAGGATGAGCTCACTTATCAGTATGAACTAGCAGTCCCTCTGGCCTAAACGCACAGATTCGACTGGGAGGGGTGTCATGAACCTCTTATGTGCTCCCCTGAGGCAAGCTGTCCTACAACTCATAATTTTTAATTTGGCTGGAGCTCACATAAGACTAAGGTCGAAATTTGGATCGTATAACAGTAAAATGAAAGTCAAATGGCAGCAGCATCATAAAAAAATTATCCTCCAACTGTAGTAACTGTTCCGTGACATCCCAGCTACTGGCACTGAGACGGAGTTGAAGTCCAAGTGCTGCACTGAGTAGAGGTACCGATGTCGGTCAGTGAGGCATGCCACGAAGTCGGCGATCCAAAACATTCCAGAGGCTTTCTACAGGATTCAGGTCAGGACTCTGTGCAGGCCAGTCCATTGCAGCGCCGGCTGGTGTGGCCGTGCGGTTCTAAGCGCGTCAGTTTGGAACTGCGTGACCGCTACGGTCGCAGGTTCGAATCCTGCCTTGGGCATGGATGTGTGTGATGTCCTTAGGTTAGTTAGGCTTCAGTAGTTCTAAGTTCTAGGGGACTGATGACCTCAGTAGTTAAGTCCCATAGTGCTCAGAGCCATTTGAACCATTTGAAGTCCATTGCAGCGATGTTATTGTCGTGTAACGACTCCGCCACATGCCGTGCATTATGAATAGATGCCCGATCACATTGAAAGTTGCAATCGACGTCCTCGAATTGCTCTTCAGCAGTGGTAAGCAAGAACGTGCTTAAAACATCAATGTAGGCCTGTGCTGTGGTAGTGCCACACAAAACAACAAGGGAAGCAAGCCCCCTCCATGAAAAACACAACAATACCATAACACCGCCTCCTCCGAATTTTACTGTTGGCACTCCACATGCTGGCAGACGATGTTCACCTGGCATTCGACATACCCACCCAGATCTGCCATCGGGCCGGCCGGTGTGGCCGAGCGGTTCTAGGCGCTACAGTCTGGAACCGCGCGAACGCTACGGTCACAGGTTCGAATCCTGCCTCGGGCATGGATGTGTGTCATGTCCTTAGGTTATTTAGGTTTAAGTAGTTCTAAGTTCTAGGGGAGTGATGACCTCAGAAGTTAAGTCCCATAGTGCTCAGAGCAATTTGAACCATTTGAACCTGCCATCGGATCGCCACATTGTGTACCATGATTCGTCACTCCAAGCAACGATTTTCACTGTTCAATCGTCCAATTTTTATGCTCCTTACACCAAGTGAGGCGTCATTTAGCATTTAGTGGCGTGATTTGTGGCTTATGAGCAGCCGCTCGACCATGAAATCAAACTTTTCTCACTTCACGCCTGACTGTCACAGTACTTGCAGATGATCCTGATGCAGTTTGGAATTCCTGTGTGCCGGTCTGGATGGATGTCTGCCTATTACACATTACGACGCTCTTCAACTGTCGGCGGTCTCTGTCGCTCAGCAGACGAGGTTTGCCTGTATGCTTTCGTGCTGTACGAGTCCCTTCACGTTTCCACTTCACTATCCCATCGGAAACAGTAGTTCTAATGATGTTTGGGAGTGTGGAAATCTCGCGTACAGACGTGTGACACAAGTGGTATCCAATCACCTGACCACGTTCGAAGTCCGTGAGTTCCGTGGAGCGCACCATTCTTCTCTCTCACGATGTCTAATGACTACTGAGGTCACTGATATGGAGTACCTGGCAGTAGGTTGCAGCACAATGCATCTAATATAAAATATGCATGTTTTTGGGGGTGTCCGGAAACTTTTTATCACATAGTGTATCTCGTCGTTCCTTAGTACCTCCGTATCCCACTTCATTGCGTATAGATTATTCCTGACTAATCTCTTAGACTTCAGCCTACTCTTCATCACTACTAAATTGTGATTTAAGTCTATATCTTCTAATGTGTACGCCCTACATTCCAGTATGTGATTTCGGAATCTCTGTCTGTGCATGACGTAATCTAAATGAAATCTTTCCATATCACCAGTCCGTTTCCTAGTATACCTCCTACTCTTCTGATTCCTGTTCAGAGCATTCGCTACTACTAGCTGAAATTTATTAGAGAACTCAGTTTTTCTCGTCTCTCATTCCTTGTTCCAAGTCCATATTCTCCTGTAACGTTTTCTTCTCACTCCATCCCCTAAAACTGCAGTCCAGTCCCCCACTAGTATTAGATTTTCATCTCTCTTTTCGTATTGTATTACCCTTTCAATATCATCATATCCATTATCTATCTCTTCATCTTCAGCTTGCGACGTCGGCATGTATACTTGGTCGATTCAGATAAGAATAACCCTATCACTGAATTGTTCACAGTTACATACTCTCTGCCCTATCTTCCTATTCATAACGAATCCTACTCCCGTTATACTGTTTTCTGCTGCTGTTGATGTTACTCAATACTCATCTGATCATCTGACCAGAAATCCTTATCTTCTTTCCATTTCACTTCCCTGACCCCTACTAAATCTAGATTGGGCCTTTAAATTTCCATTTTTAGATTTTCCTGCTTCCCTACCACATTCAAACTTCAGATATTCCAGCCCCCGACACGTAGAACGTTGTCCTTTCGTTGATTATGCAATCGTTTCTTCATGGTCACCTCGCACTTGGCAGTCCCCTCCCGAAGATCCTAATGGAGGACTATTCCGGAATGTTTTGCCAATGAAGAGATCATCATGACACTCTGTCAATTACAGGCGACATGTCCTATGGACACGCGCATGCGTCTTTAATGTAGTGGTTTCAATTGCCTTCTGCATCCTCATGCCGTTGATCACTGCTGATTCTTTCGCCTTTAGTTTCTCAGCCCAAGGGCAAGAGGGTGCCCTGAAACTCTGTCCGCTCCTCCGCCTTCTTTGACAAGGCCGTTTACTTCTTAGGCCGGAAGTCTTCGGCCTTGCGCCGTCCCAGCGAAAACTGTGTCTTAAAGTCATTAACAAAATAACTTGGAACTAGAAGTGTATCTCGCGATGAAATAAATGTAAGTGAACCTTATGTCTTTCACGGACCGCAAAAGCCGGGGTAAAATTTTCCTTTTTTATAGCAAATATTAAATTTAATATTAGTATCAAGGAATAAACTCCTTAAATGTAATAACTTCTACGCAGTTAATAAGGGAGGAGAACGCTCCTAGATTGTTCTTCCTCCCCCCCCCCACCCTCCCTCCTCACTCTTCGCTTGTCTCTAGTAAAAGGGAACAGACATATTGTACCACGAAAATAATGTAAGCATTTGTACTGTTACCCTTGTTACTATAGCACGTTACAGTTTATATATGAGTTATTTCCATGTAGTACAGTGAGCCCTCTCTCATGTTCCTTGCAATGAATTAACTTCTCTTAAAACGTTTACACCTCCACAATTTTAGCGGCCGCTGCTCCAACGGACACCATTACGCGTCGGCCTGAAAAGCGAAATCATAGCGGAAGCGCAGAGATGGTTCTCTTTCACATTTAACAAATATTTTTTCGCAGCAATGAGACACAGTGGAGAACAACATTAGTTTTAAGATTTTACTTTTCAGCTTACGCCGAGAGCCAGTATTCGATTACCACAGCCTGAATATGATAGTAAGAGAAGTTTCTTTAGTGTTGTGTGGGTTTACATAATTTCAATATTTGGGTCCACGCTCTTAAAGTACAAATATGCCGAGGCTAATTATAATACTGTTATATTTTCATTTTCAAGTAATGTTCTTGGACGTAAATCAGTCCATTATGTTTGATGATTTTACTACTCAGTTGCGAGTTACGTAAAAGTAGAAACAATATTTAAATAATTTTCTAAAATAGTTAAATAACATGAAACTCAAAACTCAAAGTGTATATTTAAATCTCCTAGAATGGTAGATTTCAAGTAAAAATCATTTTAAAATTTTTAAAAGGAACACTCTGTTACACTGACACGTCTTTTTAGGGACACCGAACAAATGAGAAAAATAAAAATAAATAAATAAATAAATATACTCCTACGGAAGAGCCACCTCAGCCGCCAATCCCCAATATTAGTCTAAATTTAAGCAGTGGCTGGTCTCGAGACTGGGACCGAAGACGTTTTGATTATGAATCAAAGACGCTACCCCTAGACTTCGGGCCCCTCCCTTGATCAGCCTTAACGTCTGTTATCTTCCTGTTCATCCTGTTCAGTTATTTATCTCTTGAATATACTTTGCAATACCATGGAAGAGACCCATGTACTTCAGTTCCCAAGCCACTACAACCCCCCCCCCCCTTCGCCCCGCCCGACCAACCCGGAATGTAACCAAACCACTTTTCGTTCGTTGTTGTTTACATTCTATTTACAAAATTTATCTATACAATAGCAATAACATTCGATTAACTACAGGTCATAAGAGTCACTAAAGATATATGGCACACTTATATGTGTGTGTAATATTAACACAGCAACGTAATGCACTTAAAAATGATGTTGTTGTTGTTGTGGTCTTCAGTCCTGAGACTGGTTTGATGGAGCTCTCCATGCTAGTCTATCCTGTGCAAGCTTCTTCATCTCCCAGTACCTACTGCAACCTACATCCTTCTGAATCTGCTTAGTGTATTCATCTCTTGGTCTCCCTCTTAGATTTTTATCCTCCACGCTGCCCTCCAATAATAAATTTGTGATCCCTTGATGCCTCAGAACATGTCCCACCAACCGATCCCTTCTTCTGGTCAAGTTGTGCCACAGACTTCTCTTCCCCCCAATCCTATTCAATACTTTCTCATTAGTTATGTGATCTACCCATCCAATCTTCAGCTTTCTTCTGTAGCACCACATTTCGAAAGCTTCTATTCTCTTCTTGTCCAAACTATTTATCG
Source organism: Schistocerca cancellata (assembly GCF_023864275.1). Taxonomy (NCBI): domain Eukaryota; kingdom Metazoa; phylum Arthropoda; class Insecta; order Orthoptera; family Acrididae; genus Schistocerca; species Schistocerca cancellata. Next base: position 522,858,066 of record NC_064630.1, on the reverse strand, counting down.
TCCATGTTTCACTTCCATACATGGCTACACTCCATACAAATACTTTCAGAAATGACTTCCTCACACTTAAATATATACTCGATGTTAACAAATTTCTCTTCTTCAGAAACGCTTTCCTTGCCATTGCCAGTCTACATTTTACATACTCTCTACTTCGACCATCATCAGTTATTTTGCTCCCGAAATAGCAAAACTCCTTTACTACTTTAAGTGTCTCATTTCCTAATCTAATCCCCTCAGCATCACCAGACTTAATTAGACTACATTCCATTATCCTCGTTTTGTTTTTGCTGATGTTCATCTTATATCCTCCTTTCAAGACCCTATCCATTCCGTTCAACTGCTCTTCCAAGTCCTTTGCTGTCTCTAACAGAATTACAATGTCATCGGTGAACCTCAAAGTTTTTATTTCTTCTCCATGGATTTTAATACTTACTCCGAATTTTTCTTTTGTTTCCTTCACTGCTTGCTCAATATACAGATTGAATAACATCAGGGAGAGACTACAACCTTGTCTCACTCCCTTCCCAAACACTGCTTCCCTTTCATGTCCCTCGACTCTTATAACTGCCATCTGGTTTCACTACAAATTGTAAATAGCCTTTCGCTCCCTGTATTTTACCCCTGCCACCTTTAGAATTTGAGAGAGAGTATTCCAGTCAACATTGTCAAAATCTTTCTCTCAGTCTACAAATGCTAGAAACGTAGGTTTGCCCTTCCTTAATCTAGCTTCTAAGATAAGTCGTAGCGTCAGTATTGCCTCACGTGTTCCAACATTTCTACGGAATCCAAACTGATCATCCCCGAGGTCGGCTTCTACTAGTTTTTCCATTCGTCTGTAAAGAATTCGCGTTAGTATTTTGCAGCTGTGACTTATAGTCAACATCTGCTTTCTTTGGGATTGAAATTATTATATTCTTCTTGACGTCTGAGGGGTATTTCGCCTGATTCATACATCTTGCTCACCAGATGGTAGAGTTTTGTCAGGACTGGCTCTCCCAAGGCCGTCAGTATTTCCAATGGAATGTTGTCTACTCCGGGGACCTTGTTTCGACTCAGGTCTTTCAGTGATCAGTCAAACTCTTCATGCAGTATCATGTCTCCCATGTTAAAATTCAAAATTTGTATACCCGAAGAATTAAGCCTGACATCACTTTCGTGCGATATGGACTTAATGTGTTTTGAAAAGAAATAAAAGATAGAACTTATAAACTTTAATTCCGCGAGTAGATATGGCACTACTATATATATGTGCAAGGAAAACGACCTATATTCTTCACTTAATACTTACGCAAACATCTTAAATTTGTACAAAACCTTCATCTAGAGTGTGCGGAAACCGGCCGTTAGGATTTTTTTTGTTATTTTTCTTCGAGAAACATGTTGAAACAAGCGAAACCTTCAATAGATATGATGAAACAAGCTCTAAATAACTTTCTTACTGTGTAATATTAACTTAATTGACAGTTATTACAAAATTAAGTACTTCTCTTCACGATCTCAATATTCAAGCATGTGCAGTCTCCTCCAGGGCTGCCAATCTGACCATATCCGCAGATCAGGTTTGTTTACTTCGTACACTCTGAGTCAGTCTGTTTTAGAAGATCCTGGGTTCAAAAACTTTTAATTCCCTCCACTTTAGCAAGCCAGTCTTTAACTTTTGTTTTCTTTTTGTTTTTTGAGTTTTCTCCTCTGAAACTCAAACAAGGATTTAATCATCACCTGGTACAACTTCTCGGTGACAATTTCCACTTCTTTGAAAGGTCTAACACCCGATCAAATTGTGAAAACAGCTTACATCGGTTCCAACCCCAATCTCTTGGTACGTGTGGTCTTGTCATGTCCCTCAGTTTTTGTTTCATTTTGTCCTGCCAGCCGGAGTGGCCGAGCGGTTCTAGGCGCTACAATCTGGAACCGCACGGCCACTACGGTCGCAGGTTCGATTTCTGCCTCGGGCATGGATGTGTGTGTTGTCCTTAGGTTAGTTAGGTTTAAGTAGTTCTAAGTTCTAGGGGACTGATGACCTCCGAAGTTAAGTCCCATAGTGCTCAGAGCCATTTGACCCATTTTAGCCATTTTGTCCTGTGTTCTCCAATTTCGTCCCACGAGAATTGGGATTTATTCGGTCAGCACCACAGAGTTCCAAACGGTACAAAGCTAATCACTCAGGAAGGTCGCCCCGTATTCGTTGGGGCTCTGTTAACGACACATCATCCCATGTGACACGCACCCTCCGGCATGGATTGCATCACACATTGACTTGGATTTAATACGTTGATTTTCGATAGTTATATTCAGTTAATCTTTTCCTTTTCATGACTGGTTTATATATTTCATCTTATATGCTAGGGTTTGTCTTCCAAATATGTCGTGATGGGAGGTGAAACTGTCCATAGAATCTCGATGGGTCTGTCGTACAATTTCTCTTGCGTTATTTCGCTTTTGTTTCAACAGAGTTGACTTTTTAGACTCATAATATCGTATTAAGATGTTGAAATAAGCAGTACATAATTTAATGTGTTTGCGTATTGAAAAAGAATGGTTAATTTTGATTCATATAAAAATAAATAGCAAAATACAATTCAATAATAAGTACGCGGTTTAGATATAGCTACTTGCGTCTTTGATGTAACAAACCACAAACCACTTCAGTCATTTGATTCCCATAAATTCTCGGTAAGTACGTTACATTGCCCACCTAAACTATTACAAGACAAAACCAACAGATGAAGCTCGTAGATTTTAACTACGCTGTATCTTCACATAATTTTGTTGGAAAAGTGAAATATGTGGGCATGCTTAGCACAGCTACCCTTATGATGTTGAGGCAGTCGCTCTGATTGATTCACCTTAATTCACTGCAGCAATTAATCATCATTCTTTAATTACCTACGAAAACCCATTTCATGACACAGTAGTATTCGAAGATGGAAGAAATATTCCACATAATGAAGAGCCTACACAACGCAAAATTTGCAGAATTTGTAAGAATGTTTGACTTAAGTCTCTTGAGACGTGGTTAACAATTATAGGTCCTATACGACATTTTTGAAGCAAATATAAGCATGAAATTGATTTCATAAAGCCTTTAAAATTTCCGTGAGAAATATAGAGAAGAGTCAACAAACTATGTTACCTCCTCCGTTAGCGACCACATTCCTATGATACAGAATACGTTTTACACGTCTGTTTAGTAGCGCATAGATGCAAATGGTTTCTTTTTGTTTCAATTTCGACGTGGGAGCCATGATCGTCATTACAGGCTCCACCAAGTCAAGCACCGACTCTGTCATCATTCAAAACAGCTATGACAATTTGGAACTCACGAATGATATCACACTACTCAAGGTAAGCTCTCCCGTGCCCGCCCGATTGGCCGTGCGGTCTAACGCACTGCTTTCCGGGCGGGAAGGCATGCTGGTCCCCGGCACGAATCCGCCCGGCGTATTAGTGTCGAGGCCCGGTGTGCCGGCCAGTCTGTGGACGGTTTTTAAGGCGGTTTTCCATCTGCCTCGGCGAATGCAGGGTGGTTCACCTTATTTCGCCTCAGTTGCACTATGTCGGCGAATGCTGCACAAACACTTCCTTCACGTACGCATACACCATACTTACTCTACCACGCAAACATTGGGGTTACACTCGTCTGGTGTGAGACGTTCCTTGGAGGGGTCCACTGGGGGCCGAACCGCCCAATAACCCTGGGTTCGGTGTGAGGCGGCAGTGGAGTGAGTGGACTGCTGTAGCCTGTTGTGGGGTTGTGCACCACTGAGGGCTACGGCGGGGACGAAGCCTCTGTGTCATTTCTAGGTCCCCATTTCCATGCAATACAATACAAGAAGATCTCTAATGACAGATGTTGGTGAGGTCGACATGTACAACACCAACTTCTGATGGTTTTCAAGCGACTAGAATCGTCAAACAATTCTCAGGGGTGATCAACAAAACAAAGGAAACATTGCTTAACATGTCTTATGTGATCAACAAAACAAAGGAAACATTGCTTAACATGTCTTATTTTTTACTATCAGCCACCTATTGGCTATTAAGAACAGTCCCGAAATTTCCTGATCCTTAGTACACTTTTGAGCTTTTCTCCCTGTGATAGAAATTAAATATATCTTCTTACTCCATTTTATTTTTTATGTATTGTAGCCTTTTCTGAAATTACAAAATTAATTAGGAAAATTAAGGTTTTAGCACATGCGAAAACATGTTTTAAGGTAAAACATGATCATGTACATACCTGGGAACCAATGGCGTATCGCAATTGAAAAGGGTTGAAATCGAGAAAATCTCGACAATACTGTATTTAATCATCTATCTGTTACATTATTGTTTTACTGGCACACACCAATATTCAATAAATGAAATCAAATCACGCAAAAGTATTTTCAAATACCAGTTTCGAGTTTAATATATTTCCAAACAGAAGCTGGAGAATAAGGCAAATTTCCACTTTAAAGGAAGGTAATACTGTTCCAAGCTGAAAGAACCATAGTTTATCTGAAAGGGTCATATGTTCTGTGGTAAAATACTTTCTTTTGTTTCAGGCTGCAGTCAGTGACAGATTTGCGAGGCCATTTGCTATATAGGTATGCTGAGCTGCACAGCTTTACTGTACCTTCTACAGCATAAAGTGCAAGGAGACGAAGAGCTACCAAAAACTTGTCTACAGCTGTGACTTCGAAAAATTATCTAAAGATAGTTAGACTGTTTTAGGTAATGAGGGAGACTCTGCTGCTGTTTATTAAATGATCTCCTACGGTTATTTGCCGCATTCAGTAAAATAACGAAGAAACGTCATTTGGAATTCCTTGTATTAATACAAATGAATTAAAATTTATCATAATACAGTTACGTCATTTTAACGAAATAAAGTATCCCAAATTGTCACAAATTTGGGGTTGTCTGCTACAGATTGATTGTACCTTAGCGGTAAAGTGTTTGAACTCCAGACCTGGTTGTCGCAATGATGGCGAAGAGTTCCATCGTACGCTGCAGATTCTGTTGGAACAAGGATTGCTGGTCTCGAAAACATAAATCTGATACCTCTGTGTCATCCGTTAAGTGAAAATCATTTATTCTAAATGACAATAATCGAGTGAATTTACAAAGATCATTCTGAAGCACTGAATTAACCGTCAGACTGTTGCCAATCCTACGTTAAGCCAGCAACATGCAGAATACGTCTGCTCAGTCAACGTGTTTCTTGAGCTGACTAGAACTGGGGAAGCTCACGTTTCAAAGATGCGGCGGCAGTGGCTACCTCCACGTTGACTGGAGCAGGAAAACCTACTATAGCCCAAGCATTCGCATTTCTGTAACTACGATCTGGATCTAAAACGGAGTTACGAATACCATCCAGACAATCCAGCTGCAACTCGAACTCCATAAATAGACACCAGGGTAAAGTATTTGGGTAGCTGTCCTTTCCAGCAGCTGTTTTAGCTGGGTTAGTTTTTCAGCCTTCAATGAACAGCACACTGCAAAATCTCAGTCACTGGAGTGATTGGCTTTTCAGCATTACTAAACGCTATTAACATTATGAGTAAATAACATTCGTTTAACATGATACCTGCAATCAGTTTTCCTTATAACCACTTTCATTGGCACCACCCCTAATCTATTACAACTCAAACAAAAAGACAATATAACACTGATTACAAAACACGAAAATCTACAAAAAAGGTACATAAGCTGAGAATAACATACAGCTTCAAGAAAAATAGGACTGCAAAGCAAGTCAAAGAGTGCAGTGCAAGTTCGATTTTGGTTATTAAGAGAATGAGAAACAAGGAAAAAAATTGCCGAGAGTAATTTTTCGACCCGACATTTGCAGAAAAACTGTCATTTATTCTATATAATCGATACGGATCAGAAATATCGCCTATTCGTAACGATTACTACATACTTGTAGGTGATGCTTTGTCAATAAAAGCGAAAAGCGCGTTGATGAATGTCCTTTCCAATTTTCAGGCTACTCAAGATAGACAGGAACCAAAGTAACAAGAATAGGTTACCCTAGATGAGTGTAGGACAGAATTCCTGTTCAGTAACTCGAAGATGGCGCTAACGTTGCTGTCTCTGGACCATAGGCTCTAGGGTTCCATTCTCTTCCGTGTCGGGGATTTTCGACGTCCGGGGACTGGGTATTTATGTTGTCCTCGTCATTTCATCATCATTCAGAGAAAGTAGCGAGAGTGGACAGTGAAACAATTGGGAAATTGCACGGGCGCTGATAACGACGCAGCCGAGCGCCCCACAAACCAAATGTCATCATCATTATCAACGGAATTAGCGCGTTTTGCTCCTAGTTTATTTCTCGGTTGTTCCATACTAAAAACACTCTAGGCTTTCAAAACATTCATATGAGTATTATTTATGTGTAATTGTTAAAACAGACTTCTGTATTTGCGAGTCTCCCCCGTCGGAGGTTCAAGTCCTCCCTCGGGCATGGGTGTGTGTGTTGTCCTTAGCGTAAGTTAATTTAAATTAGATGAAGTAGTATGTAAGCCTTTGGACCGATGACCTGAGTAGACTGGTTCCATAGTCCTTACCACAAATTTCCAAATTTTTGCTTCTGTGTTAAATATCACGGAGGTTGCGGCTGAATCTGACTCAGTGGAAAAAGCTAATTATAATTTAATTTCAATTAGGGAATTATGGGAAAGGACTAATAGTTCATGTAGTAGTCGAAATTTTAAGACGATTGCAGTGTTATAAAATTGCAGTTGAGAGCGGCATTAGCGTATTCAATAAAATGATCAGGAGCGCAAGCAGGAATAATTCAAGGAGATTAGTCATAGATATTTAAAACGAGAGGCAAAATGCCTTTGAAACCTAATCATTCAGCTGAATTTATAAATTGCAGTTATCCATAACAAAAGGAAATAATATCTGGCACATTATCAATCACATGATTCTCTGAGTCGTTACCAGTTGTTTAGATAGTGGCAGCTATGAGATAAACGGAACTGGCAGGCAGCCTTAGATGCGACGAAGAGCATTAATGCATTTTAAAGGACGGTGGTCGTTCTGTTGTCGGCGAAGATGACGGGGCGCTGGCGTCGGTTAGTGGCGTCCCGTAGCTGCGTGAAGGCTGGCGGATCTGCTGCAGATGGAGGGCCTCATTTCTCGTGGACTGGCGGCCCGTGTGCGGCGGTCAGAGGCTGTCCTCGGCTGCAACCGAGGCTGCATGTCAGGCTCAGACGCCCACCAGGAAGTTTCGCTGTTGCCGTCTCGATCACAATGTCCCTGAAGGCGATCTCCTCGCTTCTTCCAGAGCTTTCTCCGTGGGCCTGGCCGTACAATGGTTCAAATGGCTCTGAGCACTATGGAATTTAACATCTCAGGTCATCAGCTCCCTAGAATTTAGAACTACTTAAACCTAACTAACCTAAGGACATCACACACACCCATGCCCGAGGTAGGATTCGAACCTGCGACCGTAGCAGTCGAGCGGTTCCAGAATGAACCGCCTAGAACCGCTCGGCCACCAGCGGCCGGCCACACATTGGATCGGCTGGCTCATAATCTTCTTCTAACCAATCACATTTCTGTTCTCTATCATTGTTAAACATTTTTGCACAGCCCATAATTTCGAAATTCTTACGGTATGAATGGAGGACCACACGCTGGGGTAAAATTCTTACACTGGACAAGTTCCACGTCGCCACTGAAGGACAAGTGTCCTGTCTCCCGTTCTTTTGTCACCTCCTTCTCCTCCTCTAACATCTTATTCTATTTTAGTGCGTTCTTTCCCCACACTTCCTCTCAGCAAGAGAGCATACGTAAAAGCTAAGAAGCTTATTCAAACAAGTGTTCTTTCCCTTAGGAAACGAAATATCGGAAATTTCAATTAGAGACTCACATCATGTGGCAGCATCCAACTGCCCCTTACTTTGATACCCTGAGCCTTCTATTCAACAACACAAGATATCGTTCTGGTGTACATTAGGGTGGATGAACCATAGTGGAACGGACATCTCTCTTCGGTCCGTTGACTGCCTGACTATAGCTCACTTAATAGGGGGGATGTGGTACGGTACACACTTTTCAGGTAGATCCTGCGCACATCAGCTTAGCTCCTGATAAATTGTTCATCTGGTCTTGGCTAACTAAAACGTTGAGGGTCACAAAAATAGGGCGAAACTAGAAGGTCAAACAGACATGGATGCTAGACATCTCACTCTTTACCCCAGCATGGTATAACTTCTAAATGTTGAACACTGGTAAAGCAACGAAATAAGATGAAGTGAGTTCACGATCAAATTTAAGCAACTTCTTCTGTTAGCATTCTAGTTTTGAAATCGCCCCTACTCGGCTAACAAACGGCAAATGCGAATCTTTGAAGATCTTTTAGAGTCGCTTTACACATTTACTTTTTTAATTCGAGGTCACAATTCGGCGCGCCCACCACCCGATATTATCGTCGCTGCAGTCCCGTTGAGATACAGAATGTGATCTCATTACGTGATGGAATTATAGCATTATTGGGAAAATTTGTAGTCTGATCCAGATCAACTCCTTTCGCCTTTGTATTGACGAAATGGTTCGCATAAGGCTCATCAGTCTCTCTTTGACTGGCAACGTGTGGATAAAAAGGTCATCACTATTTTAAACATTTTGTGGCTTTGCGCTAAGCAGCCGTGTATGCAATTATATAAAATGTAACAGTCAGCCAACCGGTTGCACACAATTTTTAAAACCACATTACCCGGGTTTCGATAGCTCAAAGACTATATTCCTCAGAATGGTAAAAATTACCTAGAAAAATATGTAAGGCACAGGTAATGTACAACAAGTAGTTAAATATGTGAAAATTGTCAAATGAAAACCAGAAAACTGTACTTACATGAACTCAAATGACATCTTTAAAATTGTCAGCTACAGAGCTATCGTTGAAACACATGGTTTTATTCATGAGCCAAAAATATAGGTCATAATTAAAAAGACAGTGATCACAGAATAATACAATCAGTGTTGCAAGCGGCGGCACAAGTTAACTGCTGTATTCGGCTAAGGCCGGCACATCCTCAACCCAAGAGGCATCAGACTAAACGGCATGTAATCCGACACTGCCATGAGATGGACACAAGGATTACTAGCGCCATCTAGTAACAAAATTGCAAACCTATAAACGTCTACGTTAAGAGTCCCGAAAAGGACCACGCACTTACCAAACAGTTCTAAGAATATATAGCACTTAATTCCTAATAAAACCCTGTACCTGATGAATTAACAATCTATTCCAAATGGCTTTAATGTAGAAGACTTAAATGAGTACAACTTGAAACACTCAGAAATACTGTAGGAAACACAGCCTCATCTCTAACAACACAAACGGTAGAACAAGGTAGTAACCGCTTATGTTGGTTTGTAGTGGGAATTTACACATGTGATTCTAAAATCATTCACTGCACTGAAGTAGGCACCAAGAAACGTCATGTGTCCTACGTAGAACTCTCTTTTGTACTGTATTTGCAGATGACCTGTTTCTGCCGGGTAATGGGCGGTTCACTACCACGAAAGACAGACATGTAAGCAAGAACCGGATCGATTCTGCACCCACGACTGTATCGTTTGTCTGGTCTGCCACATAGCATTCAAATGGTTTGCAGTAGTTTCCCGATTCAGGTTGTGAGAATACTGTTCTCGTTCCACACATCCGAAAAGCGACAAGCTCACAAGCAGAACAGTAATATGCACAGAACAGCATTTACACAATTCGCAGGCAGTATGAATACACGACAGCAAAGGTATTCTCGATAAGAACCGTTTAATGTGAGATAAAGCTAGAAATGGAAAAATATATACATGAAATTCTATGTATGTGACAGCACAGTATTAAACCAAAACCAGGTTGATCAATAGTAGTTTAAACTCAAGTTGTATGAGACGGGAGATGGAGACAGGCTTTGGGATGAGGTTATGTTGCCAACATGGTGGTTATCTTGGAAGCTGCTATATTGGATGTAAATCTTCATTTTCTAACCTAAAGTGGTTCATGTAAAATATCATTTGAAAAAATTATAAGATGAAACCGATGGTAGCTTTCGTTTGAGTACAGCTATATTGGTTCACAATTTATGCTGCATTTTTCTGCGCTTCACGGCCGATGCTGGTGATACCAATTAAAGGCTATTGAATATGTTCGATATAAGGTTGTTATCCGCTTCCTCCCATTCCTCATGGACGAGCATCAGCAACCCGCTTCCTGATATGTCCAAGGCTATTGACCGTCACCGTCTACCCAACTGCCATCACACGGCCGCCTCACAGATATCTAAAGGCCCCAAATGTGGACAACGGGTACCCCCCCCTCCTCCTCCCCACGTACCTCTATGATCTTCTGGGAAATTGGATATCCGTGTATGTACAGCTGAGTCCAGTTTCCTGCTAGATTACTGCGCTCTGAACTTTTACTGAATGATGACAGAACAGCTCTTGATGTTCCTTCATCCGTGACCGTTTCCAATCGTGCAGCGTTTGGTTTATCTGCGACAAAGCCAGTTTCCACGTAATTGCACGAGAAGTTTCACCAGTGCACTGTGTGTAGCGGATTGTCTGTCTAGGTGGTGTTCGTTGAAATCCTGTGTGACAACACGGGCGCTCATCTCTCCTGATATAACACCGTCAGCTTTTACGTCACATGTGAGGAAGAAACGTATTACATCCCGCAAACTAATAAAGCTATGCGCTAATAAAATACACTCCAATTTCAAAATTAAGAGTTGCATTGAAGATGGCAGCTTCCCCTGTGGCCGTCATGTTGGTATCACAGGCTCAAATGTTCCCGGCTTTCCATCTCGTACCACTTCAATTTCAATTTCTGGTCGTTCACCTGTTTTTGCTTCGTAGGATGGTTCCACGCTAACTGTATAAGCGGATGCATTCGACTCCTGAGGCTTAACTTCGATGACACAACGGACCCAGCACAATCAACACAGTCAACATACATGGTGAGCATTCGTACGTGGAGCTCGCTGATCTTATTGTGCGGGGAAGAAGCACACTGGGACGGTGGATGCAAGCAGCCCTGCCTTACATAAAAAAGGAGCGACTGTAATGGGCAACATCCAGCTTGAAAACCCCAGTGTGGCTACATCCACAGCCTGCAAGGAGTGCTGATGTCCCTATCATTTTCTACAGTTTGTAGACACATTAGTGTGAGGGAAGCAACTGCAACGTCTATAATAACTAGATGATGTCACAGGTTTTTTTCAGGTGCCTCAGTATTCGAAAATAATCTATATCACTGATACCCTCTAGTCCAACGTTCTCGCATCCACAATAAACAGTACCTTCCACTGAGTGGAAATTTTTGGATTTTGCTCTTCCACCTTTTTGAGAATTAAAATATTGCTGTAAGATAGTGTTTATCGACATGAAGTGTTTATGGTTTTCCGAATGGCGTCTGCCGATTATACACTCCTGAGACAATTAATTTTTACAAGGTATGATAACCAACAGAAACTGTTTATCAGCCTACGACAGCGAATTGCTCAAGTCCCAATTATAATATAGATGAACTCTCGGAATATCACACCTGTCGAAAATCACTCATCTCTCGTTCACAGGTAAGAAATAATTGCTTTTGCGATGATATTAAAGTTGTACAATGCAATGAAGTGTTAAAAAGAATGCACCATTAGTAGTGAAGTTCCTTTGTTCTAGAGTGGCCTCAAATGTACTATGTAGAGTCAGATTTTCATTGAGGAGATTATTAACTTGAAGAAATCCCTACAAAATCGATGCGCAATTAATATCTCCCACAATAGATCTTATATCTTAGATTCTCACGTTATGTATGTGGATTATGATGTCGATACAAACAAAGAAAGGGTTCCCTTCTGAACAAAACCTTCTCAACGCGAGGTCTAACTGGTTAAGTAAATCCATAGAAAATCTAAATTTGAATGACTAGAAACCAGTTGGATCACTGCTTTTCCCAAAAGCTACAATGCATTAGGTGCTTCTACGAAGAACAATGCTGCATTACAAAAGTACCTTCTGCTCCAGCGATGACTGCAGACTCTTTGTTCTCCTCTCCTGTTTTATCTGGCACATTAATCATGCATTTGAGTACAAGGCCACTGGAAGTGACGGAATACGAATTCCATTCCATATAGATAACTTGTTCCTCTTCTAGTAGCAGTGAACCGTAGTTCGCTGGAGAAGCGAAGCGTTTCTAAAGTCTGGAACAACATAGATCAATTACGTTTTCTACAACGCAAAAAACCTATAGTCCAGTACCTCTGAAGTCGGTCCGTTGTAGAATTTTGTTTTATGTTAGCTTGTTGTACCACTTCTGGAGAACAAAAATCTCCTCAACAACCAGGGTTCCGAAAACAATAATTGTTCTTTGAAGCTTTGCTTGATGTTGGCGCAATGGCCTGATGTACCCTAATACCTTCTTCATCATACCGATGGGAAGGCGCAAATCCGTCGTCTTCCAGTGGAACAGATCCTTGATATCTACACTGCGGCACGGACAAGCCGGCGGCGGCTCCATGAAGCTCTGGTGAATATTCACGTGGGCATCCATAGGTCCAGTGGAGCTCCTGCAAGACACCATGTCAGCCAAGGCGTATCGTACACTGGTTACAGACCAAGTAACCCTTCATGACCATCATGTTTACCGGCGGTAGTGGCACTTTTCAACAGTATAATGCGCAATGTACAAGACCAAGTATGTGTGGAATGGTTCGAGGAACACAGTGGCGAGTTCCAAATAATGTACTGTCCTCCAAACTCGCCACATCTGAACCCAATCGAACACATCTGGTGTGTGTTTGAACGTGGCGTCAGAGTTCATCGCGACCCTCCCCGGAATTTATGGGAACTAGGTGACTTGCGTATGAAGATATGGTGCCAGCTCCATCCAGTGGCCTACGAAGGCCTCATTGCTTCCATGCCATGACGTGTCCCCTCTTTTATCAGTGTCAAAGCGGACATACCGGCTATTAGACAGGTGATCATAATGTTCTGGCTCATCAGTGTATGACGAAAGTAGCAGTGCCACTAGCTCTTTTTGGTTATTAGGAGAAACTGTTAATAGGATTTGAGGTACATTGGCCTTGAAGCACAGTTTTCAAAATTAAATAATAATGGTTCACTTTTGTCAACATTAAAATTCGATTTCCAACATATATTTTCCCCATTTAAAGTCAACCTTGTCGTTGGGGTCGGAAACCTATAGTAAGAAAAAAATTAAGAGCAGTTTATTACTTTTTCTGAGTACTGCTAGGAGTATTACGCAAATTACCCAGTAGGCTGAGAGAATATCCAAGTTTGTACAGGAAGTATTTAACCGAGAATGTTTCAAAAGTAAAAATTTCTGTGAAAAAACAGTTACATTGATTATATGCTTTTAATATTAATGAGTAATCACGAAGAAAGAAAGCTGTATGACGATGTTCCAATTAGCTCATTAGAATGTATGTGTAGAACTGAAAAGAAAAAATAAATATTAATAAATAAAGGAGAAATACAGTTTTTAATAACACACACACCAAAATACTGGAGAGTGGATGCTATCTCTGAGTCTGATATATGTATATCTTTGGTTAGTGAAAAGCAGTTTAAAACAAAAGATAATGTGGGAGTCGCTTTAAATTTTCACAATTGGATAAGACAGTTACTAATAGGTTAAAAAACACTATGGCACTCTTTTTAACATTCAGCTAAGAACTGTTCAATTACATGATTATCTAGAGAGAATTGAATTGTTTTTCATTACATACTTAACTAGTGATATGATTGATGGTTATTAGCAAAGGAAGTGTAATAGTGTATGTCCTCTTATAATCATGTGAAATTTCATCAGAATAAGAATTTCATATTAATGCTCACATTGTTATTATTCACAGATAATTTATCACACGGTTAGATGCCATCACTTATAGATTATTTGTAGAGCTATAAAAGAAACATTAAGCTTATGGAAAATTATTTAATTTGACAGTTTTGTCATACCGCACTGACTGGCATAAGTAACATAGACAAGTAGCTTGAAATAGGAAGTTGGTTGCAGAATATAAATTGTCTTGGAACTACTGTAGCTTATATATATATATATATATATACCGTTTTGTGGTTAACCACCTCTACCGTGAAATTGGTCAAAAGTTTCAGAGATCGAATGTATACAGCTATCTTAGTATTCTTACATATCATAACCAATGTAAAGTGGCAATGGTTGTACAGCCCTAAACTTGAACTTTTCCTGAGTAACAAGAGCATGATTATATTAATCTTAGTATCAATTATAAAAGGTTTTCAAGGAATAGTTATCAGAGTATTTTAAGGTGCAGCTAATACATATGAAGTATTAAATATTTTGGTAAGGTAATCACATGAAACACTGGTCTTGAAACAGAACCACAAAAATCTGGAATATTTTTAGCAAACATACGTAAGTCAGATATATCTGAACGTAAGAATACTGATACAAGTAATCGAATGAATAAATAATAATTTCTGTATTGGAAGGTCAGTTGTAACAACACAGTTTCCAGAAACCACCACCAAAGGTGAGGAGTGCACTGGAATGGTGAATGTGTGGCTGTTAAAAGCCCTATCAGACGTCAGAGAAACAGAATAGGAGAACCATTTAGTACCAACAACATACATCCATCGTGTTGTTACCTGTTGCAACCTGTACAGGTTGTTCTCTGTTAGAGAAGATGGTCAGCCAGCATGTGGTGTGTGGACGTGGCAGACGATCAGGTAGTTGTGACACTGACAGCACAAGCCTATTGAAGCAGCAGGACAGGAACACTACATCAACATCACATACTACAGGCTGCTAAGAGCCAATGGGATTGTACTACCAAGGTGTGCATGCAGCTGAAACGGGTCCACCAGTTGTAAAATGTGTTAAAAAAATTAAATGTAATCACAAGGGTGACAAAAGGAGTTTCATTGGTTCTTGGACAATTGATGAAGTGAAGAAATCTGTGGAAAAAATGATATAAATTTTAAATATCTGTGAAATGTGTTATTTTAGAAAAAAAGCATCATTTTGTTGAAAAACTATGTAAAAGACTTTGCGAACATGATTTTGAATCCAAGAAGCTATACATCAGAACAGTAAAAGACAAAATTGATGCAGAATTGGATTATGATGAGATGAAGCAAAATCCAGGAAGGTAAGCTTTTGGTAAGATATGTCTGTATTCATTATGGGGAAAATTTTGACAACCACAAAAGTGAGCAAAACAAAATTTGTTAGGGATTTACAACGATTTTATGGGATAGTATTATTTGATCAGTTACATAATATGTATGTCAGTTTCATTAACGAAAATATTTTGCAGATGAAGTACCATTTCAAGGATTATTAGGTGGAAAATGACACTTCTACAAATACTTTTATACTGGCATTCACTTGGCCAAATGCAAGGCTTATGTTTTATGATGTCTTAGGTAAGCTAGGAGATTCGGTTATACAGGGTAGCCCATTTAAATGGTTCTGAACAAATATCTTGGCAAAAAAATAAGGATACTGAAAAACTACTTTCACTGGTGTGAAATTAAGACGGAGGCTCATGAAAATAAATACTATGAGATATTCATAAACGTTATCCAGTATTAGTTCCACCACAAGTATATGTATTTTTTTAAATGGGCACACTGTATTATTTCCCATGAGATCAGTAACATAAAAAATCACGAAGAGAAGAGTGTTTTTTGCAATGCAATACGGCAACTACATTGTGAAAATTTCCAAAGCGAAATTGAAACTTGAAATAAATGAAACACACATTTCTCACAGTGCCGATGTGTTTGATGTACCTAATCTAAGTCTCACTATTGTTATGAGGGCGAAATGTAATAGTAAGATTTGCTGCCATAAACAGTGATACATGGGGATCACGCTGAATCTCAAGATATGCAATATTGAAGCATTTTGTTTACTTCAAGCATAAACTTTGCTATTGAATTTTTCAGGATGTAATTGATGCACTGCAATGCAACTATTGTCATTCCTATTGTGATTTTTCATGTTACTGATTGCATAAGAAATAATATAGGGTATACATTTAAAGAAACCTAAGTTTGTGTTGAGGAGGAGGAGGAGGATATTAGTGTTTAACGTCCCGTCGACAACGAGGTCATTAGAGACGGAGCGCAAGCTCGGGTGAGGGAAGGATGGGGAAGGAAATTGGCCGTGCCCTTTCAAAGGAACCATCCCGGCATTTGCCTGAAGCGATTTAGGGAAATCACGGAAAACCTAAATCAGGATGGCCGGAGATGGGATTGAACCGTCGTCCTCCCGAATGCGAGTCCAGTGTGCTAACCACTGCGCCACCTCGCTCGGTCGTTTGTGTTGAAATTTATGATTTAGCATGTCTTATAGTATTTACTTTTATGATCACCTATCTTACACTCACACCCATGAAAGTAGTTTTCAGTACATATTGTTGTATCAGAGATATTTGTGCTGAAACTTTTCAGTGGACCACCCTATATGCTTTGATACATACAGTATAGTACATATTGATGGTGGTAAAATACTGTGGAGACATGTTGTGTGCTGGATGAATGAACTATTGAGTTACAAAATAAGTTTATTAAAACTGGGTATCAACAAGACCTAAGAATTACTATTTTGAGAAAAATACTGTGATGAAAATAAAGGGATTTACTTGAAACTATAAAAAATGTTCATCAGATGAATGGCGAATCTCTGATCGTATTAATTGAGAAAGATGTGAAAGAAAACAAAGAATTAGAATATCACTAGATGACCAGAGATGTCAGCACAAAATATTCAATCAACAAGAAATTAAGGAAGAAGTTCTATTCTACAAAATTATGATACAATGCTGTATTGATATTAAAATTAAAATAAGTTTTATATATCTTCAAATGTGAAAATAAAATTTGCACCAGGAATTTCTTTAAAACAGCTATAGAAACGAAATAACCAATTTTATTGTATTCTTGTTTCCTGTATCTATCTCTTCTCTAGTTTTCGTCTTTAATTCATAATTTTTAGATTGATGGAAAATTTAAAATCGGAATCAGAAAGGAAGAAATATGAAAAATATTTTTCATTACACCAGACCTTATTAATTAATGCTTCCTTTCTTATTTATCTAGTATTTATAATTATTACATCATTATTCATATTTCATATAAAGACTTCTTTTGGTTATTCCTATGTTTTTATTTATTTTTGAGTACTTTCCATTCTTTATGGCAATAAGAAACCTTCTCTATTTCAATTTTTGAAATAATTTATTGTTGCAAAAATTTTCTCTTTCTTATTTAAATAGTTTTGTTCTTTTTTAAAACAATATATGCAATATAGACAACACAATACCTTGAATAATATTGGTTTTGCTATCACTGATGTCCATTTATAGCACAATTTTTTTTAATCTTAATAAATTTTTCTATATAAATGCCACCCTTGTTGAATAAGCTAAATAGTGCTTACAATATTAATTAGTTTTAAAAAGTTTGTGGGTTACAGGTAAATTTTAGTATAGTCTTACTGGAGGTGAATATTTGAGTGTTACATATGGTAACCCCCCCATGAACCATGGACCTTGCCGTTGGTGGGGAGGCTTGCGTGTCTCAGCGATAAAGATAGCCATACCGTAGGTACAACCACAACGGAGGGGTATCTGTTGAGAGGCCAGACAAACGTGTGGTTCCTGAAGAGGGGCAGCAGCCTTTTCAGTAGTTGCAAGGGCAACAGTCTGGATGATTGACTGATATGGTCTTGTAACAATAACCAAAACGGCCTTGCTGTGCTGGTACTGCGAACGGCTGAAAGCAAGGGGAAACTACGGCCGTAATTTTTCCCGAGGGCATGCAGCTTTACTGTATGATTAAATGATGATGGCGTCCTATTAGATAAAATATTCCGGAGGTAAAATAGTCCCCCATTCGGATCTCCGGGCAGGGACTACTCAAGAGGATGTCGTTATCAGGGGAAAGAAAACTGGCGTTCTACGGATCGGAGCGTGGAATGTCAGATCCCTTAATCGGGCAGGTAGGTCAGAAAATTTAAAAAGGGAAATGGATAGGTTAAAATTAGCTATAGTATGAATTAGTGAAGTTCGGTGGCAGGAGGAACAAGACTTCTGGTCAGGTGACTACAGGGTTATAAACACAAAGTCAAATAGGGGTAATGCAGGAGTAGGTTTAACAATGAATAGGAAAATAGGAATGTGGGTAAGCTACTACAAACAGCATAGTGAACGCATTATTGTGGCCAAGATAGATACGAAGCCCACACCTACTACAGTAGTACAAGTTTATATGCCAACTAGCTCTGCAGACGACGAAGATATTGAAGAAATGTATGATGAAATCAAAGAAATTATTCAGATAGTGAAGGGAGACGAAAATTTAATAGTCATGGGTGACTGGAATTCGAGTGTAGGAAAAGGGAGAGAAGGAAACGCAGTAGGTGAATATGGATTGGGGCTAAGAAATGAAAGAGGAAGCCGCCAGGTAGAATTTTGCACAGAGCACAACTTAATCATAGCTAACACTTGGTTTAAGAATCATGATAGAAGGTTGTATACATGGAAGAACCCTGGAGATACTAAAAGGTATCAGATAGATTATATAATGGTAAGACAGAGATTTAGGAACCAGGTTTTAAATTGTAAGACATTTCCAGGGGCAGATGTTGACTCTGACCACAATCTATTGCTTATGACCTGTAGATTAAAACTGAAGAAACTGCAAAAAGGTGGGAATTTAAGGAGATGGGGCCTGAATAAACTGAAAGAACCAGAGGTTGTACAGAGTTTCAGGGAGAGCATAAGGGAACAATTGACAGGAATGGGGGAAAGGAATACAGTAGAAGAAGAATGGGTAGCTTTGAGGGATGAAATAGTGAAGGCAGCAGAGGATCAAGTAGGTAAAAAGACGAAGGCTAGTAGAAATCCTTGGGTAACAGAAGAAATATTGAATTTAATTGATGAAAGGAGAAAATATAAAAATGTAGTTAATGAAGCAGGCAAAAAGGAATACAAACGTCTCAAAAATGAGATCGACAGGAAGTGCAAAATGGCTAAGCAGGGATGGCTAGAGGAGAAATGTAAGGACGTAGAGGCTTATCTCACTAGGGGTAAGATAGATACTGCCTACAGAAAATTAGAGAGACCTTTGGAGATAAGAGAACCACTTGTATGAATATCAAGAGTTCAGATCGAAACCCAGTTCTAAGCAAAGAAGGGAAAGCAGAAAGGTGGAAGGAGTATATAGAGGGTCTATACAAGGCTGATGTACTTGAGGACAATATTATGGAAATGGAAGAAGATGTAGATGAAGATGAAATGGGAGATACGATACTGCGTGAAGAGTTTGACAGAGCACTGAAAGACCTGAGCCGAAACAAGGCCCCCGGAGTAGACAACATTCCATTGGAACTAATGGCCTTGGGAGAGCCAGTCCTGACAAAACTCTACCATCTGGTGAGCAAAATGTATGAAACAGGTGAAATACCCTCAGACTTCAAGAAGAATATAATAATTCCAATCCCAAAGAAAGCAGGTGTTGACAGATGTGAAAATTACCGAACAATCAGTTTAATAAGCCACAGCTGCAAAATACTAACACGTATTCTTTACAGACGAATGGAAAAACTAGTAGAAACCGACCTCGGGGATGATCAGTTTGGATTCCGTAGAAATACTGGAACACGTGAGGCAATACTGACCTTACGACTTATCTTAGAAGAAAGATTAAGGAAAGGCAAACCTACGTTTCTAGCATTTGTAGACTTAGAGAAAGCTTTTGACAATGTTGACTGGAATACTCTCTTACAAATTCTAAAGGTGGCAGGGGTAAAATACAGGGAGCGAAAGGCTATTTACAATTTGTACAGAAAGCAGGTGGCAGTTATAAGAGTCGAGGGACATGAAAGGGTAGCAGTGGTTGGGAAGGGAGTAAGACGGGGTTGTAGCCTCTCCCCGATGTTATTCAATCTGTATATTGAGCAAGCAGTAAAGAAAACAAAACAAAAATTCGGAGTAGGTATTAAAATCCATGGAGAAGAAATAAAAACTTTGAGGTTCGCCGATGACATTGTAATTCTGTCAGAGACAGCAAAGGACTTGGAAGAGCAGTTGAACGGAATGGATGGTGGCCTGAAGGGAGGATATAAGATGAACATCAACAAAAGCAAAACGAGGATAATGGAATGTAGTCGAATTAAGTCGGGTGATGTTGAGGGTATTAGATTAGGAAATGAGACACTTAAAGTAGTAAAGGAGTTTTGCTATTTGGGGAGCAAAATAACTGATGATGGTCGAAGTAGAGAGGATATAAAATGTAGACTGGCAATGGCAAGGAAAGCGTTTCTGAAGAAGAGAAATTTGTTAACATCGAGTATAGATTTAAGTGTCAGGAAGTCATTTCTGAAAGTATTTGTATGGAGTGTAGCCATGTATGGAAGTGAAACATGGACGGTAAATAGTTTGGACAAGAAGAGAATAGAAGCTTTCGAATTGTGGTGCTACAGAAGAATGCTGAAGATTAGATGGGTAGATCACATAACTAATGAGGAAGTATTGAATAGGATAGGGGAGAAGAGGAGCTTGTGGCACAACTTGACCAGAAGAAGGGATCGGCTGGTAGGACATGTTCTGAGGCATCAAGGGATCACCAATTTAGTATTGGAGGGTAGTGTGGAGGGTAAAAATCGTAGGGGGAGACCAAGAGATGAATACACTAAGCAGATTCAGAAGGATGTAGGTACTGGGAGATGAAGAAGCTTGCACAGGGTAGAGTAGCATGGAGAGCTGCATCAAACCAGTTTCAGGACTGAAGACCACAACAACAACAACATATGGTAAAAGAATTTCTATTGAGATCAATAGCGATTTTAAAATTATTTTGACAAACAGGTATTATAAGCTGAGCACTGGGTAGGATTTTCAGTTTTGTGAAGATGGAAATATTAAGCTGAGATGCCAGGGAATGAAAAAACTTAACATTAACGATATCCAATATCATGACCTAGAATTTCTACATTAATTGAAATTTTACTTTCAATTTTTTTTAAAGCTCTTAGTTGTCAGTGAACCACTGCTCCACAGCCTTTGTCTCTGCTCCGAAGAGTGTCCGTTTCTTTCTCGCCCTCAGTGCGTTATCTATGCCTTCTTACCACTTGAATGCTGTAGGTAAACAAATACCATGTTGTTAATTTGAAGAGAATAGTCTCAGATATTCTACCAAAACCAAAACCAGTAATTTTCAGACCGCTGACCACGTTCCTTCTGAATTAAACGAAGCACATATGATGAAAAATGTAATATTTGTTAGTTATGTAGGTGGTAGCGAAACTAACAACAGATTTATATATCAACTACAGGAGCTTGACAAAGGAAATGAATATGTCATATATATTTAGCAGGCTGCGTTCCAACATCATACATCCAAAAAAAGAAAAAAAAAGAACTTTCTTCTCTACATGCATATGAGTACTGCATCCTCGTTTTTCCACTTCATCAAACATGAAACATGTACTAGCCTAATAGTTTGGGATTAACAAAATCCTATAAGAGAAATTACAAACTAGTTGAGCACATAGAGACGTACACAAAAGCTTCCACAGCAACCATAACAAGAGAAAACGACGCGTAGAGGCATGAAATGAAGGGAATATACAGCTGACTTGTATATCACCACTGCATGTCGCACTCTGATTTGCACTCAAAGGTTTAATTCGATTATTAAGAGGAAGCTGTCCACATCACAGAGATCGAAATCCGCTGAAAGTAATTTAAAATCAGATAACATCTGCTAAACAACTACTACTACTTCAAAGACACTATCTGAGTAAATCATATCCGTGTGTTGATTCATTAAATTTAATAACCACTATTGTAAGTTTTTAAGATCAAACTACACATTAATTAATACATTTAAATACAAGGCATTACATCATACTGGCAGTAATAAAATTTATAATATTGTAAATCTCCGTGTAACACCTATTTTCGACGTATTTTGTATCTGTATCGATATTTCTTTGTCAACTTGTAGTGTTGCTTATTTAGAGTGTAGTATCTATCGTGGAAATTCTCTGACTATGTATACATATTTCAGTTATGTGGACTTTTGTCCGCCCCAGTAGCTGAGTGGTCAGCGTGACGGATTGCCGTCCTCCGGGCCCGGGTTCGATTCCCGGCTGGGTCGGAGATTTTCTCCGCTCAGGGACTGGGTGTTGTGTTGTGTTCATCATCATTTCATCCCCATCCGGCGTGCAGGTCGCCCAATGTGGCGCCGAATGTAATAAGACCTGCGCCAAGGCGGCCGGACCTGCCCCGCGAGGGGCCTCCCGGCCAATGACGCCAAACGCTCATCATCATCATCATGTGGACTTTTGATTGATATTGTTTAAATTATGCTTGTGGATTTAAATAACTAATGGAATGATGATTATGTAATGTGCTGTAAAGGACTTGATCCATCGTTAGGGAACATAGTGTTGAATGTAAAAGATGTGGGGAAGCCTCACATCTACATAAGTAGCTTGGCAGAGTTTAAAAGGTATGGACCAGATATTCTTGAAATTTGGTTGATTTTAATAATAATCATGGTGCTGCTAAAATATCTTATACCCATGATTATCTCAAGTCATAAACCTGGACAGGAATCCTATCATAGTGAATTTATTTCTGAGTGTCCTAAATCATTACGGGAAAGTGATTGAACTTGAATTTAATGTTGCATTGTCATTTGCACACCCAGTTATAATTCTGAGTAGGTCAAAAGACTGCTTATGAAAGCACATTGGTTATTTAAAGAGTTATAATTTGTTGTGTTTTAATAATTAATAATTAATGATAACTATAATTGGCATTTCTCATGCATACTAGTATAGTTTTGTTAATGAGCATGGTTCCCCAAACCATGGAAGTTAAAGGGTCCTCATGTACCAGGCTAATTAGTAAATGAAGTAATGTGAAGGCTCTTTCAGAGCCAGTATAATTACATTTGCAATATGTTTAGTTGCGTCAAACCGAGTTTAAGAAAGAACTATTTACTGTGTTACCTATTCTAATACAAGTTGGTTAATTCACAGGCATAGAGATCCTGTACTAAGCAATGAAAATATAGATTATGATCATTAGCAGATCACCTGATTTAAATCCAGAATCATTGCAAGCTTTTCCCTGTTCGGTATTGCTACTAGTTTCATGTGTGATGGTAATCGGTTTTATAAACTGTTACACCTAGTTCATTAAGGTACATGTTATTGAAGGGCATATGTTACTGTTTACTATCTCATTGGCCATTTGTTTGTTAGTTGCACTTTTATCTGGAAGGTTAGGTTACTGTGCTGTAGTATGAACAGATATGAAGAAAGTGTTTAGTGTGTGTGTCAGTGTAGGTTAGGTTAGTCTTAGCACCGCCTTCTGCTTTATTATATTACTTGACTCAAGAATGCCTAATTAGACTGTAACCGATTTTAATATCTAATGTCACAACTTGCTATTGTGCTGGGAGAACGACTGTTCCCCAACCCACTGGCTTACCGTTAGTTATACTCTGCTGGAGTGTTTCGGAAACAAATCCCAGTTTGATTGTTCTGTTTCCGTTAGGTTATATCACAGTCACAACTTTAAGAAATTCCTTGCACAGTTATAATGTTAGCATCGACTGCCTTTTAAGATGACTGGTGTTACTGTTACTTGTGGAAACTTTCACAACACAACAAGTCGTGGGAAATATGATCCAAAGAACATGAAAATAACAAAACCATTTTGGGTAGCTAATATTATCCTCTTTACTATAGCTTTGAGCTATTAAGACGGATATAAATTTAAATACATTAGAAGCACCAATAATTACTCTTCGAATTTTAAACGATAAACTTTGCGAAGATAAATTGTGTGTATTCCCAGTTATATAAGTTCTTAGTTGCCACATCTTGGCCTAGTGTCTGTAACTGACTCAGTTGTCATACAACGCTTTCTTGATGCGTGATGCATAGTCAAAGCGAAAGCAGGCAGATCTAATTACAAACAGAATGCCACACAAAAATTCCTTTGTTGGCAGTAATACATCATCCAACTCCGTTGTGTGATGTACCTTCTGCATTTCTAGTTTAAATGTTTTAGATTTCTTGAAAGGCAAAGCGACAAGGGGAAGATGTAGCCCAGCGTAGAGCCGGCAACTACCGTCATGTATTTTTGATTTCCAAGTGTTAAAAAACAAAAAATGTTTTTCCTGTTCTTCAGTAAGAGGAAGGACTCGCTCTCTGTTAATGAACGAGGATAGACGCACGTTGATTTAGGGCGTAATCAGTGGTAGCCATTTTGGGTGGGGAGAAAAAGTACAAAATACTGTATGTTTGATGTGTGTAGAAGAAGTAAAACATTCGTATTTCACCAGCGAAAAATTGAGTTATTATTCCAAGTAGTACTGTAATACATAAAAATCCAAGAAGCCCACCTCTGTACTTTGGAGCTACTACAAAGATCTGATTACAAAAGGAATGATGGACAAGGACAAGATTTTGTAGGCCGATACGGCGATTGGACATAGTATTATTAATTGGTAAGCAAAAAACTACAACAAGAGAAAAACTATTTCGTTAATCTGGAACTAACGTAGAAAGATTCTGTACCCATTACAGGTATAGCTCAGCTTATTGTGCTTGTTCGACTCGTCGTAAAATTAATCTATTTATTTTCATATATCTTAACATTTATTATTATTATATGTTTTTTATTATATTATAAAGTGGCGACAAGTGACAGGCACGATACATGGTGTGCAAAACTGTGATTACTAGTATTGTTAAGATATGAATATACATGTCTGTTAATAATTACATTATGTTTCATGTACTCTGATGATATGATGGAATCGATGATGTAACACTGGAAAAATACTAACTGAATAAAAAGAAAATAGATAAATTAGACGGAAGAAGACAACAATACCAATAGTGGACAACTAAAAGTACCATAGGGGGAAGTATCAGTTACAAGAGAACAATAAAATAGTACTGTGCAATGCATGTAGAAAGTGCGTGCCTAGTAGACCTATTAGAAAATCCAAGCACCTATTTCCTAAAAGCCAGAACCCAAAGCTTCAGAGGATAACGCAATTACTATCAAGTAGAGAGAATGACATTTCTTTATCAGTACAAAAAGCACATTGAGTGAACAACAATTGAGATTACAATTACGTATAGCTGTACATGCATTCTGTCGCACGAGAAATAGAGCGGAAGTAAAATCTAGATAGAGAAAATATTAATTTTGGTAACTGCTGAAGTGTAAAGATTTCTGTAATGGATGGACAAAACAATAAGGAAATATCATGTCAAAATCAAAATGCCAATGTAGTAGACTTACATTTGCAAAACGCAACAATGCATGGTTAGGAACTGTCAAGTGGTGATTATTTGGATGCTGCGAGCGACCTACCATTGTTGCATTCGACGTCTGTGAATATGGAAGGAACATTTCACTACAAGCAATAAGATGATTACAGTAGACGAAATTAATGACACCTCAAGGCAAAGAAATATTTTAAGTGAAAGTAGTATGCGTAGTACAGACGCAGATTCTGACAGGCGTAGGCCAGAAGGGACTAGGGAAGATACGCAAGCCTTGTTTCGAGCCTTAACAGGAATACAAACAGACATGAACGCAATGAAAACAGACATGACTTGAAAAATATCGGGTTTAGAGACCAATTTGAATAGGTAGATTCTAAAACGACGAGTTTAGAAACAATACAAGCCGACATTACCACAGTAAAGTCCGAGATCAGGAAGGTAAATACAAACATGATAAACATATCAGGCGAAGTAAAAAAATTGCGCACAAAACTCAATAATCTGGATACGACGTTCACAATGAAGATTTCGCAAAACTCCACGGTGTTGGGAAGAAAAATTAACGGACAGTACAAACTTCAGTTACGATATGAGTTAGAATTTAAATGCAGAGCGGAAAAAAATTTGAAACACTCTCACGCACTTGTGGACAGGAACTATCCGGAATCTGAGAAACTCAGGATAGTTTGCAGGTAATGCGAAAGAATACGCAGGTTAACATAGATAATGTACAATCAGAATTAGCGAAGTTGCATTCGTTCTGTGACGACTTATCAGAATATGTAGAGAAAATCAAAGTGTAGATAGGATTAATTAAGTCAGAACATAACAGAATCAACTCAGACATTGTGCAATTTTATGAAACTGTAGACGATAATACAAAAGATGAAAACACAACGTTCGCGGAAAAACTGCGTACGTGAACAGCATAGCTACGTGGAAGCGGTAAAGGAAGTAATGGGGGACAAGGAAGAAGAAATTTTAAAATACGTAGAACATGATATTAAACAGTTAGAACAAAGATTAACGGACGAAATAGATGGCAAAAAAGCAAGCTATGGGCAAAACAATTATGAGAAAGATATGTCGTAAAAGCATGTAAATGCTGTTCCATCCTGCTGGGCAGCGTTGTTAATGGACTAGAGTTTAATAAAACACCTGCAGTTTCCTGTATTTTCAAATGATACAAAGCGAACGCACCCGGTAGTGTTTGTCCAAGCCTTTAGGAATGTACTGCCTAGGAATTGGACAGAAGCTCAAAAGATCAAATATGTGGAAGGACACAGAAAGCGACGCCCTTTTATGGGCTACATAGAAGTCGGAACTCTGCGAGATATATCATCAATTTGAGAATGCATTTTTAGGTAAATACTGGTCAACAGCTATCCAGAAAACATTAATACGAGAGGTATTTAACCCATCATAATATCACCCAAAATTCCGGGGGCTAAGAAACTATTTTGAAACATTTGTAAACAAGAACCGCTACTGGAATCATCCGATATCTCATGTCGATGTATTGGAAATCTTAAACAAGTTGCCTGCAAATGGTAGGGAAAAATTAGTGACCATTCCCGAATATGATATCGAGTATTTTCTCTCAGTGCTCGACTCAGTAGATCTTATTCATGAGGATGGGCAAGCCATGAATAATTATCATAACGGTAATAAACACAACCCTAATTGGAGGAACAACTATGATAACGGCAATGGCTATGGGAACTATAATAGTCGTGTGCATATGAATGAATGGCATCCTTATGCACTGTCGCGCCACAACAGAAATCCGTACAATTGGTTTACCTATCAGCCACAGCGTGACCGAAGGTACGAAAACAAATATCATATCCAATGGTATGGCAACGGGAAGGACAGGAGAAATTCGAGAGAAAACTTTGATACTAGGAGACAAGGAAATGCAAATTACCAGGATCGGAATGTGGAACACAGGGATCTGAGAGAGAACATGCAGCCTGTACAGTCAAACCGAAACAACCGGGACACGAACTGCCGAGCACTCAAACTTATGGTGAACATAGTAGAAATGACGGCAGAAAATGAAACATTATCTTTACTGCCCCCAGGAAATAATAATCTAGTTTGACTAGAGGAAGGAGGTAATAAACAGTCAGTGTGCCACAGAAATAATATTAGAAACACAAACACTAACACGAACAGAAATAGAAAAGAGGAAGTAGACACTGAAATAAGCTTACACGTACAGCACATCCGTAATCTATTTTTAAGGTATGATAAGGAAGCAGATATGAAAGATTTGTTCACTGAAGAGAAAGAAACAACATGAAAGGTAAGTGAAATTATTGAACCAACAATAAAGGTAAAGTGGGAAACATAAATGTACCAGTTGTTTTGGATACTGGCGTGTCAACAAGCCTGATGTCAAACATCTTGTTTAAAGAGATAACGCTGGAAGTAAATGTACCTAAGCTATCCGTAAAGAACTGTAAGATGGTAAAGGCGATGGAAAGTAATTCTAAAGTTATAAGAATACAGGCCAGCACACCCATTAGCATATGTGGTATAGGTTTGTAGTGTACTTTCTTGTTGGTAGACAAACTTATAATGAACTGTTTATTATTATTTTCCTGTATACTTGGTATGAACGTGATCAGAAAGTAGGTGGTTTGTCGTCCTTTGACGAATAAACCGACTGGCGCTCGGTTCTTCTCCACCTAAGGGGTACAAAATGTATATTTCCGGAACCCTCTCCCTCTTCTACTATCCAGTTTAGCCAATAAGGAATGTTCAACTTTCCTCTATTATCTAACATCCAAAGAATGAAATGCAGCCTAGTGAATAAAAATTTTCCTTGTATTTTGATATTGTACTTTCTCAAGACTTAAATATCTATAGAAGCAATGGAAACCATTCGATATTACTTAAGGAAACACGGACTACACAACAATAACTAAAACAACTATACATAATACTGAACGAATGAAAACCATTAGATGACGAAGTTATACTACATCAGGCTCAAAACAGAGTAATGGAAAAGGAAGGAATTCACAGCGCACGAGATTTAAGTGAGAGTCACAAGCGATGAAATGTAGTGAGACACGCAGCACCACTTAAAGCTGAGCGTATATTAACAAGTTTTTCTGAAGCGGCTAACAGCTGATCGTAGGGGCAGAGTATGCAAAATTCCAATCTAAGTTCAGTGTCACTTAAGGACAGTCGGCTGCAGCTGACATTCACAAAGACACACTGCGCACCGCGACGGAAACCATTTTACAATTTAAGTGAATCAGAATCCACGGCGCACGGCGAACTGGACAAAGCAGAAGCGATATAATCAGCTGAGTACAGCAACGTAAATCAGTTAACAAAAAAAACAGATACCTTTATTCCCAAGTCGGAGACTATACTGTAAAGAGCACTAATTTTAAGAGTATATCATTAGGTTAAGCATATTTAGTTTTAAAAAAGGAACACATCGACGCAAGTAAACTATAAGGAGCGTAGAATACGCAAAATTTGTGAACTTAACATAGGCTATTGAATGTAAATAGTTACAAAAAAGTATAAGAATTAAAATTAGAAGAGAATATAAACAAGAAATGACCTATCCGAATATATACAACAGAATTAACACAAGTCAGAAAGTGAAGTAATAATATGGACACTTAAAAGAACGCGATTTGCAAATAATAACTAAGCGACTTACATACAGCACGCAGGTAAGCGGCGATGAGAAAAATGGAATGAAATATACGCACAGAAAAATGTGTGTTACTGAGACGTAAACAATATGATAACATATCGTCACAAGATATAGCGAGAGGAGCACTTGTGCACTTATAGAACTGCACTTCTTTTCAGACAACATTATAAGTAGTGACCTTAACGTCCAGGGAGAATACATACCCACAAATTTGCAATTGTAGAACGCACTTATGTTAGTTGCTATTAATTATATGGTAAATTATATTAAAGCATAAAAATCAAAATAAAACGGTGAATATGAATCGTACAACAAGTGGGAGGTAAGCTAACTAATACGAAAACCAACCAATACGCACACAACGTAATTACATTAATTTTAACAAAATAATTCAGGTAAGTGCTGTATGTTTAAAAGGCAATATGGAGAAATAAATGAAATTTCATTGCTGGATAATACTTGGAAGTAGAGAGAGCGTGAAAGATTTTGGATTTACCTGTAGGTATTAATTGGTTAATCTACGTTTGTGCTGACATATTATACTGGAGTGAAGTTAGGAAGAGGATGAAAGTGTATTACAGCAATATGAGTTTATTTGTATTTGTGGAAAGAAATAAATAGGGCGGTGGCTCCAATGTGAGGACACCATATGTAATGTGTGGATAGAAATGAATATTTATGTGGAAGTTTTTTAATTAATGAATTAATCAAATTGCGTGCATAGGGAGTAGCGTCTCATTTGTGTGACTGGATTCGTTATTTCGTCTCAGAGAGGTCACAGTTCGTAGTGATAGACGGGAAATCATCGAGTAGAACGGAAGTAATATCTGGCGTTCCGCAAGATAGTGTTATAGGCCCTCGGCTCTTCCTGATTTACATAAATGATCTAGGTGATAATCTGAGCAGCCCCCTTAGATTGTCTGCAGATGACGCTGTAATTTACCGTCTAGTAAAATCATAAGACGATCAATTCCAATAACAAAATAGTCTAGAGAGAATTTCTATATGGTGCGAAAAGTGGTAATTGGTACTATACAAAGAAAAGTGCGAGGTCATCCACATAGGTACTAAAGGAAATCCGATTATTTTTGGGTATACGATAAATCTCACAAATCTAAGGGCTATCAATTCGACTTAATACGTAGGAATTACAATTACGAGCAACTTAAATTGGAAAGACCATAGAGATAATATTGTGGGGAAGGCGAAACAAAGACTGCGCTTTGTTGGCAGAACACTTAGAAGATGCGACAAATCCACTAAAGAGACAGCCTACATTACACTTTTCCTTCCTCTGCTGGAATATCGCTGGGCGGTGTGGGATACTTACCACGTGGGATTGACGGAGGACATCGGAAAAGTGCAAAGAGGAGCAGCTCGTTTCGTGTTATCGCACAAAAAGGGTGAGAGTGTCACTTATATGATACGCTTGTTGGGGTGACAGTCACTGAAACAAAGGCGGTTTTCTTTGCCGCGAGATCTATTTACGAAATCCCAGTCAACAACTTTCTCTTGCGAATGCGAAAATATTTTGTTGACACCCACCTACGTAGGGAGAAATGATCATCATAATAAAATAAGAGAAATCAGAGCTCGAAAGGAAATATTTAGGTGTTCCTTTCTCCCACGCACCTTTAGAGAGTGGAATGGTAGAGAAGTAGTATGAAAACGATTCAATGAACCCTTTGCCAGGCACTTAAGTGTGAATTGCAGAGTAACCATGTAGATGTTCCGGGTGATCAAAAAGTCAGTATAAATTTGAAAACTTAATTAACCACGGAATAATGTAGATAGAGAGGTAAAAATTGACACACGTGCTTGGAATGACATGGGGTTTTATTAGAACAAAAAAAAAGAAAGTTCACAAAATGTCCGCCAGATGGCGCTGGACAGCAAAACTGCTATCGTGACGGGTGAGAGGTACGCCGATATGTTACAGAATCGCATCATCCCCAGCCTGGCTGGCAGGCCGCGGCGGTCTAGCGGTTCTAGGCGCTCAGTCCGGAACCGCCTGACGGCTACGGTCGCAGGTTCGAATCCTGCCTCGGGCATGGATGTGTGTGATGTCCTTAGGTTAGTTAGGTTTACGTAGTTCTAAGTTCTAGGGGACTGATGACCACAGATGTTAAGTCCCATAGTGCTCAGAGCCATTTGCACCATTTTTGAACCAACCTTGCTGATAAACACCTGCTGGAACGTACGATGTTATGTGCAGGATGGCGCTCCACCACATATTGCTAGACGCATGAAAGACCTCTTGCGCGCGTCGTTTGGTGATGATGGTGTGTTCAGCCGCCACTTTCGTCTTGCTTGGCCTCCCAGGTCCCCAGACCTCAGTCCGTGCGATTATTGCTTTGGGGTTACCTGAAGTCGCAAGTGTATCGTGATCGATCGACATCTCTAGGGATGCTGAAAGACAACATCCGACGCCAATGCCTCACCATAACTCCGGACATGTTTTACAGTGCTGTTCACAAAATTATTCCTCGACTAGAGCTATTGTTGAGGAATGATGGTGGACATTTCCTGTAAAGAACATCATCTTTGCTTTGTCTTATTTTGTTATGCTAATTATTGCTATTCTGATCACATGAAGCGCCATCTGTCGGACATTTTTTGAACTTTTGTATTTTGTTTTTTTTTTTTTGTTCTAATAAAACCCCATGTCATTCCAAGCATGTGTGTCAGTTTGTACCTCTCTATCTACATTATTCGGTGATTTATTCAGTTTTCAAATTTATACTGACTTTTTGATCACCCGGTAGATGTGTACGCTGATGAATATAAAGATGAATATTGCAGGGGTACCTAGGAAAGGGCCACGAAGGCAACGTAAGAAAGATTAGATTGTGTAGTTTTAAGTCTTAGAATGAATGATTGTATGGCTGAGAAACGCAAAGTATGATGATACATGTACAGTAAGTAATTCTGAATACTAACATTTCGAATAAGCAGTGAAGAGTAAAGAGGAGACAGTGAAGTCAATAGTACAAATGTACACAGTACATTTAACGCACACCGCAGCACAGTAATTTGCCACACATACATCAAAATGAAAAACAACTTTGCATGAAAACTACTTTCTCAGCGACTAACTGTAACAGCTTGAGGAAGAATAAGGTGAATGTAAATGAAAGTATGATATATTATTTGAACGAGGTATTAACACAAAATGCAGTGAAACAATATTTTCTACACTGAGTTCTTGACACATGCAGAAGCTAAAGCAGTATATTTAATATAAGCACCTTCTTGTTTAGCTGGAATGACTTACGAGTGGAATTACACATAACAAAAATACAGCAAAATTACCGGTCACACGTTAGGAAGGTAAACATGTATATGTCGTCGCACCAATAAAGCAGATATACAGCTAGAAATATGTGTACATGAATGCGAAATATTAGGACAATTAACAAGCAGTGATGAAGTCACGATTGTCAAGGGATAAAACATTCCCCATATTCGTTCATAAACGAGCACTCGTAAATATTGTAAATAGTATGAAGATTTATCAAATGCCAAGCATAGGATAAGTACACTAACGACGCACTACAAGTAGCAATCCTAGAAGTAGCTTAATATCTGAAGCAGACCCTAGCAAATCCTCTTTTTTCCGTGTTGTGAGTGTTGCTGGAACGTATTTCCTATGTGCAGCTGTGAAGATAAAAATGCGCAGGAGATCGGTCCTGCAAGAGAGGAAAAGAAAATGCAGATATTCAATATTATTGTCAATGTCTACGTGTATGTAAAACGTATGTACTATTGTCAATTTTATGTGGAATTTTATTCGTGAAGGAGAACCATATATGTACATTTGTGAAGTGCAACGTGATGGACGAGTAAAATATTCGCACGTGTGAAGTGATACAAAAACAGTAAGGCTTAATAATAGTGAAAATAAAGGCTGGGGCGTGATAAAGGTAAAGACTATTGTTGTGACTTGGCAAGACAACCAAGCCACTCTGAGGAAGCCGAAAGGCACGCGTTAAGCTCACGCAGGCTGGCGTGAGGTCTGGAACATTTAAGGAACTTAGACTTTAGCAAAAAAGGTCGTAGCTGTTGGAATACTTAACTTTAATCCATAATTGGTGAACATCGGTCTGACGGTACATGCATCACAAGATAAATAGCAAATGATAATGGCGCCTTGCTAGGTCGTAGCAAATGACGTAGCTGAAAGCTATGCTAACTATCGTCTCGGCAAATGAGAGCGTAATTTGTCAGTGAACCATCGCTAGCAAAGTCGGCTGTACAACTGGGGCGAGTGCCAGGAAGTCTCTCTAGACCTGCCGTGTGGCGGCGCTCGGTATGCAATCACTGATAGTGGCGACACGCGGGTCCGACGTATACTAACGGACCGCGGCCGATTTAAAGGTTACCACCTAGCAAGTGTGGTGTCTGGCGGTGACACCACAACTATAGTCTAGCGAAGTGAAAACAGTGAGTGTGATGCGAGTGCGACGGAGAAATCGGAGGAAATCCGTTAACCATTAACTGATGAGTGAGGACCGCCGAACTACAATGGACAACGGAAGATAATGCCGAGTCGTGCAGTGCGGCCCTTACCTTCAATTTCACTGGCCGAAAAGATAAGAGATAAGGTACCAGTGTTCTTCAGGTTGAGCGCTGGAGCTGAATACGACGTATCCAGTCTCCGGACTGGAACGCGTACACAACACCGACCCTATAAAACCTGGAGCGACATTACTACGGATTCGCGTGCAGTGCTGCTGCTCACGTGGCGCTTGGGTCTCTGCGACGGGCGCGTTAAACAATAAGCTGTTGTTGGCGACAAGTATAGCGAACAATGAGATAGCGTGTGCTGGAAGGACACCTTCTCAGAATTACCAGTGAACCGAAAGGAAATTAGAAAAACTATTTTTAAAACATGGTTTAAGAAATTTAAAATTTTCCGCCTCTCACACCATACAGATTAACAAATGTAGGGATAAATAACAGACTAAGACAACAGCACAGCATGGACGTGCAATTGTGTAATATAAATATTTGTGGATGTATTTATGTGTATCAATTTTCAGTGCACAAAGAAATGAAACTTTGTAAATATACTTGTAGTGGCATAAGGGTATTAAAACTGAATTGACTTGCACCAAGTGACCAGATTATGAGCGCCAATGTAAATAAGGCTACTGTGTACCGTCTCGCTAAATCATGAGACTTATTTCCGACAGTGTGCAGTAGGTGGGCATTTGTGATGTACCTCTTGCATGTCTTGTTTTTATGTTTTCGATTTCTTCAAAAGCAAAGACAAAAGATCAAGCGATAGCCCAGCGTAGGGCCTGCGTGTACCTTCATGTATTTTTTATTTACAAAAGTTAAAAAACAAAAAATGTTCTTCCTCGGTGAGAGGAAGGCCTCGCTCTCTGTTAATGAACGTAGGTAGACGCACGTTAATTTAGAATGCAATCAGCGGTAGCCATTTTGGGTTGAGAGAATAAGTAAAAAAGTATGTATTTTTATGTGTGTAGAAGAAGTAATACATTCGTATTTCACCAGTGAAAAATTGAATTATTATTCCGAGTAGTACTGTAATATATAAAAATCTTTGTACTTTGGAGCTACTACGAAGATCCGATTACAAAAGGAATAATGGACACGGGCAAGATTTTTTAGGTGGATTTGGCGATCGGACGTAGTATTATTAATAGTTAAGCATAAAACTACAACAAGAGAAAGAATATTTCGTTAATATGGAACTAACATAGAAAGCTTCTTTACCCATTACAGGTATAGCTCATCTGATTGTACCTGTCCGACTCGCCGAAAAATTAGACTATTTAATTCCATGTATCTTAACATTTATCATTATTATATATTTTTTATTGTATTACAGTCGCTGCATAAAACAGCTACAGGGAGGACATCCGCAGATGCTGGAAAAAATTGGTTAGATGCGAGTAGGACTAGCCCTCTGAGGGTTCCGTACAAACTTAATTATGTATATCGTTTTCCATTCTGGGAAACGAGAATATCGACGATTTTTGCCTGTTATCCACACTGGTACAGGCAAGATATCCGTCGTTGGAATTCTGAGCCTTTTGAGGATTCTTTTGATTTTGTGTTGTAAATAGGGTAAAAAACGACTAAAGAAATATGTTTTTGTGGGTTTATCATTTACTTGTGCTGCGAAACGTTACTTCTCGCCAAATATCATGATTCTAGGTAGATGCGGAGTACCTTACAGGTTTTAACGAGTATGTTGGTCACTGACAAAAAATGTGACCTAGAAGGTCGTATCTTTTGATTGCATTGACTTATAGGCTTACTTCTTTTTACATTACAGGCTGCAAATAAATTTCAGTTTCGTAGGTCTACCCATTCTGGAGGGAAAGTGGTCTTAACGGACGGACAGACACACAGTCGGACAATCATGGACAAAAAAAACTTTTTTCGTTTGATGTAATTACAGATAAACACTTCTCCAATTTTTTGCGTTACTTGTATTTTAAATTCTTGCTTCCTGCCAAATTTCAGGACCTATGTGGGTGGAAAGTATCCTATAGGTTTTTATGAGTGAGATTGCGAGTATCTAAACTTGTGACATAAACGGCCATATTTTTTATTAGATCGATTTATAAGCTTAAGTTTTCAAAATCGGCAAGGGAGCATATATCTTAGTGTGTGACACAAACCTCAACTTGATAAGGATACCCGTTCCTGAGAAAAAAGGATGTCTCAGCAGACGGACAATTAGACAGTCGAACAACAAATGTAAAAGAAAGACAAAAATATGTAACATAAATGGCCGCACCTCTTGACTGAATGAGAAAACATCCAGGTACTCGTGCAGTGCTGCAGAACACCGTATCATATGCTAATCTACCTCGAGTTCACTCACAATGTACTTTTTAGCACTTGAAGAGCAGAATAACAACGAAGAACATTATATCAGATTAGATAAAGGTGTTATTGAGGGAGAAATGGCCCTCGTCACAAGGTCATTGTTGAGCTTTGTATAAATGATAGCCACATCAGGTAGAATTCCAAGTATTCACCATGATTTCCCTGATTTTCTGCTTGTTCTTGCTTTCCGCCAGCCAGTGCTACGGTAAGAGCTGAAACAGCCGTGAATTTTGTGTAACAACAATATTGCACTTCACAAATGTCGAAAAACAGTTGTATCTCATCATTTTGTTAATATAGGCAGATTAAAAAAATTTTATACACGAAAATGAACTGAAGCTTGAGTTAATATTCATTTATAAGTCTTCGTCTCCATAATGTCGATACAGACAATGAAAATATATGTGTTGTATGTCTTTATTGCAACTGTGCTTTATAACTACAGCGTTCTTTCCATGGCATTTCCATAGTGATATTTTCAGTTTTTAAATGATATATTCCTGTAAAAAAACACAGGATTAAGGGGAATAACGGTTTACACGTCTCTTTCCGTCGAAATTTGGAATGAAACTTAATACAAACTTATTGTTGTTTGACTGCAGTTCTGATGATAGACTCTTGTTACAGTTATGTCAGATCACATCAGGATTTATTCGCTTTATACTTAAAGTTTACTCATGTGAGAAATTTAAGCGCCGTGTCCCAAACCTTTTTATCTGGAGTCAACGAAGTCACTGCATGCTGGCTTATTCATAAGCAAAACTTGTTTCATGGTGCTAAGCGCCAACTCAAATGAATCACACTACTCGTTCAAATTATCATGTAATGCTGTTCTATCAAGATAGACTAACTTTTTTGGAGGTTCCTTTCGAAGAATCTTTTATTTATCCGTTAATCAACGTTCTTTAAGCCATGAAACTCCCACACTCAATTTGTACTGCCCTCTACTGTAAACAATAAATTTTCACGCGTATGCCATCTACTTGCTGATGCCATGTACTGCGCAAAGCACTGCGAGTATTTTTCAGTTCTTAATTAGCTCTTGTTAGTTGTTTTGTCTCAACGCACAGTGCAGTTCTCCGACTAATGAACTAAAAGATTCCTAAGACTTTACGTGTTTCCAAAAATTTTTATACACGCGTCTCACGCAGGACATTTCTTCTCTCCTTTCGCTTAGAATAATTTTGTTAAATATAGCTGCGCAGCTGGGAATATTTCACCTCTTTCGTTTATAAATGTCATCATTCATGTAAAGATTTTAAATTTAAGTGATTTTTGGAAGCTAGTTGTCGACCGTTCTCTGCGTGGCAAAGGGTGGC
The DNA here is from genome assembly GCF_023864275.1 of Schistocerca cancellata. NCBI lineage: Eukaryota > Metazoa > Arthropoda > Insecta > Orthoptera > Acrididae > Schistocerca > Schistocerca cancellata. Next base: position 522,820,862 of record NC_064630.1, on the reverse strand, counting down.
ACAAAAGTTTCTTTCCGTTTGTTTTACAGCTGGAATGTGGGAAGAATGATAGCTCTTAGTTCTCACTGGGTGCTGTTAGTCTATCTTCGCACTGTGTATAGGACGTCCATGATTATTCGTAGACTCCCTACTGGAAGCTTTGTCTTGATATTTGCTACAAAGGAAATGCAGCCTACCTTTATTCAAAAAGAGTTTTAATAATTTATGTTACATCATCTCCTCATTCAGTCCCAAGGAATCTGATGTAACTATTGACGTTGCCCTACCGTACCCCATATGGGTCGTACAAGCATCCATTAGCAGAGTCTGTGGAACACGAATTACCATGTTCTAGTATTCTACTAGTCAATCTAAACCAGCCATTCGTTGTTTTTCGAACATATCCTTTGTCACAGTTCCAGAATACACATCAACATCCGATGCCACGCCTAGATAAGCTTATCGCTAGGAAGTGTGACGTAAGGTGTTGCTTTTATCAGTACTTGCAGGGACTTATAACTCTCCCGTGAGTCAACAGCATCTATTTATTTAATACGAGGCAGCAGCATATGACTTTATTCGAGGCAACAGCATGTTACACACAGCCATGCCTTACTGTTTCTGAACATGCACAACGAGAATGAGATGTATAATTTTAATAAAATTTTTATTAGGTTTAGGTTTAAGTTTATGTTCCATTGGGTGCGGGAGGTCCGACTCCTGGGGAGGTGGGTGGGTTTTTTATTATTATATTGTCTAACAATAATGATGTATAGATTTAAAAACAATACTGCACATTGATAAAACAATACTGCACATTGATCTTGCCTTACTGGCACCTGTAGACACGGATGACTAGCTGTAACTCAATACTTCCGCAATCGACGGCTATTGCATTATTACGTTTGATAACGTCATAACTTTAAATTTCTCTCCAGTAACAGCTAGTTGCCAGTCCTTACGTTACCACGGTATTTTGAAAGTATCTGCCAGCAATCATTACAATTTTATCGGAGAAAGTTACTTTACAGGTAACTGAATCATATGAAAAACTGCATAGTTTGGAGCTAATACCATCCCCGAATACGGGTAACGAGTAATACTTAACCTGTATTTGGTTTGACAGTAGGAAACACATATGATGCAAAATATAGCTGGTACTTTCACAGTCCAACTGTGAAGGCAAGTTTCGTTTTCACGAGAGTCGAATCCAGTCTGTACTACCTGAACGAGCGAATGCTTTTTAACGGGATAAATTTTTTTACAAACTTTAAATCTGCAGAAGTTAATTTAAGGTAACAATACTTCCAACGACCAAGAAAGACATCCGATGACTAAGGGGAAGAAATATGAATTTCATTTTAAGAAAACTCAACAGTTTTTTAATCCACAGCAAGTCGAAAAACATTTAACGAAAGCGGTTTCAATTTCATTTCCTTTTAGTATGTTGATAATTTTGCAACACGGCTTTGAGCATCTTGGGTTGTTTCATAGCAAGTTAAGTAAGAATTACACTTGATTTTTCCACATGTGAAGAATATGGAACACAACGAACAAAACACACATAACTTTTAGTTAAAATTACGACGTACTAAAATAATTCACCAAAAACCGTGACAACTGTGTAAGAAACAGGACATGATTTAATTTTCCGTCCTGAGAACTTACTAATAACTGATTTGGTCAATAACATTACTGGTTATTGCGATTACATACCAAGTCAACATTGCAGGTTTGGGGTAGAAGTTAACGGAATGAATTCGTGAGAAGAACTGTAGTACGCTTACCTAAAGTAATAAGAAGTAAAGGACCTAGCTTCAAATTCTCGTTGCTGGAAGAATCAATGATTGTTAAATAAATTATATTTATTTAGGTTTATTCATTAGCTGCTCACACAGTGGAGGTTTGTATTGCAAGCTTTTATGTCTTTACTGATGTTTGACGATGTATACTGAACAGCATCTTTTCATAAAAGTTATAATTTCGGCTCATCTTCTTGATCTGTTTCAGGTTTCTTCCTTCCATCTTGTCTGTGAACCTTACCTTTTTTCTTATCTACATCTACATTTACACTCCGCAAATACTTTTGGTGGGGAGGTACCCTGTGTAACTGTGCCACTTGCCCCTGTTGCTGTTCCAGTCACCCATTGTTAGTGTGAGGAAAGATAGCTGGTAACGCTCTGCGTGTTGTCGAATATCGTTAATGTCAAGGTCTTTACGCGAGATATACGTAGGGGGATGCTATATATGAGTCGGCTCTTCCAGGAACGTACGCCCTAGAAACTTTAACAGTAAACCACTCGTGATACAGAAAGTCGGTCTTGACGTGTGTCCTCCTGGATTTGTCTGAGGACCTCTGCAACGCTTTTAGTCTTAACAAGTGAAACTGTAACGAAACGTGCTGATATTTTACTGGGTTTTCTCGAAGAGACCCCACTGGTGCGGATACCGTACTGACTCTGCGAATGATTCAAATAGCTCTAATCACTATGGGACTTAACATCTGAGGTCATCAGTCCCCTAGACTTAGAACTACTTAAACCTAACTAAGGACATCACACACATCCATGCCCGGGGCAGGATTCGAACCTGCGACCGCAGCAGCAGCAGCGCGGTTCCGGACTGAAGCGCCTAGAACCGCTTGGCCACAACGGCCAGGGACTGACTCTGCAGTCTTCTCTGTTGATGAATTACGTTTCCTGAAGATTCTTCCAAAGAATCTCAGACTGGCGTCTGCCTTACCCGTGGTTAATGTTATGTGGTCGTTCCGTATGCATACTCCTAGGTCTTCCACGGGGGTAACTGCTTCCAGTGACTGATCTGCGTTCGTGTAGTTACATGATACAGAGTCTTCCTTTTTGTGTGTACTCAGAACTTTCCATTTTTTGTTGTGCTACTGCTTGCACCAAACGTCAGTCCTCTCCATGTCTCCTGCATTTCATTACAAACTTCCAGCGTTGCAACTCCTCTGTAAACAATACCAACATCCGCGCCTGATGGAAGTTCTGACGTTATCCGCTAGGTCAGTTAGATACTGTATATTGTGAGAAGTAATGCTCTTGTAGCACTCTGTTGGGGGTTCGCCCGAAGGTACTTTAACGACGAAAATGACGGGAAGTTATCTGTTTGCTCGAAACTCTTAAGTCCAGGCTCACAGCTGTTCTGGTATTCCGTACGCTCGTATTCTGCTCATTAGGTGGCATTGTGGAATTGTATCGAACGTTTTCCGGAAGTCAAGGAACTCGGCATCAAACTGAGTGCCTCTGTCTACCGCTCTCTGGGTCTCGTGGACGAACAGAGCGAGTTGGGTTTCACACGATCGTTATTTTCTAAGCCCGTGTTGATTACTGCGAGGGAGATCCTCGGTCTCCAGAAAAGTCATAATAACCAAGCTTAAAATATAATTCAAAATTCGACAGTGTGCTGATGTCAGCAATATAAGGCTTCAGTAGTGACCGTCTTTTAGATGATTCTTTTTGAAAACATGAATGACCTGAGCTTTTCTGCAATCACCAAGAACACTTCGTTCATACAGAGACCTACTATACAGGGGTCCATTGATCGTGACCACGCCAAATATCTCACGAAATAAGCGTCAAACGAAAAATCTACAAAGGACGAAACTTGTCTAGCTTGAAGGGGGAAACCAGATGGCGCTATGGTTGGCCCGCTAGATGGCACTGCCATAGGTCAAACGGATATCAACTGCGGTTTGTTTTTTTTAAATAGGAACCCCCATTTTTATTATATATTCGTGTAGTACGCAAAGAAATATGAATTCTTTAGTTGGACCACTTGTTTTCGCTCTGTGATAGATGGCACTGTAATAGTCACAAACAAATGGCTCACAATTTTAGAGAAACAGCTGGTAACATGTAGGTTTCTTAAATTAAAATACAGAACGTAGGGACGTTTGAACATTTTATTTCGGTTGTTCCAATGTGATACATGTACCTTTGTGAACTTATCAAATCTGAGAACCCATGCTGTTACAGCGTGAATACCTGTAAATTAATGCAATAAATTAATGCAATAAATGCTTAAAATGATGTCCGTCAACCTCAATGCATTTGGCAATACGTGTAACGACATTCCTCTCAACAGCGAGTACCTCGCACATGCATTGAAAGTGCGCTAAAGCATGTTGTAAGGCGTTGTCGGTGGATCACGATTGCAAATATCCTTCAACTTTCCCCACAGAACGAAATCTGGGGACGTCAGATCCAGTGAACGTGTGGGCCATGGTATGGTGCTTCGACGACCAATCCACCTGTCATGAAATATGCTATTCAGTACCGCTTCAAGCACACTCGAGCTATGTGCCGGACATCCATCATGTTGGAAGTACATCGCCATTCTGTCATGCAGTGAAACCTCTTGTAGTAACATCGGTAGAACATTACGTAGGAAATCAGCATACATTAAGCCATTTATATTGCCATCGATAAAATTATCCTTACTCCCATAATGCCGCACCATACATGAACACGCCAAGGTCGCTGATGTTCCACTTGTCGCAGACATCGTGGATTTTCCGTTGCGCAATAGTGCTTATTATGCCGGTTTACGTTACCGCTGTTGGTGAATGACGCTTCGTCGCTAAATAGAACACGTACAAAAAATCTGTCATCGTCCCGTAATTTCTCTTGTGCCCAGTGGCCGAACTGTACACGACGTTCAAAGTCGTCGCCATGCAATTCCTGGTGCATAGAAGTATGGTACGGGTGCAATCGATGTTGACGTAGCATTCTCAACACCGACGTTTTTGAGATTCCCGATTCTCGCGCAATTTGTCTGCTACTGACGTGCGGATTAGCCGCGACAGCAGCTAAAACACCTACTTCGGCATCATCATTTGTTGTAGGTCGTGGTTGACATTTCACATGTGGCTGAACACTTTCTGTTTCCTTAAATAACGTAACTATCCAGCGAACTCTCCGGACACTTCGATGATGTCCAAGATACCGAGCAGCATACATAACACACGCCCGTTGGGCACTTAGTTCACAATAGCTATACATCAACACGATATCCACCTTTTCCGCAATTGGTAAACGGTCCATTTTAACACGAGTTATGCATCAGGAAGCAAATACCGCCCGCACTGGCGGAATGTTACGTGATACCACGTGCGTATACGTTTGTGACTATTACAACGCCATCTGTCACAAAGCGAAAAATGTTGTCCAACTAAAACATTCATATTTCCTTGCGTGCTACACGAATATGTAATAAAAAATGGCGGGTCCTATGTAAAAAAAAACGCAGTTGATATCCGTTTGAACTATGGCAGAGCCATCTAGCGAGCCAACCATAGCGCCATCTGGTTTCCCCCTTCAAGCTAGACGAGTTTCGTTCTTTGTATTTTTTTTCGTTTTATGCTTGTTTCGTAAGATATGTGGACCAGTCACTATCAGTGGACCACCCTGTATACAGCTTCTAAGGAAAGGCCAAGCTCCTTCTCATACTCTGTTTAAAATTGTACCAGTATCACATCAGGTCCACTGACATTCTTCTGTTGAGCCATTTCAGTCCATTTCGTATCTCGTGGCCATTTATATCGATGTCTGTCATTTTGTCGTTCCACCGTCCTTCCTATGTCACCCTCCATCACACATATTCCTACACCTTTTTCCCCTCCGCCGGTGTGCCCCAAGGCTCCGTCCTCTCCCCCCTTCTGTACCTTTTGTACACGGCGGACATGCCGCCGCCGTCACCCCCCGTCCACCTTCTCCAGTTTGCCGATGACACCGCCTTCCTTGCCCTTGTCCCAACCCTACAACGCTCCCAACACCTTCTCCAATCCCATCTTGACCGGTTCACCGCTTGGTGCAACCAGTGGTTGCTCAAGGTCAATCCCTCCAAAACCCAGGCGATCATTGTAGGCAAAACCACCCCTTCCTTCCGCCTCCTTGATTTCTATCTCACCGTCTATGGCCGTCCTATCGCCCTCACTCCCACCCTTAAGTACCTTGGCGTCAGCCTCGACCGTCGCCTCTCCTGGACTCCCCATCTCCAGACAATCCAAGCCAAGGCACGTTCCCGACTCCGTCTCCTCAAGGTCCTTTCCAGCCGCACGTGGGGTCTGGACCCCTCCACAATCCTCCACACCTATAAATCCCTCATCCGCCCTATCCTTTGTTACACCCATCCAGCCTGGATCTCCGCCCCCCCCTCCTTTTTATAAATCCCTCCAAATCCTTGAACGCCATGCTCTCCGCCTTGCCTATCGCATCCGTCTCCCCTCCCCCACACGGATCCTGTATGATCTCATCCCCTTCCCCCACCTCCTCCTTTTCCTTGAAAGGATACGGATCCTGTACACCTCCCGTAAACTTGATCCTCCTCACCCACTCGTATCCCCGATCCTCTCCCATCCCCACCCGCTGCCGCGCCTGTATTCACATGTCCCACCCGGTCTCCATCTCTCCACCCTCCTTACCCTCTCCCAAGGTGGCTTCCGCCAGCTCCCCCTCCCTGATGATGTCCTCGTCCCCTCCATCTACCTCTCCTATCAACTTTGACCCTGCCCCACCCCCTACTTCCGGTGTCCTTTCCTTTCGGCACTCTCCTACCCTTCTCTTCTCTTCCCTTCTCTTTCCTTTTCCCCCATCCCCTCCTTCCACCCCTCTTCCCCCAGGCTTCCCCTCCCCCTTCCTCCCTCCCCCCTATCTCCCCTGCCAGTGGCATCTCTGCTCTCTCCTCTCCCACTCCCCTTCCTCCACCTCCTCTCTTGGCAGGTCCCCGGACTCGACACGCATAGTGAACATTTGCACGCCGGAGATCATCGCCTTCTGTGTCTCGTGTCTGTGACATCGTTTAGTGCTTTTAGTGTCCGCCGTCCCGCTACTATGTTCACTTGTGCCGTCGGATTCATCAGTGTTCTGTGCGCCGTGTCAACGTGTTTTCAGTGTTGTTCTCGTCACGTGTGAACGACTCCGTGTTTTTTGTGCCTCTGTGACCTCTCTCTTTTGCCCGTCACTATGTTCATTATCATTCTCCGTTCTTATACTATTGTCAACACTATGGCTGAAGAGCGGCGTAGTGTGCTGCTGCCAGCCTACCTGATTTGTACAGGTATTAAAATAACAATAAAGTAAAAAAAAAATTTGTCGTTCCACCCCCTGGTTGCTTCTCCCCTCTCCCATCCCCACCCCCTGCCACGTGTTGTGTCCCCCCTACCCTCCATCTCTACACCCTTCATCTCCTTTCCCAAGGTGGCTTCCATCAACTCCCCCTCCCAGATGATGCCCTCTCTCCCCCCATTTGTCCCACATATGAACTCTGATCCTCACTCCCCCTCCTTTCCTCTGTCCTTTTCCCGGGCTCCCTCTCCCCCCTTCCATTCTCTTTTTTTCCCCCACCTACCCTCTCTCTGCCCCCCTTCCCTCCCCCGAGTCCTTTTGCATTTCCCTCCTCTGCCTTTTCCCGTTCCCTCTCGCGTCTGCCCTGCCCCTCTCCCCCCTTATGAGTCCTCTCCCTTCTTTGGTTCCCCGCCTCCTTTCGTTTTTTCCTCTCCTCCGTTTTTGCTTTCCCCCTCATCCTGGTCCCCCCCCCCCCATCTGCCCTTGGCTAGGGAGTGTCATCTTTGTGCCGACATTTTCGTGCAGTGTTTTATGGTGAGTGTTTTATAGTGAGTGTTCAGTGTTGTGTGTCTTTTGGGAAGTGTTGCAAACGGCCATCATACTGTAGCTGGGTGTAATTTTTTATCTCTTTCGAACAGTAACCAGACTGTGGCCATGTTTTTTTAATTATGTGTCTACTATGTTACTTGTCTGATTCCTGTGTATTTTATTAACATTGCCAACCCCTTTGCTTTATGTTTTAACCTTCCACAATTTTCCGCCGTTTTACAATCTAAGTCACCGTTTTATCGCCTGTTTTTCTTGTTTCTTTTCTTCTTACGTTTTTAAAAAGTCTGTCGGCTGTAGAGCAGCGTATTAAGCTGCTGCCAGTCAGCCCCCTGCGGGGGGAATCGAAATTCAATAAAGAAAAAAAAATTGTCGTTCTTGCGACTATATATAGAAGAAACTACATCGCGATCATCCTCTGTGACACAGTTTTGGAAAAGGTTCTTTCAGTCTTGTCGTTCTCCGTTTCAATGCTATGAAGGTCACAGTGCGTCTGGGCTTCGATGCGTTTACTGGTTCTGCCAGACCAAAATTTTCTACAATTTTATGTCATGCCGGTAGATAAAATTTTGCTTTCTAATTCATAGAATGCTTCACGATTGCCCTCATACTCTAAGTTTGGATTTGCTTGGTTTTTGTTTGACTGTGAGGATTTTGCTACGTTTAGATTTGCGGTGAAGCTCCCTTAGCTTTTTCCTTTCTACGAGAGCGTGCTGAAAAATAATGCCTCCGAATTCCTTATTCGGTTCTCAATATCGATTGAGGATCACATGTCGAACATGTAACTCGGTCGATTTTCCCTGATTCGCTGACGCAAATTGCCACACTCAACCGCTAGAAGGCTCAGAACTTTATCGGTTAACAAGCCGGCGTGTAACATAGAGTTCGGGCATAAGTGAGCGCCCTCTCCCTCAGCATGACAACGCCAGGCCACGTACGAGCGCTGTGACATCTGCAATAAGCCGTCGCCTTTGCGTTCACAGTCATCGAGCAACCTGCATAAATTCCCGGATTTGCCCCATCCGATTTTCGTCGGTTTTCTAAAATTAAAACACGTCTTCTGGGACTTAGTTTTGATAGGGATGAAGCGGTACAAGCAGATGTCCAACATTCCTCAGTGGCGGTATCAGCAAACTGGTCTCTCGTTGGTACAAAAGAGTTCGTCGCCAGGGTGACTATGTTGAGAAAGAAATATGAAGACACCAATAATAAAAAACTACAATGTTAACAACTAAATATGTGGACACGAAGAATAAAGGTATAATGTTAACGAAGTTCGTTTAAAAAAAAATCTTAATGCATTTAAACATAAATAATTCGGAGGCATTATTTTTCAGCACAACCTTGTAACACGGTAATCGAACCAGGGTGTGTCTTATCCATCATTCACAACTTTGCTCGGCATGTGATCAAAAGTATTCGGACACTCCCAAAACATACGCTTTTCATCTTAGGTGCATTGTGCAACCACCTGCTGCAAGGTACTCCACATCAGCGACCTCAGTAGCCATTAGACATCGTGAGAGAGCAGGAAGTGGCACTCCGCGGAACTCACGGACTCAGAACGTGGTCGGCTGATTGGATGTCACTTGTGTTATACGCCTGTACGTGAGATTCCCACACTCCTAAACATCTCTAGGTCCACTGTTTACGATTTTATAGTGAAACGAGAAAGCGAACAGACCGACCTGGTCTGTTGACTCACAGAGGCCGCCGACTGTTGAAGAGGATCGTGATAGGCAGTCATTTATCCCGACCATCACACATGAATTCCAAACTGCATCAGCATCCACTGCAAGTACTATGACAGGCGGGAGTTGAGAAAACTTGGATTTCATGGTCTAGCGAGTGCTCATAAGCCACACATCACGCCGGTAAATTCCAAACGACGTCTCGCTTGTTGTAATGAGAGTAAACATTGGACGATTGAACAGTGGAAAATAGTTGTGTACAGTGACAAATCACCGTACACAATGTGGCGATCCGATGGCAGGGTGTGGGTATGGCGAATGTCCGGTGAAAGTCATCTGCCAGCGTGTGTAGTACCAACAGCAAAATTCGAAGGCGGTGGTGTTATGGTGTGGTAGTGTTTTTCATTGAGGGGCTTGCACCCCTTGTTGTTTTACTTGGCACTATCACAGCACAGGACTACGTTGATGCTTTAAGCACCTTCCTGCTTTCCACTGTAGAAGTGCAATTCGGGGATGGTGACTGAATCTTTCAACATGATCGATCACCTATTAATAATGCACGGCCTTTGGGGAGTGGTTACAGGACAGTAACATCCCTGTAATTTCCTGACCTCCAGAGAGTCCTGACCTGAATCCCTTTGGGATGTGTTGGAACGCCGACTTCGTGCCAGGCCTCACCGACCGACATCGATACCTCTCCTTAGTGCAGCACTCCCTGAAGAATGGGCTGTCATTCCCCAAGAAACGTTCCAGCACCTGATTGAACGTATGCCTACGAGAGCGGAAGTTGCCATCAGGGCTAAGGGTGGGCCAACACCATATTGAATTCCAGCATTACCGGTGGAGGGCGCCACGAACTTGTAAGTCATTTTTAGCTAGGCGTCTGGGTACTTTTGATCACATAGTGTACCTTTCTAAAGCGTAGTGTAAAATGTTCTTGATCATTATCCACTGATGTTCAACATAGTAAGTGATAGACATGGAATTTTAATCTTGACCTGACAGGTACTCCGAAATCTGATTCTCGTCGCTCTTGCTATACCGAAAGATAATTATATTTTTTTAGGTAATACTACTTAATGCTGTATTTGTCAAAGCTTTACGGCCTCATGATCACTGATTCCGTGTTCTATACTAACTGAGTCGAAAAGTTCGCCTCCGTTTTTCACCAGTAGTTCTAAGATGTTACTTTACTAGTCGAATCTCTGAATAACTGTTCAAAATAACTTTCTGATAGGTTATTCAGAATAATTCACACGTTTCCGTGTCCATATTATCCATCTGAATTACTTGAGTTTCCCGTCTTATAGATGGTAAGTTTAAATTTCCACGTGAAACTATAACATTAACAGGAAATTAACGCGTCACGCATTTGCGCCATTGAAATGTTTGCAGGCACCCCTGACTCAGATTTGAGAATTTGCGTTGCAGTAGAGGACTATTACGGGGTTTCCAAAAAAGTAACACATTAATTGTGCTGTGAAGTGTACATTAAAATTTTCCTTCTGCGATCTAGTGTGACGAGTGCTAGCCTGTCTGGAATCAGAATATACCATATCGTGTTCATGGAGAGATTCCTCTACCCGAAAAAAACATACACACATAGGCAGACCACACGTAGTCACTACCAAAGTAGTTACGCCTGGTCTCATCCGATAACAGAGGTCGAGACATCACCATCCCAGATCGTCGCAGAATCGTTTGAGTCTCTGGTTTAAGTCTTCCACTCAGCTCTAAACCAAATAACTGCAGTCGGTTCTGGGAACGATGCTACAAAATGATAGCTCTGCTTAAACCCCACGAGTGAGGCTAGCATTCTTCAGCAAGCAACCAACTACGTGCATGAACCGAGTACAGCCTCTGAACCCAGGCGGCAGACGTCATTCGTGCTTACATGAGTCACGATTTGCAGCTGGGTGAAGCCAGTGCAGTCAGTCGCTACCAGTGGAGCCTCCACATCTCGGGCGTGACCCCCCGCCACGCGAAGGTGGCACAGGTGCCACTGGCTCTTTCCCGGTCTAACTGCTATTTCCTGAGTGGCTCGATCACCCCTAACGTTGGAGTCCCAATGATAAGCAGTCCCACCCTCTGCACTTGTCCATACCACAAAGGGAGATCAGCCACAGTTCCAAGAGAACAGTTATCCCATGATGGCTTAGACGTACCTTCAGCTGTAGGTAATACCTCAAACACGTTTTTAAAGTATACGGGAATAGCAGTGCAGCCGGTACTGACTTTCGCTTTCCGCCCAGAGATTCGCAATCCCATCACTGTTCTTCTATCATCATCAGGTAAGTATTTATCCGAAAGGACGTGCGACGTAGCCGGTGCAGTGCCCTAATGCCAACATAGCTCATGGCAGCAGCATAAAGCCTATCGGCCATGGCCAGCATAGCTTCCAGTTGTTTACGAGAAGTGGTTAACTTCTCCTATATCCGTGTACAACTTGCGCAGTCCCTATTCATCTTTAAGAAACTTTCGTATGCTTCACAAGTAATGTAACAATAACCCAAGAAGTCGCTAGGTGCAATCTAAGTAATGCTGCTATGCTGCTCCTGATTTATATTACATTCGAAAATCGGCTCACCCAGAGATAACGCCTGAAAAATTTACGCAAAGAAAACTTACAGTAAGTTAGTACACACTAGCCTCCACAGTAAAATACCCCAGGTCAATTCACTTCTTCGCAGAATTACTCCAAAACAGAAACTAAACTAAACACTGTCTATAAAACAGAGGCTGCTCCTGCTCCATGTGCGTCATCTCGGCTCCACGGCAGTCTCTATTTCTCGTTCTTTCTCTTACCAATCTCATTCTTCTCCATTCTTGATTTCTTCTGTACTGCTGCTACACATTTCTATTAGACGTCAATACTCAATAGAACGTAACGAGAAATTATTTATCCCAAGCTTAGGAAAATTCCATAGGCATTAACGTATCTTTAATTACGGCAATATTACCTTTATTATTATGTTTTCCGTTATTAAAAATAATAATATGTACTGCTCATGTGATATCCATTTTGTAATGGTAGGACGCTCGTAATCTATCCAGAGGAAAGAAACGTATAAGCAAATAACATACGCGTAAATATGCAGCGGTGAGCTTCGTACCACGTACTGTACACTTCATGAATGGTAAATTTTGAAGTATTGTCCTTTTCACTTGCTTCTGAAAATTAAAAACGTCGCAAACACATAGTATGAAAAAGAAAGAAAGAAATGCCTACAAGGGGAGGAGGAAAGAAAATGAAACTTCACTGATAGAAAGGGTATGTGATGTCTGTGATATCAAAATCGAATCACATTTGCAAGGAACTTGGTAGTGCAAGCCCACTGATCAATATGACGCTGCATCCCTTTGACCTGGATGCATACACTGATTCTGTTGGGAAGGGTGTCATAAAGACACTGTATCCTCTCCTGAGGTAAGCAGGTCCACAACTGTTGCAATTTTTCGTTGATGTCTCGGGTAGTGGCACTACGACAGTTTTCATCCGAGGTGCTCCCGCACATCTTCTATCCAGCACCATAGTGGAGATTTTGATGGCTATAGGAGTACCTCTGTATTACAAAGACAATTCATAATCACACGTGCCACGTATTGACGAACATTGTCCCTGTGAAAAATGGTATTACGATGCTGTTACGTGAGAAAAAACACATGAGGACATGTCCGTGAAGTAACGTTGTGTAGCCAAAGTCCCTTCAGTCAGTACTATCCGTGACCTGGAGTCATGCCCGACGGCTCCGCGCATCGTGACGCCATTCTTGTTCACAACGTTGGAAGAATGTGACCTCTCGGCAGGCTACCATCACACTCGCCAACAGCAGTCGTCCAGCAAAGAACAGAACTGCGATATATCGCTTAACAAAGTGCGACGCCATTCGTCAGCAATCCGTCCTTCCAGTTACGGCACACCTACAAACAAACGCACCCATATGTGAAGTCTTGTCGGGGGCAGCCTGGGGACGGGACGGTAACTGTCTGGTCTGGCTGCTGATAGCCTCTCAGAAATGCTGCCAGATGATACTAATTGTTCCCAAGTGCCAGGATCTGATGTGGAGGGGTTACAATGTGTCTGGTGCACAATATAGCTATCTCCTCTTGTTGTGTTGAGACATGGTCGACTGGAACCACGACTGCGAGTTTTGCTAGCCTCACATTACCATTCAGTCCGACGTCCAACTATTGCCACATTTGAATAACTCACAGACCAGCAAAAGTGCACGATTAAACCGGCCTGCCAAAGGTATATCCTGTATGGGGTCTCTTTTAAACTCTGTCAGGTGCTTATGACGCTGGTTCATGCCGTACGTGGCATCTCCGTGTCCTTGACACTGAGCACCTCAACATACGTGTATGCCTCTGTTCAAGCCTCTCGCATACAATAACTGGCCTGGTAACGATACAGAACACGAATAACACTAATGCAGTCTGGTGGGCTTTCTACTGGCACAGAGAATTGCAACTGTTCATTTACATACCTGCTGGTGTAGTGTAGGGGAGAGGGTTGTACCTTCGAACACTTTTGAGACTTTTAATTCTAGTCAGTCCTGCAATAGAGGACTAATATAAACTAGCGTTCCAAAGAAACTGGTACAGGCAAGCGTAGGCAAAAACAGAGTTATGTTAACAGGCAGAATACGGCGCTGCCATTGGCAACGCCTCTATAGCACAGCAAGTGTCTGGCACAGTTGTTAGATCGGTTACTGCTGCTACAATGGCAGGTTATCAAGATTTATGTCAGTTTGAACGTACTGATATAGCCGACACATGAGCGATGGGACACAGCATCTCCGAGGAAGCGATGAAGTGGGGATTTTCCTGTACGACCATTTCACAATTGTAATGTGAATATCAGAAATCCGGTAAAACATCAAATCTCCGACATTGCTGCAGCCGGAAAAGATCCTGCAAGAACGGGACCAACGATGACTGAAGAAATCTCCAACGTGACAGAAGTGCAACCCTTCCTCACACGGGTGCATATTTCAATGCTGGGTCATCAGCAAGTGTCAGCATGCGAAAACATTCAACGAAACATCATCGATATGGGCTTTCGGAGCCGAAGACCCGCTCGTGTTTCCTTGATGACTGCACGACACAAAGCTTTACTCCTCGCCTGTGCCCGTCAAGACCGACAATGAACTGTTGATGACTGGAAACATGTTGCCACGTCAGAAGAGTCTCGTTTCAAATTGTATAGAGCGAATGGACGTGTACGGGTATGAAGTCACTCTCATCAATCCATGGAACCTACATGTCAGCAGCGGACTGCTCAAGGTGATGGAGGCTCTGTAATGGAGTGGAGCGTGTACATCTGGAGTGATGTGGGTCCCCTGACTCGTCTAGGTACGACTCTGACAGATCCTGTCTGATCACATACTTCCATTCCTGTCCATTGTGCATTCCGACGGACTTGGTTAATTCCAGCAGGATAATGTGACACCCCACATGTCCCCAATTTGCTACAGAGTGGCTCCAGAAAGACTCTTCTGAGTTGAAACACTTCCACTGGCCACCAAACTCCCCAGAAATGAACATTATTGAGTATATCACGGATGCCTTGCAACGTACTGTTCAGAAGAAATCTCCACCCCCTCGTACCCTTACGGATTTATTGACCGATCTGCAGGATTCATGGTGTCAGTTCCCTCCAGCAGTACTTCTGACATTAGTCGAGTGCATTCCACGTCGTGTTGCGGCACTTCTGCGGGCTCGCTGTGGTCCTACACGACGTTCGCTCTTCAGTGTATTTTTTAATTCCATTTTAAAATTATTTCATTCGCTTTTTATGTGTCACGGTCTTTTTATGAATTTACAAAATTTATTCTGGAAAAATAAGTTTTTTCCATATGTGAAAACATGTCCCGAAATACAACGCTGCTACGTATTTAACAAGGAAAGGCAAGGTTAGTTATTTTGGAGAACTGAACATATTTTCATTGTTTCTGCCTAGGAAGAAAAACTCTCTGTAAATTGTAGCTCCTATACCGCAACGGTATTGAGAGGAGATGGAGGAATAGGTGAAGTGGTAATATGTTTCCCCTCTCTTCTAAAATCCCCCATTTATGTACTGTTCTGCAGGCAGCACAGTGGTCACAATACGGCTGATGGGTTTGTGTTCGTCGTTACAGTAGATCAGATTATCTTTGCAGTGTGGAAGTGTGTTTACAGAGTAAGTTTCTCACCTTGCATAATGAGAATTGCAATAATGGTGTAACTACAGGGGAGGTGCTATTTATGAACAATTAAAGGAGAGGTAATAGCAGAGGTTACTACACCTTTAATGGATGAAGAATCATCAGATGAACAGACATTAAATGAACATAATAACAGTTCCATGAGAGTCAGGGATGAAGCAATGTCACCAGGGGTGGATTTTTAGTGAAGCAGCGGTTCGTCTTACCACCCATCACCCCAAGAAAATGAACGGAGTACACAGAAGATTATCTTACTGATGCGTACAAGATATGGACAAATCACCCCAAGAGAAAAGAAGGAAATGTTGATCCACAGTGCTTATGTCGCCCTGGATTAGCAACTTATATGATTGCGTGGCTGAAAATTGCAGCGGTGTTGGCACAGGAAAGGAAAATAAGGAGCAAGACTGTCTTACAAAATTTTGAAAACAGGCTAAAAGACTGTAATTCGTCAAACCAAAAAATTTTGCGGGATCTGATAAACTGTGAATTTGGTGGTCATATTATAGCAAAGGGACAGGAAAACCCGTAATAATAACGACCGCACATTAAGACTTTGGGGACTGAAAATATAGAGTTGACCCTCACAGCAGTTCAAAGCTTTCAGCTCATGCGTAAAGATATTTAAACGGAGGAATAATATGGTCTGTCGCAAAACAACCAAGAAGTTAACAAAGGATTGGTTGAAGGAGATGGCGATATTCAACAAACAGTTTACCAATTCGTGAGAGATACCAGGTCTCTCACTGAGGAAAAACGTCTGGCATCAGATCAATATTTGGCAAAGCGAAGGAAAGTAAATATGTCTCTGGTGCAGTTGGGTCCAAACGTACAACCATACACTGTTATGACTTTGTGTTAATGGCTGAGACTGTAATGGATGGAACGCTGCTACCCTATATGTATGTCCTTGTATCGGAATCAACTGACCATCTTTCTGCAAATTTTAATATAAATTTACCGAACATCAGAGCGTTCGCTAGAAAAATCTACCTATATAACAAAGAGGAATTTAAAAGCCTTTGTAAATCAAGTAATGTGGCCAGATAGACAAGAAGCTAAAGCCATTCGTCTGTTTGACTCCTGGACAGTCAATAGAGAAGAACTGTGCAACTGTACAGTTCTTGAAGGCGTTGAATTGATGAAGAAACTGATTCCGGCAAAGCAAAAAGACACTGTGTAATCAGCCAACGTTTCTTTATCCCGTCCATACAAAACTTTTGTGAAATTTATCACAGATACAATTATGGTACCTTCTGATAACGTCGTTAACATACGCCATAGACACCACATTTTACGCCTTCAGTCGTTTGTGTGTTTCTAGTTCTGGGTGGCACAATTCTCCAACTTCACCAAATATGAATTTTTCCAGTGCAGCTACATCAAATACTTTGACCACAGCTTCGAAGAATAAATGGTTCAAATGGCTCTGAGCACTATGGGACTCAACATCTTAGGTCATAAGTCCCCTAGAACTTAGAACTACTTAAACCTAACTAACCTAAGGACATCACACACACCCATGCCCGAGGCAGGATTCGAACCTGCGACCGTAGCAGTCCCGCGGTTCCGGACTGCAGCGCCAGAACCGCTAGACCACCGCGGCCGGCCTTCGATGAATAATTAATGAAGAGTGTTTCCATGACAACAGTGACTAAGGTGTTTCCATCAAATGTCCACACTGCGAGAAATGTCCATGCATTATTCACGCTGTTATTGTTGATCTGCGTATTTCTTGCCTCTGGTATTGTAGTCAAGTAATCCATTTTTGTAACAAATCATTCGTACTTGCAATATTATCATTGTAACTTTGCCAACTGATATTTCCTGTTATAACAATTTATAGCAGCTACAATTTTTAAAGTGTATGTATATTTTATTGTTTCATCAACTTCTCAATATATGAATATAATTTGCGTGAGAGCATATCGTGACTTCCCCGTGTTAGGAGCAAATGTACTATTCAAATGTGAAATTGTTGCAATTTAGAAGACCTAGTCAGTACTCTATTTATAGTTTATATGTTACATTATTGCTCTGCCACACATCAATAAGTAGTAAGTGAAATGAAATCAAGCAGTAGTAATACCATAAACGATTTACAAGCTCAGGGGTTGTAATATGTCAGAACGACTGAGAGGCAAGGTTTGGGAGAGCGGGGTGACTCATGCCAAACCGTGCAGAGAAACATCCGAGAGGGTGTCACTGATTTTGTTGCATCGAAGAGACACAACTGGCCTTCGGCTAATCACGGCGATGGCGTCGCGCAGCGTGCATGCGTTGCTCGGCGCAAGTGCCAACGCTGAAATTTTCTCGGTCAGTCTCTGGTCTCCCAGCCTTGTAGCCCTAGCGCTAACAGTCACGCCACGATAAAGTGGCCGCCGCGTGTGCTGGCTGCGCCGATGGCCAGGATTACGGCTGGCTGTGCCTCAGGATCCCATGTAAAACGACAAAGAGGAACAGCCGTCCTCCGTCGTTGTATTGAGCCTTAGCCTTAGCAAAAATGGTTCAAATGGCTCTGAGCACTATGGAACTTAACATCTGAGGTCATCAGTGCTCTATAACTTAGAACTACTTAAACCTAACTAACCTGCCCGAGGCAGGATTCGAACCTGCGACGGCAGCAGTCGCACGGTTCTGGAATGAAGCGCCTAGAACCGCTCGGCCGTCGCGGCCGGCTGAGCCTCAGCAGCTCTTTCCGTCTGCCCAGGGCAGCACGGCCAGTGAGCGCAGGCAGTGCTGCACCTGGGAAACCACGAGGTCGTGATCCAGCCCCATTCTGTGGACGGCAGCTTGCAGTCCTCCGGACAGTGGCACACAGGTAGCGAAGGCTAACAGCCCTCTCACTCCTCAGAGGCGCGCCCCGCGCCGTGACAGCTGCGGCACGTCTGTACAGCAGAGGTTGGTGGCACGAGTAGTTTCAGTGGGACGGTTAGCCACCGCTCTCCGTCGCCAGAGCGTCGTGTGGTTGACCTGCAACTTAAAATTCGTCATTCTCTCCGGTTCTAGACATGGCCAGAATGGCGACTCAACTGCCCCCCCCCCCTATTTGAGCCACCGCGCTCGCTTATTTATACTTTTCCCTAAGCCTCTGATGAAGTTCCTGTACAGGAGAAAAGTGGAGGGCTCTTCAATAATTACTATTCCAGCTTTCCTCAAACACTTGGCCCCTACACACAGGTCACTAGGCGTTGTTGTAACTGTAACGTATGGATTTTTCATAGTAATCAGTGCCCTGTGCTGCTCTGATTACTTCACACTTGTATACAGCGCCCGCTGGGCCGTGCCTTCTCTCCTGTGAGCGATGTCATAAACTTATCTCGCAAAATCGTTTGCTAAATATCAACATTGCTCACGCCTGCACTTATTCGTGGCGCAACAGTCTGAAAGAGAAACTGTTGGAAACCAACACTATTTACCATTTTCAAGACGGATAAAATTGGTAAGACATTAACGAAACTCAGTTAACTTGCAAATATGAGACGTTACATTGTAATAGACCTTCTTCTGTTTTAAGGTACAAGCAGATCACGACCAAGGTGGTGTGGCGTAATCGTCCACAATTTATACAAGTAGCTTCAAAAATGTATTTAATTTTACTTGCCACAAAATTATGAAACTGAATGATTAATAGTATATTCCAATTACCTTTTATATATTATTTAGCACTTAAATACGTAGAGCCGCGCCGGTTTAGCCGAGCGGTCTAAGGCGATACAGTCATGGACTGTGTGGCTGGTCCAGGCGGAGGTTCGAGTCCTCCCTCGGGCCTGGGTGTGTGTATTTGTCCTTAGGATAATTTAGTTTAAGTAGTGTGTAAGCTTAGGGACTCATGACCTTAGCAGTTAAGTCCCATAAGATTTCACACACATTTGAACATTTTAAATATGTAGAACTCGAAATATTTACAAATTCTGCACAAAACACAACCTCTTCTCTAGCAACAACAAAAACTGTGGAGAGTGGCGGAAACTACCTGTGCCGGTCACTAGCGTGCGTTCCTTTATATGATTCTAACGTCAGTCACTAGACTGAAATACCGACCATGAAACATATTTTTCCTTAAGTACAGTATCCTCTATATGGATTAAGTTATAATGACATTTTACCATGTCTTCTGAAAACTTTTCTTTATTCAGGCAACGTACATTACATAGCTGCAAGTACCGGAGCCAACTATGTATCAAACTGTAAAATATGACGTAACGAAGACATTAATGCAACGAAGCAGCAGCGTCTATTGCTGAGGCGACATCCTCTTGCTACCAAAAAACTCGATACTATATACGAAACTCTAGATGTGACATATTTTAAGCACCTGATGAGCTCAGCTAATTGGTTTCAAAACAAGACGTAAAGCACGCTACATGAGACGAAAATCCGGGGCATTCCCCTGAAGACAAAAATTGTTTACTAACACAGGGAGAGATGGGGTAAAAATTACACAAGGGCTGTTGTGGAAAACCGTAAGAACACTCAATAGGAACCTGTATAATGATTAATCCACGTATGCATTCAATGTTTCAGGTGCACCAGGCAGGGCGCGCACTTCAAGAATTATGGGAGGTTCGCTAGCTTCAGAGGGCGAATTCCCTTTTATGGTAATATTATCAAATATTCTGTAATACTTATTTTTAACTTTTTTCACTTTATATTCGTTCTTGAAAAATACCGCTACAGCTACAGTTTGAAACTCAAAATGATTCTGCTACTATGAGACTGAAAGCTACCGTACATCAACATCGTGTATTTACGTGTCACGTGATCTACTTTTGTAATTTACGAGAGCGTTCAGTACGAAATGCAACCTTTTCTTACTTGGTCAAGGACGGTTGAAAAGATGACAAATTTGTTGTGGGACATCGTGGAGTATTACCGTTTCACAAAAGGGAACTGTATCTAACAACAATAAGAGTAATGACCCAGGAACAGCCACATATTATAAAAACTACTGTGCTACATTAAGAAAGGTTATTAAAAAGTCCAGGAGCATGTGCATCATGTCTGAGATTAATACCTCTGATAACAAAATCAAAAAAATTTGGAGTATTATTACAAGGGAGACAGGGCAACCAAGAGTACAGGATGACGGCATTACCATCAAAGCGAATGGAAACTTGACAAACAACAAGCCGGAAGTTGAAAACATTTTGAATAATCATTTTTTAAATGTTGTAGAGAAAATAGGATCTAAATGTTCGTTAGAAGAAGCAAGGCAGTTAGTGGAAGAGGCCTTAACCAGACAATTTGATACCATTGAAATAAATTCCACCCAGCTCTCCTTCTGAAATTAGGAAGATAAGGAACTCTCTCAAGAATAAAAGCTCACATGGAATTGATGGCATTTCCAGCAGGATAGTAAAAGCTTGTTCCCAAGAGATAAGTGGGATTCTTAGCCACATACGTAATAGCTCTCTGAAGCAGTGTATTTTCCCAGATAGACTGAAGTATGCCATTGTTAAACCACTGCATAAAAAAATGGGATACGTCTGATGTTAACAACTACCGCCCAATCTCTCTCCTGACTGCCGTATCCAAAATTCTTGAAAAAGCAATGTATTGTAAAGTAGCTTCACACCTTGATAAAAATAAAGTTTTAACAAAATGTCAGTTTGGTTTCCAGAAAGGTTTTTCAACGGAAATGCTATTTATACTTTCACTGATGAAATATTAAATGCTCTGATTAACCGGAAGTCACCTGTTGAGATTTTTTGTGATCTCTCAAACGCTTTTGACTGTGTAAATCATGGAATACTTCTAGATAAGCTCAAGTACTGTAGTATGAATGGGACAGGGCTCAAATCTTTAAATCATACCTAAGTGGAAGAGTGTAGATAGTTGAAATAAGCAGTTCACATAAAATGCAAAACACTGGTAATTTCTCAAATTGGGAAACAATCAAGGATGGAGTGCCACAAGGTTCGGTCTTGGGTCCTCTGCTGTTCTTAATATATATATATGACCTGCCATTCTAAATTCACGAAGATGAAAAGCTGGTACTTTTTGCCGATGATATGAGTATAGCTATCACACCCAACAGACAAGAATTAACTAGTGAAATTCTAAACGATGTTTTTCAGAAAATCTTTAAGTGGTTCTCTGAAAATTGGCTCTTATTAAACTTTGACAAAACACAGTAGATACAACTCCACACAGTAAATGGAATGACACCACTAATAAATATAGACATTGATGAAAAATCGGTAACTATGGGTGAATATTCAAAATTTCTAGGTGTATGCATTGATGAGGGGTTGAACTGGAAAAAAACACACTGAAGATCTGCTGAAACGCTTGAGTTCAGCTACTTACGCTATTAGGGTCATTTGCAAATTTTGGCGACATACATCTCAGTAAATTAGCTTACCACGCCATTTTTATTCTCTGCTTTCGTATGGCATCATATTCTGGGGTAACTCATCATTGAGTAAAAGTGTGTTCATTGCACAAAAGCGTGTAATCAGAATAATTGCTGGAGCTCATCCAAGATCATCCTGCAGACACTTATTTAAAGAGCTAGAATTCTTCACTGTAGCCTCACAATATATATATTCAATTATGAAATTTGTTATTAACAATCCGAACGAATTCAAAAGTAATAGCAGTGTACATGGCTACAACATCAGGAGAAAGGATGATCTTCACTACTCAATGTTAAATCTAACTTTGGCTCAGGAGGGGATAAATTATGTTGCCACAAAAGTATTTGGTCACTTACCTAATAGCAGCAAAAGTCTGACAGATAGCCATATTGCATTTAAAAGGAAATTAAAACAATTTCCTAATGGCAACTCCTTCTACTCATTAGATGAATTTTTGGATATTGTAAGCGGGTAATTTCCCCAACCCCCACCAAAAAAAAATTAAATATTAAGTGTCGTGTAATATTTTGTGTAATGTAATATTTTGTATAGACACCTTTTATTAACCTGATACGTTCCACATCATTACGAAGTGTCGTATTTGTGATCTATGGAACAAGTGCTAATCTAATCTAATCTAATCTAATTTCCAGCCCCTACAGTTACATGAAGTTCTATTCGGTGGCAGTGTTATTTGTAGCCCTCAAAATGTTATCTGTAACGCAGATGCGTTCCGAGCAGAGAACTGTCATAGCGTTGTTTAGGCGGGAAACCAGAGAATTGCAGATATTCCTAGGAGCTTAGAGAACAACTGCGGAGATGTGACAGTGTAGAAACGCACGGTGCGTCTTTCGGGGAGGCGTCTGTCATCATCCCAACAACGTCGCGCAGACGCGTCCGATTTGCCTCGTGCCAGCCGGCCGCACACAGCTGTGACTGCGGCTGGTCCTGGCGGAGGCTCGAGTCCTCCCTCGGGCATGGGTGTGTGTGTTTCTCCTTAGGATCATTTAGGTTAAGTAGTGTGTAAGCTTAGGGACTGATGACCTGAGCAGTTAAGTCCAATAGGATTTCACACACATTTGAACATTTTTGAACAGCTGTGACTCTTGCAGCCTTGGAACGTACTGACACTCTCATTCAACGAGGTCGCCGGATGAGGATGAGACACCTCACTGCACAGTTGGACGTCCCTGTTGGTAGCGCTGGCATACTCGTCCACCACTCCTCGTATTCAGAGGTGTGTGTCGCTGGGATCCACACTATACGCCGGATCTCACACGTTCCATCCGTTTTGCGCAATTAAGAATACACACAGCAGGAATCAGTAAATGGATGATGGGGAGGTTATTGACGAAGCAGGACTTCGACTCCGACGTCGACTGGTAGAGTGGCACCATGCGGATGTACAGGCTCTCCTAGAAACTGGAGTAAGGTTATCGCATTGAATGTAGATTAGAGTTTCTTAGCAAAAAGAGTGGAAAATAGTATGGTGTTTTGCAATCGTCAGTAAAAGGATTCTGCTTTCAGAAAAAATATATGTTGCGTTACCTATTGAACGCCCTGCGTAATATGCAGATCCCAACAGTCAGTAAAGTCAATTTTTTATAGCTGAAAAACGTAAACATTATTCACTAATGTCAGTCACTGAGCAGCTAATAATTACTTCATCTACATCTACATCTACATCTACATGCTTACTCTACAATTCACATTTAAGTGCTTGGCAGAGGGTCCATCGAACCACAATCATACTATCTCTCTACCATTCCACTCCCGAACACCGCGCGGGAAAAACGAACACCTAAACCTTTCTGTTCGAGCTCTGATTTCTCTTATTTTATTTTGATGATCATTCCTACTTATGTGGGATGGGCTCAACAAAATATTTTCGCATTCGAAAGAGAAAGTTAGTGACTGAAATTTCGTAAATAGATCTCGCCGCGACGAAAAACGTCTTTGCTTTAATGACTTCCATCCCGAGTATCATATCTGCCACACTCTCTCCCCTATTACGTGATAATACAAAACGAGCTGCCCTTTTCTGCACCCTTTCGATGTCCTCCGTCAATCCCACCTGGTAAGGATCCCACACCGCGCAGCAATATTCTAACAGAGGACGAACGAGTGTAGTGTAAGCTGTCTCTTTAGTGGACTTCTTGCATCTTCTAAGTGTCCTGCCAATGAAACGCAACCTTTGGCTCGCCTTCCCCACAATATTATCTATGTGGTCTTTCCAACTGTAGTTGTTCGTAATTTTAACACCCAGGTGCTTAGTTGAATTGACAGCCTTGAGAATTGTACTACTTATCGAGTAATCTAACTCCAACGGATTTCTTTTGCAACTCATGTAAATCACCTCACACTTTTCGTTATTTAGCGTCAACTGCCACCTGCCACACCATACAGCAATCTTCTCTAAATCGCTTTGCAACTGATAATGGTCTTCGGATGACCTTACCAGACGGTAAATTACAGCGTCATCTGCGAACAACCTGAGAGAACTGCTCAGATTGTCACCCAGGTCATTTATATAGATCAGGAACAGCAGATGTCCCAGGACGCTTCCCTGGGTAACACCTGATATCACTTCAGTTTTACTCGATGATTTGCCGTCAATTACTACGAACTGCGACCTTCCTGACAGGAAATCACGAATCCAGTGGCACAACTGAGACGTTAACCCATAGGCCCGCAGTCTGATTAGAAGTCGCATGTGAGGAACGGTGTCAAAAGCTTTCCGGAAATCTAGAAATACAGAATCAACTTGAGATCCCCTGTGGATAGCGGCCTTTACTTCGTGCGAATAAAGAGCTAGCTGCTTTGCACAAGAACGATGTTTTCTGAAACCATGCTGATTACGTATCAATAGATCGTTCCCTTCGAGGTGATTCATAATTTTTGAATACAGTATATGCTCCAAAACCCTACTGCAGACCTACGTCAATGATATAGGTCTGTAGTTCGACGGATTACTCCTACCACCCTTCTTAAACACTGGTGCGACCTTCGCAATTTTCCAATCTGTAGGTACAGATCTATCGGTGAGCGAGCGGTTGTATATGATTGCTAAGTAGGGAGCTATTGTATCAGCGTAATCTGAAAGCAATCTAATCGGTAAACAATCTGGACCTGAAGACTTGCCCGTATCAAGCGATTTGAGTTGCTTCGCAATCCCTAAGGTTTCTACTTCTAAGAAACTCAAGCCAGCAGCAGTTCGTGTTTAAAATTCTGGAATATTCCATTCGTCTTCCCTGGTGAATGAATTTCGGAAAACTGCGTTCAATAACTCCGCTTTAGCGGCACAGTCGTCGGTAACAGTACCATCGGCACTGCGTAGCGAGGGTATTGACTGCGTCTTGCCGCTTGTGTACTTTACATACGACCAGAATTTCTTCGGATTTTCTACCAAATTTCGAGACAATGTTTCGTTGTGGAACCTATTAAAGGCATCTTGCATTGAAGTTCGTGCCAAATTTCGCGCGTCTCTAAATTGTAGCCAATCTTCGGGATTTCGCGTTCTTCTGAACTTCGCATGCTTTTTCCGTTGCCTCTGCAACAGCGTTCGGATCTGTTTTGTGTACCATGGGGCATCAGTTCCATCTCTTACCAATTTATGAGGTATGAATCTCTCAATTGCTGTTGCTACTATATATTCGAATTTGATCCAAATCTCGTCTACATTTGCATAGTCAGTTCGGAAGGAATGGAGATTGTCTCTTAGGAAGGCTTCTACTGACACTTTATCCGCTTTTTTAAATAAAATTATTTTGCGTTTGTTTCTGGTGGTTTTGGAAGAAACGGTATTGAGCCTAGCTACAACGACCTTGTGATCACTAATCCCTGTATCAGTCATGATGCTCTCTATTAGCTCTGGATTGTTTGTCGCTAAGAGGTCCAGCGTGTTTTCGCAACCATTTACAATTCGCGTGGGTTCGTGGACTAACTGCTCGAAATAATTTTCGGAGAAAGCATTTAGGAGAATCTCGGAAGATGTTTTCTGCGTACCACCAATTTTGAACAAGTATTTTTGCCAACATATCGAGGGAAGGTTGAAGTCCCCACCAACTATAACCGTATGAGTGGGGTATTTATTTGTTACGAGGCTCAAATTTTCTCTGAACTGTTTAGCAACTATATCGTCGGAGTCTGGGGGTCGGTAGAAGGAGCCAATTATTAACTTTGTTCGGCTGTTAAGTATAACCTCCACCCTACCAATTCGCACGGAGTATCTACTTCGACTTCACTACAAGATAAACCACTACTGACAGACACAAACACTCCACCACCAATTCTGCCTAATCTATCTTTCCTAAACACCGTCTAAGACTTAGTAAAAATTTCTGCAGAACTTATTTCAGGCTTTAGCCAGCTTTCTGCACCTATAACGATTTCAGCTTCTGTGCTTTCTATTAGAGCTTGAAGCTCAGGGACTTTCCCAGCACAACTACAACAATTTACTACTACAATTCCGACTGTTCCTTTATCCAAGCACGTCCTGTATTTGCCATGCACCCTTCGAGATTGCAGCCCACCCCGTACTTTCCCGAGGCCTTCTAACCTAAAAAAACCGCCCAGTCCACGCCACACAGCCCTCCGCTACCCGTGTAGCCGCCAGCTGAGTGTAGTGAACTCCTGACCTATTCAGCGGAACCCGAAACCCCACCACCCTATGGCGCAAGTCAAGGAATCTGCAGCCAAGACGGTCGCAAAACCGTCTGAGCCTCTGATTCAGACCCTCTACCCGGCTCTGCACCAAAGGTTCGCAGTCGGTTCTGTCAACGATGCTGCAGATGGTGAGCTCTGCCTTCATCTCGTAAGCAAGACCGGCAGCCTTCACCAAATCAGATAGCCGCTGGAATCCAGAGAGAATTTCCTCAGATCCAAAGCGACACACGTCATTAGTACCGACATTTGCCACCACCTGCAGCTGGCTACACCCTGTGCTCTTCATGGCATCCGGAAGCACCCTTTCCACATCAGGAATGACTCCACCCAGAATGCACACGGAGTGCACCCTGGATTTCTTCCCCTCCTTAGCCGCCATATCCCTAAGGGGCCCCATTACGCGCCTAGCATTGGAGCTCCCAACTACCAATAAGCCCACCTTCTGCGATTGCCTGGACTTTGAAGGCTGAGAATCACGGTGAGGGAAACCTATTATTTCTGGAGCCCTGGGGGCTTTCTCGCTGGCTCGCGAACTTGGGATAACTGTAGTTTCTTTAATTGGATTGGTTATGAAAGGAGTCCCTAGAAAGATGAAGAAGAGAGGATGGCAGTCAGTTGCGTCCGCACAGCAGGAGCATCGAAGAGCTCGGGTTGCGTAGCATAAAAACTGCAGTGACCGAGAGCCAAAAAAGTAATCCTTTTTAGCTAAATCAGATCTGAAATCCAGATGAAAACAGGGAACTCTGGAGCTTGGCACCAGCCTTTGAGTACGGCCATGCCTTTCTGGAATGTTTGTCCCAATCCTAGTAAGAGGTTCTGTGACAGGCTCACAGTAATTGACATTTTCAGCTTTTCCAGTCCCGTCTTCCACAGTTGCGTGTAATATTACGGTATATTGATAATTTTTGCTTATGGACCGTCTGACAGCAACTGAATAAAACACAATTTTAGTGCCATACGCGTTTCGGCATTATTTTCTGCAAGGCATCATCAGTGGCCTGGAATATGTACATATGTTTGCTATTTAATTTACATATTGGTCACTGTACCTATAGGTTACAAACAGTTCTGGTGGTTGGTATTTCCTATTAAGCAGCAATGTTTTGAACTGTACGTACAGGTTCCGTGGACGATTTCCTACATATTACGATCCTGTTGCATTTTTGGTATTGTTCTTCTTCTTATGAATGCCAATTTGTGGGTTTTTTCCCACATTCCATAGAACTGTGAACTGAACACTTGTTTCGATGCAATGTTTTGGTTTCTGTTGCCGACTGTCAAATGTTTTTGCCGAAGCTCGAATGTTATTGCCAAATTTCCGAGTGTAATTATTGAAATATCTGTGATCTGTTTTTGTATGCATTTGTGTGTGTGTGTGTGTGTGTGTGTGTGTGTGTTTTGGTGTGATATATATATCACACCGATACACACACACATACACACACAGCACAAAAAAATTATATCACACCAAAACACACACACACACACACACACACACACACACAGCACATAAAAGTTATATCACAACAAAATACACACACACACACACACACACACACACACACACACACACACACACACACACAAACAAATGCATACAAAACAGTTCACAGATACTTCAATAATTACACTCGAATGTTTGGCAATAACATTCGATCTTCGGCAAAAACATTTGACAGTCGGCAACAGAAACTAAAACATTGCATCGAAACAAGTGTTCAGTTCACAGTTCTGTGGAATGTGGGAAAAACCCACAAATTGGCATTCATAAGAAGAAGAACAATACCAAAAATGCAACAGGAGCGTAATTAGTAGGAAATCGTCCACGGAACCTGTATGCACAGTTCAAAACATTGCTGCTTAATAGGAAATACCAAGCACCAGAACTGTTTATAACTTATAGGGACAGTGACCAAAATGTAAATTAAACAGCAAACGTATGTACATATTCCAGGCCACTGATGATGCCTTGCAGAAAATAATGCCGAAACGCGTATGGCACTAAAATAGTATTTTATTCAGTTGCTGCCAGACGGCTCACAGTAATTGTTTCGGTAGAAGTGGCGAGTCCCCAAGCATTAATATTTGCAGAGTCGCTACGGCTGTAAATGTGCTATGTTATGTGAAATATATTCTTCCTTCTTCGTTAACTGTGACAAAACCCACGAGAATAGGAAATTTTTAATCTTGTTTGTAAAGTTATTATTGAGAGGAACTGGCTCTGAGCACTATGGGACTTAACATCTATGGTCATCAGTCCCCTAGAATGGCTCTGAGCACTATGGGACTTAACATCTATGGTCATCAGTCCCCTAGAACTTAGAACTACTTAAATCTAACTAACCTAAGGACAGCACACAACACCCAGCCATCACGAGGCAGAGAAAATCCCTGACCCCGCCGGGAATCGAACCCGGGAACCCGGGCGTGGGAAGCGAGAACGCTACCGCACGACCACGAGATGCGGGCAGTCCCCTAGAACTTAGAACTACTTGAACCTAACTAACCTAAGGACAGCACACAACACCCAGCCATCACGAGGCAGAGAAAATCCCTGACCCCGCCGGGAATCGAACCCGGGAACCCAGGCGTGGGAAGCGAGAACGCTACCGCACGACCACGAGATGCGGGCTGAGAGGAACTCGCAAGGTCTGCTGCAATACTGCTGTGAGATTCAAGAGTGGCAAGACCAATTAAATTTTGCAGAATTATGTCAGAACACACCTCTGTCAGGGAGATTAAAGAGAACGCACTTGCTTTGGTGAGGAATTGGGGGGGGGGGGGGGGGGGAGGGCGCATACGACACTTGTTCCAGGCTTAGAGAAAAGTATAGAGGTCGAGCTGAAGTGAGAATTTCCAGTCCCCACTACAGCCGTCTTCCACACTCGCATAGCATAAGAGTGGTAAACCGTCGATACAGCCACCAACATGAGAGGGATGGTTAATTTGCACTAGAATTACATTTTGCAGATCTGATTTTCGCAGCCAGCTGGTTGCACCCACCATGTGCTTAGGCGAAAGTATTGGTGCTCGTTTATGCTTTTCCCGGGATCTTTTCTTAAACCCTAACCTTTTTAGTAATCATTAGCTATGTTGGTGATCTGCTTCCTAATCATTATTTCATGTAGTTACCTACCTGTGCTACGGTTATAGCTCGAATGTGGAAGCCATTATCCAGCAATAAATCTTTCTATACCTGAGAAAGTAAGTGAATCATTATGTTTGATATCTTGTGGCAACAAATAATATTATTATAGTGACTACTTGTGTCCTTTCATAGTTTGATGGAGCCCTTTATTAACGTGTTCGTGTGAGGAGCAGTGACCTTACTTTCATGCTTAACTGGGCCGCTCCTAGTAATTGTCCTCTAATAATACGTCATCCATTGTGCCACCTTGTATCTTTTGAATTTCCTTTATAATAGGGAGAGCTTCTCTTCCCTTTTCGTAGCCGGCGATTTGATCTGTAGGTCAACCAACACCTCACAGTATAATAAATTATTTCAGTAGTGCACAAATCAACTTGAAAAAAATTTATTCTTTTCTCTTTTACACAAGAGTGAAGTGCAATTACGACTAGCGAATGTGCCTATGGAGAAACGCCATATCGTGGCTCTATGTACTCATTTCCAATATTTAAGCATACACATTAATACGTCATGGCTGTAAAACACCAATATGAATAGTACGCAGAATAGTGTGATAAGCGATCTCAGGAAAGATTAATTTAGGTTCCAGACAAATGTAGGAGTGCCCGAGTCAATACTGACCGCACCACTAAGGTCAGAAGATAGAATAATGGAAGGCAAAAACACATTTGTAGTCCTTTCAGATTTAGAAAATGGTAATTGGAATTAACTTCCAGTGATATTGAAGTTATCTAGAATTTATATAGAAACCAGACTGCACTTCTTAGAATCGATGGACACCAAAGAGGAGCAGGTGTTCGGAAGAGTGTGAGACAGTGTTGAAGACATTACTTAGACCATGAATGTAAACGAAACCACAGAGCGATTCGGAAAAGAAATTCAATTTCAGAAAAAGATTAAAAATATTTTTAATGTTTACTGATTGTAATTCTATCAGAGACAGGAAATGTCTTGGAAGATCACGCTTACAGAAATGACAGTATCGTGAAATATAAATGAACACCATAAAAAGTAAACTACATTAGTAAGGCTGAAAGAACTCCATTACGATATGAAACACTGTAAGTGCTACATGAGTTATTTGTCAAGTAGCAGGAAAGATTATATAAAATGCAGGCCCTCTAAGAACAAGAAAGTCGGTTTTGAAAGAGATAAATTGAACATCGAATATAAGTTTAAGTGATTTACAGGCTCTCCTGAAATTATTTTAAAGCTTGGTAAGGCTGTGAACTGTGGAATATAATCAGCACAGTAGTAAGAGAATATAGGGTTTTGTATTGTGGCAGCATAGAGTAAACCTGCTAAGATGGGTAGATAAAGTAACTTAGAGTGAGGTACTGAATCTAATCGAGGAAAAGATAGCTTGATGGCATAACTGAACCACAAGACAGGCCAGACTGATTGGACATATCTTGAGACATCAAAGAACAGGTAACTTGGTAATTGATGGAACTGTGTGGGGTAGAAGCAAATCATGACTACAGTAAGGAGTATAAAGTAGATGTAGGTTTCAGTAACCGCTCAGAAAAGCACGGGATGGTCAAGTATAGGGAGCTGCATCAATGACGTCTTCCGGCTCCAAACTATAGCAACAGTAAGAACGCTAAGTGGGAGACGGTGAAATCGAAAGATGAAAAAAAAATCAATGCACTTCCACATTTTCTTAGTAACTAGAATTATGCTGGCTGTATAAGCACGCGATGAAATAATGCAAAGTAATCACTGAATTCATGATGTTACAGTTGGGTTTACACTCCAGTTGTGAGCATAATGCAGTCACTCAGTGAACTTTACAACGTAGCACCAAACAGAAACCATATGGACTCTCTGGTTTGCGCTAGAACCCGCGATAGCAGTGTAGACTGTGCCACAACGCGTCATCTCTCCTAGCCATCCGGCTATCTCAACGTCTGTTTTGTTGTAACACAGTCAAATTGACAGCTACATCCATTCTCTAAACATGTGGCCGATTACCCGGTATCTCCCTGCCCTCAAACAAATATTAAATAGTTATTCGTAGTGCGTCACTTGCCCACAGCAGGATCAAGAGTACATACTGCCCAGTAAAAGAGATGTAGATTAGCGTTCTTTTTGATCAGCATACCTGCTGGCAATTTACGTCATGAGTCTCTCATTGTTATCTTCAGGTGAGTACGTAACAACTAGGATGAATCCGACGAAGAAAATTTTGGTCGTTGCTTTATCGTAAGAAAATAATTCATGCTTTAGTTCTTCCTTCTAATATACCTTTTACAAGCCAAATGTTCCAGTCCCTGTTAAATTTCACATAGAACAGTTAAATACTTGTTTTGAAGAATAAATCCTCAGTGGCAGTATTACTTAGATGTAAAGTAATGATTGTAAATTTCTCACCTCTAAAAGCTATAAGCAAATCAAATGATGAAACAGCAGAACGAAAGATATTCTTACGTGTAGACTCGGTAATACAGAATAAAACTACTCGGAACATACTGGAAACCCTGGTAACTTGCATTTCTTTTTTTTTCAGATGAACCTCCTATACTACGGTAATTTTATGTGTGGTGGATCCATCCTGAGTGAAAACTGGGCGCTGTCATCTGGTTTCTGTACAACCGGGTAAAGCCTCAATGTTTTAGAAACACACTACTGGACAAAAGAACACCATGAGTTTGTCGACCCAGAAGAGGGAAATTTTACTGACATACTGTTCAGATCGTACACAACAGTCAGTCCGAGAGAGCCATACTCTACTGAGGGCAATCGACAGGGCGTGCGAAATGTCAGCGCTAGTACCTTGTATACCCTCTGTTTGCAGCAATACAAGCTGCAGTTTTCCCAGGGAGGTGTAGACAGAGGTGACGAATAAAGTCTTGCGGAATGATCATGCAGTTTTCACCTGGTGCCTCAACTGGGCCAAATTTCCTACCTGTCTTGAGGATCGTGCAAGATGACTTTTCATCTAGTCCCTGGCATGCTC
Organism: Schistocerca cancellata; assembly: GCF_023864275.1. Lineage (NCBI taxonomy): Eukaryota > Metazoa > Arthropoda > Insecta > Orthoptera > Acrididae > Schistocerca > Schistocerca cancellata. The sequence goes on along the minus strand of NC_064630.1, from coordinate 522,788,221 downwards.
AACGGCGCACAGATCTAGGGATCGTGCTGGTCAAGGTAGTTGACGTACACCTTGCAGAGGGGTGAGGACGTGCAATTTCATGTTGCAAAAACACATCCCCTTGTTGGTGCACGAATGGTACCACGACGAGTAGAATGATGTTATGGGTGTACCGTGCGCCGTTCAGTGTTTCCTCTACGATCACCAAAGGAGAACGGCCATTGTAACATACGTTTCCCAAATCACAAAGACGGGTGTTAGACCTGTGTGCCTTGTCGTACACACTCCAGACTTTGGCGCTCACCTCACGACGCCACACAAAGCGTACAGCCAGAATTGGCACCGAGGCGGAAGCAACTGTCATCGCTGAAGATACGCGTCCATTCGCCCTTCCATAATGACCTATCGCGATACCGCAGGAGGTTGGCTCCAAGATGTTGAGGCGTGATCGGAAGACGCCCTCAAGGCGCGCAGGATCGTTGCACTCGTCGCGGATGGGCCTCGCTGAGCAACAGCGTCCATCAATTGCTGTGAAGTCGATGTGCGACAGACTTGGCGTGCATCTGTGCGTCTCCGCTGTCCTGACCCAGGCTGACGTGAATGTGCGCCTTTTGCTGACCACTGGCAACGACATCGACGCGCTGTGGAGACATCTCGCCCCAGTGTAGTGCAGTTCCGCGGTGAGACCACCCGAACTCCCGCAGGATCACTACGCGCGTTCGCTCAGTCAGTCAGTTCCACAAACCGTTCACGTGCAAGCTGACGCGGCATGTTAATAATGTTTGCAGACACAGACATAGTTCCATATGCCAGGGCGAGCTGTATGCTACTGGCTCTGGAGATGAACAACTGCTGCGAACCTTGCAACATCGTTTGGCTCATAACGCGGGTCCTGGTTTGTCTGCAGCGCTGCACGTTTGATAATCGCATTAACTGTTCTCTCGTAGTGTCACGTTCAAGTGTGGCATGTCTTAATCACTCGCGTCGAGGTGCTCTGTTTTCATTTTCCACTGGAGTAATATCGCTACTGAATGAATTACAAGTTTATCTTATTATAAAGATACTTCGTTCTATTAGACATGATAAATCGAAGGGAGGTAAAGATACACAGCGGAGAAACTCGAGATTTGAATGGGGAGGAATTTCTGTGTTCAGTTAAACTCAGCGATTGAAGTGTGCCCCCCTTTGTATTGGACTATGTGATATGATGGTGTTAAGTGGGAGTTCTCTTCCTCTCCTCCACTACAGATAACTACAAGATATTTCTGAAAAGTGAATCTACATATCATCCTCAATCCTCATATCCGCTACACGTTCCCATAAGTATTTACATTCCATAAGTATCATAAAGCACTAGAATTACAGCAGTGTATTTTCATAGCCCTTTTTTTTTGTAAAAGAGGATAAATCTGTTACCGTGTACAGTTAGCACGAGCACCCATAATACTTTTCCCTTCACTTGTTTGTGTCAGAGAACTAGACAAGAAATAAACTGTCTTGCGTTTGTTTCGTTATGCTGTAACGTTTTACATTACATAATTTAGTTATGTGGCATTAACTACTAGGTAGCTTTGTTGTGCTATCTGTCAAACAGAGGGAAGAAAATTATTGTTTGTGAGGATTTCAGTGTAGATTTTCTGAAAGAGTCTGATAGAAAGCTTGACCTTGAAGTATTACTTGGTTCTTTCAATTTGACATTAGTTATCGATTTTACTGCTCGGGTGGTACAGGAAAGCAGCACACTGATACATAATGTTTTAATAGATCAAGATAAATTTAATGAAATAAAACTTTCCCTGTTAAGAATGTATGTTTTATCATGATGCATAGTTATTTACACTATATGACATAGCTCCATACAGTAATGCAAAACAGTCCTGCAAAATAGTGCATCCAACTGACAATATAACAATTCAAAATTTTAGGGAAAGCTTGCAACAGTTAGACTGGGACAAGGTGTACATAGAATTTGAAATTTAACCTATTTCATGATACCTTTGTGAGTATATTTGAAAACAGTTTCCCAAAGAAAGCACTGAAGTATAGTTGTAAGAAACCATGTAAAAAGCTGTGGCTTACTAAATGGATAAAAATACCTTGTAAACAGAAAAGGGCAATGTATCTTATAGCAATGATCCCAAAACAAGAAACATTATAAAAACTACTGCCCTGCATTAAGAAAAGTTATTAAAAAGTCCAGAAGGATGTGCATTATGTCTCAGATTACCACATCTGATAATAAAATTAAAACAATTTGGAATATTGTTAAAAGGGAAACAGGGCAACTGAGAGCACAGGAAGACTGTATTTCTATCAACCTCAATGAAATATTTGTTAACAATGTCAGTTATAGAAAGCATTTTTAATGATCATTTTTAAGTATTATAGAGAAAACTGGATCCAACTATTCATTATAAAATGCAAGGCAGTATATGGAAGATGCAATATCTATACAATTTGAAAAAAATTGAAATTTAACCCACCTCTCCTAATGAAATTAGGAAAATGATGAATTCACTCAAAAGTAAAAACTCACATCGAGTTGATGGCATTTCCAACAGTGTACTAAAATCTTGTTCGCAACAAATTAGTAGGATTCTCAGCCACATATATACTAGCTCACTGAAACAGGGAATTTTTTCAGATAGACTGAAATGAGCTATTGTTAAACCATTGCATGAAGAAGGGGATAGGTCTTATGCTGACAACTACTGCCTAATCTCACTTCTGACAGCTTTATTAAAAATTCTTGAAAAAGTAATGTATTCAAGAGTAGCATCACATATTAGGAAAAAAGAAATAATAACACAATGTCAATTTAGATTTCAGATAGGCTTTTCAACAGAAAATGCTATGCTTTAATTAATATGGAAGAATGCAGATGGTGGAAATTAACAGTACAGATAGTCCGCAAAATTTAGCAGAGTCCTCTAAATGGGGGGGGGTATCAAGAATGGTGTCCCACAGAGTTCAGTCCTGCGCCCCTTATTGTTCTTAATACAGACTTGCCACTCTGTACTCATGAAGATGCAAAGCTCATTCTTTTTGTTGATGGTACTGGTATAGTAATGACACCCAACAAAAATCAGCTGAGGAAGTTGTAAATAATGACTTTCAGAAAATTATTAAGTTGTGGTCTGCAAATGGACTCTCAAAAAATTTTGAGAGAATACAGTTTATGCCATTTTGTACAGTAAATGGCAAAACACCATTGATAAATATAGGCTATGAACAGAAGTCTGTTTCTAAGGTAGATTATTCAAAATTTCTGGGTGTGTGTATTGATGAGAAATTGAATTAGAAGAAATTCATCGATGATCTGCTGAAATGGTTAAGGACAGCTACTTATGCTCTTAGGGTTATTGCAAATTTTCGTGATAAAGATGCTGGTAAAGTAGCCTACTATGCCTATTTTCATTCACCACTTTCATATGGCGTCATATTTTAGAGCAATTACTCATTGACATGGAAAGTATTCATTGCACAAAACAGTGTAATCAGAATAATAACTGGAGCCCACCCAAGATCACCATTCAGATATTTATATAAGGAACTCAGGATATTCACAGTACGTTCACAATACACATAATCACTTATGAAGTTTGTTATTAATAAACCATCCCAATTAACAAATAACAACGTAGTGCACAGGTACAACAATAGAAGAAAGGGTGATATTCACTATTCTGGACTAAATTTCACTGGTGCTCAGAAAATGGTGAACTATGCTGCTACAAAAATATTTAGTCTTTTGCCGGATAGTATTAAAAGTCTGACAGATAGCTAACCAACATTTAAAAGTAAATTAAAATAATTTCTGAATGACTACTCCTTCCACTCAACAGATGAATTTTTAGGTATAAAGAAGCAACTGCAAAAAATATTAATTATTTTATGTAAAGAAAACTTTTGTTAAAGTGACATGTTCCACATCATTATGAAATGTGGTATGCATGATCTATGGAACAAGTATTAATTTATGTATGTGTTACTGGCCAAACCCGATTTTAGGATGAACTAGTTTCGCCTAGATCAAACTCGTTCATCCTGTTACAAATAGGATGAAACAGTTTACTCCAGGCCGAATCAGTTTATCCTTGTTGGAATTCATATGCTTTAGGATAAACTGGTACATCCCAGTCTGAACTAATTTCACTGAGTTTGTATCTTCTCTAAGCTTTTGAAAGTAAACTGAATGAAGGAATAGAAAAAAGTAGTCAATATTTTAGTTATTTATTAACTAATCAGTAATTTGACATCTTTTACTAGATCAGCTTACATATATCCATCCACAGAAATCATCTTATCTGCAATTTGCTTATCTACCAATTTTTGTATGGTTTACTTTGGTGGCACTTAGAACTGCAGAGTACTTTTTTTCCTTACAATTGCATTTGTTTGTTGTAAACTTTTCATGAAACTGAAATTTCACAAAGCCTTGCCCTGATATGATAATGCTTTGTAGCTGTTGTCGATTAAGATCTTTCAATATCCTTGTTAATATCTCCCACATCCAAAAACCTTCTGAATGCAGATGTCTAAATCAGTTCCAAAAAAATAAAAACGATGTTAAAAATATTGTTGTTGTTGTTGTGGTCTTCAGTCCTGAGACTGGTTTGATGCAGCTCTCCATGCTACTCTATCCTGTGCAAGCTTCTTCATCTCCCAGTATCTACTGCAACCTACATCCTTCTGAACCTGCTTAGTGTATTCATCTCTTGGTCTCCCTCTACGATTTTTACCCTCCACACTGCCCTCCAATGCTAAATTTGTGATCCCTTGATGCCTCAAAACATGTCCTACCAACCGATCCCTTCTTCTAGTCAAGTTGTGCCACAAACTTCTCTTCTCCCCAATCCTATTCAATACCTCATCATTAGTTACGTGATCTACCCACCTTATCTTCAGCATTCTTCAGTAGCACCACATTTCTAAAGCTTCTATTCTCTTCTTGTCCAAACTAGTTATCGTCCATGTTTCACTTCCATACATGGCTACACTCCATACAAATACTTTCAGAAACGACTTCCTGACACTTAAATCTATACTCGATGTTAACAAATTTCTCTTCTAGAGAAACGCTTTCCTTGCCATTGCCAGTCTACATTTTAGATCCTCTCTACTTCGACCATCATCGGTTATTTTACTCCCTAAATATCAAAACTCCTTTACTACTTTAAGTGTCTCATTTCCTAATCTAATTCCCTCAGCATCACCCGACTTAATTTGACTACATTCCATTATCCTCGTTATGCTTTTGTTGATGTTCATCTTATATCCTCCTTTCAAGACACTGTCCATTCCGTTCAACTGCTCTTCCAAGTCCTTTGCTGTCTCTGACAGAATTATAATGTCATCGGCGAACCTCAAAGTTTTTACTTCTTCTCCATGAATTTTAATACCTACTCCGAATTTTTCTTTTCTTTCCTTTACTGCTTGCTCAATATACAGATTGAATAACATCGGGGACAGGCTACAACCCTGTCTTACTCCTTTCCCAACCACTGCTTCCCTTTCATGCCCCTCGACTCTTATAATTGCCATCTGGTTTCTGTACAAACTGTAAATAGCCTTTCGCTCCCTGTATTTTACCCCTGCCACCTTCAGAATTTGAAAGAGAGTATTCCAGTTAACATTGTCAAAAGCTTTCTCTAAGTCTACAAATGCCAGAAACGTAGGTTTGCCTTTTCTTAATCTTTCTTCTAAGATAAGTCGTAAGGTCAGTATTGCCTCACGTGTTCCAACATTTCTACGGAATCCAAACTGATCTTCCCCGAGGTCAGCTTCTACCAGTTTTTCCATTCGTCTGTAAAGAATTCGCGTTAGTATTTTGCAGCTGTGACTTATTAAACTGATAGTTCGGTAATTTTCACATCTGTCAACACCTGCTTTCTTTGGGATTGGAATTATTATATTCTTCTTGAAGTCTGAGGGTATTTCGCCTGTCTCATACATCTTGCTCACCAGATGATAGAGTTTTGTCATGACTGGCTCTCCCGAGGCCATCAGTAGTTCAAATGGAATGTTGTCTACTCCCGGGGCCTTGTTTCGACTCAGGTCTTTCAGTGCTCTGTCAAACTCTTCACGCAGTATCTTATCTCCCATTTCATCTTCATCTACATTCTCTTCCATTTCCATAATATTGTCCTCAAGTACATCGCCCTTGTATAAACCCTCTATATACTCCTTCCACCTTTCTGTCTTCCCTTCTTTGCTTAGAACTGTGTTGCCATCTGAGCTCTTGATATTCATACAAGTGGTTCTCTTCTCTCCAAAGGTCTCTTTAATTTTCCTGTAGGCAGTATCTATCTTACCCCTAGTGAGACAAGCCTCTACATCCTTACATTTGTCCTCTAGCCATCCCTGCTTAGCCATTTTGCACTTCCTGTCGATATCAATTTTGAGACGTTTGTATTCCTTTTTGCCTGCTTCATTTACTGCATTTTTATATTTTCTCCTTTCATCAATTAAATTCAATATTTCTTCTGTTACCCAAGGATTTCTATTAGCCCTCGTCTTTTTACCTACTTGATCCTCTGCTGCCTTCACTACTTCATCCCTCAGAGCTACCCATTCTTCTTCTACTGTATTTCTTTCCCCCATTCCTGCCAATTGTTCCCTTATGCTCTCCCTGAAACTCTCTACAACCTCTGGTTCTTTCAGTTTATCCAGGTCCCATCTCCTTAAATTCCCACCTTTTTGCAGTTTCTTCAGTTTCAATCTGAAGTTCATAACCAATAGATTGTGGTCAGAATCCACATCTGCCCCAGGAAATGTCTTACAATTTAAAACCTGGTTCCTAAATCTCTGTCTTACCATTATATAATCTATCTGATACCTTTTAGTATCTCCAGGATTCTTCCAGGTATACAACCTTCTTTCATGATTCTTGAACCAAGTGTTAGCTAAGATCAAGTTATGCTCTGTGCAATGTTCTACCAGGCGGATTCCTCTTTCATTTCTTAGTCCAATCCATATTCACCTACTACGATTCCTTCTCTCCCTTTTCCTACGTACGAATTCCAGTCAGCCATGACTATTAAATTTTCGTCTCCCTTCACTACCTGAATAATTTCTTTTATCTCGCCATACATTTCATCTATTTCTTCATCATCTGCAGAGGTAGTTGGCATATAAACTTGTACTACTGTAGTAGGCATGGGCTTTGTGTCTATCTTGGCCACAATAATGCATTCACTATGCTGTTTGTAGTAGCTAACCCGCACTCCTATTTTTTTTATTCATTATTAAACCTACTCCTGCATTACCCCTATTTGATTTTGTATTTATAACCCTGTAATCACCTGACCAAAAGTCTTGTTCCTCCTGCCACCGAACTTCACTAATTCCCACAATATCTAACTTTAACCTATCCATTTCCCTTTTTAAATTTTCTAACCTACCTGCCCGATTAAGGGATCTGACATTCCACGCTCCGATCTGTAGAACGCCAGTTTTCTTTCTCCTGATAACGACGTCCTCCTGAGTAGTCCCCGCCCGGAGATCCGAATGGGGGACTATTTTACCTCCGGAATATTTTACCCAAGAGGACGCCATCATCATTTAATCGTACAGTAGAGCTGCATGTCCTCGGGAAAAATTACGGCTGTAGTTTCCCCTTGCTTTCAGCCGTTCGCAGTACCAGCACAGCAAGGCCGTTTTGGTTAATGTTACAAGGCCAGATCAGTCAATCATCCAGACTGTTGCCCCTGCAACTACTGAAAAGCCTGCTGCCCCTCTTCAGGAACCACATGTTTGTCTGGCCTCTCAACAGATACCCCTCCATTGTGGTTGCACCTACGGTACGGCCATCTGTATCGCTGAGGCACGCAAGCCTCCCCACCAGCGGCAAGGTCCATGGTTCATGGGGGGTTAAAAATATTATTAATATTTTATTACAAAAATTATAGAAAATTTTAATAAAATTGTATCTGCAATAATGTTTTTGAAGTAGCCATGTTTGGTGCCAACTATGTAGATGTTCTCATCAGTCTTTTGAAGTATTATTCCAATTATGTTTTGAAGGTCACCTCTACCTTTATCTACAGCTGAAATAGGTATGGTTACGTTATCTCCAAAGGCCAACCGGTGGATCGGATTTGTCAGAGGAAGCTTTCATGTTTTTAGCTTGCTTTTTAAATTTTTTGTCGCAATTTGTCTAGTGGTAAAATGTTGCTTGTGTCAGTTTTCACAATGTTATCATCATCACTGTCTTTGTACTATTATAAAGTATTGCTGTCATCTTCGATTGCCTTACATAGGTCACCTTCATCCTGAATGTTATTCATGATTTCTAGAGGCAACGAGGGAGTGGAAAGTCCTACCCTAGGTCCGATTCCGAACAATGCTTTGTAAGGTGATTGTTTTATACCAGAGTGGTAAACTCGATTTTTCATAAATTGCACATACCTTAATACTTCCTACCACTTCATCTAATTGTTGTCCTTTAACCAAGAACTTATATTTTCAATGTCTTGGTTGGCATGTTCAACAGAACCCTGACTTTAGCTGTGCCTTGGTTTCCCATGTAAAATTTTCAGTTCTGACCAAAGATTTGCGCATTCACTTATAACATTATTGACAAATTATCTGCCATTATCAGACTGAAGAATGCACAGCGCCCCTACAGTTACGAAAACGTCATTCAAATGATAATTCACTTTCTCAGCGCTCTTTGTTGCTAACGCGCAAAGGAGAACAAATTTTGTGAGGTGGTCTTGGTAAACTAGAATGAATTTCAAATTCTTGTCTGGTTGTGTTTGGAAATAAATCACATCGACTTGGCATCTGCTATTCATTTCCGAATGGAGAACTGGCTTTGAAACTAGCCCTCTTTTCTTTATTGTCTTCTTGACAAACATCACACATTGATAAATAGAGGAATATCATTTCCTCTGTAATATTGGCATATTTTTTGATGTCTTGGATAACATCCTATCGCGACCTCCATGACCCACAGCTACAAGAGCTGCATAAATCACATCATGAAGTTCATCAGCTGGAATAAAATATTTTATATTCCCTTCACACAGTGCAATGAGGTTTTTCACATCACCAATTTTCAAAACAACAAATCGTTTTAGTGTTATTTTTGTAATGATGTTCTTTTTCCCAACTTTTCCGCGTTTTCTACTTGTTTAACCAAGTCTGCATAATCGTCTCCTGATAACACATTATAATGAGAGACTTTTTGTTTCCACTCTGCAAAATTTCCTCCAGAAACTTTTCTCTTCATAGCTTTTGATTGGCTTGTTTACTACACGAAGTCTCATCCATGGTGACAATAATTATACTAGGATTATAATAAAATCTCTTAAAACTTCTGTCATACCACTCACCGACTTGTAGAACTTTACCCTTTCGTTGGTTATCGAATCTTTTTCTCGTGGTCACCTTCCCATTGGCAGTTCTCTCCCAGGGATCCGAAGGGTGGCTTGTCTGGAAACATTTGCCAATGGAGTGGTCATCTTGACACTTTTTCCATTACAGGCCACAACATGTCCTGTGGGGAGACATTATTAATGCAGTGGTTTCCATTGCTTTCTGCATCACCATGCCGATGATCATGCGTTGATCATTGTGACGTTATTAGTGAAGTACTATGAGTTCTCGTCAGTACAGACTGCGAGGAGATACATTCATGTACAAGAAAAATTACGTGTTTTAAACGTGATTGTGTTTGAATTTTGTATACAGAAAGAATTTATGAACTATTTCTTGAGGAGTGACTCAGTAACTAAATTTCATAATGCAAACTTTTGTATAAGGAACTAATTGACACACACAGTGGTTACAGTTACTACATGCCACACCACAAGTTGGGAAACGGGGCCAAATTTCTAGTAGTTTACTGTCGAGTTAAGATTTTCACACACAAATGTTTTATTTATATCTTACAGAAACTAGCAGTACGACAATAAACAGCCTTTTAAACAAGCCGCTAACAGCAATCAAGTAATTTATAGCAATACAACAATTTAAAAATTCTTTTTTTAAAAAAAATAGTAGTAACATTATGGCAGTAAACAACCTTTCAAAACACGCCGCTAACGCAAATCAAGTCATTCACAGCAATAAAACAGTTAAATTAAAAAAAAACACAGAAGCTAGCAGTACCGCAATCAACAACATTTCAAAACACGCCTATAACGGCAAACAAGTAATTTACAGCAAGGCTACCGTTTAAAAGTTTCTTTTAAAAAACGGCAATCAAGTCATTTATAGCAATACAACAGTTTAAAATTAAAAAAAAAACACAGAAGCTAATAGTATGGCAATAACAGCCTTTCAAAACACCCCGCTAACGGCAATCAAGTAATTCATAGCAATACCACAAGTTAAAAAAATTTCTTTTTTAAAAAACACAGAAGCTAGCACTACGGCAATAACAGCCTTTCAAAACACGCCGCTAACGGCAATCAAGTAATTTAGGGCAATACAACAGTTTAAAAAATTTAAAGATCATTAGTAAACAGGCTACTAAAGTAAATACAGAACTTTGTTAATAAAGTATGGTGAGGTAGTGAAGCTACCAACACCGCCATTAAAAAAGAAAAAAGTATCAAAGGTCTCAGCAAACACACGATTAATGGAAATAAAGGAATGGAAGAATTTAAAAAAGTTTTTAAACAAAAGTGTCCTTGAATATCATTAGAACATAACAGATATGACGGACCCGTGTAAGGCGGCCACAAATCACACACTCAAGGGATGCTCAGGCTAGGCAGAATACTGACCAATTTAAATACACCCGTAAACACAATTGCCACTCTCAGGCTGGTCACTGCACCGATTTTTAGCCAGCGAAAACTTGTAATAAGATGGCTTAACTTGCTGACAGAATTAGAGCTAACCTCGTGCAAGGAAACATTACACCACAAAGTCCCGAATGAGCGACCACATAATCAACCAACAAGAAGCATGAATTTACTGATAACACACGACAGAATAGCGAAACAATTAAACTGCCAAAACTACACCTCCCATCGGGCAGAAACGAGAGGAGGAGGAAAGATCACTGTCTTCAATTACACCTGTGCTAAGGACAGGAAACACGGTCGCCAGAGGCCACAAGGCAGAAGAGACGCTGGTTACACAAAATTATTATTTAATGATTAGACCTTCGACGAACTTAACTTGCAATTATGCTCGAACTGGCAGTACACGACTTCCGATGGCAAGGGTCCACACATCCGACCGCGCACGCGTCGCCAGTGTACCCAACACACCACAGTCACGCGACAACGCGCTCTGTCACCGGAGTTCACGTCTTCTCTGCAACGTTGACGGGTATTGACCGCTCCTTCATGTTAGGTGTCTCCTTTTAAACTCCAGTGTTGAAACGGAGGACTTAAAGAAGCTTGTTAACGTCCCACCAAGGTGAAATCAACAGCAACTACTCGTGGGGCGATTCTGTATACAACCAACCCGCGGGGAGCTCTTCCGTCAACTCGACCCGCTCGTTACACACAGCCGACATACATCACGTGGCGACTCGGTACAACCGACCACGCCTGCTTCGCGCTGGAGAGCCACACTGCCCTCCCGGGTCCACCAGACTCTCTGAGCGCACAACGCCCCTACTTCCGCGCCACCACACAAGGCTACAACCGGTCAAAGACCTCACTTCCTCCATAGTAGTTTCCCGGAAGCAAACGCAGATATCAATAGCAGAGGGAAAGACAACCAAGCAGCCAGCAAATGACACACAACATATCAAACAAACATGTCAGGGGAGGAAAAGGAAAACCAATGCAATCTAAATACAAGGTGAAGCACAAATGTATGTGACTAAACGAAAAATGTGATAGTTGAACAGGCTCATGGACGTCATCCTCCAAACAGGCATTACACATTTTCCTATTCCGTCTTCATAGAGTCTGTGTTCATAATTTCTTTGGTCCACCTACGACTCTCCTGTCCTTAGAGTTGTAATTCTGGAGTTTCTTTCGGTTGTTTTCTCAATAATAGCGTGTACATTCAGCGCTTTTCGAGCGTATTCAATCTTCATTCAATCTCTAATTGCCCAGTCCTTTACTCTACTCAAGAATCTCAAATCTCGTGCTTGCATTATGCTGTCGTTTTTCTTCATATTTATGTGACTCACAATTCCATGTAGTAATGGTGTCGTACGGTACTGGTGCTGACAGTTTTATAAAACTTAATTTTTTACTCTACTGTTTTATTATTAGTATTAAGAATAATAAGTGCGATGGAAATTTACTGGCGCCGCACAAGAGGGGCAACAATAGTGAGTTCGCTCGGGAGTGTGTGTCCCAGCTAATTTACGCACAGCAACGCACATTCCAGACAGTCAGGCTTATGATTTTCGTATACACCAAAAATCTGTAACATATAATTTTAAATTATTACCTGATAGTTTTCCGAGCCTTGAAATTATTTACCTTCTTCTTTGAAGACCATGTTGCGGCGTACAGCTACCTCTGCCTACATTTCTTGCTTCTCTGAAGTATCACAGATACTGATAACGTAGATAGATAGATCAGGTGAAATAAGGAACTAGTAAATGAAGTTGACTTTGTACTACAAGAATTAATGTATTTCAAATTATTGGTGAAATAAAACAGAAACCCACGTCCTCTCTCTATCATGGGTGGGAAAAGACAAACAGCGAAGTCTCGATGAAACATCTGATGGGAGTTTTTACAAAGACAAGAAGATTAATCTTCTTCATCTTTTCTCGATAGCTCCATAGACTTGATTTCTGTGGACATATTGAGTTTTAATCTTTGCTGCAAACTACTTAGCCGAGTAAATGGATACAAATACACTCCTGGAAATTGAAATAAGAACACCGTGAATTCATTGTCCCAGGAAGGGGAAACTTTATTGACACATTCCTGGGGTCAGATACATCACATGATAACACTGACAGAACCACAGGCACATAGACACAGGCAACAGAGCATGCACAATGTCGGCACTAGTACAGTGTATATCCACCTTTCGCAGCAATGCAGGCTGCTATTCTCCCATGGAGACGATCGTAGAGATGCTGGATGTAGTCCTGTGGAACGGCTTGCCATGCCATTTCCACCTGGCGCCTCAATTGGACCAGCGTTCGTGCTGGACGTGCAGACCGCGTGAGACGACGCTTCATCCAGTCCCAAACATGCTCAATGGGGGACAGATCCGGAGATCTTGCTGGCCAGGGTAGTTGACTTACACCTTCTAGAGCACGTTGGGTGGCACGGGATACATGCGGACGTACATTGTCCTGTTGGAACAGCAAGTTCCCTTGCCGGTCTAGGAATGGTAGAACGATGGGTTCGATGACGGTTTGGATGTACCGTGCACTATTCAGTGCCCCCTCGACGATCACCAGTGGTGTACAGCCAGTGTAGGAGATCGCTCCCCACACCATGATGCTGGGTGTTGGCCCTGTGTGCCTCGGTCGTATGCAGTCCTGATTGTGGCGCTCACCTGCACGGCGCCAAACACGCATACGACCATCATTGGCGCCAAGGCAGAAGCGGCTCTCATCGCTGAAGACGACACGCCTCCATTCGTCCCTCCATTCACGCCTGTCGCGACACCACTGGAGGCGGGCTGCACGATGTTGGGGCGTGAGCGGAAGACGGCCTAACGGTGTGCGGGACCGTAGCCCAGCTTCATGGAGACGGTTGCGAATGGTCCTCGCCGATACCCCAGGAGCAACAGTGTCCCTAATTTGCTGGGAAGTGGCGGTGCGGTCCCCTACGGCACTGCGTAGGATCCTACGGTCTTGGCGTGCATCCGTGCGTCTGTGCGGTCCGGTCCCAGGTCGACGGGCACGTGCACCTTCCGCTGACCACTGACGACAACATCGATGTACTGTGGAGACCTCACGCCCCACGTGTTGAGCAATTCGGCGGTACGTCCACCCGGCCTCCCGCATGCCCACTATACGCCCTCGCTCAAAGTCCGTCAACTGCACATACGGTTCACGTCCACGCTGTCGCGGCATGCTACCAGTGTTAAAGACTGCGATGGAGCTCCGTATGCCACGGCAAACTGGCTGACACTGACGGCGGCGGTGCACAAATGCTGCGCAGCTAGCGCCATTCGACGGCCAACACCGCGGTTCCTGGTGTGTCTGCTGTGCCGTGCGTGTGATCATTGCTTGTACAGCCCTCTCGCAGTGTCCGGAGCAAGTATGGTGGGTCTGACACACCGGTGTCAATGTGTTCTTTTTTCCATTTCCAGGAGTGTAGATAGAAAAAATATCTATATCGACAAACAAGAATATGTTCCAATACACTTTTTTTCAGATTTTGTAAATAACTGTAACGACAGTCAGGTTGGCCACTAGGATGTTGGCGGTTGGAGGGAGTTGGAGTTCACGATATGTGTAGTCCACCACCCAGGAATGGTAGCAGTGACATGATGAATGAATGTCTGTAGACATCAGAAGTGTCTTCAGAGAATTGGCACTTACAAACCGCACAAATATTGAACAGTACCACAACAGTCGTGGTGACGCACAAGGAGGCCAACGCCGTTCAGTTGTGAACTGTACACTGCCGACAGGGAAGACACTATGATCAGCATGCAGCCCACTGGGTAGAGCAGGCGAGGAAGGAATCAGCAAGAGAAGGCAGCTGACATTAGCAAGTCTGCATCCCAGAGGAGCAGCCGCACCATGTACAAGTGACCGTGTAGCCCCAGATGAAATGCACTATGGTCCTTTAGATCATAATGTGGACTTCCTATAGAAGGGGAAGCTCACCATAGAAATATCTGCCCAGTGCAGAGACAGCCAGGTAGGAGTTTACGATATATGTGTGGCTGCATGGCCCCAGACGAGAACCAGAGACCTCCAGGGTGGCAGGTTGACAGCAGGTGTGTGACCTGCTGGTTAGAGGACACCAAGTCTACAGTATTAGAATTGGTACCAGCAGCAGGGCAGCATCTAGCAGAAGTGGAGTCCAGACATTGTCACTTTGTGGACTATGTAGGCCAGTACATTTTTGGACTGACACAGGCCCCTCCTCAGGACTGATGGCCAGCAGAATTTGATACCTTTGACTAACAATGACGAGAATTTACACTGTCTTGGTCCATCCTTGCTTTCTTACAGTGTCAGATTTAATCGTGTAAGCCACTACATGTCTGTAGCTCGGATGTGAAGTAACTGGGCCAAATACACTGCAATATCTTTGCCTTCTTGCTCCATTGTTGAGATTTTCACTCTGGATGCATCCTGTGGTGTAGTGACTGACTGGCGTCATTGTGCAGCTTATTTCGTATCAGCAGCAGTCCCCAATAGAATGCCATTCAGTTAGCTGTGGTCTGACTCACTAATGCAGCGTGTAGTGTTAGCTATCACAGATGTCTTAATTTTTATACAACTGTGCCAGTAGAACTAATTTGGAGTTTCTGTCACAGTTAAAACGAAAATCAAATGTGTTTTTCACTATAAAACCATATTTCATTTTTTTCAAACCCAATTCAATTTTTTTAAATTTAATATTTTATAGACCGTTTCTTGAAAACCAGTCTATAATAGAAACACATAAATAAAATTTACATACTGTAGGAAGTAACTTACAAGTGTTTTCAAAATACTCATCACTTAATAAATAAAATACTAAGTCGTTCAGTTTAACAATTTTCTATTAATATTCTATGTTGTGAATCATAAGTTAAATCCTTTTTACCATACGTAATTACATATACATGTATATCATTCAGTATGTTTTCATTAAAAGTGGCATATAACTTCCTAGTTTCTTTTTGTGTAGTTAAAACCATTCATTTGCCTGGTCACATTTTCTATGTAGACAGGATAATTTTCCATAAAAGTAAGCGAGTGGTATTAATGTTGTTATGTAACTGCGTTATTCTTTTAAAACCATGAGAAGCTTTGTAAGCTTTTAAAAAGTTGTTCAATGTATCAAGATTCCATATTTCTTGACCAAAATCATCTTTTCTTCTGTTCTTTATATAGGTATTTTTTAATTTAATATGATTGAATAAATATGAACCAATTAACTGATTATTTCTCGATTAGTTAGGATAACAGCAACAGTAAAGTAAATCATATCCCATTCTGCATAATTACAATAATTAGTAATAGCTAGTTCCAAATTTCTTTTTTCACTTTATCTGGTAATTTCAATGGTTTGTGCTTCAAACAGACAAATGGGAATTTTCTGATTTTTCACTCTTTCTTCTTCTGGTTCGAGTTAATATTCCAGTTCATATCTTACTACTGGAACAGGAATTCCCATTGATTCTACAACAATTTTACCTTCTTTTGGAACTGTCTCCACTGTTTCCACTCCAGTTTCGATTATGACCAGCCCATATAAGAATAGAATCTCCAGAATTTGAACTCCAAGTGAAAAGTACTGTTAAATCTACTTCATACATTTTCCTTTTAATCTAAAAAATCTGCCATGTAATTCTAACAGATAAGTACTCCTTTGTTTACTTTTTATTTTTTTATTATTAAGAGTATGTCCTTGTAAGTTTATTATTGCTAGAGACAAAATTAATCAAAAAAGAACTGATGAAGAAATAAATAGATGTCCTATTCTACACAGAATATTGTTTACTTTGATAACTGTGATAAAATAGAACAGTTTTAACAAATAACTATCGAATTTCTATATCTTATTTTTTGCCATACATTGGATAATCTGTTCCATTGGTTTGAATAATACTGATATCCATATAAAGTTGGAATGATTGGAATCTGTCTCCACTATTAATAATAAATTCTGTTCCATTGTTTCGAATATTTGAATTATTCTTAGTTTTTCATTAATGGGAAACTAGTAAAACTGGTAACTTTCAGTCTTATAAATTTATAAAGGAAAAATTTATTAAAACATTTTTAAAATAACTGTAACTGCTGAATTGTTGAAGTCAATCAAATTGTCATTTTCTCCATTTATAATTAGTTTTAAATTCTGTATAGTATCAAAAATTGGAATATTTAGTGGATAATTTCATTTATAAATTGTTGGTCTTCAGAATTCATCATTTGGTTTAAATGAAGAAATAATATTAGTATCTCATTGAAAATGGCCAGTAAGTTTTACAAACATTCCAATATCCACATTAAAATTTGTATTTATTAATTCAAATGGTGTTATTTGTGGTAAATGATTACCAATTGTTCTTTATTGGGTTCAATAACTTGAACATTGGACCCTAAACTTATACAAGTCTGTCTTATTTATCCATACACAATTTAAAATCACTTTCAATAGTAACTATTTAAAATTCTCATACTTTAATGTGTATGTTAGTTAGTTTTTTAATGAATAAATAATTACAAGTTTTTAAAAGCTAAGCATCAACCTAAATATCAAAAAATTATGAAGACATTAAAAAAATTGAAGACAAAAATAATTAAAAAATTACAGCTTTTACTAAAAATAGTAGAAAATTATTCTAATAAATGTAACCGAAAATAAATCAGATATATTCATTCTAGAAATTTGCGATGTTTTACAGTCATAGAATAACCAAAAAAAGAAATATAAGTGTGAGAATGTTAGAATTGATCAACTATAGTGAAGTATGGTTTTTGTATTAATACCTGTTGACAGACTTAGATAAACTGGAAAATTACCAGTCAAGTTTTATGGTAATAAATTAACAGTTGGGAAGAGAATATATGAAGTTACTAATGGATTAATGAATCTTTTAACTAATAAAAGACTCCTACAAATGGTTCAGATATAAAATTTTATTTCTTTAATTTACAGAATTATGCTACTATTTTATTCCATTCCTGTGCAGTATATTACGAAAATAATCAAAATAAAATCAAATCAGGAAAAGGAAATAAATTTAATAAGTTGATGAAAACAGTTTTTGAAGAATTTTTTCCTGGTTTTTCAGAAAGAAACCTTGATGATACATTAGAAAAATTGGTGAAGGGTTAACTAGAAAATTTACACAAAAACCAATTGAAAATGTTTGGATGAATGATGTTAGTCAAATTAATTGCTTCCAGAATGAGATTTTCACTCTGCAGCGGAGTGTGCGCTGATATGAAACTTCCTGGCAGATTAAAACTGTGTGCCCGACCGAGACTCAAACTCGGGACCTTTGCCTTTCGCGGGCAAGTGCTCTACCAACTGAGCTACCGAAGCACGACTCACGCCCGGTCTCACAGCTTTACTTCTGCCAGTATCTCGTCTCCTACCTTCCAAACTTTACAGAAGCTCTAAAGAAAAAGAAAGAAGATTCTGGATTAACAAAACACAAAGGATGACTTTAACCCATTTCATTGGCAAGCCAAGCTGCAATTGGTTCATTAATTGGTGGTATTTTTTCAGTTGTTTCATCTGTTCATAATAAACCAAAAATTGCTAAAGACTTAGAAGGCCAAAAAAGACATAATTGAACCATGGGAAAAATGTAAGATGGATGAAAAAAGTAAAAGAAATTTCGAAGAAATAATCAAATAATCCTTCGTATAATATTGATATAGAAGAATTAGTTAAACAGTTACAAATGAAAAATTTTAGAGATGCATTCATAACTGACAAATTACCCAATAATCCAAAAATCGTGACAGTGGGATAGTCGATTTAGATATATCCAATCTGACTGTACTCACTGGGTTTGTCATAATATATCAAAAAAATTGCAAATCTTTTTTTGATTAAGTTTGTGGTAATATACCAAACACTTAATAAAATTATTGAGAAAAAATGAACTATGTTATAAAGTTGAAAGACTACAGATTTAACGAATTTATTAGTAGTCATTAGTGACTATTTGTCTTAGAACTATTATCAAGTTGTTGCAGGTTCAATGAAATGCTTTAAATGGACATTTAAGGAATTAAGACAAATGTTAAGTACACAAAAAATTGACTCAAAAATTAAAATACATGACATACTTAATGTATTAGGTAATATTAATTCCAAAATAAATAATTTAAATAATCAGTTTCATATAGAAATAAAAATTAAAAATAGTATTAAAATCACATTTTGTAAAGAATTAGAAAAATTAACAAATGAATTTGACAAAGAATTAGAAAATTTAACAAATCAGTTTCATAAAGAATTAAGTAGTATTTTTAATTGAACTAAAAATTGCATTAGATTTCTTACTAGAACCATAGTAAGTGGAAAAGATCCAATCGATGAAACAGATGTTCATAAACAGCTTTTAGAAAAAGAATTTAAAAATCCTGTTACAAACCTGAATACATAAGTATTATCACTCAGTTCAAAAATTGTCAATAAAAACGAATTTAAAATGTCATTTCAAATAATGAATATTCAAATATTTTAACAAAATTCAATAATTACTTCATCAAAGGAGATTATAATGAAACATTAATGAAGTTAATAAAAGTATTTTAACTAATCAGTTTACAAAAAAGAAAAATTAAAAAATTTTAAGAATTACTTTTCAAAAACTGATTTAACACTATACATAAGTCAAATAAGCAGTCTTTGAGGCATCTGTGATAAACAAATAATTGAATTTACATCTATATAAATATTCTAGAATTCACATTTATGTGCCCGGCAGTGGGTTCATCAAATCACCTTCCAAACGATTTTCTAATATTCAGTCTCACAGAGCGCTAAGGAAAAATGAACACCTATACCTTTCCATGCCAGCTCCTATTTTCCTTACTTTATTATGATGATTGGTTTCTCTCTATGTACATCAGCGCCAACAATATGTTTTCGTCTTTGGAGGAGAAAACTGGTGATTGAAATTTTCTGAGAAAATTCTGCAACAACGAAAAATGCCTTTATTTTAATGATGTCCACCCCAAATCCTGTATCATTTCGCTGACACTCTCTCTCCTATTTCCCCATAATACAAAATGTGCTACTCTTCGTCGAACTTTTTGGTTTAACCCATGGATCCTATCTCGTAAGGATGCCACACTGCACAGCAGTATTCAAAAGGAGGATGGACAAGCTTGGTATAGACAGTCTCTTTCATAAATCTGCTACATTTTCTAAGTGTCCTGACAAAAATCTGCAGTCCTTGGTGAGCCTCCCCACAACATTTTCTGTATTTTCCTTCTAATTTAAGTTGTTCATAATTGTAATTCCTAGGTATTTAGTTTGAATTCGTTTAATTGAATTAACAGCCTTTAGATTTGACTGATTTATTGTGCAAATGAAGATTATTGCCAGAAATGAACAAAAAATTTACCCTTTAAATGACTATGATTTTATTACTAAAGAAGCTATTATTGGTGAAAATGTAAATGTTAGATTCTAACAATTTTAATATTACTTAAAGTGTACTTCATAGTCCTAACAAACAAACCAATTGTAACCAATCAAGAAAATTATTACATAATTCGGGAATTCGAGACATAAGATTAACAGATTCTTGTATATGTAGATTTAAAAAAAAAAGTTATTTTGGGAACTATTGTTAGAATCAAATGAAGATGATAGGTTAGGGCAATAATTATTTAAATTTTCATCTATGCAAATGGACAATCATTCGATCCCCACAATTATCACATCTTTTGTTTGAAGTGAAACAAATAATTCTCAAAGGGTGACAACTACAAATAGAAGACAAAAAATTCAAGGTGTTTCTTGAATCTCTAAAACTAAAAAGGGTAAACTTGCTACAAAAGCTTTTTAGTTGATAGATTGAAAACTGTTAATATACATGGAGAAATTATAAATGAGTTACATAAAGTGATGAGAATTTTTTTTTAAAGAAGCATTGTAATTTCTCTTAGTGTTGATGATTCATACAATCAGATCTAGTCAAGATGGATTCAGGTAATTCGAAAGGAATATCAAAAATAAATTATGTAAGTATTTATTAACTAATGTCATCGTTTCTTTTAAATTTACTTGGTCTTTCCTAGTTAAAGGTAAAGCAAGTATGAATGTAATCGATTCCTTCACAAAAATAGTCAGGTCAATACAATCAAGAAATTTATAAACAGTTAACAGTAAATAAATGTGTAATAAAGGATTTCAAGACTTAGTGAAAAATATAAGATTAATCATTTTTCAATGGTTTCTGGATTAAAAGTGTCCATTGTTGAAAGATTTAATAGAATTTTGAAAGAAAGGATGTGGAAGAAATTCGACTTACAAGAAAATTGTAAGTTTAGTTAAAAATCTACTTGATGAATATAATAACACAAAATATTCAACAAGAGATGTAAACAAAAGAAAATAAAACAATCCTTATGAAAACTGTTTATTTAACAATTTTCTAGATACTAAACCTAAATATAAAATAGGTGCCCTTTCAGGCTTTCTCGACAGATCTGCTGCAAATACACTTCTCGGGGCTACCGCAGATCGTATTGTGTAAAATGCACAGTATTTCATTTATGCAACTGCTCCACAGGTGATGGTAGCTGCTGCTGCCACTGCTGCAATACACGACGAATGATAGTCGCGTGGCAACGTCGAAATTTATGAGGCCAGGATCAGGCATTACGTGCGTGTGGGATGACGCTCGCAGTTGGAGGAAATTGGCGCTCCTGGTGCTCGCTGCAGGAGTCGCAGAAAGACTTTCCAGCCTTGTCTGTGGGCATTGACAGTGCTACTGGACGCTCCTGTGGTTAAAAGCTGAATTAAATCTCAGCAATGCGCTGCGTCGCGTCTTAAATAGGAAGTTCTTGTCTACCCTGTTTTGATTTAATCGCAGCCAGTGCTGAATTCCAGGAGACGTTTATTGAAAACCTGCAGCCTTGTTGAAATATTGTACACTGTCGGATATGTATGGCATCCTTAACAACACAATACCAGAAAGATGACGCTGGGGATCAAATTTCAGTCCTTTCGTATACTATACGGTGCCCCTTATTCAAGCAATGCTTCACTGCCGCTGATTAATCAGATTGCACTAGGCATGTGTTCGACGCAATGTTTTTCTACGGTTCGGCATGTCTGCCAAACATAAGATGTTTAACTCTGACATGTGATCTTAAACACGACACGTTTCCTAAGGCCAAGCTCGTCTTTGGCCACAAGAAATCTATTTTTTGGTGGCCGAAAAACACAAGTGATGTCGTGCCTTTTGAGGATTCTTTCTATTCTTGAAGACATGCCGCTAAAATATGGCAAGAATGTCGTTGTAGCGAATGCCTTCGCCCCTTCATTTACATCCCTCCACTGAATTTGCGTAGAACGAAATGCATGGCGTATCTGTCGTTCGGAACAGCCATTCTGTTTGATACCGCTTTTCGTGTTGTAGCCCACCAGGAAGACTGTCGGCACTTGAGACCACATGTGCTCTATGTACTATAGAGGGTAAGACACTTGTGTTGCTCAGAGTGATGACAATTTGTATCCTGCAAATATAGTTCCGTAAGAGATGATCTCTCATTAACACTGTGTCACAGTGTGCCATCAGCTTTCCTTCTGACTATGACATTCACGGATGGTAAAATGCCACCTTTTTCCATTTCCATTGTGGACCTTATATTTGGATGGAGTGAATCCAGATGCCGGAGAAACACAAGTAATGTCTCTATTCCGTGGGCCACACTACAAATACGTAGTCCTCACACCGCCAGAAGCAGGAAGGTTTGAGATTTACTGGCAGTAGCGTTTTTTCCTCAAAGTCTTCCGCTAAATAGTTGGCCACCAAGGAAAACAGGATTTCCCAAGGCGAAACCGTCCACTTGTTTAAAATACTGGTCACTGAATGAGAAATAAGTTGAGGTAAACACATGTTTAAACAATGCCACAATGTCTTGCTCAAACTGGGTGCTCATAAGCTCTAACGAGTCCTCCAGAAGTGTTTTCGCAAATAAAGATACAATGAGTCGTTCAAACTGCGCCAGAAATGCCAAATTATATCTATTTGCACCCAATTAATTATCTATGGCACAACACAACTGTTGTTTTTGTCGATCCACAAATTGTTCGAAACTTTTTCCGATTTTAATCTACATCTTGGTCGTAATCATAGCTTGCGTCACAGCCCAGATGTTTAAAGAGTGACACTTCTTCGGTTACTTGCTAGTTATTTAGGTGAGACTGGCTCACGTTGACATGGATTTCTTTATGGAAGTTTTTACATTGTTAATTACATTTACGATGTTTGAAACTGTTTTGTCTTATAACACTATTATTAAGGTGTAACTTGGTTGGGTAAACATTACATTTATGAGCGAGAAATGATTTTACTGAGGCTGAAGGTCAGTGCATTAATGGCCTCTTTTAATAGGCATACTTATGAGCGCACGTTTATACACATCATACAAACCCAATAACGACTGAATATAACACACTACTAAAATTCTCGAAACATAGATTTCTGGCAGGAAACAAAATTACAAGTTTACTTACTCCAAATAACATGATAAAGTACAAAATCCGTGCTCTCACAGAATTTTTTCTTTCTGCTTGAGAATCATCACATTCAAATAGCTATCTTTAGCAATTTATAGCCTTAGTTCTCCTGTGCATTTTTTTTTTTTTTTTTTTTTTTTTTGATTGCGTTTCCAACTACTGTTGGTTTAAGTTTTCCTTGATTGGGCTATTAGTTAGGATGACAAAACTACACAAATGTGCTACATCACTGTATTTTAATTAGTTTCAGAACTATAGCAGTAACTTTCAGTCTTTCAAATTAAGCAAATCTACCTTTCAAAACAGAATAATTTCTTGTAAATGAAGTTACGTTTATTTTTCACAATTCTAAAAGGAATGCTCCATTGGAACTTAAGACATCTGACTAAAAGAATTTACTCAAATATGTTCTTAGCACTAAGGTGTTAACTCAGCTTTCGTCGGATTTTTGTGAGACCTCTCATCACATGGCAGTAGGCCTACTAATCTTACATTGTCAGTAGCGCTCTGTCAGGAACAGTTTTCAAGAAAAGTGTTCTGCGTAAAAGTACCTCATGGGTACTCTCATGTTAACAGCGTTTATTCAATTTAATTCCTTGATAATTCCCTGATTTCCAATACTTCAGGATATCGTTATTATAGATGTGAGAAAAGAAACCCTCCTGCTTCATTCCTCGATTCCTTTTAACTCATTTGTCCTTTTGTCTCCTGAATTTCTTGCCATAAATTATTTTATAAAATAAGCTTTTGATTTCACGTACGAAATGCGGTCGCTGGCCATGGTCATTCATTATTTTCCATAATTTTTTTCGATCGACTCGAACGAAAGCTTTTCAGAAAGCCGGTTAAAAATTTTTCTGCGGGTCACTTTAGTTTACAGATATTACCATTACAAGTAAGTTTTCTCCTAAGTCATCACTGATCTTCTTGAAAAGTGTCTCAATTAGGACTGTTCTTTAATTGTTGGGCATTTTTTAGTAGATCTTATATGCGTTGTTCAGTCAACTCATGCCGCAGTAGTTGCCAAATTCTGTTCTATAGCCCATTTAGCAAAGGGAGATAACGTCCGCTGTGTTCCACAAATATTTATTCCATCTAATCCTGCAGCTTTCACATTTTCAATTTTCAATATTTTGTAGTTCATCCACTATTATCCTGTCGATATTTACAGATTCGTTTCCCTCGTCAAAATGTACATCGTACCCAGCTTCATCCTATATGCATAGTCATTCTTGAAAATGTCCAATCCATTGATTTTCCTTAATGGCATTAAGTTTTGCTGTATCTTTCCTGACTGATTTATGTGTCTCATTATCTATATGCTGTACTACGTCTTCTATCTGTATCACAGGAGAGGAAGTCTGTACAAAACTGTAGGTGAGACTGTCGGACAAATCGTCTAGCGTAATTTAATTTTTTGTTTCAAGAGAGTGTGACTGCTTACGTTCATAATCGTGCGCTATCACGCTCATATAGACATGACATGATTTAACGTCTCTGATTATTGAAGACCTATTGTCAAACCAGATCCCTGTAACAATAAAAAGCTGAATACCCGTTGGAAATAGGTTTAGGTGGACGCCATCGGCGTTTATAAAACAAATCACTTGACTCGTCCAGTTCAATTTCCTGTGTGAACTGTTATGAAACACGTGTATTCTAACTATGCTGCAGCTTCACATGTGCTGGAAGGGGGAATTGCTTGGACACGGTTAGCACAAATAGCCTTATGATGATGAGTAAGTTGCTATTGCTGATTCTTTCTAATTCTCGGCAGCAATCGATTATCATCCTTTAATTAAATACGAAAATTAGTTTCATAACTGAGGAAGGAATGAAGATGGAAGAAATATTTCCAGAATGATGTCGCCATATATCAGATAATTAGCAATATTAATGTCTGATTTAACAGTCTCTTGAGTCATGCTTAAACAGTCCTATTTTTAAAGGATACTTTCCAGGATAATATAAATACTAAACTGGTTCCAAGTAGGGTTTAAATTCCTGTGACAGGTGTGGAGAACAGTCAAGAAACTACTCTACGTTCCTGGGCTTAGTGTGATACACCACTTAAGACGACAAATAGCGACCGCGTTGCTGTCATACAGAATACATCTCAACCGTTTCATTAGCTGCGCAGTAATGCAGGCTGTTTCTTTTTGTTTCAGAGCCACCCTGGAGACCTTGTTTGTCCATGCAGGCTCCACCACGTATGGTCCCGAAACTGGTGTGCTGGTGGGTGTGAACGCAACCATCTTTCACGAGAACTTTGATGAATGGTCCTACTGGAACGACATCTGCCTGCTCAAGGTATGATCTTCACTTGGGTTACCTTGTCTTGTTTCTGTGGCACATGACACCCTCTACTGTCGTAAAGTATGTGTCCTTAGGTTGAACAGACACTGCCCAGACACTGTAGCGGAGGTATCAATATGTTTGACTATTAAATCAAAGGTATTTTGTTTCATTCCTGCCACTGAATAATGGGCAACTGTGGCAGCCGAAGGGATCTGGTATAGGGAGCTAGCCGCAACTCCCAACCAACTTATCGAAACAGAGCGAGGAACGGATACATGTGCAAAGCACTATCTTGCCCTTTCACTGGGGAACTCACCCGAGATGCGGAAGAATAAACACTGAGCAACGTAAGAGGACGCAAATGGCAAAAAAGCCACAGTGTAAAAGTTACATAAAAAGTGTATCGATTGAAAAAGTTATATCTCTCCATTGCGTAACGATTCCAGAGTAGCCTGCCACTCTGACTCCAGGAACAGACCTCCAAGGGGATGATACTCATCAGATCAAGGTTGAAAACCAAGATAGGGTAACATGCTGTGAATCGGAGAGTGGAATATCCAAAATCGTATCATGGTAGGAATATCAGACTATCTGAAAAGGTAAATTCAAAGGATGATTCTCGATGAACGTAGTAGGCATCAGTTGAAATGAAATGGAAATAAAGTAAAAATACCTGTACAGGTGAATAGAGGGTAACAGCAGAATGGTATAACAGGAGGAGGACTCGTTAAGATAAGGGAGACAGAGCAAAGAGTGAGGATCTGTCAACAATTTAGTCACACAATTACTCTCATCACAATAGAAACGAAACCAACGCTATGAATCACACAGGTATACGTATTAACGTCATGATGCGAAGATGGCGGGGCAGACGAAGTTCTGAGGAAAATGAGTGGGAAATTTATATTGTAAAGGGAGACGGAAATCTAATAACCACGAGCGATTGGAAAGCTACAGTAGGTGAAGCATTAGAAGGCAGAGTTATGGGACCGAGTGAGATGGTGCAGTGTTTAGCTTACTGGACTTGCAGTCGGGAGGACGACGTTCAATCCCGCGTCCGGCCATCCTGATTTAGGCTTTCCGTGTTTTCCCTAAATCGCTCCAGGTAAATGCCGGGATCGTTCCTTTGTAAGGGCATGGCCGACTTCCTGCCCCGTCCTTCCCTAATACGATGGGACTGATGACCTCGCAGTTTGGTCTCTTCCCTCAAACAACCCAACCCCAACAGTGTTATGGGATAAAAATTGCTCAGCGATAAGACTGTAAGAGGAGGAAGACATTCTAAGTCCTGAAATATATTTGACTAACAATAGTGAGCAGTAGTAAAGTTAGCTTTGAAGAGCGCGCCGTAGCGCGTAGCGTGAATCAGTCGTCCTCCGTTTTCTTGCTGTGGTGACGTTGTCGCAATTGAAGGCTTCGGTGTCTCCCTCTAGCGGGAAAGGGGAAAAGTGGACTGTTCGCGTCGGTTTAAGAAGTGGCTGTATGGGCTCTCGTGGAGATTGGCAGTCGGGGCATCAAGAAGCGACTTCTCTGCCGGTGCTAGGGGTACAGCACGCAGACCGCGGCATCAGCGTAAGCGACGCGAGCAGCGGCTCCGTGGTATGAGGCGTTAACTGATCGTCGCGAAAGGAATCTTCCTGAGCGTGGGTCCGCAAGGGGCCTAATTTGCAGTTCGGCCGTATGCTGATGACCGGCGAGGAGGTTCTGAAAATCGGTGCGCCTTCCTGCCTCCGTTGAAACGGCTGGCAGCGGGCGGCTCGGCAGAGCATTTGGAGGTGCTGCGTTGGTTCATTCCTGGGAGTCGTAACGCACCAGAAGTTGAGTATTGACTGCTAATAGATTTTATGAAGTTTAATTGAATTCCATTTACTTATTCTTGTTAATTATACCAGCCGTATATTTTGGGGGTATCCTGCCATTCATTCTCGTCTGCCCACCCGCGGGAAGGTGGTGATATTAGAAATGATGGTGCGTTTGTCCCCTTTTGATGACGAAAGGGAGCGGGAGTGGGGGGGGGGGGGGGAAGTCAGAGTACATCTGTGGGTCGGATTGCTTCTTTCCCCTCCTAGCTTGCCTACAGGTTATTCAACTGTTAGTCTCTGCCATGTCTGTGAAAGTCTAAGGCAACAATGGCTGTACTGTTTAAAAAGCAAGGCACTAAGACCTGATCCATTCTCTCGCCTGCCATAACTAATATTACTAGACTCACGTGTAAAAGGTACGCTAAGAAAGAAGAAAAATTCCTTTTGCCTCGTGGTAAGAACTAGTCAATTGCATAACGAATTCCTGCTCATCTTGAAGCTGTAACTTACGTAAATTTGTCTTTACGTATATTTGCTTATAATCAAGCAAGGTTGTTAATGTACGCCATAGTGGATTTTTTTATATTGTTTCTAGTCAGCAAAAATTGTTGTGTGTTTTTTCAGTTCAGTACCTTTTAAGGCTTTTACTCAACGTGCTTATGTGTTTTATACAGGTAGTTGGTTATTAGTGTGTTTTCTTGCCATGCAAAAGTCTGACATTTCATTACGTGTAGAAATTGTTGCCTTGAAAGAAGAATGTTGTATAGGCTCACAACTCCTACATTGCGAGCGTGTGTGTGTGCCATAAGTTAACTGGCAGAAACTTGTAAAATTTGTTTTTTTATATATTTTGGAAATGTTAATGTTATTAAATGTCAGTGTACCCTCCCTCCCCCCAAGCGTGTGCATGACTAATGTGTTGTGGTATTTCCATTTTGAGAACTTTTGTAAACTGGATTTTCTTTATAAGTTGCAGACAAGTTAGATTCTGCGCCATTTACTGAGCCTGAGTGAGGCTGTTGTGGGCAGCCATGGCTACGGCTGTAGTAACCAAATGGGAAATTGGTCTGCCCAAAAGTGAAGTTATACAGGGTGGTCCACTGATCGAGACCGTGCCAAATATCTCACGAAATAAGCGTCAAACAAAAAACTACAAAGAACGATACTTGTCTAGCTGGAAGGGGGAAACCAGATGGCTCTATGGTTGGCCCGCTAGATGGCGCTACCATAGGTCAAACGGATATCACCTGCGTTTTTTTAAAATAGGAACCCCCATTTTTATTACATATTCGTGTAGTACGTAAAGAAATATCAATGTTTTAGTTGGAGCACTTTATTCGCTTTGTGATAGATGCCGCTGTAATAGTCACAAACATATGGCTCACAATTTTAGACGAACTGTTGGTAACAGGTAGGTTTTTTAAATTCAAATCAGAACGTAGGTACGTTTGAACATTTTATTTCGGTTGTTCCAATGGGATACATGTACCCTTGTAAACTTATTATTTTTGAGAACGCATGCTGTTACAACGTGATTACCTGTATATAACATATTAATGCAATAAATGCTCAAAATGATTTCCGTCAACCTCAACGCATTTGGCAATACGTGTAACGACATTCCTCTCAACAGGGAGTATTTCGCCTTCCGTAATATTCGCACATGCATTGACAATGCGCTGACGCATGTTGTCAGGCGTTGTCAGTGGATCGGGATAGCAAATATCCTTCAACTTTCCCCACAGAAAGAAATCCGGTGAACTCGCGGGCCATTGTATGGTGCTTCGACGACCAATCCACCTGACATGAAATATGCTATTCAATACCGCACGCGAACTATGTTCCGGACATCCATAATGTTGGAAGTAAATCGCCATTCTATCATGTAGTGAAACATTTTGTAGTAACATCAGTAGAACATTACGCAGGAATTCAGCATACATTACACCATTTAGACTGCCATCGATAAAATGGGGTCCAATTATTCATCCTTCCATAATTCCACACCATACATTAACCCGCCAAGGTCGCTGATGTTCTACTTGTCACAGCCAAAGTGGATTTTCCGTTGCCCAATAGTGCATATTATGACGATTTACGTTACCGCTGTTGGTGAATTTGATGCTTCGTCGCTAAATAGAACGCGTGCAAAAAATCTGTCATCGTCCCGTAATTTCTCTTGTGCCCAGTGGCAGAACTGTACACGACGTTCAAAGTCGTCGCCATGCAATTCCTGGTGCATAGAAATATGGTACGGATGCAATCAATGTTGATGTAGCATTCTCAACACCGACGTTTTTGAGATTCCCGATTCTCGCGCAATTTGTCTGCTACTGATGTGCGGATTAGCCGCGACAGCAGCTAAAACACCTACTTGGGCATCATCATTTGTTGCAGGTCATGGTTGACGTTTCACATGTGGCTGAATACTTCCTGTTTCCTTAAATAACGTAACTATCCGGCGAACGGACCGGACACTTGGATGATGTCGTCCAGGATACCGAGGAGCATACATAGCACACGCCCGTTGGGCATTTTGATCGCAATAGCCATACATCAACACGATATCGACCTTTTCCGCAATTGGTAAACGGTCCATTTTAACACGGATAATGTATCACGAAGCCAATACCGTCCTCACTGGCGGAATGTTACGTGATACCACGTACTTACACGTTTGTGACTATTACAGCGCCGTATCTCACAAAGCGAAAAACAGTGTTCCAACTAAAACATTCATATTTCTTTACGTACTACACGAATATGTAATAAAATATGGGGGTTCCTATTTTTAAAAAAACGCAGTTGATATCCATTTCACCTATGGCAGCGCCATCTAGCGGGCCAACCATAGCGCCACCTGGTTTCCCCCTTCAAGTTTCGGTTTCGTTCTTTGTAGTTTTTTCGTTTGACTCTTACTTCGTGAGACATTTGGCCCAGTCACGATCAATGGACCACCCTATATATATATATGGTGTTACAAAAAGGTACTGCCAAACTTTCAGGAAACATTCCTCACACACAAAGAAAGAAAATATGTTATGTGGACATGTGTCCGTAAACGCTTACTTTCCATGTTAGAGCTCATTTTATTACTTCACTTCAAATCACATTAATCATGGAATGGAAACACACAGCAACAGAACGTACCAGCGTGACTTCAAACACTTTGTTACAGGAAATGTTCAAAATGTCCTCCGTTAGCGAGGATACATGCATCCACCCTCCGTCGCATGGAATCCCTGATGCGCTGATGCAGTCCTGGAGAATGGCGTATTGTATCACAGCGGTCCACAATACGAGCACGAAGAGTCTCTATATTTGGTACCGCGGTTGCGTAAACAAGAGCTTTCAAATTCTCCCATAAATGAAAGTCAAGAGGGTTGAGGTCAGGAGAGCGTGGGGGCCATGGAATTGGTCCGCCTCTACCAATCCATCAGTTACCGAATCTGTTGCTGAGAAGCGTACGAACACTTCGACTGAAATATGCAGGAGCTCCATCGTGCATGAACCACATGTTGTGTCGTACTTGTAAAGGCACATGTTCTACCAGCACAGGTAGAGTATCGCGTATGAAATCATGATAACGTGCTCCATTGAGCGTAGGTGGAAGAACATGGGGCCCAATCAAGACATCACCAACAATGCCTGCCCAAACGTTCACAGAAAATCTGTGTTGATGACGTGATTGCACAATTGCGTGCGGATTCTCGTATGCCCACACATGTTGACCGCGAAAATTTACAATTTGATCACGTTGGAATGAAGCCTCACCCGTAAAGAGAACATATGCACTAAAATGAGGATTGACACATTGTTGGATGAACCATTCGCAGAAGTGTACCCGTGGAGGCCAATCAGCTGTTGATAGTGCCTGCACACGTTGTACATGGTACGGAAACAACTGGTTCTCCCGTAGCACTCTCCATACAGTGACGTGGTCAACGTTTCCTTGTACAGCAGCAACTTCTCTGACGCTGACATTAGGTTCATCGTCAACTGCACGAAGAATTGCCTCGTCCATTGCAGGTGTCCTCGTCGTTCTAGGTCTTCACCAGTCGCGAGTCATAGGCTGGAATGTTTCGTGCTCCCTAAGACGCCGATCAGTTGCTTCGAACGCCTTCCTGTCGGGACACCTTCGTTCTGGAAATCTGTCTCGATACAAACGTACCGCGCCACGGCTATTGCCCCTTGCTAATCCATACATCAAATGGGCATCTGCCAACTCCGCATTTGTAAACATTGCACTGACTGCAAAACCACGTTCGTGATGAACACTAACCTGTTGATGCTACGTACTGATGTGCTTCATGTTAGTACTGTAGAGCTATGAGTCGCATGTCAACACAAGCACCGAAGTCAACATTACCTTCCTTCAATTGGGCCAACTGGCGGTGAATCGAGGAAGTACAGTACATACTTGCGAAACTAAAATGAGCTCTCACATGGTAATTAAGCGTTTCCGGATACTTGTCCACATAACATCTTTTCTTTATTTGTGTGTGAGGAATGTTCCCTGAAAGTTTGGCCGTACCTTTTTGTAACACCCTATTTCAGCACGTCAGCAATCGCAAATAATTTAATGGTTATACCGAATCCGCCTCGAGTGCAAATAGAAACCGGATGTTGACTTAGGTTTCGGCACGAATAACCACGCCTTCTTCGGAACACACTAAAACTACAAACTACCTATTTGGGCATGGTCCAACATTAATACAGAACGTCCAAAAGGACAAAAGACTCACATAAAATTTAAAATAACCGCTACGTGTGTACCATGTCAATAGCTGTACTTGGCTCAAACGTCAGAAGCGTGCCTCCACACCCCAGCCAACGTTGTGTGTGCCGCAGGCTCTCAGGTAAACTGAGGTGGCGCCGGCAGCTAGGCTGTGAGAATGTCAGATAGGAATGCGCATGAGCAAATCGAGAAATCGTTTTCTTCCATGTGATTGGCAGAAATGTGTTACGAAAGTAATCCGATGACCGGGTCGAGGGGGAAGGAAGTTAACGCGTGTGTATGTACACTACTGACCATTAAAATTGCTACACCAAGGAGAAATGCAGATGATAAACGGGTACTGATTAGACAAATATATTATATTAGAACTGACATGTGATTACATTTTCACGCGATTTGGGTCAATTGATACTGAGAAATCAGTACCCAGAACAACCACCTCTGGCCGTAATAACTGCCTTGATACGCCTGGGCATTGAGTCAAACAGAGCCTGGATGGCGTGTACAGGTACAGCTGCGCATGCAACTTCAACACGATACCACATTTCATCAAGAGTAGTGACTGGTGTATTGTGACGAGCCAGTTGCTCGGCCAGCATTTACCAGACGTTTTCAACTGGTAACAGATCTGGAGAATGTGCTGGCCAGGGCAGCAGACGAACATTTTCTGTATCCAGAGAGGCCTGTACAGGACCTGCAACATGCTGTCGTGCATTATCCTGCTGAAATGTAGGGTTTCACAGGGATCGAATGAAGGGTGGAGCCACGGGTCGAACACATCTGAAATGTAACGTCTACTGTTCAAAGTCCCGTCAATGCGAACAAGAGGTGACCGAGACGTGTAACCAATGGCTCCCCATACTATCACGCAGGGTGATACGCCAGTATGGCTATAACGAATACACGCTTCCAATGTGCGTTCACCGCGATATCGCCAAACACTGTAAACAGAACCTGGATTCATCCGAAAAAATGACGTTTTCTCATTCGTGCACCCAGGTTCGTCGTTGAGTACACCATCGCAGGCGCTCCTGTCTGTGATGCAGCGTCAAGGGTAACCGCAGCCATGGTCTCCGAGCTGATAGTCCATGCTGCTGTAAACGTCGCCGAACTTTTCGTGCAGACGGTTTTTGTCTTGCAAACGTCCCCATCTGGTGACTCAGGGATCGAGACGTGGCTGCACGATCCGTTACAGCCATGTAGATAAGATGTCTGTCATCACGACTGCTAGCGATACGAGGCCGTTGGGATCCAGCACGGCGTTCCGTATTACAGTCATTGGATCTCGACCAACGCGAGCAGCATTGTCGCGATACGATAAACAGCAATCGCGATAGGCTACAATCCGACCTTTATCAAAGTCGGAAACGTGATGGTGCGCATTTCTCCTCCTTACACAACGACGCTTCACCAGACAACGCCGTTCAACTGCTGTCTGTGTATGAGAAATCGGTTGGAAAGATTCCTCATGTCAGCACGTTGTAGGTGTCACCACCGGCGCAAACATTGTGTGAATGCTCTGAAAATCTAATCATTTTCATATCACAGCATCTTCTCCCTGTCGGTTAAATTTCTTGTCTGTAGCACGTCATCTTCCTAGTGTAACAATTTTAATGACCAGTAGTGTACATCACGTACTAGGCTAGACTAGACTGAAGTAGAATAATTTTTACTGACACTCGGTATAATTCCCCCGTTGGCTATTAGCTTGAAGTGTGGTCTCATTTCTTGCAGCTGACGCAGCCGCTGACCTTCTCGTCGACCATACAGCCGGTCTCTCTGCCGGCGCCCGGACAGCAGACAGCCGCCGGGACGATAGCAACCGTGGTCGGCTGGGGAGCCGTCGATGTGAGTTCGCTAATGTTACGAATGTGAGGAAGTCGTGAGTGTCGGAACACCCGAGAGTGTCGATATATCTGTAAATTAGCCGGTTACACTACGCTGACGGGTCACTTGCCTGCCACAATCTTATGGTTGACAGCAAAAGGAATAAAATCTTTACCTAGTAAAAGAAAATATTTCTTCTTGTTTAAAAATGTAAATAACGTGCGCAAATTAGAAAGTAAAATCTACTGCAAACTCATTATAATAGTAATTTAAAAAACATTTAGTTTATTTACACGTTTTAAAGGCGAAAAGACAGTATACAAATTATAAAGTGTAGTCATTCTAAATCTCTTCGATAACCTTGAGTTTTATGGATATGTCGACTATTTTGATGTCAGTCCCTTCCCTCCTGGCTGGCCAGTGTGGCTGAGCCGTTCTAGGCGCTTCAGACCGGAACCGCAAACCGCGCAGCTGCTACGATCGCAGGTTCGAATCCTGCCTCGGGCATGGATGTGTGTTATGCCCTTAGGTTAGTTAGGTTAAAGTAGTTCTAACTATAGGGGACTGATGACCTCAGATGTTAAGTCCCATAGTGTTCAAAGCCATATGAACCTTCCCTCCTGCATCCACTTCTAAAGGTTGCTGGAATATCTCATCCCAACAGGGAGAGGCATCCGAATGTTAAGAACAATTTGTAAGTGGGGAGTGGTTGGGGGAGTGGTAAATATTATTCATGAGGCGTATATGAGTTGCAATGCTGGTGTTGTGAATGATTTTATATTGCACAAACCCGTTTTAAAGCTCATGTAGGTCTTTCTAATAGGCCACATTTGGATAGCATTTAAAGAATGAGGACCACCAGGTTGGTACTAGATAACTTACTATAGATACTATAGATAACTTAAGGTTTTGCATCATGCATCGAAAGGTATGCAGTTGGATATTCTGGATGAACTTGAGATTTTTAAGAGAAAAATAAAGGAGGCGATTAAAAATGTCGAACGAGGAAATCGATTATCGGTTTTGTCGGCTCGTCGCTCTCTTCCGAAATAATGTATAGTTTATACTCTCTTTTCCAATTAGTAACCCCGGCGTTACTTCCGCCAGCATCTAGTCCACAAACTCCTATATACCCTGTCTCTACCCCTCCCTCCCCCATTTTCTCCCCCTATAGCCTTCCTCACCCCCACCCCCTCCCACTTCTCATTTGCTAATACCGTTGTAGTGACATTTTGCTCCCTGGGTCCATCGTCAAGTACTGAGTTGGGTTCCCACCTCTTTTATCAATCTCAATAGACCGGCCGCAACTCGTGCTTCACTCCACCCCTTCGAACCTTTCACCTCCCTTCCCCGTTTCATTAATATACATTGCATATTTTACTGTGTATATTACAGTTCTTGCAATTATCACTGATATGCCGTACGCTCCGTAATTATTATACTCCATTGCTGATGTACTGACGAGTACGACCTTTGATTTCAGTACTCAGTATTATCTGTAGTGATTGTAGGCTGCTGCTGGTTCGATGACAAGGTTCTTGTGTTTGTTGTGCTTTTACCTTACATATGTGGTATGATGATTACTGCAGATTATGAAACACGGTTTACTGGTTGATAATGTGGTCTTTGTTGTGTCTACGAATCTTACACACTCGGTTTGCTGGACAAACAACCAAACAACTCGCATTAATGAGATTTATTACAAGTCAGTAAAACACTTAACTTTGATAGATGTGCGGCAAGCACAGGGCGACATACAAAATAACCAATGTACTTCAGAATAGAGAAACACAAGTATGTGCTACGTAGCTATTGTTAACGAAATAGGCCACGAAGCGTCTCTAATGAAGTAATAACGTTGAGCCTCCAATCGAAGTGGGCTGCCACCAGTCGGGCTCGGTGCCTGTGTCCTGTTCACCTAGGGGCCGCTGCTGTCTCGTTGTCGTTCTGGAGGGAGGTCGGTCAGCGTGTCGTCGCCTGACCTCTTCTCACAGCCGTCTCTTCTCTGTCGGTCCCGACTGGTGTGCTGGCGCTGACTTAACGCGGTAACATTCCTTCCCCCGTACAAAAAAAAAAAAAGGTTCAAATGGCTCTGCGCACTATGGGACTTATCCTCTGTGTTCATCAGTCCCCTAGAACTTAAAACTACTTAAACCTAACTAACCTAAGGACATCACACACATCCATGCCCGAGGCAGGATTCGAACCTGCGACCGTAGCAGTCCCGCGGTTCCGGACTGCGCGCCTAGAACCACTAGACCACCGCGGCCGGCTTCCCCCGTACAGCGACGGACCAACATTCTACGTTGTGGTCTTCAGTCCTGAGACTGGTTTGATGCAGCTCTCCATGCTACTCTATCCTGTGCAAGCTTCTTCATCTCCCGGTACCTAATGCAACATACATCCTTCTGAATCTGTTTAGTGTATTTATCTCTTGGTCTCTCTCTACGATTTTTACCCTCCACGCTGCCCTCCAATACTAAATTGGTGATCCTTTGGTGCCTCAGAACATGTCCTACCAACCGATCCCTTCTTCTAGTCAAGTTGTGCCACAAACTTCTCTTCCCCCAAATCCTGTTCAATACCGCCTCATTACTTATGTGATCTACCCATCTAATCTTCAGCATTCTTCTGTAGCACCGCATTTCGAAAGCTTCTGTTCTCTTCTTGTCTAAACTGTTTATCGTCCATGTTTCACTTCCATACATGGCTACACTCCATACAAATACTTTCAGAAACGACTTCCTGGCTCTTAAATCTATACTCGATGTTAACAAATTTCTCTTCTTCAGAAACGCTTTCCTTGCCATTCCCAGTCTACATTTTATATCCTCTCTACTTCGACCACCATCAGTTATTTTGCTTCCCAAATGGCAAAAATCATTTAGTACTTTTCGTTTCTAATTTCCTAATCTAATTCCCTCAGCATCACCCGACTTAATCCGACTGCATTCCATTATCCTCGTTTTGCTTTTGTTGATGTTCATCTCATATCCTCCCTTCAAGACACTATCCATTCCGTTCAACTGCTCTTCCAAGTCCTTTGCTATCTCTGACAGAATTACAATGTCATCGGTGAACCTCAAAGTTTTTATTTCTTCTCCATGGATTTTAATACCTACTCCAAATTATTCTTTTGTTTCGTTCACTGCTTGCTCAATATACAGATTGAGTAACAGCGGGGACAGGCTACAATCCTGTCTCACTCCCTTCCCAACCACTGCTTCCCTTTCATGTCCCTCGATTCTTATAACTGCCATCTGGTTTCTGTACAAACTGTAAATAGCCTTTCGCTCCCTGTATTTTACCTCTGCCACCTTAAGAATTTGAGAGAGAGTATTCCAGTCAACATTGTCAAAAGCTTTCTCTAAGTCTACAAATGCCAGAAATGTAGGTTTGCCTTTCCTTAATCTAGCCTCAAGTTAAGTCGTAGGGTCAGTATTGCCTCACGTGTTCCAACATTATTACTGAATCCAAACTGATCTTTTTCCATTCGTCTGTAAAGAATTGGCGTTAGTATTTTGCAACCGTGACTTATTAAACTGATAGTTCGGTAATTTTCACATCTGTCAACACCTGCTTTCTTTGGGATTGGAATTATTATATTCTTCTTGAAGTCTGAGGGTATTTCGCCTGTCTCATACATCTTGCTCACCAGATGGTAGAGTTTTATCAGGACTGGCTCTTCCAAGGCCGTCAGTAGTTCTAATGGAATGTTGTCTACTCCCGGGGCCTTGTTTCGACTCAGGTCTTTCAGTGCTCTGTCAAACTCTTCACGTAGTATCATATCTCCCATTTCATCTTCATCTACATCCTCTTCCATTTCCATAATATTGTCCTCAAGAACATCGCCCTTGTATAGACCCTCTATATACTCCTTCCACCTTTCTGCTTTCTCTTCTTTGCTTTGAATTGGGTTTCCATCTGAGCTCTTGATATTCATACAAGTGGTTCTCTTTTCTCCAAAGGTCTCTTTAATTTTCCTGTAGGCAGTATCTATCTTACCCCTAGTGACATAAGCCTCTACATCCTTACATTTGTCCTCCAGCCATCCCTGCTTAGTCATTTTGCACTTCCTGTCTCTCATTTTTTAGACGTTTGTATTCCTTTTTGCCTGCTTCATTTACTGCATTTTTATATTTTCTCCTTTCATCAATTAAATCCAATATTTCTTCTGTTACCCAAGGATTTCTAGTAGCCCTCGTCTTTTTACGTACTCGATCCTCTGCTGCCCTCACTACTTCATCTCTCAAAGCTACTAATTCTTCTTCTACTGTATTTCTTTCCCCTATTCCTGTCAATTGTTTCCTTATGCTCTGCCTGAAACTCTCTACAACATCTAGTTTAGTCAGTCTATCGAGGTCCCATCTCCTTAAATTTCCACCTTTTTGCAGTTTCTTCAGTTTTACATGGAGCACGAAAACGGGGATGGGTGTTTAGGGGAAAGAGCGTGGACGCTGTGATGGACCGGGAGCTGTGGCTACATGGGACGTCAGACTTCCAGTCGTACCACTCTATCTCGTCGCTCTGGT
Source organism: Schistocerca cancellata (assembly GCF_023864275.1). Lineage (NCBI taxonomy): Eukaryota > Metazoa > Arthropoda > Insecta > Orthoptera > Acrididae > Schistocerca > Schistocerca cancellata. The sequence goes on along the minus strand of NC_064630.1, from coordinate 522,749,766 downwards.
ATGTAACAAGGCGTCGGCCGTTGCGGGGTGGGCGGATCCAACTCCTTCGGTAGAACGAGAGGAGGCAGAGGAGGCAGAGGCTAAGTCTCGGGACCCGTGAATCCGAGGGAAGAGATACAGAAGGATCACCGTGCACATGATAGTGGCGAATTTGATTGTGATGTCGGCGCCGCAATCCGTCTGGGCCTGAAATGAGGTACATGCATGCACCAAGTCGACGAAGGATATCGCCTCGCGTCCACCATCTGCTGCCGCGAAAAATCTCGAAAAACACAATATCATGCGGGGCGAAGCTATACTTGTGGCCTTCCTTTGGCGACGGATGCTGAGGAGGTGGAGCAAGTGGAGCAGCGTCCGATGGCGTCCGCGATGGTCCATCTCGTGGATACGAACGATAGGAAGAAAGAAATATCTGTAATACTTCTTTCCTGGTGTGGGAGGTACGATGTTTGGCCATCTTCTGCTTGAAGGTTCTGACAAAACTTTCCGCTTCGACGTTGTACTGTGGATGAATCGGTGCACCAGTTAGATGCTGTATGCCATTGCGTTCACAGATTGTTTCAGATTCGTTTGACGTGAACTGAGGGCCGTTGTCCGACACTATGAGTTCAGGCAAACCTTCGAGACAAAAAATAGAGGACAACGCCTGAACTGTGCTACGTGACGTTGTCGTGTTCATTGGCACCGCAAAAGGAACCTTGCTATAACAGTCTACCACAATCAACCAACTAATATACTTATAAGGACCCGCAAGGTCTTTGTGCACACGTTGCCATGGTGATTGTGACTTAGGCCAAGCAGAGAATTTTTGTGGCGGGGCGGATTGATTTTCCCCACATGAGTGACACTATGAAGTTGTGTGTTCTATTTAGGTGTCCATATCCTGCCAAGTACAGAGTCGACGCGCTAACTGTTTCGGGCGTCGTCAGTGTCCTTGGTGAAGTAACTGCAACACTTCTTTTTGCAAACCTATGAGCATCAACACACCTGACTGTCCAAAGTCATTTTGAACAAGAATCACCCCCAGCTGTAAGCGAGCCTATGCCGACGTGCAAAGTATCGGCGCACTACAAAGCACTACATCCCATGCAATGTTTTGGGCAGTTCGTACAGGAACCGGCTCCCTCAGATGAAACAATGGCTGCAATGGCTTGTGATCCGTTACTAAGCAGACTTTTCTGCCATACAAATAGTCGTCGAATTTGGTGGCACCATACACAATAGACAATGTCTCTTTCTCTATTTATGAATAGTTACACTGAGTTTTGGTCAACACTTTCGAATGGAAAACAGTAAGCCTATCTTTATCATCAATTCTGTGTGACCGTAAGAATAAGCGTTTATTGACAACACGACTGCTTTTTCAGGATCAAAGTAAACCAAGCATCGATCATTGAGCAATGCATCTTTAAGTTTTTGAAAAGCTTCTTGGACTAATTTGTCCAAAGATAGGGGCCGTTTTTGCGACGCAAGCAACGCAATTGAGCTGCGATTTGTGCAGCATTCGGTATGAACCGAATATAGTAGTTCATTTTCCCTAAGACCGACTCTAATTCTGTGACATTGCGAAGAACTGGCAGGTCAGGTATGGCTAACAAATGTAACTGAAGACGACGTACAGCTTGACTGTTTATGAGATGACCAAGATACTGCAGCTCAGGCAAAAAAAAAAAAAAAAACAACCTTGTCCAGTCTATACTTTAGTTCTGCATCAGATAATACGTGAAACAAAGCACGCAAATTTCCAAAGTGTTCTTGAGGTCATGTTCTTCAGGTGTACGACACAACATCGTCAGAATAGTTTGAACAGTTTGAAACTTGAGGAATCAGCTGTTTCAAATACCGTTGGAAAATCGCGGGTGCTGAAGCACTGACAAAAGGCAAAAGCTAATTTTTGCACAAGCCCAAATGAGTGTTCACAACACACACGGTTTGAGATTCTTCATCTAGTGGTATTTGAAGATATGCGTCGCGCAAATCAATTTTTGAAAAGTAGCGACCAGCGCCTAATCTGTCCATGAGATCCTCTGGGAGTGGCATGGAATAAGCATCAATCACAGTTTGTGAGTTGACTGTAGACTTAAAGTCAACACAGAGGCGAATGTGACCTGAAGTTTTCGGATCAAAACCAGTGGGTTTGCCCATTGACTAGCTTGTATGGGCGCAATAACTCCGCTATTTTGCAATTTTTTAAGTTCAGCCGCGACTTGGTTCCGTAAGGCAATGGGAACAGTTCTGGACAGGCAAAATTTCTTCTGAGCAATGTCTTTCAGAGTAACATGCGCAACAAAATTCTCAGCCTTGCCGAAAATTCAGAAAAGAGTTCAGGACATTCTTTTAGCTAGCGAGATGCATTGTTGTTGGCAATGAATGCTGTCACTCAACACATTGTCCTGAATTTGACAGGTAAGCGGATCAAAGGAATCAAGGCCAAATACGTTCTCAGAATCGCGTGATTGTAGCACACTGAAAGTCACAGTTAGCGTATGCGAGCGATACGTGGCAGAACGGGAATGTCTTGTCCATTATAAACCGTCAGGTGTGCGCTAGTTTTAGACAGGTGTAGGGAGCCTAACAGTGCATATGCGTTACGACTGAGCTATGTAACATATGCACCCGTGTCCAACTGAAATTTCACACTTTTCCTCTAAGATGCAAATGAACAAAAAGTTTGTTGGACTGGCGTAGCACTGAAAAAACTCTTTGCTTGTTTTGCTAATCCTGTAGCAGGGTTTTAACACACTGCATTGATTATATGGGCCTTGTGACTAGTTTTTTATGAATGGGCGGAATCCTTATGTTTAATGCGTTGCAAACATACGGATTGTACGTAAACTTCCTTGCCACAAGGGTAACATTGTGCTTGTCTGGACGGGCAATCTCGGCGTTTCCACTGTGAGTAGCACCGATGGCATGACTTAACTCTTTTCACTGAAGTAGCCGCCTGTTCAGAGAACTGTTTACATGGCTTGACGTGCTCATGCTGTTGTTGTCTACTCGGCCGGTCGTGAGCAAGAGGCAACTCAACCCGACGAACTGATGGCTGCTCAAACTTATCGGCCGCTATGGCACCTGAACCACACTGATGTAGAATTTGCACTACGTGATGAAATGATGGATCTGATTGCTATAAAATCTGCTATCTAAGTTTGTCATCAGTTGCATTGTACACGTTCGCATCATACAACATAACATCTGACTATAAAGTTCCATAAGCACATTTGAATTTGTATTTCCTCGTCATACCCTGCAAATCTGTTGCCCACTCGCGACAAGTTTGTTCTGATCTTTCCTTGCAATGACAGAATTGGTACTTAGCTGCCACCATATTCACTTGATGGTCATAATAGTTCGTTAGTGAACTGACAACCTGATCATAGGAAAGTCCACTCGGAGTGGCGTTTGGGAACAATTTCAGACTGAGGCGGAAGACTGCACTTCCTACCGTTGACAAAAAGTAATGTAGTTTCACAGTACCTAACACCTTGTGAGCAATGATGCCACTTTCATACTGTTTCAACCACACGAGCCATCCTCTTCTTGCTCGGAGCTACAGTTGCATGTTGGTCGGTTGGGCGCGCTGCATTTGTCTCTTGGTTAGGGTATAACTGTTGTACCGTTTTAGAAGGGTTGCAGTCTGCTGCGTCTGAAACTCAAACATCTGTGTTAGATGCGTTGCATCTATCGGTGGCAGCTAAGGTGTCTGAGCAGGGTATGGGAGAGATGGGTTGCTCGTTTTGAAATAGGCAAATGCAATAAATAGACAATGCAAACAATAAAAATAATTACAAAATTAAAAAAAACTTCTGCAGCCCACACCTGTAAACACTGAACACAAAACGCATTATAAGAGACGCTGTTAAAACATGTAAACACACCCCTGCAAAGAAACGACATGGTTAATTTAAGGCGCCAGCAAAACACAAAAACCCACGACAGAACAAAACAGAGACAATCTGTGGTAGGTGGTGGCTCTGGGTTTTCGTTATGTTATTGCTCCTAATCATCGGCACTATGTTATTTGGGTATCTTCGTCGCCATGTTGCTGTGTCTAGGAATCCTGCATACTCCGTTCGCCAAACAACCAAACAATTCGTATTAATGAGTTGTATCACAACAAGAGAATACAAATACTTTGATAGACGTGCTGCAAGCTAAGGGCGACGTAAAAAATAGTCCGCAGCTCGTGGTCGTGCGGTAGTGTTCTCGCTTCCCACGCCCGGGTTCCCGGGTTCGATTCCCGGCGGGGTCAGGGATTTTCTCTGCCTCGTGATGACTGGGTGTTGCGCCCGGGTTCCCGGGTTCGATTCCCGGCGGGGTCAGGGATTTTCTCTGCCTCGTGATGGCTGGGTGTTGTGTGCTGTCCTTAGGTTAGTTAGGTTCAAGTAGTTCTAAGTTCTAGGGGACTGATGACCGTAGCAGTTAAGTCCCATAGTGCTCAGAGCCATTTGAACCATTTTTTTGACTGGGTGTTGTGTGCTGTCCTTAGGTTAGTTAGGTTTAAGTAGATCTAAGTTCTAGGGGACTGATGACCATAGATGTTAAGTCCCATAGTGCTCAGAGCCACCACCTACAAAATAATCAGCCTTCTTCAGAATAGACAAACACGAGTCTGTGGTACGTTGTGATTGTTAATTATAAATGCTACGATGCGTCGCTCACGAAGTGACTAACGTTGAAGCTGCTATCGAAGTGCGCTGCGGGCGTGGCGGTTATGTTCTCTTCACCTAAGGGCCACTGCTGTCGCATTGTCGTCCTGGAGGAAGGTCGGTCAGTTTGCGATTGGCTGACCTCTTCTCATAGCCGTCTCTTCTCTGTCGTTCCCGACTGGTGTGCTGGCTCCGACTTTACGCCGTAACAGTCTTCACGACTAAATTATTTTAAAAATTTGCTTGGGTTCCTTTTTGTTAGCTTAGATTATCTGTACTGTTACTCCTGGGTAAATTTTGGTTTCTCTGTTGAACATGGTAGTCCATATTTTTTAGATCATAAACAATGATGAACAGATTTCTCTCGTCCAATTCCAGTAATTTTCTGATAATGTATCTACATTCTTGCCATGTTGCCCACCTGACCATCGCCACCTTTTTTTTGTTCCATCACATTCAGCTACTCTGCCCTCCTTTTTTTACAAAAGAACATACAGTTCAAGTAATGCACTACTGTTTGTGGTGCCTATAGGTTGCTCCTGGTTGGATGGCAAGGTTCCTGTGTTCGTTGAGCCTTTACGGTACATTTGTTATATGATGTGTATGACAGATCATGAATCTCGGTTTACTGGTTGACAATGTGGTCTTCACCACTGAATTATTTTAAAAATTTGCTTGGGTTTCTTTTTGTTAGCATATAGTTCTTATTCATTTGATCCTAAACGATGATAAACAGTCGTTTCCTGTCAAATTTAAGTAATTTTCTTCTGTTACTACTGATAATGTATTTACATTTTTGTCATGTTGCTCACCTGGCCGCTCCCCCATTTTTTTGCTGCTTCACCTACATGCGCCCCCCTCCCCCCCCCCCCTCCCCGTTTCCCAACTTTCCATCCTCCTCCACTTCTCCCCTCCCCTGCCCCCTACAACCACACTGCCACACTACACGGGTATGAGTGTGGTTTTGCAGGTCTTCCCTCAGAATGGCAAGAACATTTTCGATGCTTTGTAAAAGACAACTTTGTAATTAAATGTCTCTTTCTACTTGGGACATATTAGTTTACGTTGTTTTATCTTCACGTAATTTGTTAAGTCTGTTAGGGATAAATTTTTATGGTTGTAAAGACTCGGAAGTGACGAAGATTTTTTAATATTCTATTATTTTGATTTCTTTTAATAGTAATCTTGTTCACGTTTAACAATTTTTCATGCCAAACTGGCATACAAATTTGTAATACACATCGTATGTGGCGCTGCTGTGTTTTACTGTTTAGTGATTTTAAGAATTTGACTGTTTTTGTTAAGGGTTTTAAAGAAATTAATTTTGTTGTTGACTTGTAAGGTATTGTATTAATTGTTATATTCTTGACGGTTGGAAAACATTTAATCAATACAAATGGTTTCCTACATCCTGATAGGGATATCAGTATATAGGTCATGCCAAGGTCAGCCTCCAAAAACAGCATGTATATCACAGGTGAACTCCTTTCGTAATCCACGAAAAACGTTAGGGGCACCCATAAGCTGTTGCTTATTGAACTGTCCAGTCAAATCAATGTCTATTGCTCTCAGTGTCTTATACACTGGGGCACTGCGCCGCCAGCGACGACGATACGCTCGTCGCAGAGGCACTGCTGAGGCACGTTAACAGTGTGGTTAGCGTAAGGTTTCCTTACGGCAGCGGAACGAGTACACTGCGAATTACCAGTATGTGCTGCAACTGTTCGATGCACATTTTCACATGTTTTTCAAGTCTTTGGAAATACCATTTTCGAATATGTTTCGTATTTTTGGTATGTGCTTGAAAAAAGTTGGTAACACCTGGTGTTGTACATAAGTGTAAATGTGGTTTCTACCTGTAGGATGATTTGAAAACGGGTCTCGGGCCGAAAGTAGTCATCGAATGAATAAAGAAGTAAAAATGGCAACTTTGGTCTTGTTTCTCGTTGTACTGATTAACAGAAGTTGCTGGCCCATACCTGTTCCAGCATGCTGGAAGCTCGTAGGGTTTTTCTTTGTGTTACTCAATCCTTATGAACAGAAATCTGTTTTTAGTCACCTCTGTATCTTTTATCTTGATGAAGTTTTCTAGTTGACAGACGATAGGTCTTCCAGTCAGATGCAGGAAGTGTATATGACTCTGGGCAGACACCTATGAGGGGTGCATGTATGGTGTCGTATTTGTGTAGCTGATGGTGTTGGTAGTTGTGATGATGATGATGATGGTGGTGAGTGAAGGAAGAGGATGATACCCAGTGCTGGCACACGACAGTGATGCATACATACTCCTTGTTTCAGTATACCTCGGTCGTCGTCAGTGACCTGCATAAAGTTGACGTCCCCGTGTGGTCAGACGAGGACTGCCAGGCGACCTACGACTACTATGTCTACCTTGTGAGGGAGAACAACATCTGTGCTGGAGAAGAGGGCAAAGGAAAGTGTGGGGTGAGTCGTAACCTTTTCTCCCCTACGTTTGTAGCACTCCCTTTACCTCTGCCTTCCAGTCGCATTTCACTTGAACGAAGCACCATTGCTAGTCATAAAACTAAATCAGCTGCAGTCGTTTTCTGTGTATTAAATTAAATTTAACATTGACGGCTTGTACGTGTTTTAGTACAGTAATCTGTAAGATCCTCCTGCCTCCAAAATACGTAGAACAACTTTCAAAGGGCGCCTCAGCAATTACTTCAATTGAAAATAGAAGCACTGCAATACAACATGACTTGGCATTTTTGTTAATACTTTTCGTCGCACAAATCCATATCATAAGTTGTAAGCGAAGTTTTACAGAGAGCATGCAACATAAGACTGATTCGAACATTAGAAACACGAGTCTGCCAGGCTATGACAACAGCTCCGTCTGCTGACAAAGTCATGATGACAGTCTGCTGGGATACGTATGGTGCCATTCTCCTAGAAGTGTCAAACTCGAATAGAAATGATGATGGTTCGTAGCTCCACTTACAACCAATATGCTCCAGCACTGTTAACGCCGCACAATTATCTCCTACATCGTTGATACAAATAAATATACTTCCCTGTCCCCCATTTTGACAATGGAGAGTAACTTAGGCAGTTTACAAACGGATATATGAGTAGTAATAAAAGGTCAAACAACTGAAAGACAAACCTACATTAACTAATTATGAGCGACGTTCAGTAAATAACACCCCAAATATTTTACTGTCATATATGCTTCGGCATTCGTAACACACTTGGCTTAGGCGGAACTGACGTCAACATGGCAAGTCCCATGGGACACACATTTAGAGTAAGCTGAAAGTGACAGTGTCACCAGTTTCCATGTAAGAGTGGTCTACAGGAAATCGTAACATATTCGCAGAAAAATACCAGGCCCATTCAATAAATAACAGGTGAAATTTTATAGAAAATACAAAATTTCGACGAAGTTTGTGCTCCTTTGTTATTTTTTGGTAGTGTCCTGGAACTATTATCAGTTGGAGATAGCACGCCTTCCTCGAGAACTGGATGCAGGGAATCACTGCAATAAGATGGCGGCACCCTTGCAGGTTTGATCCAACGTAAAGTAGAGGAGTGCCATTAGACTTCTTTCGGGTGAAGAGTTGATGCCAATCGAGATTTTCCATTGAAGGAAGTATAATATGGTGAAAGTTTTTTACGCCGAACGCAATTGTACGACTGGACAGATAAGTTCGAACGAGGTGTAACAACTGGAGAAGAATCGCCACGTCCAGCACGATCTGTCAGTGCTGACAAGGAGAACGCCATTGCGAGACCTGATCAGACTATACGATACAGGCGTATTACGATGGGTGATATTGCACCAACGATGAGCATTAGTATCTAATCAGCCCACTATATTTTTCATGAGGTACTGATGTCCAAGAAAGTGTGTGCTAGTTGTGTTCCAAAACATTTGACATCAGAAATGAAAGAAGGCGCATGGATGTGTGCAGGGAGACTTGAAGCTCGTCTACTTGCCACACCCCCGTATTCCCCCGATCTGGGGCCTTCACATTATAAGATTTTTAACCCACTGAAATAAGGATGAAATGAGGATGTCCAGGCAGTAGTGCACAAATGCTTAAACACATGTCCACAACAATTCTTTTCACGCGAAACTGAGAAGTTTGTGCAGCACCGTCATAAATTCATTGAACTTGAGGGGGGATTACATTGAAAAATAGATAGTGTTGTATTCCATTATCGTAATAGATTATTTAAAAAAATTCCATTTCTTATTGAATGACCCTTGTATTTGTGACAAGAAAGAATGTGAAATCATTCGTGCTTGTTTCAGTCGCAGCAATTTACATCGTTCTCTACCTACGTAAATCGCGACATATTCGTAACAAATGACCAAATACTTGTGACATGCAAGGAATATAAAAGTCGTTTCAGTGCATTTCAGTAGTAGCACTTCGATCATTTGCTGTTTAATCGGCAGAAGTCACAAAATCGAAGAAACTCTCTCTTGAGTGAGCACATTTTTATATATTAATAACATTAAATATTGTACAACATACTTTTATTTCGTTAGTAAGGAAGTCACAGATTCTGTGAAAATGAAGCAAAACATCTGCATTAGAGCAGGACACAAAACAACTTTCCTCCATTCTGTAACTCAGCTTCCCTAATCAGAAGATCATGACGAACACATGCAATTCTCACCAATATTACCATTCATCTTAGAATCCCCTGATGGCTTTTACCACTAATGAATCATTAATTGACGCTGAATTATAAGAAATCGTAGCAAGGTTGATGGGTTTGTAGATAAATCTCCAATGCACCATATCCTTGACACTGCATACTGCCACAACATGCAAGTTACAATACAATAAAACGAAATAAGTATGGCGTCTCCAAAGATGTCAGCTGCCGTCATCCCGTCTATTGACGTTATTTTGACGTCAGCTCTGAGTAAACCAAGCGTGTCAAGGTTGCGACCTCGCTGACAGACGGCAGAGCTATGGTGAATCATCAAAATGACGCTATACGAGAACCTGGTTTTAAGAAAAGTGTTGTAATTCAAATCTCGATTGCGGAAAAATAGATCGTGATGAACATCCACAAGCAGTTGTGCGCAGTGTATGGTAATGATGCGAATTGTGGCAAAACTACTCGTCAAGGAGTAAATAGAGTTAAATCATCATGAAGTGCAGAAACCGGGACCCACGATAGGCCACGTTTAAGATATCATTTCTCATCTACTGCTCACGGTATGGACAACTACGTGGATCCAATTATTCGCGCTACAAGCGCATCGAACTTTACATTTGCACATTGAACATTGGAACACTGGAAGGGCATGTGTAAAGGATTAGGTTTTTGTATGTTCAAAGGCGTGCTCAAAATGTCTTCTACAAACGCTAACAACAGACCTCAAGATCGAAAGAAAAGCCACTTCATCTGAATCATTGGAGTTGTTTGAGACTACTGGAGAGGCCTTTCTGCCAAGAATCAATACAGATGACAAATAATGGAAGGATCACTTTGAGCCAGAAGCGAAAAGGCAGTCACTAAAGTGGCATCATTCGCGAGCACGAGGAAGAATAAATTCAGTACAACTCTGCTGGCAAAGTCATGATGACCGTCTCCTAGGACAGTGGTGCCGTCATTCTTATGGACGTGGTTCAAAAGAGTCAGCCATTAACTCAGAGGCCTATGTAAAGACTCCGAACAAACTCAATAACCGTTTACATGTTGAGTCCGACAAGAATTCAAAAGAACTTTCGCCTGCACGCAAGTCTCAGAACCCGGGAACACATCGTCGAATTGGGTTGGAACCCATTGCCTCATCTATGCTAAAGCCCATATCTCGCGCCCTCAGACCTTAATCTGTTTGGATCACTTAAACATTCTCTACATGAGGCACACTTTGAGGATGACCAGAGCGCAGTTCGTGCAGTAAAAACTTGACTACGAGCACTGAACAAGGGCTGTTACCAACACGATACATGCTCTCACACAATGCCGCCCTAACCGCATAGTATGTGATGGAGACGAAGCAGTGACAAGTAACAAATATAGTACCAGGATTGATAGCAGATAGAACTCGAGACATTGGGATCAGCAAAGCTTTGCCACAGTGCCAATGAACCTCACAGATATATCCATAGACTTGCAATTGTATCTGTAAAAGTAAACTAAATACTTGTTATTTCATCAATGATCGATGTTGAAGGAATAATTATTGTAACACGTCACAAAGCCGGAATAGAGTTGTAGGTTTATGGAGATAAGAATAGTAGCCCTAAATCGGTAATCAGATAAAAGGTATTAAAATGTTTGTGGCTAGCTGCGGTTTCCCTTTAGCAATCTTTTGTGTATCTGAATAATTACTTGAGAAAAATAGTTTTAAATTTTCGTCTCCTAGTCCATGTTTTCCACCCATTCCACAATGTTTTGTCTTTCTCCCACTAATTTTCTGTGTTTATAATTTAATTTCAGTTTGTCAAGTGTGATATGTATTACACGTATATCACTGACGCAAGACAGTCCAACAAGAATTTGACAAAGGATTGAAGGGTAGAGTCTGAATTATGTAAAATAAAGACACTGATAAATCCGTTCAAATGGCATACGAGTTACTGCCGCAAGACGCTAGATAGTATGTCTTCTCTCCAAAACGAATAAAACCTGATCTCTATCCTGGCTTGTTTCTGGTGTAAAACTCTATTTATAGTTTCAAATGGTTGAAGAGGGAATTAATGTGAAAATTCTCACGAGTGCGAAATTAATTTTCGTCTAATAAAGAAATAAGAAATATATTAACTGTGCTCTGTAGACACTATAAGTAACAGAGACGCAACACGGTTCATATGTTAAGTGTAGGACGGTAGAATAAATACACCTGAATACAATCGCATAACCAGCGATAGCTGTTTACAGTCTAGAATCAATTTCAGATCTTGAATGCAGTGTACCTCAACTTCTGAGACAGGTAATTCACTTATGGCTAATTTTAGAGACAAGAAGAAAGATTACAGACTTAAAAAATACGGACTTAACACTATATTGTTAAAAGAAGAATGCAACAGCAATCCTGCTTAGGCGTAGTCTCAACGAAGTGTTTTTGCAAGATGCGGATACGGGTGTTTTCTGTTGAAGTGAATAGAACTCCTCCCGAACAGGCCATGAAGGCCCAACGGTACTTACCGGCCGCCGTGTCATTCTCAGTGCATAGGCGTCACTGGATGCGGATATGGAGAGGCATGTGGTCAGCGCTACTTCTCAATCAAGTATCTCCTCAGGTTGCCTCTCAAAGACTGAGTGCACCCCGCTTGCCAACAGCGCCGGGGGGAGACCCGATGGTCACCCATCCAAGTGCTAGCTCAGCCCGACGGTACTCAACTGCAGTGATCTGACGGGAACCGGTGTTACCACTGAGGCAAGGCCATTGGCAGAAATGAATGCACAAAGTCTAATTAAGTCGCGCTAGGACTCTATGTCGGTTCTAGACATAACTCTAAAAACAGATGAGCACAGTAAGAGATCACAGCCAGGCACAGGTACTGCCAGGTAACTGGATATCCTAGATGGGTAACGAATGTGCCATTCCCCTCCCCCGTACCTCCTCGCCCCCCCCCCCCTTTCGTCATCTCAGTCCACTATTTCCCGTCAGTTTTACCTTCAGTCGCCCCTAATAAACTCTAAAATATAATAATATGCTATTAAATTGATTTTATGAAATATTAATCGATAAAAAATAGATTAGTTACTGTTTATAATATTTGGCTGGGAGTAAATACACAAGTAGTTGTACAATAGAAAAATAACAAAGTTCGCGATTTTCAGAAACTCAGAGTTGAATTTAATTGACTTGGAATCAAATGATCATGCTTATCTGGTTGATTACACTTATGCTTCAAATTTCGTATTATGGCACCTCCAGTGCAGGGAGGGGTGGCTATGGGTCAGGATGGTGCTAGCGGGTGGTGGAGGCAAGATGGGAGCCTAGAAGGTTCCAAAATTAGGCGGCTGCAAATGTATCACGTTCCTTATTGATGCATCTGCACAGCTTACTGCACTGGCTCAGTGTCACGCTGCCACTGAATTCTTCTGGGCTGTATGACTGCGCAAACCACGAGGATGATGATGAGTAGTCTCCACCGAACACTAGTTGCCTCGTTATATAATGTGGTCATGCAGTTTCTGCATTCACATGTACTCTACGATGGCGCATATACTATTGTCAGGGACAGGCTCACACTATTACACACATACATAAGCACGACATTACCCCCTCCCCCTCTATAAACAAGACTCGGTCCCTCAGGTCGACCTTAAAACAAGTTTCTTATTAAACTACATATTCGTACAAAATACAGAGAAATTTGAAAGAAATCAACTGGTGGCTTAGTCTCATGGTTTAGAGATTGCATTCAATCTTACTCATTATGCTGCTTATTGCTACTTACTTACTTGTCCTTCTGTCTCTTTTAACCTTCATGGCTAGTTGCTTTGCTTCCTTTTGTCTAAAACCTAAATTTACGTCTTTTCTGCGTTCACACTAAACGTTACAACTTCAGTCTCTTTTATGCGCTAGGGATCCCGTCTATTGGACTCTGGACTATTGATGATTTATACTGATGGTCGGCATTCCACCTCAAAAGAATAATAGCTACAGTACGTGCACCAGAGATAGAGCCACTGCGCCTCTACTACTGCACACAAAATCACCATCACATGTTGCCCCTCTTTGAACCGCTCTACGTGTTACATTAACTGCTCGACTAAAATGTGCCCTTCCTGCATGGCAATGAATTAATTCTTGGAATACATTAAGTCAGGTTCTAAAGTCTGATTTGGAAACGTTATATAGGTGCTGGCAATAAATCCAAAGGTACATCTGGCCAATACAATTATGGTTCTGAGATATTTACTTGCGTGACTCCTGTAATCGTAGCTGGTAGAGGAAGGTTGTCCCTGCTCCATAGCATGTAGTCGCATTGATTAACAACACACTTCCATTAACATCGACCCATCTGGCCTCCATGAGCTATCTCTGCTCACAACAGCTCACCACTATAATCATGTCATTATAAGTGGCGTAAATGCAATGAAAACCTACTTCCTGAAAATGCAGCCTGTGGTATCCCTCGGATATTCTAGTCTGTTTGGCTAAGAGCAGTTGTGCTGAGGATGGTTTGTATTACTCTAGTCGGACATACCGAGACCCTCCCACTTGGAAAATGTTGCAACTGTTATTCTGTCATTATTGCATGTTTGCTCCATCTTCCGAAATTAATAATTTTCCGTGGATCCTCACCTCCACGAATTTTCCAAGAACCCCCTACTTCACTGGGTATGTGTGAATAGCGTAATACCTAAACTCCGCATGTCTTCCTATTACAGGGAATCGAATTAGAATATACAATCGTGATGAGTCAGTTTTCAGTTACACTGACGCTGTGTGGTTGTAGAAGTGTAGGTTTCGTCTACAGGATTCCACATAAGGCTTAATTCAGGTAATTGCTCGCTCTGTGCTTTCTGTAATGCCGACAAGTACTGTATAGTCAGCAAAATGAAATGCTCCTATGACTTGTGTTGATTCGTATCTTGCCCTCGCCATACGCAACCTGAGGACAGGGACAGATATCATCCTGGCTCTCTCCTCGAAAGACTGATACTACTGACAAGCTCATTCACGAGCAACAAAACAAACAGAAAAATCTTTATCGTAACTAAAGTAAATGTCGTGTGACTAGGGTCTCCCGTCGGGTAGACGGTTCGCTGGGTACAAGTATTTCGATTTGACGCCACTTCGGCGACTTGCGCGTCGATGGGGATGAAATGATGATGATTAGGACAACACAACACCCAGCCACTGAGCGGAGAAAATCTCCGAGCCAGCCGGGTCACGCTGACCACTCGGCTACCGGGGGCGGGCTATAGTAACTTATTTGGTATAATACTATACACACGTAAATGCATAAAAGAATCCACGAGAAACGCTCCTCATCTTTTTGATCTTAACGAGTATGATATTTCGTGCACAGGCTCAACATCATTTTCTTCTTTCTTCCCCCCATACCTCCTCCTTATGTTATTCTCCAGTTCCATCCTTGAAACCTCTGGAGTCGACATTGACTCCAGCACCTGATAATGTTATTATTACCTTGGGATGAACTTCTTCGTCTTTCCTTGTGGCGTGTAAGAACTGAATAACTTCACGATTGTCCTACTTTACACCGCCTTTATGAAACTGGATGATGATGCCATTTTTCACACCATACACTACCTCATTACAGGGGCAACTCAGCACTTATGTGTACTTTTGAATTATATTATGACATGACAGATCTCCAACTGTCAAAACTCCTTGCCGCCTGACGCTCTGCAAGACTACAACCCAGAGTTTTCAACATTGCTTCCTTCCTGCTTAATCTGCCTTAATTCCTATGCTTCATTCCTGGCTTGTGTACCATTAGAGTGCACCAAGTCTCAGTGCCCATCTTGTCAGCCTGCAACACAGGTTCTTCACTCTCACTACCCACCTCAAACTAGCGTGGATGGTCACTACTCTAAACATTTTCCTCTTAAAGAAACACCTAAAATATGTGACACCATGATTGACGCTCAACATGTCTTTGTCTGTCACTGAATAGTTCTCCTCCAACACATCAGTTTTCTCGACATGTACGGTACAGGATGCTCTACACCGTTAATCTCTTGGGATAAAGCTCCTCCCAAAGCACTATTAGATGTGTCACATGAAAGGTAAACTCCTTCTGAAGGTATGGAAATGCTACAACTGAGCTGCACTGCTAAACTCTGTCTAATTCTTCAAACGCACCCTGACACTCTTATGTCCTTATGGATTTCAAATTCCTTTAAAATATGTTTTATTTTATTTTGAACTTAGGCGAAATATATCTTTAAAAAACTGTTTTTATATATATTTATGTATATTTATATATATTTTTATATATTATTAACTGTATGAAATTCATGTTAAAACTCTTATTAACAGTGACAAAGCGCAACATTGATATCAAACTATTACTGTCATAAATGTTAGTAAAATAATTGATAAATATAAAGATTACCTTACAGTGAAACTTACACAACCTTTAATAAAAAATCTAACATTCCCTGCTATGGATGTCTCATTTAACAATGGTTGCAAACTACGCGCGACTGCAATGCAATCAAACACAAAATATTACCTTCGTTCCTCTTCATATGCTCTTCTCTTTACCTCTCATTTCATTTTAATCACTACTCGAATCTTTCTCTTCTGTTTCGAAATGTTCAAACACAAACTGTTTTACTTAAACACATATGCACTTTACGTCTACACTGCCACGAGTCCTCTACTCCCCGCTTGTCTTATCACTTTTTCCCGACAGAACTCGCGCTCCTCGAAGCAGCGATGACAACATAGTTACAGTAACCAAAGACTGAACGCTAGTAATAAGACATTCAGAATTGTCTCTTAGCATTTGAGACATCAAGAGTATGTATAAATTCCAGAAATGCACATAACAAACTCCCAATAGGCGTTTTTCAACTGAAAACTCTCATACAACTTGCACTACCCTCAGGTCTGTCCTTATGCCATCTTTAGTATGTGACCTAAATACCTTACCTTTTAATGTAATATGGCTCTCTGATTTTGTTTACGCTGCTCCACATCTTTTGAGAGTCTAATTGTACATCGTTCAAGCAGTGCTGGACGCCCCCTGGGACTGTTCTGCGCTGGCAACAGTTTTCCCCTGACCGAATGTCATTACACTGAGTTCTATTGCACCTTGCCAAATGCCAGTTTTAGCACAATTTTGATACAAATGTCTAACTCCAGGATGATGCTGTAGCCTTCGCGTACATGCTGTGCTACCTCTTCACACTGCATAAATCGTGCAGCCCCCAAACGCAAATCTCTGTCCGCCGATCCTAATGACCCCACTAAACCTCACGTAACCTCTGAAACGTCCCGTTTGCATGTAAAGAATGACAGTGCTGGAAAAATTCTTATGTTATCTGATTTTAAAACAGCTGAGCAAAACTCAACCTACTCAGACAGTTTTCTCTTTACTTATTCTGACCATTACTAAACTGACATACAATATTTGTAGCGCAATGCGATCTGACTTTCAATAATCCCTACAAAGGAATGGTGCTGACTAACAATAACCTTTACCTTTCATGAATCACTTACCCCACAAAAATCTTCGTGACTCGAACTACTGCAATACAGCGAGCGCCACTACTGCCAGCTAAATAAAAGATTCTAACTACTGAAGGCACTAACTACTGATACGCATAGTTAGCAAATGAAAGATTTTGATAGAGAACAAATAGTGTATTTACCTTAATAGCGTTTAAAAGTCATTATATATAGTGACATCCGATTAAACAAATTTCCTTTTTCTGACGGACACACGTACAGATCGTCCTCTCATAGTAACCTCTCAAAACTCTGGCATCTCTCTCCCCACATACACCACTGCTGGCGGCTCACCTCCAACTGCCCAACGCTATTGGCTGTTCACATCCAACTGCCCAGCACTACACTAGCAAATATTCCAACAATGGGTCCAACCATCCATAGACTGCACACAGCGCAGTCAGCGATTTTCATACAGAGCGCTACGTGGCATTACCAACATTAAAACCCAAACAGCCTACTTACACCTATAGCATGGCGCATTCTATTGCCTTCCACATACAGAGTCTCTAGTGGCAACATATACACGTGCCCCTGTGTCCAACAGGAACTTGTACTCACTACCTCTCCGAACACTGACTAATGCACATTCCATGTCTGCATGTGACTCTGTTACATCTAATTTTAACAGGAACGACTTTAGGAAGACTTCGGGTTCTCGTTGTGCTTAATGCCTCCTTGCCACCTTCTCAGCGACCCCTACTCGATTACCAAAATTCTGCTACAGACACCTTCCATTTTCTGTATTTCCCTGTGGCTGGCGAAACTACGTCTCTATATACCCTTTTGCCCATACCTGTAACACTGAATGTTCGCAGAGAATACCCACGTCTATCTCAGCCCTGTGTTGATATGTCAGTTTCTTCGCTTTCCATCTCTAACCTAATAGAAAGATACAGAAACTTTGATGCATTTGTACACATCCTTCTTGACATGTGCGTCGGCAAATCCCTTCATAACAGCATAGAGCGCCCTCTGCTCAGCTTCTTACATCAAAACTGTGTTTGCTGACTCACTCTGCCCCGACTCGTACATGTGTTCATTTCATCCAGTCAGCGAAATCTTCCACAGTTTCCCCTTGCCTCTTCAAAACAGTGCTCGACTGCTCTCAAAAATACCTTGCACTACTCTGTGTTTTTTTTGTTCATTTTCAAAAATTCGTTATCCAACTGTTCAAAGCTTGTTGCATTGTTTAATTCCTCAATACTCCTCACATACATTTTCGCTTTTCCTACTAGTCGCAGTTTTGCTACACATAACAACTGACAGTCAGTTCAGCCACCCACCTCTGCCGACGTTCTTACATCCTGAGAAAAGGAAGCAAATAATTCCACTTCATGCTATGGTACCTGAAGCTATGCTAACTGTTAGTCCCTAGCTAGCAACAGCCCATGCTGCTGCGTATTATCCGCTCTCAACTGCATTACTTTTTTAAACTCATACTGCTTCCAGAACCAACATACCTTTCGTCTCTGGCTCTGCCATTGCGTCGCTCTGACTATCCATAACGCGTAATAACACAGGAAATCACAACACCAAAAATTCGTCACGAAGTTAGACTTAACATTATATCATGAGCCACCTGGATTCTGTGCACTGCCTTCCAATATGACGATACAGATGTCATGTACAGGAGGTCAGGGGCTCTGACTGTTGGGAAGGGGCAGTAAACCCGAAAGAGTTACGATTAATGATATCAAATTCTGCTCTCTACAACTACCCTTAAGCTCAAATAAGTCAGTTAACTCCTCTGGCCTAAACAAGGTTACCCTCAAGTTACGATGTCAGTTACTCTTCACTTCCGTATCTATTACACCCTCCAAAACGTTATCGAATGGTTCATCACCTACCACACTGTCCTGACACCATACGTCGTGGTCCAGGTTCCACGTTGAGTGAAGACGACGCCACACATTCTGACAATAAACTGCGGCGCTCTCCGGCGCAGGAAGGGATGGTGAGAATGGGTGGTGACGTTGAGGTGAGAGACCAAGAGACTACAGAGAAAGGTAGCTTCAATTGTAACAAATTCTACAATACACTGCTGCTGAATTCTGCAGGGCTGGCCGCCTGCAATGCTCATACAGTCTCCCCACCAAACGCTGTCAACATGTTACGTATGGTTTACCAGCCTGCAGCATGTACTCGATGATGTATCTCCTACGGCCTTTCGTGGCGGCTGGTTTCATCTTGGTGGTGGGTGACCACCACGATGAGATGCCCGTCTGCAGTGGCGGAAGTTGGGTAGTGTGCATAGGGGACAGCCCATTGCCACTGGGCAGAAGTTGGCTGTGCTTTTGGAGTTAACTGGCCTGGCTGCTGCATCGTTGATCTGACCTCAGGAAGGATTTAGCGCATAGAGCTAGTATCCTGCCATGGCCGTGAAGCAGTGACTTCTACTGGCAGGTCCATGTGTTCACTCCATCCAACCGAGCTCCGTCAGCCTGGTAGTGCTGCGAGACAAAGCATAATTGCGTTTCAAAAGTCCAGTATTTACAGTCTGCAGCGACACGCTTGTTGTGCATGTGCGCCACTACCAGCTACATATGCTAAAACATCACTGCCACGGTCAGAGTGGAAATCTGCCTTGCCCACTGCATCACGACTTTGTGCAGGACCGTTGGGTTTGCTGCTTCAACGAGTGCAGTACAGTTGAGTTTGCTGTTTCAACAAGCTAACTTGCCTAGAAACCTTGTTCATTTGTTACAATGACAACACCCCACACTCACATGCTGTCAGTGCTACTGCAATACACCACTCAAACTCACAAAAATATGCCAGCATTTGATCAGTGCGCTACTATAGGAACAAAACGCCTTTGCAAGGTAGTCTCATATTCTTGTTTTCTTTGTAAAGTCATATACTTAACATGAAAGTTTTCCAGTTGTCTAAGATCCAACCGATATGGTTCTGATTCCGGGAGAGGCTCTGTGGGGAATATCATGCTGTCAGCAAAGGCTGTCGCATCGGTCGTCTGTTGCTATGGCGCACTAGTGCCAAATTTCGCCGTCCTGTCCTAACGGATATTTTCGTCGTACGTCTCACATCGATTTCTGCGGTTATTTCACGCAGTGTTGCTTGCCTGTTCGCACTGACAGCACTAAGTGAATGTCGCTGCACTCGGTCGTTAAGTGAAGACCTTAGACCACTGCGTTGTTCGCCATGAAAAGTAATGCGTGAAATTTGGTGTTCTCGGAACACTTTTCACAATGTGAATCTCCGAATAATTTCTTCCCAAACTATTTCCGATATGAAATGTCCCAAGCTTCTAGCAGAAACTACTATTCCGCTTTCAAAGTATATTAGTTCTCGTAGTGCGGCCATAATCACATCGGGAAGCTTCTCAGCCGATTCACCTGAGTACAAATGACAGCTTCACCAACGAACTGTCATTTTATACCTTGTGTAGACGATACTACCGCCATCTGTACAGGTGCACATCGCTATTTCGTGGCGTTTGTCACCTCATTGTAATATCTGGATAATGCTAAGAATACTTCTTTCTTTTCCAGCTGGATTCAGGAGATCCTCTATTGGTGAACGGGCAGCTGGTGGGAATCGCCTCCTGGGATGGTTACGAGTGTGCCACTGCAGACTCACCGGGAGTCTATACTGAAGTTTCCTACTTCGTCGACTGGATCAATCAAAACGCAGTGTGACGAGGACAGATGTACCTGGTTTTTTTCATACTGTAAACAAGTGTTACCACACTACTTCACTCACCAAAAATAAAAACTCATTCATCATCCAGTGGTACGTTTACTTCAGTGAGTGCCTCGAACGTATCAAAATTATTTACTTTCAGATTTCCAGTAAAACACTAATCCGTTAGACGATGATGTAAACTCCAAATAGATAACTGCACAACTTTCACATCTTCTAGAACAACGAAACTTATGTGATCTCTCATTTGCATAAAGGACAATTACGAGACAAAATTAAAGTACGAGCACAAGAATCGAAGTGACAATTACCTGAAAAAATCTGAGATTAACTTTTTCACTACATTGTCGACGTCTAGACGTGTCCCATGCCTCTAGCACAGTTGAGAGCAAATCCGGTACATGTGATTACGAACGTGGATAAAACTATCTTCCATCTCACTTACATTGACGTAGTATTTTGTATACCATAATACTTATTAATAGATGTAATGTGTTGGTTCTGAATAAAAATTTCCTGATAGATGTTTTAAGTATTATTTCAACACCTGACCAAGATTCCTCCTTTCTCGATTGCGATTACAAGGTCTAGCCCTAGATCATTGGCGTGCCAGTTATGCAAGCCTCTTCAGCATCACATCATTCGTTCAGCATCTTGAGGGTCTCTTTCTCTGTTACAGCGACTTTGTATTACATGTAAGCAAATATTTAGCTGAGCCAGTTGTTAGAAGACTCTCATACCAGTGATTTAACTGATTACAGATTTCTAGCTGAAATGTCGACTGAGCGAAGGAACAGTTAAGCTCATCTTCACTAACTAGTAGAGCAGAAGAAACTAAGATAGTAGAAGCCATTGTAAATAATATGCTTAGATGAACTATTTCTTTTTTTTTCAAATGGTCCTACCTCATCTGATAAAACGTAAGGTTTCCAGAATGAGATTTTAACTCTGCAGCGGAATGTGCGCTGATATGAAACTTCCTGGCAGATTAAAACTGTGTGCCGGACCGAGACTCGAACTCGGGACCGAGTCTCGGTCCGGTACACAGTTTTAATCTGCGAGGAAATTTCAAAACATAAGGTATTCTATCCCGCACATAAGAGAATACAACGTTACTTAAAAATTTAATGCAAAACGAGCTAGTAAATAGACCAGACAGGATCTCTCAGATGCTTTGGGTACAAATTTCATGAAGATTTAAACTAGACGAAAAAATCCTTATAAAGCCGTTTCGGCACTCATGTAACAGCACGACTCGAAGAGAGGGAAATTGATGAATCAGCGTAACCTATTAGTTTCTATTTGATAGAGGCCAGTGGAATATTATTTTGTTTAAACCATCTTTAAGAACCTGAATAGCAAATAGAGTACATACTGTGCCCACCTCTTATCATTTGGTAGACAGATGTTTATGGAGTAGAATACAGCATCTTCATTGTCACAGCCCATATATACTTGCTTATCGATTATGTATTAAATAATCGTCTATAGTTTGCATAACTATAAACATTACAATATCGTGAATGAAGGAATACCGACTAAATCATAATATGAAGAATAGTCACAGGCACGTTACAGAAATTCACCACTGACAATATTGTAAAGTACTGAACAATGTAATCAGGTAGGCTAAAACAATGGATTACACCAAGAGAAAGGAAGCTCATCATCATTACCATCATCGTCACCATCGTCGTCACCATCATCATCTTCGTATCCTTCCAGCGAGCCGACTGGGGTGTTTGTGAACAATCTGTCTCCATTTAGCTCTATCTTGGCGTTCTCAGCACATAGTTATTTCATTGTTAACAAAAGAAATGTTTATAGGCAAAATAAAGGTTGCAGTTTTAAATCATTTACTGATTCTGTATTACAGTGTATCATGTGCCTAGACGTAGAACCGTAGTGACCATAGAGCACACGTGTGACGAATGATGACACAAGATGACAAGTAGTACCAGCGCAGGAAGTAGGACCCAAGCATTTATTTGTCTATTCAGATTGACTCATGAAGTTGCAGAATGACCAGTCATGGAAGAATCACACAATAGAATCAGTGATTCCTCAGCACAAAGCATGATGTTTGTGCTGAAAGAAAAACATTAGTCAGAAAAATATAGAATTGTCCTTCCCGACATCTAGTTTAGGGATACAGTACTATTTTCGAGATCTGTTAAGATTCTTGCCAAGGGACATGACCTTTCTTGACGTTTATTTGGTTTATTTTGTTTACCACTTTCATTGCAGTTTAAACACGCAAGTTCTGCGATTGCTGCACAACACAACGCAGCCTCTGTCATCTTACTTCACTATAAATGTTTATAATACGCACTATATTTTAGCGTTCATGTTACTCATTCTCTTTAAATTCATTGACACTTTGCGGTATTTGAAATTCTGCAACGACGCTAGTTGCGCTGCAGTCAATTCGACAATTGAAGTCTGTGGTACGGTATGCTGCTAGGATTGTCGCCTGATGTTCATACACGGCGAAGCAGTGGGATGAATGTAGCTGCGAAGTACTTAACATGTTCTCGAGTGAGAAATGCAAGTTTATGCCGCAGCGAAGAGTCCCAGCGTCTCACACCATGGACCAAAAAAAAAAAAAAGAAAAAATACTCACCAGATACAGTTTAGGTAAGCAAAACATCTGTCCTTTCTTCGACTGGCAGTGAAATAGTTTGTTTACAGTTAGCCACTTACACGAACCTTATGGTGATTCTCAGCTTCAGAACCTGGTGACCAACTATGTAAATATCTCTTCAGATCCTGGGGGATATATAAATCTTTAATTTTCTCTGATTTCGAAAAAGCCAAATGATAACTGCAGGATTAGGTACGCTAATGACTTGATATGAGCCCGTATAAAGTAATGGAAATTTGCTATTGCGTTTATGCAGAGCATAAAAATTCGGAAGTGATTTTAGCAAAACTGTTTCTCCAAAAATATATTTTTGAATTCGTCCAAACTTTTTTATAGTCGTGTATTTTCTTTCGATATCTGGTGTGTTTTGTCACTACGATTAGTGTGTCTCTTACCTTTTCTTGTAAAGTGATTTCTTCTTTTTGCTGATGTGCCAAGAAATTTATCCCTTCTTTTGCTTCTTTGTTGTTGCTCAGTAATTCAGCAGATGTGTAGGGCGTAGTGAAAACTGGGACGTTATTTATTATTTGCTCGAAAGGTTCTACGAGCTCGACCAAGCATGTGTGTGGCGTATGTTCTACATCTACATCTACATACATACTCCGCAATCCACCATAAGGTGCGTGGCGGAGGGTACCTCGTACCACAACTAGCATCTCTCCCTGTTCCACTCCCAAACAGAACGAGGGAAAAATGACTGCCTATATGCCTCTGTACGAGCCCTAATCTCTCTTATCTTATCTTTGTGGTCTTTCAGTGAAATATAAGTTGGCGGCAGTAAAATTGTACTGCAGTCAGCCTCAAATGCTGGTTCTCTAAATTTCCTCAGTAGCGATTCACGAAAAGAACGCCTCCTTTCCTCCAGAGACTCCCACCCGAATTCCCCAATCATTTCCGTAACACTCGCATGATGATCAAACCTACCAGTAACAAATCTAGCAGCTCGTCTCTGAATTGCTTCTATGTCCTCCCTCAATCCGACCTGATAGGGATCCCAAACGCTCGAGCAGTACTCAAGAATAGGTCGTATTAGTGTTTTATAAACGGTCTCCTTTACAGATGAACCACATCTTCCCAAAATTCTACCAATGAACCGAGGATGACTATCTGCCTTCCCCACATCTAGCATTACATGCTTGTCCCACTTCATATCGCTCTGCAATGTTACGCCCAAATATTTAGTCGACGTGACTGTGTCAAGCGCTACACTACTAATGGAGTACTCAAACATGACGGGATTCTTTTTTCTATCCATCTGCATTCTTACAAATAGGTTAAATTCCCTAAAAATAGGTTCAACGGGATTAGTTGACGGGTTGAAGCGGGATGTCTAAACATGTTTGATGTCGTGTCTTTCCGAAAATCTTTCCATTTTCTGCATATAATGTTCGATGCATTGTCTGTTAATTAAGCAGGTTTGCCAACTGAGTACGTACTGTATATGAATCCCTCTTATTATAGCAAATGCTGCTGTTGACTTCAAGGCATATAGCTTAACATATTCGGAGAAAAGATCATAGAAAGCTAGTAATTATTTGACATCACCTCGTGCAGTCGGAGCAGGATCATGAGCATTGGCTGATATTAAATACACTGGTTGTGTTGGTAGTATTGGGTATAGTTCACCATTACAGCACTTGTTTATTGGCTCAGCCTTCTAGCACATCAGCCACGTTTTTAAAAACTGTTCAGTGTATTTGTGCCTGTTTAGAAAGTATCAGTATAAATTCAGTTTCCTCAAGCATTTAGTAGCACCGTAGTGACCCAAAACATAGTGAATATGCCAAACTAAAGATTCTCCATATGTACTAAGGATACAAACACACTAGTTTTTACTATTGACATTACGTCGTTAGAACAGTATGTCATTTGGATCTGGTAATGTTGCAGAAATCTATCAGACAGGTTGTCTGATAGATGAGTTCTTACCTATGTCCCCTAGGATCGGAATACCGAAATTTGCTATGCTATTGCACATGTCTAAATAGAGTTGAATGCTACGTGTGTCTTGTCAAAAGTAATCTGTAGTCTGTGATTTGTTCAATGAGATCAGGATGTTAACTTACTCTTTGTGGGAAATGCGATAAAGCATCAGTGACGACAGTATCCTTGACTTGTATGTGCGTTATTTCAAAGTAATATATCTGAAGAAATTCTGACCATCTTGCAGTTCTAGGGTGCAGTAATTTACTTGTTATTAGAAAGCTGATTGCTTGTTGATCGCAGTACATATCGATATGTTGACCATTAACGAAGTTCGGTGAATATCCAAGTACACATACAAACGAAGTCATACTTGCAGAACTGATCATGTCGATCTCAACTTTATCATTTCTCTTTGGCATCTCAAACAGAAAAACTCAAATTCCTGTAAAGGATGCCTCACTGGCAATACTAAAGTTTAACTTCATGTCAGGGTGACAGAGGGTATTGGTATTCACAAGTGTAAGTTTAACAGGACAAAGTTTGTTTGAGAATTGTGAGACCAAAGCCGAACTGTTTTTCTTTAGTAATCCTAAATGTGACAGTCGGTTCAGTAATAAATTGGGCACAAAGGCAAAAATTTTTATAAGGCTAAGATCTGAAGACGTATCTACAGAATTAAGCTGAGACTAAACAGTGTGTAACGTAAGCAATTTACTTCAGAGTGCACATTATGCAATTGGACATTTGCTGTTATCTGAAAGTTAAGCAAAGAGGGACCACATTGCAACACGCAGCTCATCAACGATTTGCACGCACTGGAGCACAGAGCTTGCTATATTTAATGTCTGTGCATGAAACAGCGATGTTGTCACGTCTTCTTCAACAATGGATTCCTCATTTGAGATTCCTTTGTACATCTGCGTCCAATTTAGTTCGCAAAATACCTGTACCATCAGTTTCAAAATAACAGTGCTTTTGTGCCACAGAGGTGAGGCGGAATTCGTGAAGCATGAAAGAAAATAATTACAATGTTACAAGTCTTGTGTTACTATCACATTTTATAATAACCTTTCTCTGGTTTATAATAAACGGTTTCTATAAGGTTTTCTCGGGGAAAGAAGAACTATTATAACAACGATACTTTGGAATAATAAATGAAGTTATCGGCGTTGCTGGTTTTCACGGTCAGTCATTAACAGGATGATGCTAGAACTGTATCAGTAAAAATGGCTCTGAGCACTATGGGACTCAAACATCTTAGGTTATAAGTCCCCTGGAACTTAGAACTACTTAAACCTAACTAACCTAAGGACATCACACACACACCCATGCCCGAGGCAGGATTCGAACCTGCGACCGTAGCAGTCCCGCGGTTCCGGACTGCAGCGCCAGAACCGCTAGACCACCGCGGCCGGCGACTGTATCAGTAATAAGAGATTGAATCGCCAATACTGGCGTGTAAAAGATGCATTCAAGAAATCGTAATCGGACTTCGTCAATCATGAAAAGATAATTTAGAGAGGTTCTTTGACTGATCATGAAAATTTTCGTATGAGCGGCTATAATGGCGGCCGTTGCATGTCGCCTCGTCTTACAAATTCTGAAATAAATGGAAATGGATTAAAACGAGGCATAGTGCTTCAATGCTGTTGCAGATAGAGCTCACAGCGGAATGGTTCCGCTGGCTTTTTTTTTTTTTCCTTTATTGAATTTCAATTACCCCCGAAGGGGGCGGGCTGGCAGCAGCTCAGTATGCCGCTCTTCAGCCTAGAGACTTTGTGAGAAAGATGAAGAGAATAAATAATAAAAACAGGCGATAAAATCGGAGACTTAAAGAGTAACATGGCGAAAAGAAATCGTGGAACTTAAAACAAAGAACAGAAGGATGATGATGCTAATAAAATACATACGAAGCAGACAGGTAAAACAATAGACAGACAATTAAAAAACACGGCGACAGTCTGGATTCTGTTCGCAAAAGACATAAAATTCACACCTAGCGACAGCATGGTTTCTGTTCGCAACACGAGAAAGACGAACAACACTGAAAAGTCACTGGAACACTGCACTAAAAAGTTGGCAAATGTGACATACCACAGCCGAGAGCAAGTGGGGGGAAACTGGACAGATAATGGGAAAACAAAAAAAAAGGGGGAAAGGAGAGTAAAAGCGAAGGGGGGAACCGGGAAAGGAGCTGATAGAGGATGAGGACCCATAAGAGGGGTGGGGGCAGACGCGACAGGGAGTGGGGTAGGCAGAGGAGGGGAATACAAAAGGACTTTGGGGGGGGGGAGAAGGGAGGTAGGGAGAGGTTTAGTGGGGAGAAAACAGGACAGAAGGGGGGAAGAGGGAGCCCAGGGAAAGGACAGAGGAAAGGAGGGGGAGTGAGGATCAGAGTTGATAGGAGGGATAAATGGAGGGAGAGAGGGCATCGTCTGGGAGGGGGAGTTGATGGAAGCCACCTTGGGAAAGGAGATGTAGGGTGTAGAGATGGAGGGTAGGGGGGACACAACGGTGAAGACGTGGCAGGGGACGGGGATGGGAGAGGAGAGGAGCAACCAGGGGGTGAGGGAGTTCAAGACGGCGGGAGGTGTAGAGGATGCGGATATGTTCGAGGAAGAGGAGCAGATGGGGGAAAGGAATGAGATCATAGAGGATCCGCGTGGGGGACGGGAGGCGTATACGGAAGGCGAGGCGGAGTGCATGACGCTCAAGGGTCTGGAGGGATTTATCGAATTTGGGGGGGGGGGGCAGATATCCAGGCAGGACTGGCATAACAGCGGATGGGACGGATTAAGGATTCGTTGGTGTGGAGGATGGTAGAGGGGTGCAACCCCCACGTCCGGCCAGAGAGGAGTTTGAGGAGTCGGAGGCGGTTGTGGGCTTTGGATTGGAGTTCCGCTGGCGTGCACTGCCCGCTTATATACAGAGCGCGTGACCTTGATTAAGTAAGGCGCTGATAACGGACTTTGACTGTGCAGGCACCAGCAGGCGAGCGTTATAGCGTACGCGCGCTGTAGCCTTACCACCAGCGCGCGTCTCTCAGTGCGCCAGCCTAGCTCCAAAACATGTCGAGCGGGTTGCGTCACCGACACGCTAGGCGCACAGCGGGCAGTGCGGCACTATGTTTTCGAATTTTTTCAAACTGTTGCATCCTTGAGCCCCCCGATTACCAGATGGACGTCTAGTGGTTACAGGGGTCAAGGATCACACTTTATTAATAATTATAGTACAAAGTAATATCTCCAGTTACAGTTACATATAAATATAAATATTTTAGTAAACATTTTAACGTACATATTGTCATAAAATGTAAAAGCAAGAAAAAATACCGCGCCTCCTAATTACAGCGTGCTCCTACCACAAGACAGAAGAAGAGGGAAAACGCAACTGGGAAGGGGACAAAATCTTCCGCTAAATAAATTAGGGTCATTATTTGTTTCATAGATTAGAGCATTGCGTTATTCTATCGAAGGAATAGTCGATAGTGTAATTCTGTAAGAGGTGCATCACACTGGGTGTTGTGATGCCTTCATCATTTGATCCTCATCGACAAGCAAGTCGCCAAAGTGGCGTAGGCTAAAATTACATGCACCAGGTGAACGATCTACCCGACAGGAGGCCCTAGACACACACACACCTGTAGGCTCTGTAGTAAAATAAACTACATTACGTAAATTGACTAGTGAGCTGACGGGGAATTAATCAAAGAGATAATAATTCAGTGCTTACTCTCTTAGGCCTGTAATACACTATCATATTTGTTTATCAAAGTTGGTATGTCAAATGTTTACGTCCAAGAAATTTGATACTGTAATGGGGAACTTCGTCAAATCCTACCTTTCGTCAAAGAAATATGATTAAATCTAGGGGTTCATTGTGGATTTGATCACAAAAGTCGTTCGTCTCTTTTCAGTGAAACGCGAAATGTAACCGCTTAAAGCGCTGGCATCGCTACACCTGTTTGACATCTGTAGTGTGTTTGTAAAGGTGGCTGAAAAGTTTAGTTGGTGTATTTTTCAACTCTTTATAATAACCTTGCTTCGTACTTGTTATTCATTTTGTAGTTGTTGGAACAATATTTCTATTAATTAAATTATTTTTACAAAATAGTTCTTAATACGCGTATAGTGTACTAAACGTTTATTTACCTTCATTTATTTGTCCTCCAGTACTTCATAAATCGCTCCACACGTTTATGGAATTAATTTGGTTATGTACACTGTTGTATTCGAGTGCTGTATTGTTAGCCATATTACCACTCTCCTGCAGTAAGAAATCGCAATTTCATGGTGAACCTGTCTTCTGCACATATAAGTTTCCTCAGATGAGTGTTCTGCTTTTTAATAGCCACTTTACTGAGCAAACACTGAAATCCACTCTCATCCATTCATAAGTAATTTATATAAGACGTTACGTCCTCCACTTACAGTTCTCGTATCAAATTTTGCTGAATTATCTAGGCGTAAAACGCACGGCTTCACCCGAGTACGTTCCCCTTTTTTTCCGACACTTCTGTTCCAAATGCACAGGCAACGCAATTGTGGTGCAAGCAACTGCAGCGCGTAACAACAAGTTGTCGCTGTCGGCCATCTTGAAATTTGGTGACAAATATCATAACAATGCAATACCCTGTTTAACACCACGTCAAAGAACTTTGTCAAAGAAATTTCAAGAATATTATATAATCTTTCTTTGTCAAAGAAATATGACATTGTAATAACGACATAACTGAATGCATAATATTTCACACCATTCCGTTAGTACTGGACCCTAAAATTTAAATACCTTATGTTCGTAATATTCTGGTTGTTTCCGTAGGCGTACTATTGAATATTTTTTGGTACTACGTTTTGTTTTGTGTAGACTTGATTAAATTCTTCGCTGGTGCTATTGGAATGAATTGTTTCAGTGGCTATACTCTAATACTGATTACTCAATTACAGGTGAAAGTCAAATTACCTACAAAAATATTAGTTCATACCAAGTCGTCGAAGTCACGCCTCGATCTGGTATAGAACACATCAAGTGTTGTTGTTGTTAGTGTTGTTGTTGTTGCTGGTGGTGGTGGCGTTATTGTTATTGATGTGGTTACTGTTGCTGTGTGTGTTCATGGCGTCCTGACTTTCGTGGTTCTGAAATGAATCATGGCCGAGAGCCCTTATTTCCGGTTCCCTATCGCAGTCTCAGAAACAGAGCGCCGAACTAATTAAAATAGGAAAATAAACAAACTTAGATTTACGCAACGGGAGTTGGTTGGGATAAGATCCAGCTATATGATGTATTCAGTTGTGCCTGTTAAAATGGGAACTCGCTCTTCTGCAGTTTCAGTTTTTGGGGTAGTACTATAACGATTTACCCCTTATATGAAATTAACTTCTCTATACAACAATACGACCCCTTCGTTTCAATGATCGCCACCTCAAATTGCTCGTCATATCGGTGACACTCCCTCTCCTTTTTCGTGAAAATACAAAACGAGCTGCCCATCTTTGAACTATTTGATGTCCTGCGTCAGTCACATCTGACAAGGATACGTCTCGCGTAACAACACTGCAGAAGAGGACGGACAGCATGACGTCATCTTAGTAGATTTGTTGCACCTTGTAGGTATTCCTCGAATAATACGCAGTTTGTCGTTCGTCTTCCTCACAATATTTTCTGTGTGTTGACTCCAATTTCCGTTGTTTCAGTTGTTTGTAATTGTTGTTCATATGTATTTAATTGAATGGACAATCTTAAAAAATTGTGTGATTTACTGTGTAATCGAGATATAACGGAATATTTTTAATACTCATTTAGAGGTAATCAAACATCTTATTGTTCAGTATCAACTGTCAATTTTTGCACAGCCTCATTTGCAAACATTCTAACATGGCTACTCAGATTGTATCCCGAAACGCTTATTTTGATAAAGAACGAAATTAAATGTTTACGTGAAAATAGGGTGCTAAAACAGATATACCGCGAAGTATTCAAGAAAAACCTTACAACTTTTGACATATGCCAAACATAAGACGCAATAAAGTGGAAGTTCTGCTATATGCGTGGATCCATAAATTCAGTGTTTGTAATGAATTCAGCTTTGTTGCCTAAATGAGTAAAAACTGACAATGTATTTAGAACCAACCATTACATTTCTTGATGTTTATCGGAGTTCATTGTTAGTTGTCATGTTGACATCTCTCTGACTTTAACAATAATTATAATTTCGAGTGGTTCACTGGCCCGGTATACCCCTTTCAATTGGACGCCACTTCGACGATCTGCATGTTCCTCTTTGACGCTGAGGCCCAAGAAATGTAAAGATGCAAACTAAGGCTAAGACAAACTTAGAAGGCACAACATTTTTATAACACTTTACCTCAGACGATATTAATTTTTTATTAAGTATTATTCATCATGGGCCATATAAAGACTCAAGTACCTCTTAAAGCATATTTGTTCAGATGTCAAGGTTAATGGAGGTATTAAAGTGTTTAATGATGCGATGGAGGATGTGACTAGCTGAGATAACCTGATACTGGATAAGACAACTATTTTATCGTATGAAAATATATTAGCACTTACCTCTACTTATAAAAGTTCTGCACATAAAGAGCCTTTTCAGGCATTCACAATGTTTTCTTTGCTTGTGATCTTGTTATCCCTGCTTTCGCTTACTCGGTGCTACGGTAAGAAATAAATTATTTTCTGATTGATACACAAATGTGTCGTAGTAACAGGACGATGAGATATTGCTAATTGTAGGAATTTGTAAGAATATTGAACTTTAAATTGTACTAGGAGTAATAGTAGAAAAATTGCATTGATACTTGAGTATTAGAACATGCAGAAAAGATTTTCGACAACTTCGGAAGTGAGAGCTTTGCAGAAATACAAACATAGTCGCAAAACAGGGGCGGAATAAAACCTGTTATAAGATAATATCGCATTACACAACAAAAGCAAGAACACTGGCAACCTTTTATTTATGATGTCATCAGTACCGTAAACTCACAAACCCAAATAACGACGAATTCGATATAGTCCCATCAAGTATAAAGATCATACGCGCACCAGTGATCGAACTGTAGGATTTTAATTGTGTATTCAGTGATATCAAACACCTAAGATTAATTTTACAATTGAATTAAGGAGTTTAATGTAATCGAATTCATTTATCCGACATCTGGAACATAAAATACATGAACAGGGCAGCTTACTAGTATGTCGACAGCTGACGCCACAAGTCGTATAGACCGAACTTAAGTATCGGTGTAACTGATTAACAAATTATATAGTACCTTTTCATATCATTCCTCACTATCACATCTGTACCGCTCACAAACCACACGCTTCTATCAATGTTGAGGAGGAGAAAATTTCAGCTAGTAATAAAGAATACTCTGTTCGATAATCACAAGAGGAGGAGGTACACTTGGGAAAGCCAGGTGATATGAGAAGATTTCAATTAGATTACATCATGGTCAGACAGAGATTACGAAATCCGACACAGGATCGTAAGGCATACCCAGCACCAGATATAGACTCCGATCACAATGTAGTTGTGATAAAGAGTAGGCTGAAGTTTGAAAGATTGGTCATGAATAACTAACACGCAAACAAATGGGATACAGAAGTACTAAGAAGTGACGAGATATGCCTGAAGTTCTCTAAGGATATCGATACAGCAATAAGGAAAAGCCCAGTACAGGCGAATAGGTATGGATATTCCTAAAAAGGGCAATCACAGAAGTTGGAAAGAAAAAGATAGGAACAAAGAAGGTAACTGCGAAGAAACAAGAAATACTTCTGTTGATCGTTGAAAGAAGGAAGTGCAAAAACGTTCAGAGAAATAAGAAATACAAGTTTCTGAGGAATGAAATAAATATGAAGTGCAGGGGAGCTTAGACGAAAGGGCTGCCTTAAAAATGTGAAGAAATCAAAGAAGAAGTGATTGTCGGGAGGACTGATTCAGTATATAGGAAAGTCAAAACAACATTCGCTGAAACTACAAGCAAGGGTGCTCACATTAAGAGTGTAAAAGGAATTTCACTGTTATATGTAGATGAGAGAGAGAATAGGTTGGAAGAGTACATTGCAGGCCTGACAAAAAATGAGGCAAGCATATTACTTCCTGAGATTTAGAAACCTGTATGGGGCCGGAACGAGCAAATTATTAGCAAAGTTATTAGCTCGATAAAGATTTATACGTCAGGTTATGACATTAGAGAAAGGGATGAAAGTGAAATATTTGAACGATTATAAATCACAAATCACCACCTTATAAAAAAAATCGGCGCTTCAGCATTTGATGGAAGTGTCTGTAACACCCAGTAGTGCATTAAATGGGTTAACGGTAAGTTTTGCCCACTTTTATTCTGCAGAAGGTGTAGTGTCTGACATTATTGAAGACTACATTCTGTTCAAGCATTATCTTAGATTACTGAGTAGCAGAAGAGAAATCTACTGGTTTCAATAACTATGGATGACTGCAATGCTGAAATGAGTCCGTCTCTAAAGCGTACATGCGACGTTCTCTAAATTTCTGACCTTACTCGGGCCAAGCTATGGGAAATCTCCTATGAAATACTGCGCGGCATGCGATCACTAGCGAAATTCGCGAATTCTCTAACGGTTCTAATCACAAAGGAAACCGGAAGCACTCCGTCCGATAATATTAAGTGACAGCTTTCCCGTGCGGGTGATTAACATCCGAATAAAAATTGAAATTCTAGGTGTTTTACGGCGAAATCAAGAAGTCATTCTCTAGGACGCACACCAGTGACACCCTGTCTTTCTCATTTGGGATTGGTCTGTAGCTCAGTATGCTTCATTTGTCGATTTCTAAAAGACGTACGATATTGTCGAATTAGATTACCTTGATAGAGTCATGGGTAATATGGGTTTATACAGAAAATTTCTCGATGTCATCAGTGTGTATTCACTCACTGTGTGCTCCAAAATCAAGAGTAACGGCGTTGACAGTTCTGGGGAACGTCGACCCAGTTAGAGTATCAGTGACTGCCCCTTCACCCAGGCATGGGGAAAGCAAGAGTAACTGCATCTTCTCTCGGGTATAGTTGGTTGGTTCATTTCTCTTGCACAGCGTACAACAGTGATTGAATGCCAACGTTCAGCAGGTGAGGAGTGGTTTTCGAGCCTATGGTCCTCGACGACGGTGCGCTGCCAGGCTCCAAGCCACAGCTGTAACCAGCGTAGCGTGGCTTGCAGAAGGGCGCGGCAGCTAGGCAGGCACCCGACGCCGCTAGAGAGTCACTTCTGGGCACAGATACCTCCCTCACTGCCGAAATGCAATGGGTGATGTTTCTGGCCAGCCCAGAAGTGGCCTAAGCGACGAAGGGGATGTTATCCAGTTCCCATCCGAGCTGATTCTGAACCGTAACCTGGTTGGTCCCGTAGTTTGACTGACATTCATGACTAAACTGGAGGACAGCGTCAGAGCGACAACGCTTCTTGGGGCCACAGGGTGTCAGCACACTCCACAGCAGTCGCACACTCAGTGCACCACGCCGACTTGGTTACCAATATTAACATCAGCTCATCAAACGTATTCGGAACTGACGACGAGATTTCACGAGAATCCGACCCGCGAGAATAAAATGACGGAGGGAATATTGTATTTGGTAGTAGAGATGCAGGAACAGCAGACTGGGTCAGTCAGGGGAGGTCAGTGGCTTAGAGCGTGGAGGAGTCAGTCAGAAAGTGGAGTCGCGTCAGAAAGAAAATTCGTCAGGAGTATTTCAACCCGTCTAAAGCTGCCCAAGCTGACTGTTAGCAATAAGATTGAAAAGTGGAAACATGAAGGACGAAGCATAGCTAAACCAAGAGCAGGCAGAGTGGTTGTACAAAATTACATGAATTCAGCCGAAGAAATCAATCGTGAGATGCAAAGTTCTACCAGCATCAGTTCAGTTAGCACAATGACTATGCCTAGGAGTGAAAAGGAACTGAGTACAAAGGTTGATCAGTCACATAAGCCACACATTTCGGTGCTAAGTAATGCTTCTGATAGTGTGAAATGTGACACCACTGGACAGAGGATGACTCGAAATAAGTGATTTGGAGTGGTGATCCACTTTATATCCCGTTGCAATCCGATGGCAGGGCTTGGGTTTGACGAAAGCGTGGAGAACGTTACTTGCGGTCATGTGTACTGCCAACAGTGAAATACAGATAAGATGATGATACACTACAGAGTGACTTATCGAGTTTAAGAAAATACAAAATGTGGAAGGATATGAACGCATTTTACTGCATTGTGTTCTGCACAAAGAAGAGGAACAGTTTGGATACGATTATTCCTTATTTCAGGATGGCAATGCACCCTGTCATAAACAAGTATCTACAGGGTGGTCCATTGATAGTGACCGGGCCAAATATCTCACGAAATAAGCGGCAAACGAAAAAACTACAAAGAACGAAACTTGTCTAGCTTGAAGGGGGAAACCAGATGCCGCTATGGTTGGCCCGCTAGATGGCTCTGCCATAGGTGAAATGGATATCAACTGCGTTTTTTTAAAAATAGGAACCCCCATATTTTATTACATATTCGTGTAGTACGTAAAGAAATATGAATGTTTTAGTTGGACCACCGTTATTCTCTTTGTGAGATACGGCGCTGTAATAGTCACAAACGTGTAAGTACGTGGTATCACGTAACATTCCGCCAGTGCGGGCGGTATTTGCTTCGTGATACATTATCCGTGTTAAAATGGACCGTTTACCAATTGCGGAAAAGGTCGATATCGTGTTGATGTATGGCTATCGTGATCAAAATGCCCAACGGGCGTGTGCTATGTATGCTGCTCGGTATCCTGGACGACATCATCCAAGTGTCCGGTCCGTTCGCCGGATAGTTACGTTATTTAAGGAAACAGGAAGTATTCAGCCACATGTGAAACGTCAACCACGACCTGCAACAAATGATGATGCCCAAGTAGATGTTTTAGCTGCTGTCGCGGCTAATCTGCACGTCAGTAGCAGACAAATTGCGCGAGAATCGGGAATCTCAAAAACGTCGGTGTCGAGAATGCTACATCAATATCAGTTGCACCCGTACCATATTTCTATGCACCAGGAATTTCATGGCGACGACTTTGTACGTCGTGTACAGTTCTGCCACTGGGCACAAGAGAAATTATGGGACGATGACAGATTTTTTGCACGCGATCTATTTAGCGACGAAGCGTCATTCACCAACAGCGGTAACGTAAACCGGCATAATATGCACTATTGGGCAACGGGAAATCCACGATGGCTGCGACAAGTGGAACATCAGCGAATTTGGAGGGTTGATGTATGTTGTGGCGTTATGGGAGGAAGGGTAATTGGCCCCCATTTTATCGATGGCAATCGAAGTGGTGCAATGTATGCTGATTTCCTACGTATTGTTCTACCGATATTGCTACAAGATGTTTTACTGCATGACAGAATGGGGATGTACTTCCAACATGATGGATGCCGGGCACATAATCGCGTGCGGTTGAAATGATATTGAATGGAATATTTCATGACAGGTGGATTGGTCGTAGAAGCAGCATACGATAACCCGCACGTTCACCGGATCTGACGTCCCCGGATTTCTTTCTGTGGGGAAAGTTGAAGGATATTTGCCATCGTGATCCCCCGACAACACCTGACAACATGCGTCAGAGCGTTATCAATGCATGTGCGAACATTACGAAGGCGAACTACTCGCTGTTGAGAGGAATGTCGTTACACATATTGCCAAATGCATTGAGGTTGACGGACATCATTTTGAGCATTTATTGCATTAATGAGGTATTTACAGGTAATCACGCTGTAACAGTATACGTTCTCAGAAATGATAAGTTCACAAAGGTACATTTATCACATTGGAACAACCGAAATAAAATGTTCAAACGTACCTGTGTTCTGTATTTTAATTTAAAAAAACCTACCTGTTACCAACTTTTCGTCTAAAATTGTGAGGCATATGTTTGTGACTATTAAAGCGCCATCTATCAGAAAGCGAAAAGAGTGGTCCAGCTCAAACATTCATATTTCTTTACGTACTACACGAATATGTAATAAAAAATTGGGGTTTCTATTTTTAAAAAACGCAGTTGATAACCGTTTGACCTATGACAGAGCCATCTAGCGGGTCAACCATAGCGCCATCTGGTTTTCCCCTTCAAGCTAGACAAGTTTCGTTCTTTGTAGGTTTTTCGTTTGCCGCTTATTTCGTGAGATATTTGGCCGGTCACGATCAATGGACCACCCTGTATAACGGAAAGCTTTGTAGAAAATAACGTTTCTGAAGTGGACTGGCCTGCTCAAATTACCGACATGAACCCAACATAACCACCCTGGATAAGTTAAAATGGCCACTTCTCTCCAGATCCCAGTGTCCCAAAACACGTCTGATTTCGGCTCTTGAAGCAACATGTGTTGTCATTCCTCCACAAACATTCAGACACCTCTTTGAAGGTGTCCTCAGAAGAGCTGAAGCAGTCATAAAGGCAAAGAGTAAACACACCTTCTACTACTGTCCACTAGTAGGTGTCCAGATTTGTTTGATTATATAAACTATGTGATCAAAAATATCCGAACACGTGGCTGAGAATGACTTACAAGTTCGTGGCGCCCTCCATCGCTATTGTTGAAACTCAATATGGTGTTGGCTCACCCTTAGCCTTGATTCAGCTTCCACTCTCGCAAGCATGCGTTCAGTCAGGTGCTGGAAGGTTTCTTGGGGTATGGCAGCCCATTCTTCACGGAATGCTGCACTGAGGAGGGGTATCGATGTCGGCCAATGAGGCCTGGCACGAAGTCGGCGTTCCAAAACATCCCAAAGGTGTTAGATAGGCTTCAGGTCAGCACTCTGTGCAGGTGAGTCCATTACAGGGATGTTATTGTCGTGTAACCACTAAACTGGATCGTTTAGCTGGCGAGAGAGCATTAAGGAGATGCTAAACAACCTCCACTGGCAGACGTTACAAAAGGGACGTTGTTCATCACGGAGAGATTTACTACTGAAATTTCGGGACAGCACTTTCCAGGTGGAGTCAGACAACATAGTACTTCCCCCCACATACATCTTGCATATTGACCACGAGGAGAAAATTCAAGAAATTAGAGCCAATATAGAGGCTTACCGACAATCATTCTTCCCACGCACTATTCGGGATTGGAACAGGGTTGGAGAGATCAGATAGTGGTACCGAAAGTATCCACCGCCACACGCCATTTGATGGCTTGCGAAGTATGATGTAGATGTAGATGACACAGACCGTGCAGTAAGAACAGGTGCCTGATCGTGTTGAAAGATGTAATCGCCATCCCCGAATTGCTATTGAAAAGTGGGAAGCAGGAAGGTGCATCAAACATCATTGTAGGCCTGCTCTGTGATAGTGCCACGCAAGACAACAAGGGGTGCAAGCCCCGTCCATGAAAAACACGACCACACCATTACACCACAGCCTCCGAATTTTATTGTTGGGACTACACACTCTGGCAGATGGCGTTTACCGGGAATTCGCCATACCCACACCCTGTCATCGGATCGCCGCATAGTGTACCGTGTTTCGTCACTCCACACAAAGTTTTTCCACTCTTAAATCGTCTAATGTTTACGCTCCTTACACCAAGCGAGGCGTCGTTTGACAGTTACCGGCGGGATGTGTGGCTTATGAGCAGCCGCTCGACCATGAAATCTAAGTTTTCTCACATTCCGCAAAACTGTCATAGTAATTGCAGTGGTTCCTGATGGATAGACGTTTGCCTTTCACACATTGCGACCCTCTTCAACTCTCAGCGGTCTATATCAGTCAACAGACGAGGTCGGCCTG
Source organism: Schistocerca cancellata (assembly GCF_023864275.1). Classification (NCBI taxonomy): domain Eukaryota; kingdom Metazoa; phylum Arthropoda; class Insecta; order Orthoptera; family Acrididae; genus Schistocerca; species Schistocerca cancellata. The sequence continues at coordinate 522,710,910 of NC_064630.1, read as the reverse complement.
TACGCTTTCGTGCTGTACATGTTCCTTCACGTTTCCACTTCACTATCACATCGGAAACAGTGCACCTAGAGATGTGGTACTAGTGATGTTTAGGAGTGTGGAGATCTCGCGTACAGACGTATGACACAATTGACACTCAATCACCTGACCACGTTCGAAGCCCATGAGTTCTGCGGAGCGCCTCATTTTGCTAATAACACCTCCGATTTATTACTCGTTACTCGAAAAAGATAGAAACGTGTGGTTTGTTTTAATATACGCGTGCACTCGCTGTGAATGCGTGACGGAGATGGCAACACTGTACGGAACTCAGTACTGTAGCAGCAGCAGCGAGAGTGAGGACCGTTTATGATACTTGGTATGGACAGACATGTTGCCAGGCAATGTTGCCGCGTGATGGCGGTATGACTGGGAGTTAGTTTATTTTCATCGACTGTGGCAATGAGTGAGACATGGAAGGCATTTTTCAATCCTGAAACTAAGAGCCAATCAGCTCAATGGAAGCAAACACATTCGCCGTGATTTTCCCGTGATCAAACAAGACTCCCATAGATATGTTCGATGCGGCCATGGAAGCTGCAGGAAGATTATGTCAAAAAGTGATACAAATTTCAGTTCTCGTGTGATTAGTTTGTGAGGAAAAAAGTCGAAGGTATTACAATATTGAAAGGAATACTTCAGAGCCAAGATCACATTTAAATATTTATTTTGAATTGATGACCGGTTTCAAAGTTATTTGTAGTCATCTTCGGATCTGCAATATGACACAGATACACACTGCATTTTAAACGTATTTTCTATGCTAGCAGTAATGAAATACGTAAGTATAATATTTTACGTACGAGGTAAACCCCCCCCCCCCCCCCCAGCCCACCACAGAAAAACTGAAATAACATTGCCCTGGGCGGAGCTTGTGCAGTACACATTTCTGCCGCTAGCGCAACTCATTGTCAGTTAGGTTTATTCAGTTCGTCTGCAGTGATTGTTTTTGCTATCGCTCTTCTGTTCTTGTTTGTTTTTTACTATGGAAAATTTAAGTGAACGTGTAGCTGTGAAATTTTGTTTTCTCCACGGTAAAAAAGCTGCTGCAACTGTTTTAATGTTGAAAACAGGTTACTAAGATGACGCTATGAGAAAAACTCATGTGTACGAGTGGTTTGCTAGATTTAAAAATGGCGACATGTCGATTGATGACAAACCTTGCGTTGGACGTTCATCAACTGCCCGATTCGACAAAAAGTTCGTTCCCCAGGTCAGACTATCAATCCGACCTTTTATTCGAATGTTTTAAGAACAGTGTTTGTCAAAAAGACCCGATTATTGGCAGCAGAAATCTGGTCCTACCACCACGGCAACGCACCTGCACAAACAGCCTCCTCTGTTAGACTGCTCCACGAATCTTAACTCGCCTGGCCTGGCTCCGTACGATTTTTACTTATTTCCACGCATGATAGGGAGCATAAAATGACACCAATTTGACAACATTCAAAAAGTCAAGAAAAAAGCGAAGGAGGAGCCGTCAACCACTTCTAAAGATGACTACAAAATTTGTTTCGAACAGTGGAAACACCTGTGGGACAAAAGTATTAGTTGATATTGAGAGTATGTTGGAGGCGTAAGGTTGTTTTGTGAACAATATGAAAATATACCCCCCCCCCCCCCCATGAACCATGGACCTTGCCGTTGGTGGGGAGGCTTGCGTCCCTCAGCGATACAGATAGCTGTACCGTAGGTACAACCACAACGGAGGGGTATCTGTTGAGAGGCCAGACAAACGTGTGGTTCCTGAAGAGGGGCAGCAGCCTTTTCAGTAGTTGCAGGGGCAACAGTCTGGATGATTGACTGATCTGGCCTTGTAACAATAACCAAAACGGCCTTGCTGTGCTGGTACTGCGAACGGCTGAAAACAAGGGGAAACTACGGCCGTAATTTTTACCGAGGGCATGCAGCTTTACTGTATGATTAAATGATGATGGCGTCCTCTTGGGTAAAATATTCCGGAGGTAAAATAGTCCCCCATTCGGATCTCCGGGCGGGGACTACTCAAGAGGATGTCGTTATCGGGAGAAAGAAAACTGGCGTTCTACGGATCGGAGCGTGGAATGTCAGATCCCTTAATCAGGCAGGTAGGTTAGAAAATTTAAAAAGGGAAATGGATAGGTTAAAGTTAGATATAGTGGGAATTAGTGAAGTTCGGTGGCAGGAGGAACAAGACTTCTGGTCAGGTGACTACAGGGTTATAAACACAAAGTCAAATAGGGGTAATGCAGGAGTAGGTTTAATAATGAATAGGAAAATAGGAGTGCGGGTAAGCTACTACAAACAGCATAGTGAACGCATTATTGTGGCCAAGATAGACAAGAAGCCCACACCTACTACAGTAGTACAAGTTTATATGCCAACTAGCTCTGCAGATGACGAAGAAATTGAAGAAATGTATGATGAAATAAAAGAAATTATTCAGATAGTGAAGGGAGACAAAAATTTAATAGTCATGGGTGACTGGAATTCGAGTGTAGGAAAAGGGAGAGAAGGAAACGTAGTAGGTGAATATGGATTGGGGCTAAGAAATGAAAGAGGGAGCCGCCTGGTAGAATTTTGCACAGAGCACAACTTAATCATAGCTAACACTTGGTTTAAGAATCATGATAGAAGGTTGTATACATGGAAGAACCCTGGAGATACTAAAAGGTATCAGATAGATTATATAATGGTAAGACAGAGATTTAGGAACCAGGTTTTAAATTGTAAGACATTTCCAGGGGCAGATGTGGACTCTGACCACAATCTGTTGGTTATGACCTGTAGATTAAAACTGAAGAAACTGCAAAAAGGTGGGAATTTAAGGAGATGGGACCTGGATAAACTGAAAGAACCAGAGGTTGTACAGAGTTTCAGGGAGAGCATAAGGGAACAATTGACAGGAATGGGGGAAAGAAATACAGTAGAAGAAGAATGGGTAGCTTTGAGGGATGAAGTAGTGAAGGCAGCAGAGGATCAAGTGGGTAAAAAGACGAGGGCTAGTAGAAATCCTTGGGTAACAGAAGAAATATTGAATTTAATTGATGAAAGGAGAAAATATAAAAATGCAGTTACTGAAGCAGGCAAAAACGAATACAAACGTCTCAAAAATGAGATCGACAGGAAGTGCAAAATGGCTAAGCAGGGATGGCTAGAGGACAAATGTAAGGATGTAGAGGCTTATCTCACTAGGGGTAAGATAGATACTGTCTACAGGAAAATTAAAGAGACCTTTGGAGATAAGAGAACCACTTGTATGAATATCAAGAGCTCAGATGGAAACCCAGTTCTAAGCAAAGAAGGGAAAGCAGAAAGATGGAAGGTGTATATAGAGGGTCTATACAAGGGCAATGCACTTGAGGACAATGTTATGGAAATGGAAGAGGATGTAGATGAAGATGAAATGGGAGATACGATACTGCGTGAAGAGTTTGACAGAGCACTGAAAGACCTGAGCCGAAACAAGGCCCCCGGAGTAGACAACATTCCATTGGAATTACTGACGGCCTTGGGAGAGCCAGTCCTAACAAAACTCTACCATCTGGTGAGCAAGATGTATGAAACTGGCGAAATACCCTCAGACTTCAAGAAGAATATAATTATTCCAATCCCAAAGAAATCAGGTGTTGACAGATGTGAAAATTACCGAACAATCAGTTTAATAAGCCACAGCTGCAAAATACTAACGCGAATTCTTTACAGACGAATGGAAAAACTAGTAGAAGCTGACCTCGGGGAAGATCAGTTTGGATTCCGTAGAAATACTGGAACCTTACGACTTCTCTTAGAAGAAAGATTAAGGAAAGGTAAACAAACGTTCCTAGCATTTGTAGACTTAGAGAAAGCTTTTGACAATGTTGACTGGAATACTCTCTTTCAAATTCTAAAGGTGGCAGGGGTAAAATACAGGGAGCGAAAGGCTATTTACAATTTGTACAGAAACCAGATGGCAGTTATAAGAGTCGAGGGACATGAAAGAGAAGCAGTGGTTAAGAAGGGAGTAAGACAGGCTTGTAGCCTCTCCCCGATGTTATTCAATCTGTATATTGAGCAAGCAGTAAAGGAAACAAAAGAAAAATTCGGAGTAGGTATTAAAATCCATGGAGAAGAAATAAAAACGTTGAGGTTCGCCGATGACATTGTAATTCTGTCAGAGACAGCAAAGGACTTGGAAGAGCAGTTGAACGGAATGGATGGTGTCTTGAAGGGAGGATATAAGATGAACATCAACAAAAACAAAACGCGGATAATGGAATGTAGTCGAATTAAGTCGGGTGATGTTGAGGGTATTAGATTAGGAAATGAGACACATAAAGTAGTAAAGGAGTTTTGCTATTTGGGAAGCAAAATAACTGATGATGGTCGAAGTAGAGAGGATATAAAATGTAGACTGGCAATGGCAAGGAAAGCGTTTCTGAAGAAGAGAAATTTGTTAACATCGAGTATAGATTTAAGTGTCAGGAAGTCATTTCTGTAAGTATTTGTATGGAGTGTAGCCATGTATGGAAGTGAAACATGGACGGTAAATAGTTTGGATAAGAAGAGAATAGAAGCTTTCGAAATGTGGTGCTACAGAAGAATGCTGAAGATTAGATGGGTAGATCACATAACTAATGTGGGGAGAAGAGAAGTTTATGGCACAACTTGACCAGAAGAAGGGATCGGTTGGTAGGACATGTTCTGAGGCATCAAGGGATCACCAATTTAGTATTGGAGGGCAGCGTGGAGGGTAAAAATCGTAGGGGGAGACCAAGAGATGAATACACTAAGCAGATTCAGAAGGATGTAGGTTGCAGTAGGTACTGGGAGATGAAGAAGCTTGCACAGGATAGAGTAGCATGGAGAGCTGCATCAAACCAGTCTCAGGACTGAAGACCATAACAACAACAACATGAAAATATACAGCTTTTAAAAAATAATTCCGCTTTTTTTTGGTACCCCCCGCCCGTAAAGATAACGTACCTCATCTTTTTCAAAATTAAATGTATGGAACTGTACTGTCTCGGGCGCTGTGCCAGGCAAGCTACCTCTTATCTCCGCTAGTCGGCAGCTTGGTAAAAGACGTTGTTGTCTGTATTTTCATTAGACAAATTATACAGTTCGCTTATCAGAAGAATGTACAGTAATTAAAGTAGTTCAGATATGAAGTTAAAGGAAAATACAGACTTTTATAAACATTATGCAGTAGTAAAATTTGTGAATGTAAAAGTTTTCATGGAGCTGCAAGATCGCCACTCAAGCAATACACAGGAAAAAGTTTTTGTTCTGTCATATTTATAGAATTTAAAAGCAATCCAACAAAAGTTTTTTATGATGTTTTCTTTTCATTTTTAAATTTTATTGTCGGTGCATATCAAAGGTTCTGTATGAAACTTTTAAAAGTAAATGACCACTACGGTATAACTAGGCAACATCTGTTCTCAAAATGTCTTAATTTTCTTCCTAAAGCAACTTTCTCAAGACAATTCATCCATTTATGTGTAAGGCTTTTAGTGTGGTGTCATCATAATTTTAATTTACCTTGCGTCACAAAATTGCTAGCCACCAGCGAAGTAACATCAGTGTGCAATCATAAGCCGGCCAATGTGGCCGAACGGTTCTAGGCGCTTCATTCCGGAACCACTACGGTCGCTGGTTCGAATCCTGCCTCGGGCATGGATGTGTGTGATGTCCTTAGGTTAGTTAGGTTTAAGTAGTTCTACGCTCAAGGGGACTGATGACCTCAGATGTTAAGTCCCGTAGTGCTTAGAGCCATTTGAACCATTTTTGCAATCATAACATCCTGGCACACCATTTCGACTCATACAATACACAATTACCCAATGAACAACCTCAAAGACTGCACGTTACGTAATGTCCAGATGTCATCATACAATCTGTAAAAAGATAAATATTGAAATGCGATCTTGTCGCTGAAATATTTCTCCATATATTACCATCTGCAGATCGGCTACCTGATCAGAATGTCTGTGATATATAACTTAAATCCATCTCGTAGTTCTTAAGGTATGCAATTTAGAGCCCATGTTTACTCAACATTATTTTCTTCTTTGGTCCATACTGCTAACTCTCGAAGTATGGAATACTCTTTTTAACACGTTGTATAAATAACGAATATTTTGAGACTCTGTGTTTGCCTCAAAAGTACTCACAAATGTCCACTATTGTCAAACACTTCAGGTCCACCACAAAACAACGACGACTCAGTGTGTTGTATTAACACGCGTCCCTTTTTTTTTTTGCCAATTTATGGCTCTTTCTCTTGGGTAATAGAAAAGAGGTCTGTGGTAGTGAAGCACGGTTTTCCGTCAGTTTATTTTGTTTGAAAGTTGATACATCCCCGATGAATTCTAATGGAATGGAGCTTTACAATACATGATTTAGTCCAGATTCATTAGCAGAAATTTGTTGAAGCTGAGTCACACGTGTTGTTCCAAACCACGAAATCAGGTCAAGTGGCAGTTCACCCTCAGAGATCCATCCTATAATTTTCTGTACCATTTGCAAATGGTCCATTGCACTATATCCACTTCTAAGCTAAGCCTGTTCCTCTTCCTGATTAAAATCCAATGATTTCCTTTCTAGGTAGTTGGTGATGATTTTAACCAGTATCTCATAATCAACAGAGAGAATAAAAACGTCCGTAGTTGATAACGTCTCACTAAAGGAGCATAGTATTGCTATTTATTATAGTCTGTGTAGAAGTGTGCGCTTTGTACAAGACTAAAACTATATGAGAACTCCTGTAAAAAAAATAAAAATTATGTGCTAAAAGCGTACTCAAAATAAACATTGTTGCTAAAAGTCGTAAAAACACAGGGATCAATAGGAAAGTTTTCAAAAAATGTACAGTAAGAATATTATAATGATTCAGAAGCATTTGTGATCGATTCTTATGCCGACTTCATATCTATTTTTCTTCCATAGTATCTACACTGAAGCGCCAAAGAAACTGATATAGGCATGTGTATTCAAATAGAGGGATATATAAACAGGTAGAAAACGGCACTGCGGTTGGCAACGCCTACATATGACATGTGTCTGGCGCTGTTGTTAGATCTGTTACTGCTGCTAAAAGGCAGGTTATCAAGTGTTAAGTGAGTTTGTACGTGCTCTCATAGTCGGCACGCGAGAGATTGGACACGGCATCTCCGAGATAACGATGAAGTGGGGATTTTCAGTACGACCACTTCACGAGTGTACCGTGAATATCGGGAATCCAATAAAACATCAAACCCCCGACCGGAAAAAGATCCTGCAAGAATAGGACCAACGACGACTGAAGAGAATCGTTCGACGTAAAAGAAGTGCAACCCTTCCGCAAATTGCTGTAGATTTCAATGCTGGACCCTCAACGAGTGTCAGCGTGCGAACTACTCAATAAAACTTCATCGATATGAGCTTTCGGATCCGATGATGACCGCACGACACAAAGTTTTACGCCTCGCCTGGGTCCGTCAACAACGACATTGGACTGTTGATGACTGGAAGCATGTTACCTGGTCGGAAGAATCTCGTTTCATATTGCATCGAGCGGATGGACGTGTACAAATATGGAGACTACCTCATTAATCCATGGACCCTTCATGTCAGCAGAGGACTGTTCAAGCTGGTGGAGACTCTGTATTGGTGTGGGGCGGGTGCAGTTGGAGTGATGTGGGAGCCCCGATGTGTCTAGATGCGACTCTGACAGTTGACAACTGCATAAGTATCCTGTTTGATCACCTGCATCCAATCATGTCCATTGTGCATTCCGACGGACTTGGGCAATTCCAGCATGACAATTCGACACCACACACGTCCACAATCGCTACAAAGTGGCTCCAGGAACACTCTTCTGAGTTTAAGCACTTCCACTGTCCACCAAACTCCCCAGACATGAAGATTACTGAGCATATCTGGGATGCCTTGCCACGTGCTGTTCAAACGAGGTCTCCTCCCCCTCGTACTCTTACAGATTTATAGACAACCCTGCAGGATTCATAGTGTCCCCTCCAACACTATATCAGGCTTTAGTCAAGTCCATGCCACGTCGTGTTACGGCAGTTCTGCATGCTCACTGGCGCCCTACAAAATGTTAGGCAGGTGTACCAGTTTCTTTAGCCCTTCAGTGTATGATGAGCAATCAAATGAAAAGGGGATGAATCGAAAAGGTAAGTAAACTGATTAATATTAAGAAAGTAATCATCGTAACCCTTAATATATTTATCCTTTGTGAGAGACGAAGGTCAACGCATAGTTTTTCGGTTGCCAACGGAGACATGATTCTACCCATCTTGTGCATCTTTCGTCAGAAGAAAATTGATGGCCATGAATGTCTTTCTTCAGCGTGCCAAAATATGGAAATCGCATTGGGAGAGATCAGAATTGTATGGATGATGTGTAGCTGCTTCCCAGCGGAACTTCTGAGCCCCAAAGAAAGACATCTGTGTTCGTCGATTTGCTTTGAAGGAAGAGGTGAACTCATGGATACAGTCAACGCCCCGCAGGCAAAGGCAAACATGTTTTAGATTAGATTAGATTAGATTTACTTTCATTCCAATTGATCCGTAGTGAGGAGGTCCTCCAGGATGTGGAACATGTCAGAAAAACAACAATACATGACAAATATTTACAACTAAAACAAATAAGCTGTAGTACCATTCCACAGGTCCCAAGTGGAATGATCGTCATTTTTTAATGAACACTATGAGTCATTTTACAAATACTAATGCACTGAATTTAAAATAAAAAAGTTTTTTATTTATTTATAAGGTAATAAACATGTAATACAACTACTGTAATACTTATTTACAATGAACACATTACTGCACTGAAATGGTGCAGAAGTTAGATTATACTTGCACACACACACACACACACACACACACACACACACACACACACACACACACACAGACACAAATTTTCAGTGAACACATTACTGCACTGAAATTGTGCAGAAGTTATGTTGTACTTATATACAAATCAGTTGGTTTTACTAAGAAATTCATCAATGGAGTAGAAGGAGTTGGCCACCAATAAATCCTTTAGGCTTCTCTTAAACTGAATTTCATTGGTTGTTAAGCTTTTTATGGCTGCTGGCAAGTTATTGAAAATGTGTGTTCCTGAATAACGCACACCTTTTTGTACAAGACTAAGTCACTTTAAATCCTTGTGAAGATTATTCTTATTTCTAGTATTGATTCCATGAATTGAGCTGTTGGTTTGAAAAAGTGATATATTTTTAATGACAAATTTCATTAAGGAATAAATATATTGGGAAGCTGTAGTTAGTATCCCTAGTTCCCTAAACAGGCTTCTGCAGGATGTTCTTGAGTTCACACCACATATAATTCTTACTGCACGTTTTTGTGCCCGGAAAACTTTAGCTTGGCTTGATGAATTACCCTGTTTCTGTGAAGGCATTGCCCGTCTTGTCTCACAGTGGGATAAATGTGTTAACAATTATGGCGATCATTTTTTAAACACTCAACAGTTCAGTTACTTTTCTCCGGTCTAATGTTCATTTGACTGCCCCTTATAGTAAAAGATCTTATAAAATCTTCACATCGTCATTGATTTCCCCAACTGAGTGTTTATTTTGTAATAGATATTTTTCAAATAAGGATTTACTGCATGCAACTCCAGCAGTATGATCCTGAAAGCGAGTACTGATATTACGGCCTGTCTGTCATATGTACTCTATATCAGATGCACTGTACGTAATTTCGGAAACACTGGAGCTGTCAAATCTCTTACGGTGAATGCCTACATTACGTTTCAGTTTTCTCTAAAGAGAATCACTGGTAACGTAACTTACGTTAACGTTTTTATTCTTAATAACCTAATAATGTTTTATCTGATACGTGACCCATTCACGACATATTAATAAAACTCAAATTACTTAGGCACATTTATTGTACATATACTATATTGCACCCGTTGTCTCTGGGGTATCGTCTTTGAATAGTAATCAAAAGTCCTGGGTCCCGAGTTCTTAACTTCCCACTGCTTAAATACCTAAGTTTTGGTAGTCTGTATAAAAATCAACAGCAATGGCAGCCTAAGACTTCCGGCACTAGAAGTCACCCTCGTTCTACTAACGGCCTTCTCAAAGAGGGCGGGGGAGAGGACAGTCTGTTGCCCTTGTGGTGGGAAGCTGTCTGTGAATGACGGAAGTATCAGCAAAAGGAAATAAGGATTTCTGTTCAGACGAATATAGGGTTATATCGACAACAACACAAAATGATATAATGGGAGTAGAATGCGTTATGAATAGAAAGAGCATGAGTTACTTGAACAGTTCTGTGTCAGGGTTGTTCACATCTGAATCGACAACAAATCGACAATCAGGTTGGCCTCAGGAAAATGAAAGGCACCTGAGAGGCAGTTCTGACGTTTTGGTTTATAACATAAGGAAGACTGAAGAAAACCAAGTAACGCTGATACTGACAACAATAGTTGAACCACACATGCCGACGTCGCAAGCAGAAGCTGAGAAGATAAAGAATACGACGATATTGGACTGGTGATTCACGACATAAAAGGAGATGAAGATCTAATAGTCATAGGGTTGGAATACGGTTGTAGAGGAAAGAGAAGATCAAAGGGTTGAGGGAGAATGTGGGCTTGGGAGCAGGAATGAGAGAGGGGAAAGACAGTTCTGCAATAAATTTCAGAGAGTAATAGCGAATACTCTATTCAGGAATCACAAAAGGTGGAGGTATAGTTGAAAAAGGCCAAGGAATACGAGAAGATTCCATTCAGATAACATCATGGTCGGGCAGAAAGTCCGAAATCAGATACTGGTTTGTAAGATTACCCAGGAGATGATATAGACCCACATTACAATTTAGTAATGACGAGAATACTCTGAAGTTTAAGAGACTAATCGGGAGCAATCATTACGCAAAGAAGGCCTATACGGAGGTGTTAATGAATGAAGAGATAGGCTTGAAGTTCTCTGAGGCTATATAAATTGTGATAGTTAACAGTTCAGTAGGCAGTTCAGTTGAAGAGGAATGGACACCTCTAAAAAGGGCAATCACGGAAGTTTGAAAGGAAAACATAGGTACAAAGAAGGTAACCGCGAAGAAACCATGGGTAACAGAGAAATAAATAAGTAAGTACAAAAATAATTCAGGAGTAAAGAAATACAAGTCACTTAAGAATGAAATAAATAGTGGATAGAATGTATGAGACTAGCGATGTACCGTCAGATGCTTCTCAAAAACATAATCCACGCAACTGCGAAGACATCAAGAGCCGGGAAGTGCTTGAATTATCGAACAATCAGCTGAACAGCTCATGCAACCAAGTTCATAACAAGAATAATAAATTAAAGTATGGAAAAGAAAGCTGAGGATCTGTTAGATGACAATCAGGTTGGCCTCAGGAAAATGAAAGGCACCAGAGAGGCAGTTCTGACGTTTTGGTTTATAACATAAGGATGACTGAAGAAAACCAAGTAACGCTCATACGGTTTACCGACTTAGAGTAAGAGGTCGACTGTGTAAAATGATGCAACATTTACGAAATTCTGAGAAAAAAGGGTTGCGCTGTAGAGAAAGCCTGGTAGCAAACAATATGTACAAGTTCTTGTACAGGGAACAATAAGACTGGTAGTCCAAGAAAGAAATGCTTGGATTAAAAATGGTAAAGACAAAAGATATCAGTGAGGAAATTCCATTATGATATTGCTGTCCTCAGCGAAAATGAAAAAAAAAAATTACAAATTCTGTTGCACGGGATAAACAGTCTAATGAGTGCAGAATATGGATTGAGAGATAACCGAAGACCAACGATAGTAATGAGAAGTAGCAGAAATGAGAACAGCAGGAAGTTAATATCAATACTGAGGATCACGAAGTAGACTATGTCAAGGAATTCAACTACCTTGCCAGCAAAATAACGTATGACGGACGGAACAAGGAGGACATAAAATTGAACGCTAGCACTGGCAAAAAGGGCATTCCTGGCAAAGAAAGGTCTACTAGTAAGAAACATAGGCCTTAACTTGAGGAAGAAATTTCTAAGAACGTACGATTTGAGCGTAGGATTATATAGCAGTGAAAGTGGGGTATTGGGAAATCTGAACAGAAGAGAATCCTAGTATTTGATATGTGGTGCTACAGAAGAACGTTAAAAATTAGATTGACTGATAAGGTGAGAATGAGGAGGCTCTTTGCAGAATCGTCGAGAAAAGAAAGGCAAGGAAGAGGTACAAGATACAGGACACAAAACATCAGGCAACAACTTCCATGGTATTAGAGCGGGCTGTAGAGGGCAAAAACTGCAGAGGAAGACAGAGATTTGAAAATATGCTGCAAATAATTGAGGCCATACGTTGCAAATGCTTCTCAGATGAAAGGGTCGGCACAGGAGAAGAGTCGTGGGCGTTCGCATCAAACCAATCAGTAGACTGATCACTCAAATATATCTCATATATGCAGCGTGGTCCATTGATAGTGACCGGGCCAAATATCGAAGCATCAAACGAAAAAACTACAAAGAATGGAACTCGTCCAGCTTGAAGGGGGAAACCAGATGTCGCTATGGTTGGCCCGCTAGATGGCGCTGCCATAGATAAAACGAATAACAACTGCGGTTTTTTTAATAGGAACCCCATTTTTATTACGTATTTCTGTAGTACGTAAATAAATATGAATGTTTTAGTTGGACTTCTTTTTTCGCTTTGTGATAGATGGCGTTGTAATAGTCACAAATGTGTAAGTACGTGGTATCACGTAACATTCCGCCAATGCGGACGGTATTTGCTTCGTGATACGTTACCCGTGTTAAAATGGACTGTTTATTAATTGCGAAAAAGGTCGATATCGTGTTGGTGTATGGTTATTGTGATCAAAATGCCCAACGGGCGTGTGCTATGTATGCTACTCGGTATCCTGGACAACATCATCCAAGTAATCGGACCGTTCGCCGGATAGTTACGTTATTTAAGGAAACAAGAAGTGTTCAGCCACATGTGAAACGTCAACCACGATCTGCAACAAATGATGATGCCCAAGTAGGTGTTTTAGCTGCTGTCGCGGCTAATCCGCACATCAGTAGCAGACAAACTGCGCGAGAATCAGGAATCTCAAAAACGTCGGTGTTGAGAATGCTACATCAACATCGATTGCACCCGTACCATATTTCTATGCACCAGGAATTGCATGGCGACGACTTTGAACGTCGTGTACAGTTCTGCCATTGGGCACAAGAGAAATTATGGAACGATGACAGATTTTTTGCACGCGATCTATTTAGCGACGAAGCGTCATTCACCAACAGCGGCAACGTAAACCGGCATAATATGCACTATTGGGCAACGGAAAATACAGGATGGCTGCGACAAGTGGAACATCACCGACCTTGCCCGGATAATGTATGGTGCGACATTATGGGAGGAAGGATAATTGACCCCCATTTTATCGATGGCAGTCTAAATGGTGCAATGTATGCTGATTTCCTACGTAATGTTCTACCGATGTTACTACAATATATTTCACTGCATGACAGAATGGCGATGTACTTCCAACGTGATCGATGTCCGGCACATAGCTCGCGTGATGTTGAAGCGGTATTGAACAGCAAATATCATGACACGTGGATTGGTCGTCGAAGTACCATACCATGGCCCGCACGTTAACCGGATCTGACGTCCCCGGATTTCTTTCTGTGGGGAAAGTTGAAGGATATTTGCCATCGTGATCCACTGACAACACCTGGCAACATGCATCAGCGCATTGTCAATACATGTGCGAACAGTACGACAGGCGAACCATTCGCTGTTCAGAGGAACGTCGTTACACGTATTGCCACATGCATTGAGGTTGACGGACATCATTTTGAGCATTTATAGCATTAATGTGGTATTTACAGGTAATCACGCTGTAACAGCATACGCTCTCAGAAACGATAGGTTCACAAAGGTACATGTGTCACATTGGAACAATCGAAATAAAACGCTCAAACGTACCTACGTTCTGTATTTTAATTTAAGAAACCTACCCATGAACAATGGACCTTGCTGTTGGTGGGGAGGCTTGCGTGCCTCAACGACACAGATAGCCGTACCGTAGGTGCAACGACAACGAAGGGGTATCTGTTGAGAGGCCAGACAAACGTGTGGTTCCTGAAGAGGGGCAGCAGCCTTTTCAGTAGTTGCAGGGGCAACAGTCTGGATGATTGACTGATCTGGCCTTGTAACAATAACCAAAACGGCCTTGCTGTGCTGGTACTGCGAACGGCTGAAAACAAGGGGAAACTACGGCCGTAATTTTTACCGAGGGCATGCAGCTTTACTGTATGATTAAATGATAATGGCGTCCTCTTGGGTAAATTATTCCGGAGGTAAAATAGTCCCCCATTCGGATGTATGGGCGGGGACTACTCAAGAGGACGTCGTTATCAGGAGAAAGAAAACTGGCGTTCTACGGATCGGAGCGTGGAATGTCAGATCCCTTAATCGGGCAGGTAGGTTAGAAAATTTAAAAAGGGAAATAGATAGGTTAAAGTTAGATATAGTGGGAATTAGTGCATTTCGGTGGCAGGAGGAATAAGACTTTTGGTCAGGTGAATACAGGGTTATAAATTCAAAATCAAATAGGGGTAATGCAGGAGTAGGTTTAATAATGAATAAAAAGTAGGAGTGCGGGTAAGCTACTACAAACAGCATAGTGAACGCATTATTGTGGCCAAGATAGACAAGAAGCCCACGCCTACTACAGTAGTACAAGTTTATATGCCAACTAGCTGCAGATGATGAAGAAATTGATGAAATGTGTGATGGGATAAAAGAAATTATTCAGGTAGTGAAGGGAGACGAAAATTTAATAGGCATGGGTGACTAGAATTCAACAGTAGGAAAAGGAAGTGAAGGAATCGTAGTAGGTGAATATGGATTGGACTAAGAAATGAAAGAGGAATCCGCCTGGTAGAACATTGCACAGAGCATAACTTAATCTTAGCTAACACTTGGTTCAAGAATCATGAAAGAAGGTTGTATACATGGAAGAACCCTGGAGATACTAGTAGGTTTCAGATAGATTATATAATGGTAAGACAGAGATTTAGGAACCAGGTTTTAAATTGTAAGACATTTCCAGGGGCAGATGTGGACTCTGACCACAATCTATTGGTTATGAAATATAGATTAAATCTGAAGAAACTGCAAAATAGTGGGAATTTAAGGAGATGGGGCCTGGATAAACTGAAAGAACCAGAGGTTGTACAGCGTTTCAGGAAGAGCATAAGGGAACAATAGATAGGAATTGGGGAAAGAAATACAGTAGAAGAAGAATGGGTAGCTTTGAGGAATGAAATAGTGCAGGCATCAGAGAATCAAGTAGGTAAAAACACGAGGGCTAGTAGAAATCCTTGGGTAAAGAGAAGAGTTACTGAATTTAATTGATGAAAGGAGAAATGCAAAAATGCAGTACGTGAACAGGCAAAAGGGAATACAAACGTCTCCAAAATGAGATCGACAGGAACTGCAAAATGGCTAAGTAGGGATGGCTAGAGGAGGACAAATGCAAGGATGTAAAGGCCTATCTCACGAGGGATAAGATAGATACTGCCTACAGGAAAATTAAAGAGACCTTTGGAGAAAAGAGAACCACTTGCATGAATATCAGGAGCTCAAATGGAAACCCAGTTCTAAGCAAAGAAGGGAAAGCAGAAAGTTGGAAGGAGTATATAGAGGGTCTATACAGGGGCGAGATTCTTGAGGACAATATTATGAAAATGGAAGAGGATGTACATGAAGATGAAATGGGAGATATGATACTGCGTGAAGAGTTTGTTAGAGCACTGCAAGACCTATGTCGAAACAAGGCCCCGGGAGTAGACAACATTCCATTTGAACTACTGACGGCCTTGGGAGAGCCAGTCCTGACTAAACTCTACCATCTGGTGAGCAAGATGTATGAGACAGGCGAAATTCCCTCAGATATCAAGAAGAATATAATTATTCCAATCCCAAAGAAATCAGGTGTTGACAGATGTGAAATTTACCGAACTATCAGTTTAATAAGTCACAGCTGCAAAATAAAAACGCGAATTCTTTACAGACGAATGGAGAAACTGGTAGAAGCCGACCTCGGGGAGATCAGTTTGGATTCCGTAGAAATGTTGGAACACGTGAGGCAATACTGACCCTACGACTTATCTTAGAAAATAGATTAAGGAAAGGCAAACCTACGTTTCTAGCATTTGTAGACTTAGAGAAAGCTTTTGACAATGTTGACTGGGATACTCTCTTTCAAATTCTGAAAGTGGCAGGGTAAAATACAAGGAGAGAAAGGCTATTTACGATTTGTACAGAAGCAGATGGCAGTTATAAGAGTCGAGGGACATGAAAGGGAAGGTGTGGTTGGGAAGGGAGTGAGTCAGGGTTGTAGCCTGTCCCCGCTGTTACTCAATCTGTATATTGAGCAAGCAGTGAACGAAACAAAAGAATAATTTGGAGTAGGTATTAAAATCCATGGAGAAGAAATAAAAACTTTAAGGTTCACCGATGACATTGTAATTCTGTCAGAGATAGTAAAGGACTTGGAAGAGCAGTTGAACGGAATGGACTGTGTCTTGAAAGGAGGACATAAGATGACCATCAACAAAAGCAAAACGAAGATAATGGAATGTAGTCGAATTTAGTTGGGTGATGCTGAGGGGCCGGCCGGATTGGCCGAGCGGCTCTAGGCGCTACAGCCTGGAACCGAGCGACCGCTACGGTCGCAGGTTCGAATCCTGCCTCGGGCATGGATGTGTGTGATGTCCTTAGGTTAGTCAGGTTTAAGTAGTTCTAAGTTCTAGGGGACTGATGACTTCAGATGTTAAGTCCCATAGTGCTCAGAGCCATTTGAACCATTTGTTGCTGAGGGAATTAGATTAGGAAATGAGACACTTAAAGTAGTAAAGGAGTTTTCTATTTGGGGAGCAATATAACTGATGATGGTCAAAGTAGAGAGGATATAAAATGTAGACTGGCAATGGCAAGGAAAGCGTTTCTGAAGAAGAGAAATTTGTTAACATCGAGTATAGATTTAAGTATCAGGAAGTCGTTTCTGAAAGTATTTGTGTGGGGTGTAGCCAAGTATGGAGGTGAAACATGGACGATAAATAGTTTGGACAAGAAGAGAATAGAAGCTTTCGAAATGTGGTGGTACAGAAGAATGCTGAAGATTAGATGGATAGATCACATAACTAATGAGGAGGTATTGAATAGAATTGGGGAGAACAGGAGTTTGTGGCACAACTTGACTAGAAGAAGGGATCGTTTGGTAGGACATGTTCTGAGGCATAAAGGGATCACCAATTTAATACTGGAGGGCAGCATGGAGGGTAAAAATCGTATAGGGAGACCAAGAGATGAATACACTAAGAAGATTCAGAAGGATGTAGGCTGCAGTAGGTACTGGGAGATGAAGAAGCTTGCACAGAATAGAGTAGCATGGAGACCTGTATCAAACCAGTCTCAGGACTGAAGACCACAACAACAACAACAACAACACCTGTTACCAACTGTTCGTCTAAAATTATGAGCCATATGTTTGTGACTATTACAGTGCCATCTATCACAAAGCGAAAAAAGTGGTCCAACTAAAACATTCATATTTCTTTACGTACTACACGAATATGTCATAAAAATGGCGGTTCGTATTTTAAAAAACGCAGTTGATATCCATTTGACCTATGGAAGCGCCATCTATCGGGCCAACCATAGCGCCATCTGGTTTCTCCCTTCAAACTAGACATAGATTTTGTAATTATACAGATGTTGCTTTTTGTCTTAATGTTGCTGGTTGTACAACTGATCACGCGCTGATCGACTAATCGATGGGCAATTGATGACAGGAGCTTCCTGCACTTACAACGGCTGCGTCCAGCGGCTCCACGCATCACTTACGGGTATATACAAGAAGTATATATATATATAGGATGTTGTAGTAGGCAAGGAAACTCTAACTTTGAAGTCCACTAAGTAATGTAACTACGAGCCTTAGAAACAAAATAAAAATAAAATATATATATATATATATATATATATATATATATATATATATATATATATATATATAAAGAATGTTTTATTTTATTCATTCAACTGTGTTTCTTCTCCGCTGTCACTTAAGTTGTATGGTTGTGTTATTCCTGGCCTACGGTATTGATTTCAGACATTACTGGCCTGATGTTGATCTAATGTAAGACTAAACTTGTTATAACATAAAAGTAAAAATCTTGGCCATCTGGACTGACTGTTTTTCGTTACATGATCGTACAAGATCGCTGACGTTCCAGTTATGAGCTGAGAAACTATTGACTTAATTTTTAATTCTAAGGCTACATTCAGTGAAAATTATGCCAAATTATTTGTTATGTTATCGTGGTTTACATCAGTGCTGGTTAGAAGGGAATCATGTTTCAACCAATACATAGCTGCGGAATACTTTCTGTCCACGGTCTGAAGCAGTGGCTGAATATCTAAAAGCGCAAGGAACGTGTTTGTTTCAGGTGCTCCTGCCGAACAACAGGAAACTAGGGTAGTGGGAGGCACGGAAGCTGCGGACGGCGAGTTCCCTTTCGTGGTAAAGTATCAGGACAGACTCTGCCAACATCGTGCCATTTTATTTTGTTTCTAAGGCTCGTAGTTACATTACTTAGTGGACTTCAAAGTTAGAGTTTCCTTGCCTACTACAACATCTTATTTCCATTGCTGAATTCATTTACCACAGATAAAAACATAAACAGAAAAAACAGTAGAAACGTAAAATAACCATACGCAGTGCATACCTATCAACAGTGGCTTACTATACAGATACAGTACACTTGCTCTCCTATTTTGTTTACATTCTGGCTACCTAACAACCAATGAGCGTTGAAACCCCTCAAGGTATTACATCTCAATAATCTTAAGCCCAGTTCTACATTATTCTTTATCGATGACTGAACCATAATGCAAAGGACAGAACTTCATGCTGAGAGAGCAGTCTATCAGCTGTAAGCGCTACATACTGAATACACTTTTGAAAACCAATTCATTAGTTAATCGGTAGTATTTGCTGGGAAACAGTCAGTCACATCTGTGATAACGATTAACAGGTTCTTAAGTTGACAAGTGAAACTGTTTAGTTTGCTATGAACGTAAACTTTTTCGCAGTTCCTTTTACACGTTTCTAGGGATTGTAGAGGGAACTTAGTAGATGAAATTTCGATAAGGAATACATGTCCAGAAATGCACGTTTGGCATATAAAAGAAATTTCGAATGTCTCAAAAAATGGTTCAAATGGCTCTGAGCACTATGCGACTTAACTTCTGAGGTCATCAGTCGCCTAGAACTTAGAACTAATTAAACCTAACTAACCTAAGGACATCGCACACATCCATGCCCGAGGCAGGATTCGAACCTGCGACCGTAACGGTCACGCGGTTCCAGACTGAAGCGCCTTTAACCGCACGGCCACACCGGCCGGCTCGAATGTCTCGCTTCACGGTACGTACATAATCTTTGAAGAGGGCGCCATCGTCTGTCCCTGTTGTAATTACACTACTGGCCATTAAAAATGCTACACCACGAAGATGACACGCTACAGACAGAAAGACGATGCTGTGATATGCAAATGATAAGCTTTTCAGAGCATTTACACAAGGCTGGCGCCAGTGGCGACACCTACAACGTGCTGACATGGGGAAAGTTTCCAACCGATTTGTCATACACAAACAGCAGTTGACAGGCGTTGTCTCGTGAAACGTTGTTGTGATGCCTCGTGTAAGGAGGATAAATGCGTACCATCACGTTTCCGACTTTGATAAAGTCGGATTGTAGCCCATCGCGATTTGCGGTTTATCGTATTGCGACATTGCTGCTCGCGTTGGTCGAGATCCAATGACTGCTAGCAAAATATGGAATCGGTGGGTCCAGGAGGGTAATACGGAACGCCGTACTGGATCCCAACGGCCTCGTATCACTAGCGGTCGAGATGACTGGCGTCTTATCCGCATGGCTGTAACGGATCGGGCAATCATGTCTCGATCCCTGAGTCAACAGATGGGGACGTTTGCAAGACAAGAACCATCTGCACGAACTGTTCGGAGACGTTTGCAGCAGCATGGATTATCAGCTCGGAGACCATGGCTGCGGTTACCCTTGACGCTGCACCACAGACAGGAGCGTCTGCGATGGTGTACTCAACGAGGAACCTGGGCGCACGAATGGCAAAACGTCATTTTTTCGAATGAATCCAGGTTCTGTTTACAGCATCATGATGGTCGCATTCGTGTTTGGCGACATCGCGGTGAACGCACATTGGAAGCGTGTATTTGTCATCGCCATACTGGCGTATCACCCGGCGAGATGGTATGGGGTGCCACTGGTTACACGTCTCGGTCACTTCTTCTTCGCATTGACGGTACTTTGAACAGTGGACGTTACATTTCAGATGTGTTACGACCCGTGGCTCTAACCTTCATTTGATCCCTGAGAAACCCTACATTTCAGTAGGATAATACACGACCGCATGTTGCAGGTCCTGGATACAGAAAATGTTCGACTGCTGCCCTGGTCAGCACATTCTC
Organism: Schistocerca cancellata; assembly: GCF_023864275.1. Taxonomy (NCBI): domain Eukaryota; kingdom Metazoa; phylum Arthropoda; class Insecta; order Orthoptera; family Acrididae; genus Schistocerca; species Schistocerca cancellata. The sequence goes on along the minus strand of NC_064630.1, from coordinate 522,690,332 downwards.
CAGATCTTTCACCAGTTGAAAACGTCTGGTCAATGGTGGCCGAGCAACTGGCTCATCACAATATGCCAGTCACTACTCTTGATGAACTGTGGTAACGTGTTGAAGCTACATGGGCAGCTGTACCTGCACAAGCCATCCTAGCTCTGGCTGACTCAATGCCCAAGGGTATCTAGGTCGTTATTATGGCCAGACGTGGCTGTTCTGGGTACTGATTTCTCAGGATCTATGCACCCAAATTGCGTTAAAATGTAATCACATGCCAGTTCTACTATAATATGTTTGTCCAATGACTACCTGTTTATCATCTGCATTTCTTCTTAGTGTAGCAATTTTAATGGCCAGTAGTGTATATTATCGCATAACATTTTCGTCCGACTACAAGATCAGCCGTGAGAGACAGGTACGCTCAGAACTAAGAGGACTGATTGTTGTTTTGCACAGATCCCCCATACTCTCGACTACAAAGAGAACGTCCTCCTACGCGTACAGCTGAACTAGAGGAAGTTTACTCCAAACATTGCCCTTGCCTTGGTCTACTGTAGGGTACATACAGTAACTGATCAAAATTATACGGAAACTGTTAGCAGATATTAATACGAGGTTTTCCACCCTTCTCCTTGATGACGGCTTCAACACTGTGGGGACATCCAACGCGGCTAGGGTACGAAGCGAAGTCGACGTCCTAATTCATTTCAAAGATGTTGCATTGGGCTCAGGTCGGCAGTCTGGGGCAGCCAGTTACTTCCGAAATTTAGTTTTCCACGACCATTTCCTTATGGCGCTTACTAGATTTGTTCAAAAAATCCGAAACTTTGTCCACAAAATTTTTCTACTCTTATCTTTTGCTTATTGTGCATGTGAAATGCACTGCTTAACCCGCAGGACAGGACAGATCGAATAAATTCTGGAAAGGGGCCAAAATAAGGTGCTGTCAGTTACACTTGGACACACAACTTTATTATTTGATTAAACATAACAAGATCCCAAAACATTTTTTTTAAACAGACAGCTTTAATATTTGGTACTTAACTACTGGCTGAAAGCCACCTTAATTTAAAAACGGCTAAATGCCAATAACTTAAAACGCAAGCATAATCTGAAATTTAAGAGGCAAGTATTATCTTAAAACAGTTCTTTAGTTAGGCTGAAGTAAACAAGTTAAATTCAAATCGGCTGTTGGCCGAAGACTTAAAAATTCAATTTCTTTTTAATCCTAAAGGGCTTACTCAAACAGTACTTTAAACTAGACAGAAGGCCTTAAGAGTAAAACGACTATAATTTAAAAGACAAAACCGGCTAGAAACCATACAAGTACCAACAAAAAGAACTAATTAAAAAAAATAAGGCAGTCCACACAACGGCGCCCAGATGTTCGAGGGTCGGCCTGTAATTCAAACACTAACGCTCGCTTAGGAGAGACAGGCAGTCGGGCCAACCATTCACGATCCGACGACAACCCAACGGACCGACAGTCAGCGGACCCACCGACAACATAACTTCCATTTCACCTGACAAGGGCACAACAGGGAGTTCGACGGAACAACGTAGAAGATATTGGCACCCACAACCAATCATACAAGGAGCTGTCAAGCTACACACCGTGCTGGACAGCAACAACACGATGAGGAAACTACACTGCCTGAAATTTACGTCAACGACCAGGGCAGGTGACTGGATTGTTAACGACCACAAGGCAGAAGATTCCGCTGGTGCACTTCAATTCAAATAACCAAATACAGTGAAACTCCACTTGAGGGTGGCTAGAATTTTCCAACTTGAAAACCACGTTGTTGCTCGTGGGAACATCCCAACAGCCGACAACGAACTCCAAACGACACAATGTGAACAGTCTTGACTTGATGGTAGGTTACATCAAAACTCGACTTTCGTGTCCAGGGTCAGTGAGCCAAAGGCCTCGTAGCAATGAGAACAGCGCCACACTCTCCGACACCGCGTAGAGACCGTCAGCGCGCCCCGGCCAAACTACGCCCCGCCGAGAATTCCTCAGTGCTCCACGCCAACCGACCGACTCTTCGCTCTCCGCCCAGCCGGAAACAATAAGCGCCAGGCCAAAGATAGTCCAAAGTGCAAATATCGATACACACCGCTGCTGCCACCCGCGGAAGGAGAGGATAACAGCATAATCGCGATGAACGCGAGAGACTAAAGACAGAATCGCAATGAAGGTTTAACCCAGGGCATAGCATGAGCCAGCCACTGCTCAGTACGGTCTCCTTCGAAATACTTTCTTCCACAATTGATACACCGCTCTCAACGCAGTTTCCACTTCCGGAAGCAGTCTTCGTAAGCCTCTTGTTCTGGGTCGCAGGAAGCGCCATCAATTAATTTTCTTTTATCTAGTGTATCGTTGAAAATCTTCATCCTTTCAATGGGGTTTTCAAATCTGGAAATTAAAAAAAAAATTGCAGGGGCTAGGTCTGAAGAATACGCAAGATAAGGCAACAAAGTGATTTCGTTTTTTGTGCAGTAGTCACGCACCAACAGGGATGAATGTGCGGGTGTATTATCATGATGCAAGAGCCATCAATTGTCTCGCCATATTTCAGGCCGTTTCCTTCCTATATTTTCCAGCAGGCGTCGCAGCAAGTCCCGATGGTATAATCGATTATCAATTTGTCCATGTGGCACGAATTCATGATGAACTAACTCTTCAAAGTATATATATATTGTCCATGTGGCACGAATTCATGATTAACTAATTCTTCAAAGTATACACTTCGAAGAATTTGTTCATCATGAATTCGTGCCACATGGACAAACTACTAATCGATGGTACTGTCGGTGAGACGGCCAATGATCTCTTCAGTGCACATGCACACCAGTCTCGAACTCTTACGGAAATTGGAGAACTGCCACGAGTAATGAGGATAATGGGCAGGGAACTACATTTGTAGCGTGTGGATAAGCTGAAAATTAGGTCTGACAGGAAGTGTGCTAGGGCAGACCATGAATTTGCAATTATCACTGTGTCTGGATGGCTCAGTGGTCAGAGCACCTACCTAGTAAGCAGGAGCTCCGGGTTCGAATCCGCGACTAGCTCAACTGTTCAACTTTAACCTTTCATTTCAATCAGTGCCCGCTCGCATCCAAGGTCTGTAATTTCTTTTTGTCTTAGTAGTGTTATGGCAAGGAATAAATATTTCAATACAGGCAAAGAAACAGGGTTTACGCTGTATGAAACATTAGCAGTATCATATCTTTCAGGCCGAGGAGAAATTTTAGTAGATGAAAGTAGAAACGAAGCATAGTACTGGTCGGTTGTAATTCCTAAGATAACTAGAATATTGGGTAGTGGCCCAATTGCTCGCAAAGGGTGCTACGGTTGATTAAATCCAAGCAGGTCAGAGAAGGAACGGCTGTTTCCTGTATCTTGAGTGCTAGTCCAGAACGCTAAGCAGGAATGCTTCTGCGAAGTTCAGAAAGTGGGAGAGAGATACTGGCATAAGCAAGTAAGTCATAGCTCAACCGGTGGTGCATTTGCATACAATAGTCAAATTTTCTGAATTCGAGTCCCAGCTCGGTAGACGGTTTTAATTTGCAAAGAAGATTCAGATCAGCACACAGTCCGCAACAGAGAAGAATTCGGGAATTGTGTGGTTAGATACAACGGGAAAGATGGCGGCCGTTTTCAAGGAGCATGGGCGGAACCAGAGAAGCAGAAGCGCCGGTAGGAACCGAGTTCCCAGTTACAAGTCTGTAACCAGAGAGGGTGTCTCCCTCGATGTATACCTTCGCTGCGTGCACTTGTCGCCAGACTCCCATAGCTTTCTGGGATGACGGCAAGAGCTGAGTTATGTTTTCTTGAAATAACAAAGTCTACATAACGCCATTACTCAACCTGCAGCTTCAGCAGTCCCACACACAACATATGTGCCTTTTTTGTGCAGACAGTCGATAGGGCATTGTGGTTTATACACTGGACTCCTCATTCTGAAAAGTGGTTCAACTTCCCATATAGAAGTCAAGATTAATCTATCCGTAGTTTCCCTAAATCACGTAAGACTAATGATGGGACGTGCTTTTTGAAGAGGACGCGGTCCATTACCTTCCCTATCCTTTCGTTGATCTGAGTATATCAACCGTCTCCAACGAGCGCACCGTCAACGGGACATCAAACGCCTAATCTTCCAATCCTCCACCTTCTGTGGCATGGTTTGAACTACCGTTAACTTTTCCATACAATATAATGAAATAATTTATGATCACGGCTACCAACAAGCCTTGCACAACGATTAGTGTTAATCCACAAAGAGGTAGGCTTCGAAATATTGCCAGTCAGTGATTAGTAGATGATGATGATTTTTCTTGGAATTGTAAGGTGTTAAAAGATACGAATCCATCGATGACATTGTCTCCCACTACTAGTTACTTATGCCTCATCTGCTAGCACATGACCCCTGTAGTCGCACTGACTTTTACTGAGTTCAGAAACCTGCTACGTCTGTTCCTTACACAGCAGGAGTCACACTGCATCAAGATACAGCTGCTTCCGATCTGATTAAATGCTGGCGTCACTAGGAGACTTGTAATATTTATTCGTAAAAAAAGTATTTAATTTACTTTAAGTATTATTGTTTCTTCCTAACTGATCAACAGATTGAGGGCTCTGTATTATGCAAGTGCAACGTTGAAAGACATCGCAAAGCATAGAGACATTTCGATATTAAAAATGCAGTTCATCGTTCACAAATAAGAGGAAAACATTATTCAGCTCAATGTCTAAGAACAATTAAATACGTTGATATCAGTTTAGTCTAATCTAAATCAATCAGAACGTGCGAGTTTTTTTTTTTTTTTTATTTCACCTATACTTAAATATTGCAATGTCTTAAATCACTGAACTATTCTTACCTCCTGCTCACCATTAATTTTAAATCTTGAATGATGAACAGAATGTAGCAGTTATTCATCAGTTCTTATTACAATTATAAGTGCCAGCATTATTTACATGTGACTAAAACGAAAACTGTGTTTCTGAAAATTTACTAGCATGCGCATTAGACATCATTTATTGTGATTCAGTATTTATAGATGAAGTTCCTCAAATATTCGTTTCGCCAAATTACTCATAAAATGACGATAAAATCCCAGCGACAAGAAGGAGCTGTGAGCTGAACACTATGAACGAGTACTCGGGGACGTGTTTCTATCGGAGACGTGTTTTTATTGCTGAAAGATGATGTCTGTAGAGACTTCGGTACAGTCGTGTAAGAGAGGCGCTGGTAGCGTCACGATGAGAATACATCTCAGATGTGCTTTAAATAGACGCTAGGTAATGGTCGTGACCGTTAGTTGTCTTTGAGAATGGACGCATTGTGTTGATGTTAGTCAAGAACATCTTTTAAGGCAACAAAGACGTCATTATCACCACCGCACCGAGTTTGCTCGAGGGCTACGAGAAGCTAGACGTTCCTTCGGCGATACTGCAACTTGGCAGGAATATAGCCACTGCACATAAATGCTGGCAGTGGTGGTCACCAAAATATACAGTCGCAAAAGGACCGAGCTTCGAGCGGCCACGTGGCTCTACCGAAAGGTAAGACAATCGTGATCGGTATATGCCTCTGGCGCATCGTACTGCACCTGAAGCCGCAGTACGATCAGCAGCTGGCACCGCAGTGGCACAACGAACTGTTACGACAAGGACAGCTCTGAGCCAGACGATCTGTAGCGTGAATTCCACTGACACCAAACCACCGCCATTTGAGTCTTTAGTGGTGTCAAGCGAGAGATCGTTGGAGGGTAGGGTAGAGGTTTGTTGTGCTTTCTGATGAAAGCTGGTTCTGCCTCAGTGCCCGTGATGGCTGTATATCGGTCAGAGGAAAGAAAGTTGAGGGTCTGCAACCAACCCATCTGCGCGCACTAGACCTGGAGTTATGGTCTGCGTGTGACCGTACGGCAGCAGCAGCACTCTGGTGGTTATCCCAAGCACTCTGACTGCAAATTTGTAGGTGAATCTGGTGATTCGAACTGTTGAGCAGCCATTCATAAACAACATTCCATGGTGTGTTTTCCAACAGGAATACACTAGCCCACATACCCCTGTTGTAACCCAACAAGCTCTACATAGTGTCAACATGTTACCTTGGCTGCTCGATCACCATATCTGTCTCCAATCGAACCCGAGTAGGACATCATCGTACGACAGGTCCAGTGCTCTTCTTGTGGATTAGCCGTCCCTATAATGACCGACAAGGCGCAACAGGCATGGAACCTCATCCCACCATCTGGCATCCGGCGCATGTACAACACTATACATGCACTTTTGCTTGCTTGCATTCAACATTCTGGCTGTTGCACCGGTTATGAATGTATCAGCATTTCACATTTGCAATGAATGCCTTATCTCACACTTACAGTAACATGTGTCCTTACAAAGTTAATCGCTTGAATATGTTACTTAGAAAAATGAATTCCCAAAATTTCATTGCTCTACATTTATTATTTTTTTTTTTATGTTGCGATTATTTTTTCTTCTTTGTATGTGTAACACTGTTTAGGAAATTTGTGTATAGCGACAATATACTCTACACTTCTCTAAACGTTGTAGGCTCATTAAATAACTTTACATACAGTCTGACAAAATAGGTGAAGCAAGCAGTACGGAAGGAGGAAACGAAATGAAACATGTAAGGTGACTTCAGTGATTACAAATGGTTCAAATGGCTCTGAGCGCTATGGTCAACAGTCCCCTAGAACTTAGAACTACTTAAACCTAACTAACCTAAGGACATCAGACACATCCATGCCCGAGGCAGGATTCGAACATGCGACCGTAGCGGTCGCGCGGTTCCAGACTGTAGCGCCCAGAACCGCTCAGCGACGCCGGCCGGCCAGTGATTACAAAATCGAGTCAAACTTACAAATAAGTTGGCAGTATGAGCCCACTTATGAGTCTGGCGTTACACCCTCTTTCTCCAGGATGTATGAACTGATTCCGTTGGGAAGGGTTCGTAAAAACGTTGTATTCCCTCCACAACTGTTGTAACTGCTCCTTGACAACCTGCACACTGGCACTGGAACATGTTCCCACACATAATCTATCGGGACATACCTGGAGATCTGAAAGGCTGAGGGAAACCTTTGACATCATGCACACAGTCCATAGAGAAATCTTCCATGTATGAATAGTCAAAATGGCATCACGATTCGCATGAGAGTTAACACGTCAGGAAACAGAATGTACAACATTCTTATCCAGCTCCTCAGTTACTACCAGACGTGACCTGAAGTCATGACAGATAACGAGTAAGACCACCGCTCCTCTCTAAAACGCTGATAGAACGAAAGTTTTCCTCAGGTCGCCGCCATACTCGCCCGTGACGATCATCTGAATAGTGCAGATCCGCAGTTCATCGCTGAAGAAAATGCGATACCAGCCATCAGCAGTCCATGCTGCCTAGTCTGGCACCACTCCAAACGCAGACGTTTGTGATGCGGTGTTGTGTATTGTATTGTGTACTGAACGGGGGACCTAGAAACGATTGAGAGGCTTCGTCCCCACCGTAGCCCTCAGCTGTTCATAACCCACAATAGGCCACCGCAGTCCACTCACTCCACCACCACCCCACACCGAACCCACGGTTATTGTGCCGTTCGGCCCCCCAGTGGACCACCCCGCCCCAGGAACGCCTCATACCAGAAGAGTGTAACCCCAGATGTTTGCGTGGTAGAGTAATTATGGTGTACGTGTACGTGGAGACAGTGTTTGCGCAGCAGTCTCCGACATAGTGCAACTGAGGTTGACTAAGGGGAACCAGCCCGAATTCGTCGAGGCAGATTGAAAACAGCCTCAAAACCCATCACAGGCTAGACAGCACACCAGACCTCGACACTACTCCACCGGGAGCATTCGTGCCGGGGACCGTCACGCCTTCAGCGTGTTAGACTGCACTGCTAGCCGGGTGGGCTGGTGTGGTGTTAATGGCAGCCTACGAATGGGATTGTAATCCTCAGGCCAGCTGATGCTAGTCTCCGACCATCGTTTCAGGATGGCACAGCTTGTTTTGGGGATCTCACTGCTTGTTCTCGGATGTTGTGAAGGGTTTACGCTGTGTAGTGCAGTGATCTTCCCTTTGTTGTGGTCAGACGTGATCGACCGGAAAAATGAGGAGTATGCCTACTCTCACTTTCCACTTTCCCGACTACCCACGTATATGGGTACTGCAACATTCCATGAACATGACAAATGGAGACCCGCAGTGAGGCCCCTTTCAAACTCGTGTCAGGTGCTGACAATGCTGCCTTACGTAAGTACGTAGCATCTCCGTGTCCTTCACAATGATCAGTCAGCATCTGTTCATTCCCTTTATATACTCAGCCCAGCCTGGCAACAACACTAAGCACGAACAACACTCACCCACTCTGGTGGCTGATCGACCTGTCCCATGGAATTGCACCTCTATTCTTTTCCACACCCGATGGTGCGTATTGTACATAGCTATATTGACATCCGACTGTATCTTATGGGCGTTCCACCTTTTCTTCTGAGGCAGTGCATTAATACCTTATCTTATACGGTTTACAAAATGTTTATTTTTAGAAATTGGGTATACTTTTAAGTAAAGAATTTGACTCTTGCGCGGCTCGCGGTCATGCCGTTTATTGCTCGTCTTCTTGTTTTTATGGTTCTGTCTCCACGTTTCCTCCTTAATTCGATTTACTGGCGTCACTAAGTTTCTGGTTTGCTTGCACGTGAGTGGCAGCAGCAGCGCGTATCGATAGAGCACTGTCGTATTTTCTTTGAAGCGACCGCTAGTATTTCCGGCTCGTCGTGTGTCGGGAGTTCAGTCGGGGACGGAACTCCAGTGAGGTGCGGACAGCCAGTGCTTGCCCACCGTTGGCAAACACGTGATCTGTCGGACGGAAGGAGATTGGAGCAGGACGACCGTTGGTAGGTCGTTCGGTTCGTCGTCTCATCGGGCGAGGTGTATTTGGTCTTTTGACAGTTTCTGGGCCTCGACAGTTGGTCATCTTGCCGGACGTATGTCGGTTCCTTCCTTGTGCAGAGATATCGTGGCCAATGGGCAAGAGCTACCTCTGCATGGTTGGGTCCGAGCCAGTGAGCCCGGGTCACCGTGTCTCCGACTTCCGAACGGACATGGAGTTGAGTTGGGTTAGAGCTGCAGTCAGCTTCGGGCGACCAAGACTCGCGCGACCGTTGCCAACACACGTAACTTGAGTGGGAACGACCTGGGTTGGTAGTTTGGTCTGTCGTCTCATCGGACGATGTGTATTTGGTCGCCGACCGCTTGTAGAAACTCTCTGTGTGTCTAACTGATTCGTCCTAGTTGTTCCACAGTGATTGCTTTTACGATTGATCGAGCTCTTGTGCAATTTTGTTTACGTGGAACTAAGTGTAGCTTCTGTGATTTCCACTGAGCAGATGAATGCTGTCTGCTTACTGGAGTAGTCAGTTGGTCGCTTGCGACAGAGGGAATTGATTAAGTTGTTGGTTGGTTCTGCAGCCGTCCATAGGTCGTGTTGCCACCCTATTATTTAGTGTTACGCTTGGCTGTCTGTCTCACCTAAACTGTGGTTAGTGTTTCCTCCCCAGGCCGACCCTTGGAACACTTCTGAGCACCACTATTTGTTGTTTGTGACTGTCACTTTATTTGGTCGCAGGTACTGTGCCAGGCCTTCAGCCGTGTATTGATATTGTTTTATGTTCAGTACATGGCTTGTAGCCGAAGTTCATAACAACTTTAAGATGAGGCATTCAGCCGTGTTTCATTTACAGTTCTTGTTGCTCTGTATTTAGGCTTTCAGTCGCGTTTGTTTCAGAATCTGTTGCTTTAATATGTAAATCCTTGTCTATTAGGTTTCCCTACAATTATCTTGGATTCTTGAAACGGCCTTCAGCCGTGTTATGCAAATGTTTATCTTAAGGTTGTCTTTAATTATTCTTGAGTAATTGTTTGGGTTTCAGCCGACAAGATACTTCAAATTTGCTTAAGATATTTTTCTGTTGTACTGTGTAAAAGGTTTTCTTTAAAGCCTCTCTTTTATAACGTAAGGAAAGTTTTTTTGGGGGGCTTTTAGGCGAAGAATTGGCTTTTCCTTAATATGGCCTTTAGCCGGAATTTGTAAATGATTGGCTTTTAAAGAATTCCTTAGCTGATCTGAATTATTATTCCGGCCTTTAGCCGAGAAGATATTGTAATTATGCTGAAGTAAGGCCTTCAGCCGTTATTTTAAACCCTGGTGTTCTAAAAGCAATCATTCAAACTTATTCCGCAGAAGTTACTCGGGTCCTCAGCCGTGAATTGATCTTGGTTGCTTTAAAGAGAAAACTGTGCATTTGTTTGTACAATAACGTTGCGTGTGTTCTTGTATAACTAACAGTAATTTACCTGATCCACTCTCTCCTACGAATCCGGATTTCAGAATTACATGATAAGTAACTACTACGGGTTACTGTGTAACCACGACTAGATGGGTTACAATGCCGGAAACCGATGTTTGTGAAACAATAAACAGCATTCTACAACCACATAAATGGCTATTTCTAGTATCTTTTTATTGTACACTGATACACGAATTTTATAAATGTTTTACATAATTCAATAATAATTTATTTCGCATTGATATATATCCATTATTTGCCACATAGTCCTCACGGAAAAATTTCACCATCCAGGATTATTAGTTTCATACAGCACTATGCAGTGGGTCGAATTTCATCTACCACTCCATGTCCACTGTGAATAGTTTTACACTTATTCTCACTCTGAGATAACAAACATTTTGTCCACCATATTTATCTTCGAGCTCTATAGTTGTCCAGTTAATATAGAAACAATTGTGTGTCCATATCTAGAGGTGCTCCTAAGAGTTCGTAATATAAATGTCGAACACATACCAGAAAGTATTATTTCTGAGCCAATTACCACTAAATCATACAAGATAAAATATTCAGATTTTGGCTGCGACCGATAATATTCTACGACGTAGTCCATGACGTATTGCACAACAAAGTTACTGTAAAGCGGATTCAGTAAAGCAGACGGTTTCCATTTAACAAACGTTATGTTTACCAGCTGATCACAGATCGTATCTGCAGTGTTGTTTCATAACGAGCATCTCGCACACAAAATTCTAGTTATATTTCTTATTTCTTACAGTTTACAGTCAAATGTCAGGGAGGGAAAAAAATTGTATTTGTTCCAGGTTGCTTACATTCATTACGACGTGCTCCAGTGCACAGCCACAATCATCAATGAAAAGTGGGTGCTGATCGCGGCTCACTGTGTGGACGGGTAAGGAAAATTTACGTCTTGTCTTTTCAAGATTAAGTGGGCCAGACTGCGTATGCTTTACACGTTAAGAGTAACAATGTGACGCAGTCGTCCGATTGTGCGAATTTAATCGATGCCTTGAGAAGCTAAGAACCCTGAGACCGATCGGAAAAACATTGATAAATTCAAAATTGGACTATAGACAAAAGTTTCACTTTGAATTTAGATAAAAGATTCTCATTGATGGTTCAAGCGATTGTAATGATGATGTGCGTTCTAGTTAATCATCTTTTATGGCGCTTTATTCATACGGTCTAACGATAATGGGTGTCTACCTTCCAGTGACACCTAAAACACACTACCACCATATACATTCCCGTGAGTTTAGAAACCAAAAACTCCTACTAATTCTTTTCTTCTTAGCTGTGTCATTAGTGTATTATGTCATTCTTCTTCATTATCATTACATCCAGCTTTCATTTCAATCAGCTGTCAGACTCATTAAATATGTGTTTTTGTCATTATCACACATATTTATGAGAGGTCATGAATATAAATAAAAGGGTAATGAAAAAGAAATGAAAAGCCACGAATTTGATCCTTTGGAAATCTGTGAACACCTTGATTATTTATTTATTTCATCCTGAAATGATATGTGTGGGAACTAATGAGAAACTAATTGCAGATCTAACTTATCAGTTTCCAGGGATTTACACACACGTTATTGAACAATAGGATATTTCTTGAAACTTCCTGGCAGATTAAAACTGTGTGCCCGACCGAGACTCGAACTCGGGACCTTTGCCTTTCGCGGGCAAGTGCTCTACCATCTTTTCTTTTTTTTTTTTTTTTTTTTTTTTAATCTCATTTTGTTCGCTTTTGTTCGTTGCATCTGCTCGTGGCGGACGTCGTAAGACATCCGTTTAAGTTCGTTGTTGATCGATTAGCTCAGTTTTTTTATTACAGAGGGCTGCTAACCCTCTGACCGAACACGCTGAGCTACCGTGCCGGCACCATCTGAGCTACCGAAGCACGACTCACGCCCGGTACTCACAGCTTTACTTCTGCCAGTACCTCGTCTCCTACCTTCCAAACTTTACAGAAGCTCTCCTGCGAACCTTGCAGAACTAGCACTCCTGAAAGAAAGGATATTGTGGAGACATGGCTTAGCCACAGCCTGGGGGATGTTTCCAGAATGAGATTTTCACTCTGCAGCGGAGTGTGCGCTGATATGAAACTTCCTGGCAGATTAAAACTGTGTGCCTGAACGAGACTCGAACTCGGGACCTTTGCCTTTCACGGGCAAGTGCTCTACCATCTGAGCTACCGAAGCACGACTCACGCCCGGTACTCACAGCTTTACTTCTGCCAGTACCTCGTCTCCTACCTTCCAAACTTTACAGAAGCTCTCCTGTGAACCTTGCGGAACTAGCACTCCTGAAAGAAAGGATATTGTGGCTAAGCCATGTCTCCACAATATCCTTTCTTTCAGGAGTGCTAGTTCTGCAAGGTTCGCAGGAGAGCTTCTGTAAAGTTTGGAAGGTAGGAGACGAGGTACTGGCAGAAGTAAAGCTGTGAGTACCGGGCGTGAGTCCTGCTTCGGTAGCTCAGATGGTAGAGCCAGTTCCGTTTCAGCCGCGCTCGCGAGTGGCCGCTGTTAGCTGTTGCGCTGCACTTCAGTGTTTACATCGCTGTACTTGTGCTTCGCCGAGTGCCGTCCGTCCGTTAATCTCCGTGTTCGTTCCTGTTCCTTGTGATCTGATCGCTCTTTCTGGTCTTGCTGCTGCTACTTGGAATTTCGGTTGTTTAACCGAAATTGCTTCGCTGGATTAACCATGGCTACAAACCTCAGGAAGAATACTCTGGTATTTGCTTTTGACAAAGAATCCCGTCCTGTTCAGCCGACATCCCTGGAAATAGATGACTGGATTACACAGGTAATTGGTCTAAATTCTGAAACCGTTCATACCTGGCAACTGGATCAGGAAAAATACTGTGTTTTTGTCAAGTTAATCAGTGCTTCGACTGTTGATAAAGTGTTACGAAAGTGGGGCTATGAAGTAGATTTTGTGCATAGAAATGGTTATAAGAGTAAGGTTTCCATCTATAGAGCGGAAATTCATTACAAAACCGTTCGTGTCTTGAATCTCCCCATTGAAATTGAAAATGATAAGATTAAGGAAGCTCTTTTAAACTACGGAGACGTTAAATCAATTGCAAATGAAAGATGGTCGCCTCGCTTTAAACTGCAGTGTTTTAACTGGGTCCGCTGTGTAGAGATGGACGTTAAGACGAATATTCCGTCTCACATAACTGTTTGTGGGTATAAGGTACAAATTGTTTATACAGGTCAGGAAGCTACATGTCATATATGTAACGAAACCGGCCACTTCAGACAGGAATGTTTGCGGCGAACTGTTGTGCTTAAAAGTAATTTGATACAGCGTCAGAAGCTTACCTTAAATGATCTGTTACCAAAGTTATTGCAATAACTTCTGTAACAAACATAAAGTGTGCTTTATTGTTTTTAGATTTTTATAAGGCGTTCGATGTAGTAAACCATGAATATCTTCTACAGACATTGAAGAAAATAGGTTTCAACGATAGGGTTATACAGTTGATTAAGAACATAGCAACTGGAATAAATGCTAAAATAGCGGTGAATTGTCAACAATCCAGGCCGATGCAAATACAACGAGGTGTTCCTCAAGGAAGTCCTCTGTCCATGTCGCTCTTCGCAATTTCGCTGGAACCTTTCCTCCGACATGTCCATGCTACATTAAAAGGCTTAACATTATCAGGAAACAAAACAGTTATAAGAGCCTATGCTGACGATATAGGGGTCATTATAAGGAATAATGACGAAGTAACCACGCTAGCAACAGTGATTGATTCGTACTGTAGAGCATCTGGAGCCAATGCAAACGGAAAAAAGTAAGATGTTAAATCTCAGAGGTTTTCATAATATCAACGTCGAGTGGGCAAAATTAGTCCGACAACATAAAACACTTGGGATCACCCTGACAGCTTGCCCTATGAAAATGACGGCTTTAAATTGGAAAGTTGCAGCAGATAAAGTGCAAGGAGCCATTGTAGAGAATTTAACTCGATATATGAACCAAGTTCAAAGAACACAGTATATCAACTCATGCATCCTTGCTAAGGCTTATTATACTGCCCAGCTGTTTCCAATACCGAGAATGATAGCGAGGAGAATAATGTCCAAAATCACAAAATTTTTGTGGAGAGGTGAAGTGTTCAGAGTACCTGCTAAAGTAGCCACTTTAGATCCTAAAAATGGTGGACTAGGATTAACTGATATAACGGATAAAACCTCTGCTCTTTTTATCAAAAGGCAAGTTAATTTAATAAGAGACTCGCGAGAAAGCATAACCAGCCAACTTTTCGAGATCATTAAACCTCCAAGCCTGCTTCCCCCGATTGACGTGCAGAATATCAACAGTCGCTTACAGCACGTGAAGATTTTCTATGTTGAGTTTAGTTATGTCAGTGTCGAACTCAGGCAGTCCCGACGCTTAACATCGAGAGCCATAATGCGGGAACGAAAGAAAAGAGAAGGAAGAAACAAAATAGAACGACAGTTTCCAAACATTGAGTGGACTGAGATTTGGAAAAATGTTACTTCTAATGTGCTCACGTCTAATATAAAAACGTCATGGTACAAGACAGTTAACAACATAGTTAGCACCAATGAACGACTGCACGCAATCTGTGAAACAAATTTAAGTCAACAATGCCATCTAGTTGACACAGTAATTCATCGATATACTTGCAGTGGTCTCATGAATAGTTGGAAGTGGATCCGGGAGCAAGTAGCTCTGATTACAAGAACATCCCCTGAGTATATATCGCTGTCATTGATACACAGGCCTGAAGCACGCTATTTCTCAGAAGCAAAAAATAACGCTGTGTACTGGTTGCTGGGCAATTTTGTTAACTACATCCTTAACAAATTAGGATCCGATAGCATCATAGAGTTCAAGGTACACATGCTGTGTGAGTTCCACAAAATTAGAAGCTATTCGAATCACAAGAAAAAGTTCGGTAATATGCTAAAAATTGTATTTGAAAGAATGGGCATTGGTTAATATAAAAAAGAAGACTGTGTTGACAGTGATGTATTGTAGTTATCTTAAGGATACTATTTAAGATTTTACAGTATATTTATGATGTGTGCTTTCTCTACTTCAGAGAACAGTTTTTTGAAATTTATAAGCTAATGTACAGAACTTATGTGACATTGAGATTGTGTGTCTAATAATGCCAAACACAAAACATGAAAGGTGCATTATTGGCTTATACTAGAAATTTGCAAATAGACAGTTTGTTATAGAAATCTCCTTATCGATTGGTTAAAGCCATAAGATTCTATCCGATAAATGTAATATTCAATGGCTGGCACATTGCCCTGTTCACTTTTGCAGTGAAAGACTGATTATATAGATCTGATCACTTCAAATACTTAGATTCAATTAATGTCCAGAAAGTGTAGTTGAAAGGCTAGTCAAATTTATTATATATCTCCTTTCCGCCATTCTCAAGTATTTATGTTTAATTTAATTCTTTCTGGTGATTTAGTCAGTAACACAATCTTCTGTTGTCTTTCCTTAATGTCAGCGCAATTGAAATGATCAAACCGTTTTGTTTAAATAACTTCATGTATGTATAACTTAGTATGTATTTGCAATGTGTAACATTGTTGTTTTTAATAAAGGTTTTATAAAAAAAAAAAGATGGTAGAGCACTTGCCCGCGAAAGGCAAGGTCCCGAGTTTGAGTCTCGGTCGGGCACACAGTTTTAATTTGCCAGGAAGTTTCATATCAGCGCACACTCCGCTGCAGAGTGAAAATCTCATTCAGGATATTTCTTTCTTACAACTTATTAATTCAGTATTTAGACCAAAATTTTACAGCACTACATCAGGGAATATTGTCAACCTAAACGTGTAAAATTTTGAAATGCATTACTAACGAATTCACAGGATTTTTTCAGTGAAAAGGGAGATGATTAATCTAAAGCTACAGTTTTCTGCGCAAAAATTGATTCGACATGTAACGTCTATGTGTTTTATTTATTTGCATCGAAATTATTCTTGATGTCCTAGCACATGTAAAGACAGATTAGTTTCTTCCGCAACAAATTTCGAGAAGCTGGAGTATTATACTGATTTTTAATTGAAGTATTCAACTTATATATATATATATATATATATATATATATATATATATATATATATATATATATATACTTTTCTTCCTAGCTCCTTAGGAGAATGCAATAGTGATAAAACAAATGTATGGTAATACTCAATATACATGAAAATAATCACTCGGTAATTCTGACAGATACAAGCACTCTACCAGAGAGATGAACTTTCAAAGCCGAGAAACAGGAAGAATCCAAATCCTCCGATGTTTGGCAGACTATGTACATCGAAATGGACTTATTTCTACTGTCATTGCTATATAAAAGAGTACCACTTTTACTTTTGCTTCTTATACTAGCTATAGTCCGATTAATGAACAATCAACGATGACTGTTCGCAAATGTCGAGGCGCTGACGGAGATTGCATTGTTGCCGCTTCCAAGCAACAGTTGCGTTAGTGCAGGCACGTGCTTTGCGCTTCAGGAAAGCGTGTATCCCGCGTATTATATCTCTTGCTTACTTATGTAGATTGTGCAAGAGTAACTAAGACAGAAGTGTCACCTTCACAAACGAACCAACCTAATTCAACCAGTTTCGCTTTCATTTACAAAATTCCTGAATTCACATGTAATAGGCTTAATAATTTTCATTAAGGAAATTAAAAAACCTACATCAGCTATACCTAGATGTTGGTGTGGTATGCAGTCTGTGCAACTAATAACTACTTCTCTTTATTAATTACTAAACATGAATCAGACTCATTTCTAAACTTCTCCTTCAAACTGGGATCTACAAGTGAGTAAATTCAGAGGAAGTTTATCATTGAATACTCTAATGAGAGCCATTTGGTAAAAGAACTGACTATTGAAAAACATTTAGCATAAATTATTTATTTAATTTGTGAAGTCAGTTCCAATTATTTCAAGTGAGAACTCGTTAAATTAGTAAAAGAAGTGAAATACAATAAAACTATCTGTAATCAAAGCACACCAAAAGTAACAAACCAAAACACCTTGCTCTAGATAATAAGTATTTTGTGCTTTTTATTCGTTATAGAATTCTAAGACCTTTAACTACTTTTTCTACATTATTCTTCTAATTTTCGCTATGTCTCTTTCCTCTTTCTCAAAGATCTTTTCCTTTTTCTACAGAATTCTTTCAAATTTCCACTGTCTTTCCTCTTCTTCTAAACATATTCCTATTTTCTTACTGTTGGTTTACTTGAATTCTTCCCATTCTTTTCCTTTCATTCTGTTTGCTAGTTCTCCGATTTTGTATTGCGTAAAGACAATCCATAAACTTCTGCCTTAAAGTTTCTTTTTTCCTGAAGAATGATTTGTTTTATTAGCCTACTGTACTTCGTGGATTATTTGAACACTTATTTTTAAAGTATTTTACTTTTCGTCAGGGGTTACATAGACGCAATAATAATTATGTCTGAAGTGTGAGCAAGAAAAAGGAATCATTGGATTGTTTTTCGGTATTGTCTGTTAAACAATATGTAATTATTCCTCAACATACGTTAGAGTTTTAAATTCCCTGGATTTGTTTAATTGTGCCAGTATGCACAGGTTAAATTGCGCCACCGAGAAGAAATATCAACACGTACTCTACATGGATAATCAGAACTAACAATTAACGTTTAGATAGTGGTTGCATAATCAAGCCTATTTGCTGAGTATGATATTCTGCACTTAGAAAATTTACATAAATAAAATCCAGTCAATGCAGTCCATCGCCACGAGTTTTTGAAACATATATCAGCTGCTGAAAATTGACCAAAGAAACCTATGAACTTGAATTCACTCACTGAAAGTTTTTTAACCGTTATTCACTTCAAATTGCATCTTTTTTCACTCTGTGACATGGACTAGTCACTAACTGAAAGTTAGGTAAATTTTCTTCTAGCGTCAGTTTAACAGTAACTTACGTCGGTATATAATGTCACAATAGTAAAATTGGTTAATTCTACTTTTTTATAACGACCAGATTATCGTGTGCTTGACATATAGAAAACATTTTCCACTAAGAAGAAAATGTTATTTACGTTTTAGGAGCAACATTCCAGCCATGACCATTCACGCTGGTTCCAACAATGCAAGTGATGACACGGGTGTACGAGTTGACGTTGGAAGACGGTTTGTTCACGAGAGTTTCGATGACATGGCTCTTACGAACGACATCGCTCTTCTAGAGGTAACCTATTCTGCAGTTCCCTGATTCCTTGTCTGTGCTTTTCCTCTTTATGTGTCCTCTTTCTTTCTTCACACTTCATTTAGTTAGAATAGATGGCGGTGATCTAGACTCATAAAGACTTACCTACAAAATTTGTGTTTTGAAACAAAGACAAAAGAAGTTTTTCAATAGTTGAGTGTAATCTAGGGGTGTAAAATTTACAAAATAAATATTCCTCTCAGAAATAAATAATCTTCTGGGAAATATTTGCTGTGCACAACTGCAAATTCATGTATTCCATGTATCACAGTAATGGTTAAGGACTGTTGTTAACAGCATTGCAACTGTTACGTCGACTATGTGTGTATGAGGCTACAGATTGCTCTGCATTTTTGACACGTATCTAAAAATACGCAGCCTTTCTTCATTGAGAGAAGTACGTATCTGGAATTACGATGGTATGTCTTTTAAAGTCACAGCACTGCAGAAGGAGCCGAAATTATGTAAAAGGCTATACCCAACTGTGCCATTCAGTATGAAAGTGAAGTTGGTGATACGCTACAAACTATCTCCAAAATTGTTAACGATCGGTATTCTAAATATGCATTTAACAGATTGGTTTGTCAAGATAGTATTGAGCCAACTATGTCAAAACGGCCAACTTCGTAGATAAGTGGTCATGTCTCTAAACCCTGAATAGCAGCGCGCCACTTTCATTTTGTTGTTGTCTGTTTATAATGCATTTTCGAGTAGGTAACCATTCAAATTAAGATGATGAAAGGGTGCACGTAGGAGTAGTTGATTGGTATAAATGTGCAAGTAGAAGTGGCAATTAAACGCTTAGCCACTTGGCCAACCTATAATTGACACAGCTATAATTATGAACACTTAAATAACAGCACATGACTACTAAGTGCATTTGTAATTCATAGCTGTTTCTTTTTCGTGAAGTTTCACAGATGCTGATGTTTAAACCCTTTTCTTCACGCAATATGAGGGTTATTAACACGAGTAGTTAGAGAGAGATCCCCATAAAAACACAAGTTCCGTTATGTTACGATTATTAGTTACTACGTCGAAACGTATTAGGTATTTGTAAATAAACAACAACACTACGGAAGTTACAGGTTGTAGTACCTATGTTAGTACTTCAAGTTACATTCTGTAGTCACAAATCTCTATACATAAAAGACAAAGTCTCACCTGACTGGCTCACTCACTAACTCATCATCGCCCATCCCAAAACTCTAAGGACAGAAACTTAAAATCTGTAGAGGACATTGATCTCATACTGTAGACGTCGTTTAAGAAAGAATTTTTCGAAATTCCGTCCCTTATGGGGTGAAACAGGAGAGGAAAGGCTTTTGAAAACGAGCCGCTATTAAGACAGTTCTGAAGCTATAACTACCAAAATTGCTATTGGGTTTGTCAATCATAAGTATAAAAATATATGTTTCAGCAATTTAACCCCTATGGGGGAGAAACAGTCGGTGACAGTTTCTTTTTGGAAAATAAATAAGTAACAGAGAGCTTCTTTTAAAGCTACATCTGTGAAAATTGGCATTTGAACGCCTCAGTTCCAAATAAAAAGTACGTGTTTAAGTGATTTTGAAAATTCGACTCCTAAGGAGCTGAAATAGGGGACGAAGTGTTACATGAAATATTTCATTACGAATGCATTTATTAACCTTAACCCATGAAAAGTTGAATTTAGCTTCTCCATTGAAACTAAAAGTTAGTGTCCGCGTCAGATTCAGTCGTGCAACAATGTAATGTTGCAACACATCTCCTCAAGAGTAGCAAAAAACGAATGAAGTTTGGGAAGGGTAAATTGTAAGTGTACAACTGACATATCAAGAGCGTATCACACGATAAAGCACCACAATAACTGCTGCAAAACTATCCGCCTCCCACTTAGGCTATGGTGACAGTCACAACGGGATACCGCTCCACGCTAGCAGGAGGCACCACTAGATGTTGATTTCTCACCACTCACTGACACACCCCTCCCCCTCCAGATACTCCAACTAAAGTTCCAGTAGCTAAGAGTGAACAGAACATATCTATGCTAAGTTAGATTAAGCCAATTTACCTTTATGTAACAGTTTTTGTACGCATAAGCGCCTGCTGATAAGCAAAGCGTGCTTGAAATGCAATGGTATATGTTAAATGAAGCATAAAATAAATAATGAAAATGTTTCTCTCTGCCTTAGTCTGTACTACACAAACAACAGAATGTTCTTCACTTTGTTGATTCCTCAGCTGCAGAGTGCCAGTAAAGCTGTAGCCACAGGCTCAAATCCTGCTGGAACAGTATATTCAAAGTCATCCTTTTTCCTCCTCCTCTGTCTTAATTGATAACGCAACGAATTTAAGTGACAGATTTGTACTGTAGTGCCGTGTAGGTCAAAAAGCAGCTTTTCACAATCGTCGGGTGAGTGATGGTGTATGCAACATTTGACAGATTACTATTTATTAATTCATAGGTGCTTCTCTGTCGCTTATTTTCACAATTTTTCGAATAATGGACCTGGAAGAGTGGAAACATTGGATGATCGCCATATAGAATATTTGTACTTACCTTAAGTATTTCTCTTAAGAGCAACGGCAGAATATCTATTCAAAGCCGGCCGGTGTGGCCGAGCGGTTCTAGGCGCTTCAGTCTCGAACCGCGCGACCGCTACGGTCGGAGGTTCGAATCCTGTCTCGGGCATGGATGTGTGTGACGTCCTTGGGTTGGTTAGGTTTAAGTAGTTCTAAGTTCTAGGGGACTGATGTCCTCAGATGTTACGTCCCATAGTGCTCAGAGCCATTTGAACCATTTTTGAACCTATTCAAAAAAGATTAAAAGGAGCTGGTTAATTTAGGTATACATCTGCGTTTGGTATCATAATTTATGAGACATCCATGGTGGTGTGGTGGATGGGGGAAACGGGTGTGCGTGAATGGTGGTGTGTTACACTATAACATTTCTTTATTCCTTTGGTAATGGGATGACAGTTCTGCGCTAGAAATAAAGTCGTTGGCAGAAAAGATGGAGCATAGAGCACTTAGCAGCGATTAACTGCCGTATACTGGGACTATATAGCCTGTAGGATGAGGATTTGTGAGTGTGATGCTGTTCACACACTGCTGAGCGATTCTTTCATTAGTAGAAATTAAGTGTGGCCTATAATCTGATCTAGTGATAGTTTGGCGTTATGATTCAGCAGCTTATGGATAGTCTCTGCAAATTCTAGAACCGTCCGCCCATCTATGCCGCCGAAATAGTTCTCGTTTATTCTCATGTGGCTACTGCGGTAGCTAACAGGGTCTTTAATAACAAAAAGTTAAGGACTAAAATAATAACACTCTATACAAGTGATGCTGAGAATCTTAGCACCGCGCTCAGCTTGGTAGAACCTGTTGTTATTTCGGGTTCTCTGCCAATCTTAAGCATACTGCATGCTGAAAAGCTCCACAGCGTAGGTGCTTTTCGCTTTTCTTGACAAAGCATCAGCAACCTTTACATTTTTATCATAATGAATAGATGACAGGTATATTTCTTTTAGTATTTTGGACTGAATGGCAGGTTTACTCGAGAACGACTTATTCTAGACGTTACTGTCAACGCTTTGCGTTCCTTGTTCCTCTTTCTGAAAACAGCTGTTTCCCTTTTCGCGTTAGCAGAAGCTGGAATCGAAGTTGCACTCCATACATTCGCTAGTTTAATTTTCAACGGAATTTTGAACCTGCGTTTCCTTTCTCTTCTTATGGATTCTTGCATAACAGCGTATCTCGATTTGAAACTCAATCTTATTCGTAGCTTACGAAATTTCCCTGAGGACGTTACGTAGTGTCATCGATGCTCTGGTGTTGCCTCTTCATCTGTTTGCCTGTCTTTCATGGGTAGTGCCATTGACATCGACTTCAAGAAATATATTTTTCAAGTCTATTATTACAAAAAAGATGTATTGCCTACCTATAACATTTACAGCATAACTACTGGAATCTTCTAAAAATGTGAAACCTGTCTGGCGATGAGATTTTTGGTTTCAGTACGCTTAAGACAGGAAAACACAAATAATTGTGACGGTTAACGATTTGTGTTGTCTAGTTCGCAGTCGGCGCATCTGAGTATTATTCGCGACAACACTGTAATCCATAATCCCAGTACAGAAACGCAGATAAGGCTCATTGACAAATACTTGGGGTATTTCGGCGTTAGGCCTTTCAGACACTAACTGCAGTCACGTCCCAGACTGCTGGTATTTCCTGCTAGAAGGATAACTGAATCTTGGAAACAACGCAGGATGTGCTTGGAAACAGTGTTATCGATGAGTTACTTCCTGGATGAAACAGCCTACAAAATTCACTTAACATATATTCGTATCATTTTCAATAAATAATCTGAGTGATTTTCTCATGAGGTGCGAAATGAAGTTATCAGCTTATGCTTCTGACTCCAGGAAAGTGATTCAACGTGGAAATTGCTATTAATGTCGTTTTTTATGTTGCGAGCTTATCTGTCCTAGCCTTAACGAGTAGAATGGAGAGCACAACGCCGCAGTATCCTGATAGACGTCAGTTGTAAAGTGGGTGCTGCATTTTTCGAGTTCCAGTCTAGCTGCAGGATACTCTTATTAGCAGTTTCGTGAAAGGGCCCCAAGATCGAAAATCTATAAGGAAATTTTGTTTATTTTATTTATTAAATGTCGCATAGTACTTCACTGTAACAGAACAGCAAGTAAACATAGACCGTTTCTAAGTCTAGAATGAGTAAAATCTTACGAATTCGTAGTGACGTAGGCACGCTCCTGTTACAGATAATTATGTTTCATTAAAATAGGCTTTCTTCATAAGGGTACTGCGGTAGTCTGCATTTCATTGGTATTAATGCAGTGAATACTTTAATGGTGTTGTCCGTTATTTAAGTGAACACAACAGTAAACATCAGAGAGAAATTAACCATCAACAGGCTTTATGTAAAACAGTCTGTTCAGGTAGTTTACTGATTACACGCCTACATACTGGACCAGAGTTAAAGATGTCGTTGAACCAGGTGTGAAGTGCATTTCCGTCCAGAGAGGAATATTCTTGACCGTTTTTTGACAAGCATGTTGAAAGGCAAACATTTGAGGGCATGAGATCAGAAGAATAAGTGCATGATGGATGACATTTGAAACTCCTGAATACCTTTGCTAGTGAAATCGGCAGTGTGCGCTATTTTGTAGTATCAACACGTGATGAAGTTTTGTACGACGTTTTTCTTACACTGCGACTCTTACATGTCTTAGTTGTTGGTAAAAAAAAATACAAACTGCGATATACTCTTCAACAGGGAGGTTTTCGTAAGACACAAAAACTTTTCTGAGCCACCATAGGCAAAATATTATGCTCACACTGCCCTTTGCTAGATTATATGTCTCTTGTTAGGGCTCAACCAAAAATTCTTCTTAAGAAGTTAATATAAAGACTTCATAGCTCGTCACCAGTAGGAATTTTGCATTGGAATTCTCAATAAACCAACTGATGACGATCAAGCAAACAGGTGTTAATAGCCACCCCTTTGATTTTCGTTGTATTAAATTAGAGCATTCAGTACCACTGCTCCCGGCTTCTCAACCTTTTCTGCTGAACGTAAGGGACGCACGACGTTAAATGGTCGCACTCCACCACATATGTCTGTTATAGAGGATTCCTCAATGTGCAAAATCCTTCACGTCAGAGCGATGTTTCTTGAAGCAGAAAAAGTCTTTTTCGGACGTGTTTTGCCCAAAAGTACTATCCCCACAGACAATAAAAAAGTTTAGAGCTGCTTCTTTGCCTTCACACCTCCACTAAACCCAAACCAAAAGTATTAGACCTTTTTCCACTTTCGACTATATTTTATCACACTTGAACCACGTTCATAAGTTTCAGACATGCGAAATCGAAGTTGTGAGTGTGGCATAAGTACGAGAATTTCAAACAAGAAAATAACCATTGATAAATACATAAACTCATAGCGCCACACCACGTTCCCCTAGTCGGAGGCGTCTGATGTTGGTAGTAGGCAGCGTATTGTCCGTAGCCGGTAGCTCCTGTGGGTTGAGGAAACTCTAAAGCATAAACTGTTCTGATATTGACGCAGCCACGAGCTGTTTGGTGGATATGTTTCTGGAACTTTTTGCTATTTCGGGTGCATTAGAAAATCAAACGAATTATGTTTGAGTTTCCATAGGAACCACGGGATGGAGTGGACGAGCATCATTCTGCATCTTACAGGGTTGCCAGATCGTGGATGTGGCCGGACTTAGAATTCTGAGAGGCGGCTGCCTTAAGTGAATGACTCGCGTTTCATCTCTGAGGTGACCAGCTGGCGGCCAGCTTTTGTGTCTAACACTGTATTTTCTTGTCATCTCGGTGAAATATTCTAAATGACTTCCATTTAAGATGTGACACTTGAGTAAGTAAAATTAATTGTTTGAACTCAGATATGACGTTTGGCACCGATGCTATGATTGATGCGTAATGCCACTTTCCATGTAATCTACATTAGGAAATACGGACGTAATGAAAAAAAATATACCGCACTACTTTCATGTGGCTTAACAAGTTGGGCTTGAGAGGCCGTGCTGCGAAGACGAGTTGTTTACGTCCTAGCTGTGATAAACAGCGTAGATGTAGGGGGAGTGTAGTGGTTTAGCAACGGAGCGTTCAGAGTACACAGATGTCGTTCACATGGCTAAGTCTCTACGAAAATCGACTGTGAAGTTCGCATTCTAAAACCTATTTTCCCGACCAGAAGCGCTTGAAGTTGAACGTATTTTTGAGAGGTGTGCTCAAACTCGATCCTCACGAACTGATTGGCATTCATCTTTCAATAGCCACAGGTGGTGTGTGTAAAGCTTATCAGTGACAATTGCTGTGGCCAACTCATTCAGTCGTCAGGCGGCTTTTATAAGTTTCTTCACTTCAATAACAGTGTAGAGAATTTCGTGGTGGATCCAGCGGTAATTTGAATAAGAACGGTGCGTGTTTTTGAACTGCCTTTTGACGTGACTGCACAACAAGTAACGTCAGCACTGCAGCAATACGGAAAGGTCCTCGCCTTTACTGAAGAAAAATGGATGAGCTTTGAGACATATCCTGTTCTCATTGGTATACGGAAAGTAAGAATCGATTTCCTGAAACACGTCCGCTCTTATGTATATATTTTTTGGCTGTCGTGTAGTATTTATGTATGAAGGGCAACCTCACATATGCTCCGGTAGTGGCAGAGAGGGTCACGTGTCTACAACGACGAATTGCGCAATTGCCGGTGGGAAAAAGCATTGAACCACAACGATCTCAAGCATGGCCCCTCACATACGTCGAGTCGGTGCGAGGAACTACGGCACCGCTCCCCACTGCACGAGCGCCTAGCGCTGAACCACGATAGCAACACTGCGGGATGGACAAGTAATGAACCAACGAGCGAGAACGTTGCAAGACGCTCCAAGTCGCTCTGTCTCGGAGCGTGTTGATCCCATATGGACGGAAGGGAAAGATGTGGTCACTGACGCTCGAGAAAGGAGGGCATTTAGAAACTGCAAGTTTGGGACAGTCTCAGACATGTTATACGAAGGACGGACACACGCCACAGCAGCAACAAAATAAGTAGTACAAGCAC
This sequence comes from Schistocerca cancellata, assembly GCF_023864275.1. Taxonomy (NCBI): domain Eukaryota; kingdom Metazoa; phylum Arthropoda; class Insecta; order Orthoptera; family Acrididae; genus Schistocerca; species Schistocerca cancellata. The sequence continues at coordinate 522,664,099 of NC_064630.1, read as the reverse complement.
AGTGCAGTACTCCGGCGACGGGTCATGGAAAGGAACGGGAACCCGAACAGCAAGAGACGACCCGAGGTCAATATGGCTGTGGAGGCCCTAGTTCGACTCCAATGAACGTGGGCACTGTGCGACAGCCCGAACCACAAAGCGGTCCATATAGACGAATTCCGACCTTGAACCTAGCAGCCCCTCCACACAATCCGGTGAAATCGACGGATGACGTTGAGTTTGACAACTGGGATGCAGGAAAGACGGAGATACCAACGATAACACAGGACGCAAACGAAAACTAAGGTACCATGGACATCTCGATACAATAAAGAGCAAGTGAAACAGCCACCGTCTCGGAGAGCAGCAGAATATTTATCGGAATTGTGCAGAATGAACCCACAAGAGGTATATCGAATAACGACGATCAACATCAATAACATCAGCAATGGACATAAATTACAGCTTCTAAGTGACATGTTACGGGCATGTTACGGATGTCGATACCGCTTTATAACAGAAAATAAGGGAGGCAGATCTCGACTAATTGCTCGCTCGTATCCATCCAGGTACCGCACAAGAGCTGGGCGCTGCAATGCAGACCAAAGCGGGCACCGACGTTGAGGACGTCGAGCTTTTACCTTTCGTGAGAGGAGCAGCGCTTACGCTCGTCGATGTCCGGTTCGTCAATGTATACATCCCAGTTTCGTCCAGCAGTTTCCTTCGAATTCCATCGGATTGAAATGATACCCTCCTCCCGGGCAGGTACAATCGTATCATTCTTGGACGTGATTTAGATTGCGTACTGCGTTCATGCCATCAGATACCGAATTAGAATCCATGCCCACATCTTCCATCGTCGTACCTGACATGGCCTTCTTGGCTACATGGACCTGCTTACATAAGGACGCGCCGGGGTACATGTACTTTACGGCTACGTCACATAATACGTTACGCAACAATCATGAATGTGGCAAATGTGGGCTTCAGTAGTCTGGCGAATGGATCCTAGAGACTTTTGTGTGCGATATGGGCTCGACTCCCACTTCCAGTGTGTGTTCTGAAACACACTCGAAAAGATCTCCTGTACCTCTAGTAATGCCAAGCGAAGAACGCCAAGTTGTACCGTAGTTCAGAATCCGCATTATAAACATCGTGTCCATTCGCCATCAGATGGGGCAGAGCCGGTGTAGTTGCACCATAGCAGAGGTGGAAGTCGCGGCAAACAGAAACTCGGTCTCCAATGGGCTTCCTTAGATTGGAAACTTTATTTTACTCGTATTTAATGGTCCAATTGTCATTTAAAGTCACAGGGCTCCTGTTTTATTTGAACTTGAGAAACTGAAAAATTTGGTGCAGGGCTGGGATTGGAATTCGGATCTCCTCTTTCGTGGTACCTGACCCGCAAAAAATGATATGGTTCGATCATTTCGTTGTTTTTCTCCAAGATGGCAAACTCTTCTACATCTCCACGAAAGTCACATATGTGGGTTTGAATCCCGATCCAGGGAAAAGTTATACATGGTTTCATTTCAAGTGCTACCATTTTCATCGAACTACTACTGATAAATAATTTTCATTTTTAATGTCTCTTCATGTGTTTAAATAACAACGATAGGTGCCGTTATTTCTAGTCAAACAGGCACACATCTTACTACTTGTGAACAAACAATTTTTGTACAGAAAACAACGGTGGTAGGTGCCAGTTTCGATTCCCGGTCTGGCAAAGAAATTGTATCCTTATTTAAAATTCAGACTCCTCGCTTTTGGTGAAAAAATTCAATATCTAACATTTGATTTTACTTCCTTTAAATCTGATTTTGTGCTTAGTTCGGGTCCCCGTTACAAAACTTTACATCAAAGCATTTCGTTTTATACAACTGCAAACTTTCTCACAAGAAATTATAGTAAACATAATAAGAGTCTTGACAGGATTCCAGACAGAGCACAAAAATGTTCAAGTTTAGGTTTGCTGACTGATACTGTTGAAAACTTCGACATTTCTGGACTCTTTGTGCCCAGTCACCGGTGACGAAAGCTTTGCTTAGTTACAATAGCTATAGATGTTTGGTTTCAGTAGAGATACAGAACAAAAAAAGTTCGTCAGTCGTTTAAAGTTCAGACATGTACTAAAATAAATGCTCAATCGTAAGTAGAGAGAAATTGCTGGTGATGCGATATTAATTTTGAGGTTTCCATAGAGCGCTTGCCGCTGTTAATTGAGTTGCTTTTAACTGTTTAGTTCAACATTCAGTTTATGACAAATCACTCTCATAAGGAACAACGTTTCAGGGGTACAAAAATACTTCGAACTGACATAGAACTTCAGGAATCGATATATTATCTCTAAATCTCTTGTTCATGAAAATACTTAATTTTTCTTAAAGATTGCTAGAACAACTTATGTAGCGGAGGTAGTTAACTCAAATTAGTGATTTTGAAATATCGCTTACTGTACAGTAATAAAATTTGCAAGCATTAAGACTGTCTCATCTCTAATGAAGCAATTTCTAGTACGGTGTTTACAATATCGTCACGTCGATTTACATCTTGTCTGATTACCTTACAGAACATTGTTCTCTAGGATCCCTTGTGGTATCAACTTTGTATTATCACGCGACTGTATTGTAATGAGATCAGAGGACCTGCAAGACAGTTACGTTATGTGGGCTGCATGCATATCAGGCGACGTGCAATTCAGTTCGTTCGAATTCTTTTGGGTATGATAGACTGTTGGCGTACCACAGGTTTCCAGTTAACTGTTTTCTGCATACATTGCAATTACTTCTGTGAAGTTTATCCTAACACTCTAAGATACTGTGAGTTTGGTGTAAGAACTTTTGTCTCAGAAAAATATTGTCTTCGTCAAAGAGATATCATCTAATGCTACCACTTTTTTAAGTTTCCAGCTTGAATATTGCTCCTCTGGACGTGGTCAATTAAGTAACCGTAAGACTAGAAGGAAATCTAAATGAACCCATGTAACACACAAGGCGACAAAAAATTACTCGATATTACATTTAGTAATTTAAATATAAAAGCAATTGTTAGAAAACTAACCGAAGCGAATTTGCACAGCAGAAATCATTCTCAAGTAAAGAATAATCTACAGAAAATTTCGGGGCGATCGCAATATTGGTTAGATATATAAGTAGAAATTAAAAGACATATGTACATGTGAAGTCTTTTCTTTCGGATATATCCGAAAGAATAGACAATTTGTTTGATCCAGGGGCATTATGCATGTATTGGTTCAATGTTCATCTTCACTTGTTACTTAAGGCATGACTGTTGGTGCTTTCTTTTTAGAAGTGAGAGAATACAGGTATTGATGGCTCCAGTTATGCGTGTATCGGTCTATCTGATTCTGTACACATGGAGTGCTTAGAAGCCTGAAGATGGCATTAATGAAATGGCGAATCTGGTTATCTAAGAAAAGTAAATTCTGAAAATATACTGCTGTTTGTCGACTTTTCTTTGGTAAATATCTGACCACCTTCTGTCCCATGTCCACTATGGATCAAGAGATATAAGACTAATTGTTGAAAGGTTTTTAATGGCAGTAACTGCATTTGGGCACTGAAATGTATCGCTGGTTAACAGGTGACAATTTTTGCCGGCCCGGGTCTCGAACCCGGATTTCCCGCTTTACGCGAACCGCCACCGTAACTGCTCCGGCCTTGCGCTCATGCTTCACTTGACCCCAATTTCCAAGCTGTTACTCACTACTGACTTTAGCATGTGTATGTATCAATAAGGCGTCGTCGTCATCGTATATACAGTGTGTTTCCGTAAGAACGTGCAAAAAAATTTCAGGACACAGAGAATGCTCTACTGAACAATTTGAGATAGGGAATCTGGGGTCGGAGAAGCTATCTTAAGGAGATATGGAAGTATACTTGCATACCACTTCGGCTAGCATTACTGTTTTGTAGCTTAGTGACAACTAACATGTGTCGGCTGGCCCCGGCGAAGGTTCGAGTCCTCCCTCGGGCATGGGTATGTGTGTTTGTCCTTAGGATAATTTAGGTTAAGTAGTGTGTAAGCTTAGGCACTGATGACCTTAGCAGTTAAGTCCCATAAGATTTCACACTCATTTGAACTAATATGAGTACCAGTTTACACGTACTGTGCTGTTTATTTAAATGTATATTCTTTATTTCCTGCAAGGAAACAAAACAGAGGAGCCTGATTACTTGTAAGTCGTGATGCAGGTTGTGTTTGTTTTCTTGGTCCACAAGGTGGCTTCGTTGTAGCGCATTTACATTGTCCCACAGCATAACTTGCTATGAATCAACGACCGACTCACTCAGTGTTATTCAGAGATGTGTAGCATAACATGATGGAGCAGTACCGGTAAACAGTTTCGCAGAACTCAGTGACATGCACCTTGGAGAAATACGTTTCCATGCTCTTGCTGCTGAAAGGCTGTACAGTGAACAATTTCCTAAGAGGTATCATCCGTCTGGAGTGCTTATTTCTCTCGAGCGACGAATGCAAGAGACTGGGTCACTGGAAAGAAGAAACGAGGGACCAGACAACGTAAGGACCAGTCGCACACCAGACTTGGAAGAGGAGATGCTGGTAAGAGTTGCAGCGGACCCCACTACAAGTACTCGTCGTACTGCACGTGAAATGAGCGCTGCACATAGTAGCGTGTGGCTAGAACTCCACGAAAAACAGTTACACCCGTATCACCCATAACGATTCTACGCAGTGCTTGTGACTGGATTTACATTGTGTCAGTGGTTGCTCCAACAATCGATTGATCGATCGGATTTATCTCCAAATGGTACTGTTTCCTGATTAGGCCGTGATGGTATTTCGAACAGCATGAATAGCCATGTGTTGGATAAGACAAACTCTCACCCTTTAGTAGAGTCACACCATCTAGTACGTTTTGCAGTGAATATCTGGGCCGGCGTTGTAGGAGGAAATCTCATTGGGCCATATAATCTACCTAGCCGTCCGAATGCCCACCTCAACTCGAGGTTCGTGCAAAGTTCTAACTGAGTTTTTGAGAACGTACCATTTCCTTTTCCTGAGAGGACGTGGATACAATATGACCGTGCACCGGCTTACTTCAGTGTGGACATCTGCAACCGTCTCACTGTTGTATTTCATGGTCGCTGAATTGGAAGGGAAGGTCCAATTCGATGGGCTGCCAGGTCACCTGACCTGAATCCCCTTGGTTATTTCCTAAGGGGATATCTACGAGTAAAGTCATATGCATTAGACCCCTGTGGTTACTGAGATGGAATAATTGCCAGAATTGTAGCTGCTTCTGATGTGATTTCAAACACACCAAGGATATTTATTTATCAGGGTGAATCAGAATGTTGTTCATCGATGTCATGTTTGCATTGTGGTTGATTGCCGTCAGTTTCAGCACATTTTGTAAGACACAAAACAAATGGCACGTTCATTTGCAGAGAACTGTAACTAAAGTAAATAAAAAAGTACACAGTAATGTGATTTTATTCCTACTATCTCCTTAAGCTGGTTTCTCCGACCGCAGGCTCCCTACCTCAAATTGTTCAGTGGAGCATCCTCTATGTCCTGTTAAACTTTTGCACGCTTTGACGGAAACACCCGGTATATAATAGGTGCAAACAACCAACGATGCTGCTCGCATCCGGGAGGACGACGGTTCTATCCCGCGTTTGGCCATCCTGATTTCCCTAAATCACTCCAGGCAAATGCCGGGATCGCTCCTCTGAAAGGGCACGGCCGACTTCCTTCCCCGTCCTTCCCTAATCCGATGAGACTGGTGACATCGCTGTCTGGCCTCCTCGCCCCAACAACCCAACCCCCAACCAACGATGCTGTCTTTCGGTGCGTATACACACCATGCCCGATGTCTTACGGGTGTCAGCAACTGCGAATACGGATTCGTAAGTGGGTGTCAGTAGTGAGTAACAGTCTGAGAATTTGAGTCGGAAGGGAAACGAGCTCGGATGGCAGAGGCGATGAAGTGGAACGCTCGCGTAAGTGGGAAATGCGGGCTATGTTCTCACTCCGCTACAAATTTTCACCAGTTATCATTGATACATTTCAATGCTCAAATCCGGCTAACGTCATTAAAAAAGTTTGAATAATCAATCAAAGGACTGCTGTGCCAAAACATTATCAGGAAGGAATAGATCTTGACGCTTACTAATTTCTATCGAATATTAGTTAAGGCTTCCACACCAACGTGAGTGTATTTGGTTCTGCAGGTAGGTTAAAGAAGTGGTGAAGAAACATTTACATCCTCAGTTTACTTTTTTTATAAATGATATCTCCTTTAGCCCCGTCTTAATATGTAAAGTCACAGAACACCAACCGTTAGGTGCCAGAAACTCCTCATCAGTACGCAGAGTACACGTTAGACAATGTTAAGGTTAAATTGAAAATCACATCATTCTGTCTTTCGGCTCATGGGACAGCAATCTCTTGAGATGTTCAAGAAAGAATAAACAGTTTCGTTTTGAAAATGGCTATTGACGCGTTTCACTCTCACAGGAGCATCACAGACATCTAGACCACTGTCGTGTGTTCGTAGAAGAGCGGAACAGTAGTCCAGAATGAAGCTATAAATGTTGATTGACTCTCAGACATTTATGAGATAGCAGCAACAATAATTGATGACAGGAGTAACAGTACAACAGTCATAGGTTTTACGAGAACAATGTAGCAACGTTTCTGGTTTCACTGTGGACTACTGTTCTGCTCTTCTACGAACACGCGACAGTTGTCTGGATGTCTGATGATGTTCCTGTGAGAGTGAAGAGCGTCACAAATTAAATAAATAAAAAACAATTTTGCAACTTAGACTGCCTATTGTTCCTTGAATGTTAAGATTTGAGTCTGATAAGAATTTTATGGAAAGTTTCATATGGACCATCCTGTATCGGTCTCTACAATCCAAATGAACCAAAGAAAAGCAATGTACAATCTGTAAAGAATCCATACGGAAAGAGTGTGTCAGTTATTCATTTGTCCGAAAAAAGTCTGAGACTTGCTACTGGGAGGCTGCGCAATTATGACGAAATTAAAGACGTCCGTTTTCAGTAGTAATCAGAAGTAACTGAGTAAGACATATGCTTATTACGTTATTCGTTTGTGTTACCACAGTCGAGCGGTCTAGGGTGCTGCAGTCATGAACTGTGCGGCTGGTCCCGGCGGAGGTTCGAGTCCTCCCTCGGGCATGTGTGTGTGTGTGTGTGTGTGTGTGTTTGTCCTTAGGATAATTTAGGTTAAGTACTGTGTAAGCTTAGGGACTGATGACCTTAGCAGTTAACTCCCATAAGATTTCACACACATTTGAACTTTTTTTTTTGTTACCACAGTTTCAGTAGTTGCTTTACAGATATTAACGTACTTAAACTTCATGTAAACAACTAAGAAAATCTGCGTTTAGCTTCATTAATTTAAAACATTCGTCATTCTTCTGTAGTGTTACATATCTATAACTCTGGATTGCTTTCTGAATATAAAACCAGTTCGTTACGAAATCTACTGAAACGTAATTTATACTTACGGAATTTTTATACGTTTTCCCTCTCACACATAGTGGTGTCGCTTGCTTCCACATTTCTAGACCTGAAATACTATACAATTTGGCACTCTTACTATGTGTTTGTGTAGTCAATCACTAAATGCGTCTATGTGTCTTGTGCATGGAGAGTGGCCAAATTAGTAGCTAGTTTTCGATTCACTTTCTCTAAAAATTATTCTCTTCGTCTGCGATTTGCATTATGTCGTTTAATTTCTGTTTGGTTACTATGTTTGTGTCTCAGGAGTGAAGCAAAGGTTTAATGGACTTTGAAGATTTAGGCTAATCTAGTGGCTGTTGAAATGAAGACAAATACTCCAGCTAAGATTCCCTCATAATTTTGTTTTCTTTCGGAGGTAGCCTCGTAGGGCTTCTTTGCGGAAATAGCTATTCTTGCCCTCGGTAACAATGTAAATGCCGTATGACATTAGTGCCTATAGTATCCACTAGCACGCCATTGGTCAACCTTTCTGAGACCATCACTCTTGAAGGAGATCAGATGTCTGCTATAAAGTGAATTCTGTAGGCAAACTTTGAATTCGTTAAAAAAAATAAGGACAATTTTATGTTTGTAAAATGAAGAAAGATAAATACTGTTAACATTGAAATAAATAAAATTCACATTTTTAAATCGAGAAATAAAGGGTCAGTGAGACGTTAGGTAATGTTTATTTCTCACATTTAGTTTGATCTTTTCCACTGTCTGTCATAATGATGTTCCACGTGTAATCGATTTCACTATTGTGTTTCCATTCCTCTATTACTCGAAAATTCTTTTTCATATCTATTAGTCGTGGCATATGGGAGCAGCACTACTGCAGTGCCTGTGTTGTCCAGAGTTACGATGCAATGTTCCTTCGGATATGCTTGCTTGTCCGAACTAACAGGCACTGCGGCGACTACAGCAGCTGTAAAATACATGAAATGTATTCGCAGTTTCAATTATGGACAACCGTCAGCTATGCAAGTGAATGACGACAATGAAACTTCGTGCCGGAACGGGACTCGAACCTAGAATTCCGGCTTATGGCAATAAGCGAGAAATTCGTATTCTAGTCCCGGTCCGGAACAAATTTCCGCAGTCGACGATCCGTTTTACAGGTGATTGGTTTCTATATTCACAGCTGCGAGTACATTTCAAGTACTCTCACACTCGAAAGTTCTTCAGTTAATAAAAGATACTAATCATCATGTTGCTAATTCAGTTGATACTTAATTGTTTTGAGACCTCCTCGTTGTGTCTAAAAAGTTCTAATTTTTGTGTAATTTCAATATTTAAGAACATTTTTTCATTCACTGAAACTTGTTTTTAAAGGCACAGACTTTCTTCTTAGTATTTCGAATGAGGAAAATAGTTTATATGCATAGCATACGACAAGTAGAGAAATATGAAATCCCTAAATCACCCTTTTCATTACCTGTTATCTCATCATCAGTTCAGCGAAAACTGTAACCTGGGAACCATAGTCTGTCTCTGTCAGAATATTCACGAAATTTCTTCGCAAGGCGAGGTCAGTCACACTTCCTCCTTCAAACTAGTTCGTGAAACACACGACGGACGAAATAAATACATTATCCACTATATGCACTCGGACGGCGAACCAGCATCTGAATAACGAAGCAACGGTGACAAATCTATCCGGTCGAATCATTGGATGTGCCATGCAGCAGTTGCCCGGTTGCAGTCATCATTGACTGCGCGTGAATGTCAGTTTAAATTGTGTAAACATTCATTTCCATCGCTTTCAGTACTCGCACTGGCCGTATTTGAAAAAAATGTAATTTTTGGTTTCTTAGGTAATAAATATTGTGTGTTGATCACATCAGCATCCAGTGACGCCTATGGTCTGAAGATAATACAGCGGCTAGGCGGTGCCGTTGGGCCTTCATTGGTTCGGGCGGAGTTTAGTTTTTCCAGCAAATAAATATTAGTCTAAAATATTAATAAAAAGGAATTTTTGAAATGAAACTGATTTCCTTACTCAGCCTATAATCGAATCCTGTTTGGTTTATCCCACAGAAAATTTCGTTTTACGCTGCAGTGAGGAATTACTCCCGGGTTTGCAACCGCTGATCTAATGATTCGGCCATCTAAACGGAAAAGACCATTGGGCACCTTTCCTATTCGGAACATAGTGTTCCGTGTAAATTTTAACTACATAAAATATATAACCGAGATAAGTAGGCATGAGGTGTCGCTGTTTGTGTTCTTGATTATGAAGATAGCCAAGGGAGGAAGCGAAATGATCGCCGGCGGGTAGCCTACTGAACCCTCATACCTCCCAGAAGGCTTTCGACTCCAACATACCCAACCGACGGACGAGTTTATGGTGATAAACAGTTACACACTCACTCCCTGCGACAATGTGGGGCGGTCAGGCACATAGTCCTATGATGTACAAATTCATTTAGCTCCACCTGTTCCCCTCATCGGACAAATACAAACTTTGAGAATTCTTTCGAACATACGGATTCAGAGCACCCATGACGCGTTCTTCCATCATCTCACAAGTAAGTATGTATTAGCAGGTTTGGCTGTGGGATACTTACTCTGGGTAAAACTATTATCTAGGCTGAACTCTGTAAACATTGCTCTGGCACGCGACAATGGCTAATCTTGATGTGACTCTATAGCAACACTCGTTAACACTAATGTTATCGTTAAGTTCCCTATATCATTTGTAGCTTCGAACTTCCTGTTAATTACAATTGTAGTGCAATGTAATTTTCTTGATCATTACACTGAGGTGACCAAAGTCATATGATACCTCTTAACATCGTGCCGGACCTCCTATTTGCCGGCGAAGTGGAACAACTCGACGTGGTATGGAATCAACAAGTCGTTCGAAGTCACCTGCAGAAAAACTGAGCCATCGATAACTGCGAAAGTCTTGCCGATGCAGGATTTTGTGCACCAACTGACCTCTCGTTTAGGTTCCATAAATGTTCAGTGGGATTCATGTCGGACGGTGGAGGTAGCCGGATTATTCGCTTAAACTGAATTGTCCAGAATAATTTTCAAACCAACCGCGAACAATTGTGGCCTGGGGACATGGCGAAATGTTAACTATAAAAATTTAGGAACATGAAGACCCTGAATGGCTGCAAATGATATCCAAGAAGCCGAACAAAAGCGTTTTTGTCTATGGCGGGTTCAGTTGGACCACAGAACAAAGACCATTCAATGTAAACACAGCCCACACAATCATGGAGGCAACACAGTTTGCACAGTGCCGTGTTGACTACTTGGGTCCATGGCTTCATGAGGTCTGCGCCACACTCGAACCCTACCATCAGCTCTGAAATCGAGTCTCATCTGATCAGGTCAGGGTTTTCTAGACGGCTAGAGTCCAACCGATGTGGTCGCGAGTACAGGAGAGGCGCTGCAGGCTAAGTCGGGCTGTTAGCAAAGGCACTCGCTTCGATCGACTGCTGCCAAAAGCACGGTAATGACAAATTTCGCCGTACTGCTCTAACGGATAAAGTCGTCGTATGTCCGACATTGATTTTTACACTTATTTCAACCAGAGTTGCTTGTCACTTAGCTCTGACAACACCACGCAAACGCCGCTGCACACGGTCGTTAAGTGAAGGCCATTGACCTCTGCGTTGTCCTTGGTGGTGAGAGATAATGCCTTAAATTTGATATTCTCGGCCCACTCCTGAAACAGTAGATCCCGGAATACTCAATTCCCTAACGATTTCCGAAATGAAATATCCCATGAAATCTAGCTCCAGCATCCAGCTAACTCCCATTACCTGCTACCATTCCACACATCACACAATTGTTTCTTCAAGACGACCGATTGATGTATCTCGTATCACGCCAAAGTGTTCCTAGCCTTAGTTGCATTATTGATTTCTCTGTTGGTGACAGAATCAGATATTAACACACAACTGGTTTTAACGCTCGCAGCTGAAGCAGCCCCTGACGTTCAACTCCAAAATACAAGCGGCCACGTTACCAGCGTCTCAGCAGCAGACAACGGCTGGAACAACGGCCACTCTGGTCGGATGGGGAGCCACAGAGGTAAGTTAGCATACACTACACCGAAGTGCTTCAAATGTGTGACAGAGCACATAGCGGTATAACTTGGTTGTAATTTCTGAATGTGTACTGAAGGCTCGAGCAGCGAAGGGATAACGGTAGTTTAATCAAAATGCTTTCGTTCCAATTCTAAGGCACTTCAAGATTGTGAGACCTTCAAATTGGAAAGAGAAGACAGACAAGTACAATAAATTCAGTTAAATCAGAACTATTACCAGTAGTCCTGGAGGAGCTTTTCAGACTTTGAAATGCAGAACTGACGAGATTATATGTTTTAATACACTTATGCTCATAAATTGAGGATAATTGCTGAATGTAGTGCCACACAACGTGACAACACAACAAAACTGGCGCTAATAGCATAGGCACATAGGGAACACATACTACACAGATCTCTAAGTCCACGGTATTGGTGATAAGTTGAGAAAACCGTCCCGAAACGCATGTGCTACAAAACGCCACTGTTTCCTGTGCTACAAAACGCCACTGTTTCCCGACATCAATATGGGATATGATCACCATGCACACGTACACAGGCCGCAAAACGGGTTGACATACTCTGGATCAGGTGGTCGAGCAGCTGCTGGGGTATAGCCTCCTATTCTTGCACCAGTGCCTGTCGGAGCTCCTGAAGTGCTCTAGGGGTGTGAAGAAGTGCAGCGATACGTCGACCGAGAGCATCCCAGATGTATATGTGTTCGATGGAGTTTAGGTCTGGAGAACAGGCAGGCCACTCCACTCGCCTGATATCTGCTGTTTCGAGGTACTCCTGCACGATGGGAGCTCGGTGGGGCCGTGCGTTATCATCCATCAGGAGCAAGGTGGGACCCACTGCACCCCTGAAAAGGCGGACATACTGGTGCACAATGACGTCCCGATACACCTGACCTGTTACAGTTCCTTTGTCAGACATGTCGATGTGTAAGTGCACCAATGACAATCCCACCCCACGCCATCAAACTACGACCTCCACACAGGTCCCTTCCAAGGACATTAAGGAGTTGGTATCTGGTTCCTGGTTCACACCAGATGAGAATCCGGGGAGACTCACTGTTCAGACTATACCTGGACTCGTCCGTGAACATAACCTGGGATCACTGTTCCAATGACCATGTAATGTGCTGTTGGCACCAGGCTCTGACCAGGGATCAGTGGAATGCACCTTGCAGGTCTCCGGGCGAATAAACCATGTCTGTTCAGTCGTCTTAGACTATGTGCCTGGAGACAACTGTTCCGATGGCTGCAGAAAGATCCCGAGCATGGCTACCTGCAGTACTCCTTGGCCGTCTGCTGGCACTGATGGTGAGATATCGGTCTTCATGTGGTGTTGTACACTGTGGACGTACCGTACTGTAGCGCCCGGACACGTGTCCTGTCTGCTGGAATCGTTACCATAATCTGGAGATCACACTTTGTGGCACACGGATGGCCTGTGCTACGACCTGCTGTGTTTCTACCAGCCTCCAGTCGCCTAGTATTCTACCCCTCACAACGTCATCAATATGTGTTCTTTGAGCCATTTTCAACTCACAGTCACCATTAGCACGTCTCAGAACGTCTGCACACCTACTCGCTGCACCGAACTCTGACATGCACCAACACATCTCTGCGTGTGTGGACTGCTGCCATCGCCACCGTGCAACGACCGCTGGTCAAAATGCACCGCATTGATCATACCCCGATGTGATTTAAACCCGCAAACCGCCGACGAGAGCGTTGTTTCACCATGTATCAGCATTATCCTTAATTTATGATCATGAGTGTACAATATTATGTTGGTGCATAAGTTCCTGACGTTTTTGTTTTTCATGTTGGTATTCCGATTACTATGGGTTTACCTATCGGTTTTCATTTTTTATTTGTAGTGCACGGTTACTATTTGCGTTTACGCAATATCATTTTGTTATTTGGGGATAGTGAGTGGAGCAGTGGGTGCTAGAAAGTGGAGTGCCAACAGGAGAAATCATAACATTCCCGCCATATTCTTCTGCTTGAGTTCAGTTGAGGGCGACAGTTACGGGGGAGTCAGAAACATTTGCGCCGTGTATAGGTATAATTCCATTGGACAGAGCATTGCAAGAAAATGATTTCATCTTGTTAAGGAGGACCGTTTTGACACCAGTGATTCTCCACGTTCAGAGACTTCTGTCATCAATGGTATATTCTCCTTCACTATTTACAAGAGTCTACCAACGCTGGGGTAACTTTACTACTCCTCGATTGTAAAAATCACTTGGTTTTGAGGCGACGGACCCGTCGAACACATTTCCTCCGAAAAGGAAGTTCCTTCAAGGTTATTCGATAGAGAGCGGAAATGATTAACATCGGAGAGCGCAACGTCATATGAATAACATGGGTGCGCTTTGACGTCCAAGCCCGCCTCCTGCATAGTGTTTTCCGTTAGCCTAGAAGAATGCAACTGAACGTTATCGTGGAGTAGTACCACTTCACGCAGTCTTCCTGGTCGTTGTTCTCGGACTGTGTCTGCAAGAAGTCTCAGTCGTTGACAATAAATGTCAGCAGTGATGGTTAACCTGGGGGGGAAGCAATCTGTAGCACACCACACCGCCACTGTTCAACCAGACGCGTAAAACTATCTTTCGTGTATGCGCAAAGATCATTTGACGGGGAGTTACTGCTGTGTTTGGTGTCTAACATTGCTTTCTTTCCCTTACGGGAACATAAAGACGCCGTTTCTCGCCACTGGTAGCGATACAGTATAGGTTCCTTCCGTGTTGTTCACGCGCCAATTGATGACGAGCAAGTAGAGACGCACATGTAGCCACCCGCTGATTTTTGTGATTCTGGCCTACAGCACATGGCACCCATGCGTCCGATGTTTGCACCTTCCTCACTGCATGAAAATGTCGCACAGTGGTGGGATGATCACAGTTCAACACATTTGTCAATTCTTGAGTACACTGACGTGGTTGATTGTGGATTAATGCTTTTGAACGCTACGTATTAAACCCCTAAGGTCTTTCTGAATGTGAATAGTCACTAACGTCAAAAAGATACTTCTTAAAACGAGAAGTCCATTTTCTTGCCGTAATCTGACCAATGGCGTTATGCTCATACTAGGTGCGAATGTTCCTGGCTCCCTCTGAAGCTGTCACCTCTCTATTGAACTCAAACAGTAGAATGTGTCCGAAATGTTCCGATTGCTCCAATTGGAACTCCATTTTCTAGCGTCCGCAGCTCCACATAATAACTTCAGACAATAAAATGGCAATGTGAAAACTCAGGTAGCTACTGTGAACTGTAAATTAAAAAAAAAAAATTGACACTCTACAAATAAACCCATAGCAACCGGAATAGCAACATTGAAAACAAAAACATTGATAACTTAAGCATCAACCTAACAGTAATATCTAGCTACTTTCAAAGCGGCTTGACTGTAACGCGTCTACTGAAAAACCCAGTGTTTGACTATTTTCTTATTCAGTTTTTAATATCAGGGAAAATCGGTAATTATCATCTTCAGTACGCGTGGAAGTTCGTCTGACTCAGCTATATAGAACCTATTTTAGTTTCTTTTGTGATGAAGTACATGTAACATAGGAAACACAAAAAAATTGTCCCATATATTTTTCTAACTCAAACAGTACTAGCTATCCATATTTACCGCTGGAGTGGCAGTCTCAATACATCTTTAAAATATCTGCTCACTTTGAAAATCAAATTTCTTCACAAAATCAGACAGCTGTTAAAACAGCGTAGTCTAAAATATTCAAAAATAATTAAATCATTTACTTACCCATAATCGTAGCTTCGTCCAATTTCATTTAACATCAGTTTACAGATATTTAAGATTTAATTATTTGAAACAGGTATCCAAAAAGATTAATTACTGATTATTTTTACTTTGGTATGTTTCAGTAGCTTCTGAACTATCAGTAATTTCTTCAGCTGAGAGTACATACTAAAGTGTGTACAGTTTGTATGATCATTTTTGGATTAGCAAAGCTGAATTTTTGTATTTCACATTGATTTAATTTATTTATACCCTAATACTTCTTTAATGGTTTTATTCATTTAGATCAAGAGTATTATGAACAAAAATGAACAATTCATGCAATATTTCTCAATAAAATTTTCAATTAGAAAGTAATGGATTATGGGAACTCGTATCATAATTGTAACGTGTATTTACCTTCGCTTTACCGGAAAGTGAACAGTTTCCTCCTCTCCCTTATGACACAACGCAGGAACACAGCGTAACTCCACATCTGCCCCTGATAATTCTCTCAACTCGGTGAGGAAAGTGGTCCACAAGTCTCTTCATGTATACCACATGTAACTGAGACCACTCATGGATGATGGCATCCGGTAGAGCTAGCAGAGTGTAAGGATGTCTACAGCTACGTTTCACTAGCTGTTTCAAACAGCGGGTTTCAGTTCGGGCGCCTGAAAGGGCCAGTCGAGGTGCTGTAGCGTTCCTGAGTATTCACCAGCTCAAAAAAAGTAAGCCTGCAGACCTGCGAAGATTGCTGTTTGTCATCGTGGAAGACGACTCTCTCCACAGCGTACCCTTCATACTGATGTAGAAGAAAAGGCAATCTTCGCTGAATGAAATGTTGTCATAAACAGGCTGGTTCATGTTCACAGCAATCTATCTGAGTGTCCCAAGTCATGGTACAAAAAACACCAACAAAACACAGAACCACCTTTTGCATGAAATACGCCTTCCACACGCTGCGCTTTAAACGCCTCATTGGGACGTAGGTGCACTCGAAGCCTTTTATCTGTTGAAAAGAGGGAAAATAGTGACTGGTCGGACGTCACTATACGTCCTAACCTGATACCGTCCTCTTTCTGTGTTGTTTGTCTCACTGAATATGTGCAGCTTTCTGTGCCTCTAGAATGGCTGATCGTTTTCGAGGTACTCGACTCCAAATGACTACTGCATGTAGTTCCCTTCGCAGCGCTCTCTCGGTCAAAGGTTAAGTTGGACCTGCATTCACTGGCAGTAGCAATTCGTGTCGAGTTTGAAACCATTCCTCACTGGCAATATGTGACACTCGTCTCTTGTCCCTGTCACGTAAGATTTCCTCATGCCCATCTCTGTTACGTCATGTTACGTGGCTAAGAGTGGTACACTATTCCTTGTAGACCAACGAAATAGGGTTTGATACACCAACAAATTGTGAAACTTCGTAAACGGTATGATCATGGGCACTATATTTCTTCCTTCTATCCGACTGAATATTTGACATTATTTGTAACACATTACTGGCAACAACAGAAAGCTGAATTATCATAATGACATGAGCCAAGGGAGAAACCGACGTAATCAGTGATCGCTAGCTCGCTAACAGTGTCTTGAAGGACCATGACAAGAAATATCGCTATTTGAATGATGTTATGGGCTTTGCAATCCTGTGATTCTTTAATAGGTATCAAACTTCGTGGGAATAACTTAGAAAAAACGCAGGCAGGTTCCTATATTGACGAAGCTATACGCATTTAAGACTGCTGCAATAGCGCCCGATCAGTAGCATCAACATGTTAGTAAGCTCCAGCTTAATTCATCACTCACCGTTACAAAATAGCTGCAAAAGTGTTTAAAGATCAATGTTAGGACATGGAAACATGATAATATTAAATAAAAGCATCGTATCTATCAAGCATATATTACTATTCTATGTAGTACAAAGATAAGAATATGACAGCTTCTGACAGAAGGCGCACTAAAAAGAGAGTCTTTCCGGAAGCTGGCTCTGATTTCTCGATTGTCTCTCGGATCAAATCCAAACGGTTATCCAAATTTTATACAATACATGAAATGTATTTGCAGCTGCGAATATGGGCTACCATCAGCTGTATAATGGAGTGACGATAATGATATTTCGTGTCAGGACCGGTGATCGAATCTGCGTTTCCCGCTTATCGCGCACGGTCGCCTTGCCAGAAGCTTATCCGAGAATTCTTCACGGCCAGATCCAAATTTTCACATGTCGTTAACCATGTGTCTACTACCTGCACTCATACCTAAATTATGTATATTCCTGTACATTGGTGATATTTTAATCGAAAGTCGTTTGCCTGGTGTCGGCGGACAAAATACGATATTGCAGTGCCTGTGTGGTGCAGAAGTGCTATGCAGTCTTCCTTCAGACACAGATTTTCATTCCGGTCATTCCATTATATAGCCGATGGTTGTCCACATTCGCAACTGCGAATACCTTTTATGTGCAGAGGGGTCCAAAAAATATATCCACTGTTTAAAACTCCATAACTGGCAAACTAATTGACGGAGTTGTCTCACCTTTGGGAGTGTAATAGTTTGTAGCTCCGGCAATCGCCACACAAGCGTTGTATTGCGTTCTTTGTTTTGTCAGATGACAGTCGCCAGACAGTCAGTGTTTTGTTCTTAGTTGCGCCTAGTTACTCGAGTAAACATGGCTGGCGTAAGGCTTACATTCGATGAAAGGAAGTCAGTTTTGAAGTGGTTTTTCATCGCATTCGAGACAAATTTGAAGCCGAAGACTGTGTTAAAGATGTACACAAACAACGATCTGGACGACCTGTAACAGTAACAAGTCCAGCTAACTTTTGTCGCGTGTTACAACAATTCACTCGCTCATCACAGAAATCTCTGAGACAGTGTGCCCGTGAAACTGGAGTGAGTCGCTCAAGTGGTCGGCGAATTTTGAAGACAACAAAGGGGAAGTGCTACATCCCCCGATTGCTACACGCAATGAACGAGGACGACCCCGATCGTAGAATGGAGTACTGCGAGTGGTTTACTAACATGGTGTGCATCGATGAAGAGTTTGCAGAGATGATTGTGTGGTCTGATGAGGCACAGTTTAAACTCAGTGGTACAGTAAATCGCCACAATTGCATCTAATGGGCCGCCGAAAATCCGAACGTCCATGTAGACAAAGCCGTGAATTTGCCAGGAGTAAATGTGTGGTGTGGGTTGTCTTACCGGGGCTTGATTGGACCAATCTTCTTTTATGGCACAGTTACCGGTGAGGTGTACCTTCAGAAGCTTCAGACATCCATTTTACGTGCCATCCGAGATAGGTCGTAGAGGTGCTGTGGAGTATCCACCACGTTCCCCAGACCTAATTCCTCTGGACTGTTACCTGTGGGTAACACTTAAGGACGTCGTTTATCGACAAAAGCCACGCACATTGGATGAACTTCGAGAATCCATCGTACATTCATGTGCAAGTATCCAACTGAACACGTTGCAGCCAGTAGTTCGTGCTGCAGTTTGGCGGCATCGTTTGTGTGTGGATGTTCATGGTGACCATTTCGAACACCTACAGTGATATCTTTAAGTTGGACTTTAAGCTACACTTTCACCAAAAATGAGACAAATCCGTCAATTAGTTTGCAAGTTATGGACTTTTAAACATTGGATACATTTTTTGGACCGCTCTGTATTTCATAACGGCTGTAGTCGCCGCATTGCGTCGTACTTCTGAACAACACATAGTTGACAACATGTGGAAGTTTGGGTGTGGCAGTGAAGCGTGCTAGAACGGCCTAATGGTATACCTGCGCGGTAGCTCAGCGTGTTCGGTCAGAGAGTTAGTTGCCTTTGTAATAAAAAAAAAACTGCGTAAATGGATCAACAATGAACTTCAACGGGTGTCATAGGGACGTCCGTTCCGAGCAATTGCTAGGAATAATAAGGAACAAGATGAGGTAAACAAAATGTTAAGGCGACCGCCCGAGACAAGTAGGAAATCTAGGATCGAATCGCGGTCCGGCACTAATTTTCTTTGTCAGCTTTCAATTGCACAGTTGATGGTTGTCCGTATCCGCAACTACGAATACAGTTCATGTAATTCGTAACGGCGGTCGTTGACGTAGTGCCTGTTCCTTTGGACATTCTAGGCATTGCATTCTAGTATGGTTATATTTTATACAGGGCTATTTCAAATGATTGAAGCGATTTCATAAATTCCCTGTAGCTGCATTCATTGACATATGGTCACGACACAGTACAGATACGTAGAAAAACTCATAAAGTTTTGTTCGGCTGAAGCCGCACTTCAGGTTTCTGCCGTCAGAGCGCTCGAGAGCGCAGTGAGACAAAATGGTGACAGGAGCCGAGAAAGCGTATGTCGTGCTTGAAATGCACTCACATCAGTCAGTCATAACAGTGCAACGACACTTCAGGACGAAGTTCAACAAAGATCCACCAACTGCTAACTCCATTCGGCGATGGTATGCGCAGTTTAAAGCTTCTGGATGCCTCTGTAACGGGAAATCAACGGGTCGGCCTGCAGTGAGTGAAGAAACGGTTGAACGCGTGCGGGCAAGTTTCACGCGTAGCCCGCGGAAAATTGGCTCATGCCACAACTGGAGACCGACAGCGCCGACTTCATCTTTCAACAGGATGGTGCTCCACCGCACTTCCATCATGATGTTCGGCATTTCTTAAACAGGAGATTTGAAAACCGATGGATCGGTCGTGGTGGAGATCATGATCAGCAATTCATGTCATGGCCTCCACGCTCTCCCGACTTAACCCTATGCGATTTCTTTCTGTGGGGTTATGTGAAAGATTCAGTGTTTAAACCTCCTCTTCCAAGAAACGTGCCAGAACTGCGAGCTCGCATCAACGATGCTTTCGAACTCATTGATGGGGACATGCTGCGCCGAGTGTGGGAGGAACTTGATTATCGGCTTGATGTCTGCCGAAATACTAAAGGGGAACATATCGAACATTTGTGAAGGGCTAAAAAAACTTTTTGAGTTTTTGTATGTGTGTGCAAAGCATTGTGAAAATATCTCAAATAATAAAGTTATTGTAGAGCTGTGAAATCGCTTCAATCATTTGTAATAACCCTGTACATTCTGCAAATATTTATAGCATTCTCTTAGTGTCTATAAGACTGTATAAGACCTTTGTAGATACACATTGTTCTACTATAGCACGTCCACACACGGTAGCTGCCTTCTGCCAACCTGTGACGTCTATAAGCCGACCCAATTTACTGCACTGGTTCCATACAACCATGTGGCCCAAACCATATCACTCCACTGCCATGACTCACGTCGGCAGTTCACGGTTCCATAGTCACCTGGTACCGGTTCCAAACCATCCACAGGACTCCTAAGCAACCCGTGAACTCTCTTAAGCGTGTGACTGATATTTTGTCCAGGGAGCTTATTAACCACATGGTCTGAGTTGATATTTGAGAAATCAGCAGCACTGTAAATTTAAGTCACAAAGAGAAGAGCCCCAAACTCTGTTTGCGGAGTGAACGATGTAACTGTATGAGAAAAGCTGAAAACATGTGCGACACTGGGATTTTTATCCGGATCAATACTGACGTTGTGTGGAGAGCGGAGGAGGGGAGACTGGGAGGGGGCGAGGTGCGGCTGAAGCTGCAGTGCCAATTATGCTGTCCCAGAACGATCCCACTTAGAGCTTCAACAACGTTTCCCAAGTCGCACCTCTGTATCTTCAAACACTTTTGTGACAGATTCGTGTCACGGTCCGGTCCAAAGCACTAAATACAAATGTGTGAAGAAGAAGAGTCGCTAGGTAAACATATTCGATTCAGGTTGTAGTATACTGGTACTTCCAAACATCCAAAATTGATGAACGTAACAACTCAGTAGGTATAAGGTTCTGTATTACTGTAAAGAAAGAAAAAAGAAACTGGGCTGCAGTACGAATTGTGCTTTTAGAGGAAAGTGTCCACTGTGAAACAGTGCTCAGTGCCATAAAGTGTTTATTGTGATTTGTGTTTCAGACGTCGTCATCGTCTACCGTAGATAAACTGCGGAAGGTTGACATACCAGTATGGTCGGACGAGGAATGTAAAGCAGCGTACGAAAACTACGGAGTTTTGCGGGAGAACAACATTTGCGCAGGAACCACTGGCAAAGGCCAATGCAACGTGAGTAGTCAAAGTTTTTATTCCCATTCTTATCGCATTTCTGAATTGAATCTTTGTCATTTTTAGCATGTGAGGGAATTTAAGAAAACTGAGACCTATACGGTTCACAAACTGATGTTTATATTTTTCGTACTCAAGCAGCTACAATCGTATTTAATTAATGTCGGTATTGTCTCGTGTACCTTATTAATTGCAGCCGAATGTAATACAAAAAACAAGGGTGTAATGGAAATGTTTCACATTAAACCATTCGTATAATTGTTTTCGAGACAACTAGCATAACAGCTAAGACGGTGTACTGGCATTCCCAACGGCTAAGACGGTGTACTACGAGGGCTGCCAAGAGAGTAATGCACCGCATTTTTTTCTTCAACAGTTCTTAATTGAACATAATGTGAATTACACACACGAAAGAATGGTGTTTCATCTACACACCCTATTTTTGCACGTAATCTCCTTCCCGTTCTATGGCCTTCTTCCAAGGCGAAACAACGGCGTGTATGCCCTGTCGGTACCAATCCTTGTCCTGGTGGCGGAGCCTGTGCTTCACTGTGTGAATCACCTCCTCATCGTCCTCAAAACGTTTTACACGAATGGCATCCTTTAATGGCCCGAATAAGTGGAAGTCCGAGGAGGTTAGATCAGGTGTGTCAGGTGTGAAAGCCGTGGAAGGTCTCCCCGACCGCTGCAAATCGTGCAACTCCGCCGAACCGCCTTCTGATGACCTCACCCTCCGTGCCCAGAGACTAACTGTACTTCTGTCGACAGCAGATGCTCCATGCACTTTGCACAAGCGTTTGTGAATAATCCCCACAGTTTCTTTCTCTGCAGTGAGATATTCAATGACGGCACGTTCCTTGTAACGTACTTGACCTACAGACGCCGTTTTGAAACTATCCTGCAGCTACGCTCTCTGTCGGAAGCGACGACCCTTTCAGTCATCCTGGAATGAGTGATCTTTTATTCCCTCAGGTACGTAAGGTGACTGCTATGAAGGTTTCATCAGAATGAGTCATAGACTTACTCTTTACCAACGGTTGTTCCAATGTCTGTTCGACGTCTAATGTTCTCATAAATAATACAATAAATTCTGGTCTTCCAACATCGAACTCTTCTCTTTCCTTTGTTTATCTTATTCTTTTTTTATGGCAGGATTTTGGCTGTTTCCTTGGCATAAATTTGGTTATATATCCTATGCTTATCCCACAGATGATGAATCCCTCCTGATTCTACATTGTAAAGTTCGTAATTAGTTAAACATACAATAAACCGCCCAAATTAATAGCTATTGTTGATAACTATTTTCTGAGAATCCGATTACGCGCTTTGTTTGGTAACACTGCCTTATCAGGAAGACAATTTAATACCTAAGAGTTGTGTCTAGAGGAATTTAAAGGCTTTGATGTACTCCACGCCCACTGACACGGTACAGGATTGTGTTTCCTATGTTCGTCAAAAGCCAGAGACAGCAACATGTGTTGGAACCAGTTCTTGCTCCTTTGAGAGAACAGATTGAGGGATGTGTAAGAACGTATTGTGGCTACGTTGAACATCTTGTATAGTACCGACACAGCCATGGCTGTCATACGACAGAATAGTATGTATCTCAGCAAGAATTTGTTCCTAGACATACGTTTATAGCAGTTTTTCCTAATTTTTACCCGTACTCCTGCAAGAGTGTGGGCCACTTTTTAAATACAATACATGCAATGTGACTCGCTGACTCAGAGATACCTTCATTCATAGATTGACATGCGGCAACACATGACCATATTTAGATACGTCCTCCACACAATACCGGTAATAGATGGCACAGCTCCCAATTGCATCAATAAATAAGATCTTCTTCATCGTCAGAGATTGAGATACCCACGAATGAAGAATAACGCAGTAACATGGATAACTGGACACACTTTGAGTTATACAGGGTACTCGGAAATTCCCGTTGTAGAGTTGAGCGAGTAGATCATAACTTGAATTGGAACACATGTCTTGAAATGTACCGTTACCGTGTTGCAACAATTTCAAAACGTGTTTGTAATTGATTAGGCCTGACCCAGTACATAACTTGTTGTACAGATCCACTCATTAATAGCCAAAGAAATTGCTCGTGTACTCGTTGATGGTTCTCTTCAACGCGATGCAGTACGGCCTCTTCCAATTCGGTTGTGGGACGTCTCCTAGGACCATAACAGTCACACCTGACGTAGAAGGTACCTTTCCTCGAAGCCGTTACGTATTTGTGGCTAAAATAGTATTCGAGGGAGTTAGACGTTGAGGAAAACGATCTTGATAAAGGCGAGCAGCAACTCTTCCATTACTGTGAGCTTCGCCATTCAGAAGAGTCATGCCGGTGTATTCTGCAAACGTGTGCTATAGCATGTAGCTCAAACACTCACAGACACGTGAATAAGGCTTGAACCAGATCAGAGAGATAGGATGGACGTCAGATGACGTCAGCCGATTCAACGAAACCACCCCGCCTCCCATCATGTCTATCCTGTAGCAAACGGCCGTAACACGGAAACGGTACGTTTCCGGACACGGCTTCCTATTCAGAGTATTATGCACTCAATTCCCATTACAAGTCGTACAACAACGAACGGCAGTGCAGCATTCGGGGATAAGTATGCGTACCTCGAAAATGAACATCAGAAAATAAGAGGGAAAAAGAAATGCGGACTAACAATTGTCAGTATTCTATGACTTACGACTGATTGGTAGTCTTTATAGTATCCCAACGTGGAGAAGAAGAATTAATATAGTTTTATTTCAAGCAGAAAATTTCAAGTCTCCGCTAGAACTTTATGTTACCTTCCTTTCTTGTGATATTTTAGTTCCAGATATGACTATTCGTAACGTAAGGAGAAAAAGCAGAATTTTCTTGTGCATTCCTTCCCTGCCAGTTTTGTAAGGAAACGTCGTCATCCAAGTCTTAGTCTTCTTGTGGCATGTGAAGTAAATCGAACTTCTCCTCGACGATGTCGATTTCATCGTTGATTTGCGTCGAATGAAGCGAGGTGTCCTCTTCTCTTGGAGAGTTAAGCCATTTTCATGGCTACATATAGCTGAGTACTTTATAGACTTTGTTTTTAGAATGAGCGCAATTTTATTTCATTTTATTGCAAATATGTCAGACTTCAATGAACGTATATTTTACTGTCTTTTCCATGAGAGGGCGCGTGCCATTACTTCTTTACCACATCTCCAAACCATTATACATTTGAGCAATGTCTTGAAGACGAAATATCAGATTCAGTTTTGCTTCTTCTCTCTGCAGTAGAAGATGGCATTATATTTCAGAAGTTTTATCTTTCACGTCTAATGACAGATATATATTCAGAGATCCGACGATGCACTAAGCTTATTATCTCGTTGCACAGAAACTCGCCAACGAATTTATTAATTGGAGAGAGCAAGGAAGAGTTATAAGAAGAGATGGAAAGCCAAAATAACGGAGCAAAGGGCCATACTACAAATCTAAAGGTCTCCAGATCCTTCTACAGCTGACTGGGTAAGTCATTTCAAAGGTCAGAGGAAGGCAACGGCATATGGCATCACATCCAACAGGACCATACTAAGTGACGCACCGTGGTCTTCAAAACAGTCTTTGGACTGATGGCTACTTTACTACATATGATAATGAAAACATTATCTGGCACACATTATAGAAGAAAAAAACTAATCAGATTCAACATTTGATCATCGGAAATGGAATTAAATACAATCGTATATAAATGAAATGACAAATTTTCACAGACATAACTGGTCTCATATAGATATGATTTTATGTATGTGCACTGAAGAGACGATTGAAAATTTGTATCAAGGCAGCACAGCAGGTAATCTAACCCAGGACTCCTACTTACTAGGCAGGTCCGTTAGCCACTAAGCCTTGCCGGCACGGTAGCTCAACGTGTTCGGTCAGATGGTTAGCTCCCTCTGTAATAAAAAAAACTGAGTTAGTCGATCAACAACGAACTCAAAAGGGTGTCTTACGACGTCCGCCCTGAGCAGATGCAACGAACAAAATCGAACAAAATGAGATTAAAAAAAAAGCCTTCTTGGCACAGCGGTTCACACAGCTGCACGGATTACCTTGGGGAATTTAAATAAGACTGGGGTGCCGCTGAGAATTTGAATGAAGGTGGGAGGTGTGCCAGGGTAATCCGTGTAGTTGTGTAAACCGCTGTTCCTAGGTGCCTTAGTGGCTAACATACCTTCCAAGTAACCAGGAGACGCAAGCTACAAGTCCGGGCTTGTTACAAATTCTCACTCGCCACTTCAGTCTCTACACACAAAATCATATCTGTGTAAGACCATTAAGGTCTCTGAAATTGTGTCACTTCTTTTTTATAAGTACGTGCACCTGAGTTTCAGACTGGATCCCTCATTTACAGTCTATGCTGAGGTGTTATTCCAGAACATGGAGAGCCTTGGAAATTCTGTTCGTTTGTAGGGGGGAATTTAAAGTACACTAGGGTGCCGCTGAGAATTTGGATCGAGGTGGGAGCTGTGCCAGGGTATTCCGTGCGGCTGTGTGAAATGCTGTGCCAGGGTGGCTTAGTGGCTAACGGAGCTGCCTAGTAAGCAGGAGTCCTGGGTTAGATTCCCGGCGTAAGTACAAGCTTTCACTCGCCGCTTCAGTCTATTTACATAAAATGAAAACCAATAGTCTATGTTGTTATAGTGGCAAACTATCGCAAAGAGGACCCAACAGTCGGAAAGAAGCGTGGTCATTCAGAAAGTAGCAAGCCACAGAAGGAAATAAATTCATTATAACTGTTTGTGAGTCCGACTTTCCGAGTCAGGCAACGTGTCCTTACAGCACTTCGCGTATAGAGCTAGATTGGTCAGTAGGTGATTAGGACAGTCTAGATCATATTTATACAACCGACCTTTGCACATGTACACTGCCCGGTTTGGGTGTTGCACGTACTCTTTTCACAAAAGCATAGACAAACAGAACGGATCTTTTTTATCCAACTAGCGAACCAATACGCAGGCAGCACGGAATCACGCTTAGGGAAAACATTACTGTTTACAAACATAGGGTTCACAATCTCTGTCACTCGTGTGTTACGTTAGGTAAACGTTATATCTATAGGTATTTCATCCATAGAAATATACTAATTCTGAACCTAAAACCAGCGACTTCCCATGATCTTCGGTAAAATACGAACACAGAGGGATAAAGAAGAAATAGAAGAAACAGAAGATAAAATTTTGTGTCCCACACTAAAGAAGGAAACGACCGAACAGGTGTAAATCAGTGCATTATTTTCTAATCAATGAGACTTCTCGAAAAAAGACATGAAAAATTATATCTTACGATCTGATTAGCGTGCTTTATAAAGTAATTCATTTTAAAGTTATCAAAACGAAAAAAAATTAATGAACAACAACAGAAAGAAGTTGTTCAATTTAGGAAGCACTATAACTGCGAAATACACAGAGGTTACAAAGTGCATAAACGCTTTGTGAGATGTTGCGGCTATTTTTAAAGCACTTAATAATTGATATTAGTCTTGACCACTCTATTTATTAGATACTTCCTTAAGTGGTTCGTCCTTAGGCCATTCTCATAGGCTTGGAAATATCTATGACATATTCTTTGGTAAAACGAAACTGTCAAACATGGATATAAAGTATCTCGTCTAAATTACTTGATGATCTTTTAAGTGCAAACTCAGAAGTTAAGACTGATAATGTGTTATAGATATTTCGAGCCTTGGGAGATGGAGGAAGGCAGAAACGTGCAGGTAATACGAAATTAATAAATACAGAGGTCAAGACTCATATCAGTTTTAGAGGAAACAGAGGTAACCCAATTACATAGAATATGCGCTTAAATATTTGAAAATCAGTTAACTCCCCCGAAAAAAAGAGTATGAAAGGCAGCACTGTGTGTGAAAAAATGGTAGACAACGGTAATTGGCAGATGTGAGGTGAAAGCAAAATCTTAAAATCTGGCCAATAAATATACACAGCAGGGGACAATTTTAATCTACGTTAGGCATCACAAATAAGAGTTAAATGAGTCTGGGTTTTGCTAAACTCCTGGGGGCCCAAAAATAACGAAATGTTTTGATTCTTTTCAGTTTTCGCCTCGAAAACGATACACCCTTAGATTTCCATAACACCAAAATGAAAGAGCATAATTTCGCGTAGTACGACCCATGTAACAGTTAAAATCAGTTCACCCGTTTAGCCGCAATCGATCGTCAAATATCGGCTCTTTTTATCAGCTTGGCGGAAAAGTGAGTTATGCTTATGTTCCAGTGCGTCTAACTCAAAAGTCGCTACTCCAAATGAGAAGTGTCACGAATAAAATTTGCAGAGCTTTAAATTTTGCGTAATAAGTGTTTCTGAATTTCAAAATGAACTCACTCACTCATTCATGCTAAGAGCTTTCCGTAAACTCAAATTACTTTTTAATGTAAAATCATCCATATTCATCCAAATATTCAAATTTAAGGACATTTTAGTTAGATACCTAGATATCTGGGTTGTTAGCTCTGTGTATCAAAACTAATTAATTACCAATCCAGGAAAAGATGATAATATACGGTTTTAAAAATGAAAAACAAAGGTTTTAATAATGGAAAATACTTCAGTTACAGTATAAAATTGAGAAGAATGTTTTAATAACATGCTTTAAACAATTGTTATCCTGTATTTACATTCACTTAGAATTTATTTTTTAATGCATTTCTGCGTTTCGTGGAAACTGATCCCTGAGAGGAAACGTCGTCATCCAAGTCTTAGTCTTCTTGTGGCATGTGAAGTAAATCGAACTTCTCCTCGACGATGTCGATTTCATCGTTGATTTGCGTCGAATGAAGCGAGGTGTCCTCTTCTCTTGGAGAGTTAAGCCATTTTCATGGCTACATATAGCTGAGTACTTTATAGACGCTTTCCTGTTCTGTATCTACAACCGTTCAGGATTCCAAAGTTTTGGTAACGATTAATACTGTGCAAAACAGAGGAAATGAGAACATCGAGAAGCGTTGAATTGCATCATTAGCACATATATACAGGACATAAAATACAGGCAAAAACTACTTTTCTTCCACCTAGCATTATGCCTGCATCCATTTAAGGCTTCAGTTCTACATGTATTTTCGACCTAAAATTTCTTTCCCCGTCCTAACATGTGCTTAGTCAATAAAGATCTCATCGTCGAAGGAACGTTAAATCATAATCCCCTTCTTCTGTTTGGTCTCCCAACATTTCTTCTTCCTTCTGGATGACAAGCGAGCACATTCTAGGTAATATTTTGGCGTTGCCGCAGTGGTAACACAGGTTCCCGTTCAGATCGCCGAAGTTAAGCGCTGTCGGACTGCGTGACTATCCGGTCTTCCGAGCGCTGTTGGCAAGCGGGGTGCACTCACTCAGCCCTTGTGAGGCAAACGGAGGAGCTACTTGACTGAGAAGTAGCGGCTCCGGTCTCGTAAACCGATACACGGCCGGGAGTTCGGTGTGCTGACCACATGCCCCTTCATATCCACATCCAGTGACGCCTGCGGGATAGGATGACACGGCGGCATGTCGGTACCGCTGGGCCATTCAAGGCCTCTTCGGACGGAATTTAGTTATCTCTGCATGTGGGCCTGCATATCTCTTTGTGATCGACCATTTTCACTGGTAAGTTCCACCTGTTTAACTGCTGCGTATGACCACATTTCCCATTCGATTTGTTTTTGTGATACCTACAACTTGACTCGTTATATACGAGTTATGTATATCAGACGGGTTCAAAACAGAACAGAGGTTTTCTCATAACTCCATGACATTACTGACGCCCACAAGTGTATTTCTCTGTCACTTACGTTTACTACTGATTCTCCGGCACACCACTAGCTCCATACACTATAATACAAGACGTAGGTACCCTTTGAGAAACGTTAACAAATACAAATACAATAATAAGCATCCAGCTATTGTGTGGAAAAATATCATCACTAATCTTGGCTAAAATATCTGCAGTCGCCCCAACCCACAACACGCAAACCGCTCGCTTCCTAGTTCTGATCTGTATTTCCCATGTTTATCAAGTAAACACGGAAATTGGTAACAATTCTCCTCAGAAACGTTTCCAATTTTATATCCATTTGTCACATTTCCAGCCTCCAGAGATCTGTTGGGTGAGAACCGAGAACTGTACAAGAGACGCTGCCAATTGCGCTAGGGAATGAAAGGCAAGTAGAGTAATCATTAGGAATACACGTCCCGACACTAGGCCTATGTAAAGTGCACTGAAAACATAAGGACGAGATAAATCAAATAGCATGACACTTTAACAACTCTTTGGTAACAAATGAAAATGCGGTAGCATGTTGCCAGAGGCCTCCCAGTAACACAAAGAAAGCTGGAAGTCACATGGTGGGAGGTCAGCGCGTGACCTCAGCGCCAAATGGAACTGGCTCCATAGCCCGAGACAGCAGAAGGAGACTGTGTGTAAATCAATGAGAAGTTATGGTGCACTGTGTTGGTGTTCTTCACGACCGTAGGGTCGTAGACACCTCCTGAATGACTTCGCACCGGGATGAATCATCGAGAAACTAGAATAAGGACGGAGTGTGACGAGTGTCGCACCGAGCGAGGTGGCGCAGTGGTTAGCACACTGGACTCGCGTTCGGGAGGTCGACGGTTCAATCCCGCGTCCGCCCATCCTGATTTAGGTTTTCTGTGATTTCCCTAAATCGCTCCAGGCAAATGCCGGGATGGTTCCTTTGAAACGGCACGGCCGACTTCCTTCCCCATCCTTACCTAATCCGATGAGACCGAAGACCTCGCTGTTTGGTCTCTTCCCACAAAACAACCCAACCCAAACGAGTGTCGCATAGGAATTTCGTATTACCCACAGCGTTCCGAACCACAGATACTGCTACCCAGACGAGAAACTAAGGTCAAATACAGTAGCAGACGACCGCTGTCTTGTGCGAAAGACAAGGAGCAACCCACGTCAATCAGCGGGTGTCATTGCTGTCACACTGAAAAGGATTGCAAGGCACGATACCTCACTCTCCACAATGGCGCGGCGATTGCTGGGGTTAGTATCTCTAACCGATAACCGGCACGTTGTGTTCCATTGAGACCCGCACATTGGCGGCACAGAAGGGGATGGAGCAAGAGCGTAGGGACTAGACCAACGAGGAGTGGTGTCACGTGCTCTTCTCGGATGAGAGCAGAGTCAGTCTCCGAAATGGTTCTGGATGTAATGTACCCAGCAACGATGTCGAACCTTAAGGTTTCAGCGGCCCAGGTCTGGAGAGGCATTATGTTGCATAGGGGAACCGACCGCAAAATTTTTGAACGCGGTACACCCACTGGTCAACATTATTATAACACTGTACTCTTTTCTATACGAGCGTCTTCTCAGTGGTGTATTCGGCGCCGACTTCATATTTATGGATGACAACGCGCGTCTCCATAGAACAACGCTGGTGGAGGAGCTCTTATAACGAGAGGGTATTCGGCGAATGGACTGACCTGTCCGTTCCCCCAACTTAAATCCCATCGGGTACGCGTGGGGCCCGTTGAGGAGACCTATTGGAGCACCTCCACATATACCAACGACCTTACAGCAATCGTCATCAGCGCTGGTTCAGAAATGAAACGCGCTACCGCAAGGACTCTTCACCAACCTTGTCGCCACCGTGGGAACACATAGCAAAGCATGGATTCCCGTCCATGGCCGTCATACATCCTGGAGTGAATCACGTCCCGCCTTCTGTAATACCCAGAGGATTATCATAAATAGCGGTGAATTTATGAATGAAAGTCTCATTTCTGTTCGTCTCGTTGTGTCTTTCTCCCAGTTACATTCTGTACTGTACTACAACGAAGAGCCAAAGAAACTGGTATAGGCATGCGTATTCAAATACAGAACTATTTAAACAGCCATAATACGGCGCTGCGGTCGGCAATCCCTATATAAGACAACAAGTGTCTGTAAAAGTGGTTAGATCGGTTAATGCTGATACAACGGCAAGTTATCAAGATCTAAGTGAGTTTGAACGTGGTGTTATAGCCGGCACATGAGCGATGGGGCACAGCATCTCCGAGGTAGCGATGAAGTGGCGATTTTCCAGTACGACCATTTCACGAGTGTACCGTGGATATCAGGAACCCGGTAAAACATCCAGTCTCCGACATCGCTGCGACCGGAAAAAGATCCTGGATGAACGGGACCAACGACGACTGAAGAGAACCGTTCAGCAACAGAAGTGCAATCCTTCCGGAAATTGCTGCATATTTCAATGCTAAGCCATCAACAAGTGTCACCGGCCGAACCACTCAACGAAACATCATCGATATGGGCTTTTGGAGCCGAAGGACCGCTCGCGTACCCTTGATGTTTGCATGGCACAAAGCTTTACACCTCGCCTGGGCCTGTCAACACCGACACTGGACTGTTGATGACTGGAAACATATTGCCTGGTCGGACGAGTCTTGTTCTAAATTGTATGGAGTGGATGGACGTGAAGGGGTATGGAGACAACCTCATGAATCCATGAACTCTGCATATCAGCAGGGGACTTTTCAAGCTTGTTGAGGTCTGTAATGGTGTGGGGCGTGTAGAGTTGCAGTTATATGGGACGCCTGATACGTCTAGATACGACTCTGAGAGGTGACAGTTCGTAAGCATCCTGTCTGATCACCTGCATCCATTCATGTCCATTGTGTGTTTCGACGAACTTGGGCAATTCCAGCAGGACAATGCGACAGCGCACACGTACAGAATTGCTAAAGAGTCGCTCCCAGAGCACTCGTCTGTGTTTAAACATTTCCGCTGGCCACCAGACTCCTCAGACATGAATATTATTGAACATATCTTGGATGCCTTGCAACGTGCTGTTCAGAAGAGATTTATGGACGTCCCTGCAGAATTAATGGTGTCAATTTCTTCCAGCACTACTTCAGAAATTAGTAGAGTCAATTCCACGTCGTGTTGCGGCACTTCGGCGTACTCGCGGGGCCTTACACGATATTAGGCAGTTGTAGCAGTTTCTTCGGCTCTTCAGTGTACGAGAGTTGTAATTTAAATAGTGGCAACTATTTATTCACAACCGATACAAAAGAGTTACATAAGGATAACACCATCACGAGAATCACCATAACTTTAGACCGCTCCATTCGCACCATCAATAGAACAGGCTCTGCTAACGGTATACGACGCCTTCCACATCGCTGGCAACGGGCTCTACACAACACTGGTGACTACTTTGAAAGACAGTAACAGGTACAAACATGTAACTGTTTTGTACTGGTTGTGGATAAATAGTTGCCACTGTTTAAGTTCCAACCCTCGTATATGATGTATTGCAGCAGTACTTTCTATACATGGTCCAAGTTTCTTCGAAAATGTTACTTGGCAGTGACAGAACAGGCGATAATTTATTTCGTTCTTAAGTTTTGCTTACCAGTGTACTATGGTCTGGGATTATATTTTCCCTGCCACAAATTAAATTAGATACTAATCTCCCGCCAGGGATCAAAGTTTATCTCTTTTGGTTGCTACGAGTGTTCCGTATGTAATAATCCACTTCCAAATATTTTCAACTGAACTCCTTTATCCCATTCTAACTTTGTGGGATCCCTTTTGAAGAACAGAGAGCCCTTTCTCTACCTAGACATGGCACGAAACGTGAAGCAAAAGCCACACACCACTATTTCGGTCGACTGTAATTATGAGCATAAGCAGAAAAAATCTTCAAAATTCAGAGAAATCAGTTTCATGGAGGTGACATTGTGTGAAATGGTCTGTGACAGGACAGCACGACCTGCATTGGTAGGCTAATATGAGATCTCTTGGACTGCTTTCTCACTGGCACAACTTGTAGCAGTCACAGATAAGAGGCAGGTAATTACTTTTCTGCCTTTCAAGAAATTTTGGCGCAACTGCTCCTTCCAAAACGCTCATAGCAACTGATTAAGTTCAATACATCTTATGATTGCGGCTGAAATGGTTGAACCGAAAGAGATGTTTTCGTAGACTACACGTGACTTCTTAAGAACGAGGGTGTGCTGAAAAGTAATGCCTCTGAATTTTTTATTCTGTTCTTGATATCGGTTGAGGTATTACATGTCATACATATTTCTCAGTCGACTTTCACGCACCCTCCCGAACGAGGATCCATTACCAACTCATCAAATTCCCACCTCTCCCCACTCATATTGAACACCTCTCAATACCCTACACCATCCGTAAGTTGGACTCCGACAGTCCTATTGTGTCCCCTCTAATTTCCAATCCTAGTGTGCTGCCACGCCTCTACTTACACATTCCAGCCACTCATCACCTGCACACCCTCCACATCCTCTCCCAAACAAATCTCAACTGTGTCCCTCTCCCTGACATATACCCTTCCTACCAACCCATCCTAAACTGTCTACCCTCCCAACGGCTACCTACTCCTCCTCTCCCCCTACCGCATCTCATCCTTTTCCTCTTCCCTGCCGCCCCCGCCACTTTTTACTCTCCAATCTACAGCTCTACTTGTCCCCTGCAGCCATCCCTGTCTTTGTCACAACTTCTTCCCAGTTCGCCTTTCTCATCACCACCACGCCTATATTTCCCTCTATCCCCCCCACCCCCCGACCCCTTCTTTTCCTCTAGTATCCACCATCCCAGGGCTGGTACTTTACCAGTTATAGTGAAAGTGCACGTTGCTCCGTTTTCAATTACTTTTAAACTCATAGTACATGTGTCTTCTTGTTTCTCTATTTTTAGCATCTGTGTTAGTATTACGTTCTACTGGCTGAAGAGCGGGTTATCTGTACCGCTACCAGCGCCCAACTCCCACCCCCTACCCTCCGCCTTCGTGCGGCTTCGCTGCTGCTAAGGGGTTCCGAATTTTGTCTCGGAACATGTCTGTGTGTGAGGCGTGTCGGTGCCTGAAAATTCTTCCACACATGGAGCACACTCCCTTCACCATGAAATGCCAGGACACGCTGTGACATCTTCAGCAATCCGAGACCTTTGGTTCAGTGCCGTCTATCATCCTCTAGACAGTCCCTACTTGGCCTCATCCGATATGCGTCTGTTTCCAGAACTTAAACAACATCTTCGAGTAATTCACTTTCATAGTGATGAAGCTTTGTAAACGTAGGAGTGGTTGTGGCTCTGTCAACATCGTCAAGCATTCTACAGTGACGATATCAACAAATTGGTCTATCGTTGGAAGAAATGTGTTTATCTCCAGGATGACTATGATGAGAACTAAATAAATATACATGAAAAACAAAGATGCAGGATGTTGTTTTATTTAAAAAGCTTTAAGAGTTCTACATGAAAAATTTCGATGCATTACTTTTCAGCACGCCCTCGTGTATATGAATTACATTGACAATAAGCATTTAATAATTTCAACGTTGTGCACGATGATTTCGTCGAGGGCGGCATACTACTACAGCACGAGCTCTCCATGAACCACGGAACTTGCCATCGGTGAAGAGGCTTGCGTGCCTCAACGATACAGATAGCAGTCGTACAGTAGGACCAACTCCAACGGAGGGGTACCTGTTGAGAGTCCAGACCAACGTATGGTTCCTGAAGAGAGGCAGCAGCCTTTTCAGTACTTGCAGGGGTATCAGTCTGGCCTTGAAACATCAACCAAAGTGGCCTTGCAGTGCTGGTGCTGCGAACGGCTGAAAGCAAGGGGAAACTACAGCCGTAATTTTTCCCGAGGGCATGCAGCTCTACTGTATGGTTAAATGATATTGGCAACCTCTTGCGTAAAATATTCCGGAGGCAAATAGTCCCTCATTCGGAGCTCAATGTGGGGACTACTCTGGAGGATGTCGTCATCAGGAGAAACAAAACTGGCATTCTACGGGTCGGACAGTGGAATGTTAGATCCCTTAATAGGGCAGGTAGATTATAAAATTTAAAAAGTGAAATGGATCGGTTAAAGTTAGATATTTTGGGAACTTGTGAATTTTGGTGGCAGGACAAACAGGACTTCTGGTCAGGTGAATACAGGGTTGTAAATATAGATTAAAATGGGGGTAATGTGGGAACAGGTTTAATAATAAGAAAATAGTATTGTGGTTTATCTACTACGGACAGCATAGTGAACGAATTACTGTAGCCAAGATAACACGAAGCCCACATGTACCACAGTAGTACAAGTTCATATGCCAACTATCTCCGCAAATGATGAAGAGATTGAAGAAATGGATAACCAGATAAAAGAAATTACAGTAGACTCGCAATAATCAGACATTCGACAGTCCTAAACGCTTGACAATCCGACGCCGCGACGGGGGTCAGCAATGCACTTGCTCCAGACAAAGAGGGGCACACACTTGTCGCAACTGGCGACTCTTCCCCTCTGCTCCCTGCCCCTTGCCTCACCCAGTGTAAAACGTGTTATTTAGGATGTTTCTTTCATGTTATTAGTGAATCTGAATTCTGCTACGTGAATTAATTGTTCTGTTTTAATTTTTGTGTTGAAAAGCGCTGTGTGACGGTGAGCTAAAGTGGAAACGCTGAACGATAGCACAAAACTTTAACTCTTATGGATAAATGGTGGTACGACCGTTGTGAATTTCCAACTTCCAGTTATAAACGTTCTGATATCAGGTGATCTATCGTTTACGACATCGTAAAAAATAGGGTTAAAGTAGGACCGTTTATAGAAATTGTAGAAGATGGCTCTAAAGGAAAAACCCCTTGCATGAGTGAATAATCTCAGTTTGAGGAAGCTCTGTACGTTTGGATTAAACAACAAAGAAACAGGCATATCCCTATTTCGGGATATATTTTACAACAGAAGGCCCAGCTCTTTTATCGTGAATTGACCAACAAAGCTGTTTTTCGTGCTAGCGATGCTTGGTTTGAAAACTTTAAGAAGCAGCGTGGGATTCTTTTCTTGCAGATGAGCGGATAAAAACTATCAGCTGATGAGACTGAGGTTTCTCAGTTCATTCGAGAGTTGAACGCCGAAATCGACGGACGAGGCCTTGTTCCCGAACAATTGTATAATTCCCAAAAAGAAGTTTAAATAAAATCTCAGAGAGTGTATCACGTTAATGGTGTGCGCAAATGCCGCTGGAAGCCATATGTTAAAACTCTTAGCTGTGGGTATTTATAAACATGAAAGTGGAACCTCTTCCAGTGACGTACAAAATCGAAAGCCAAGCATGGGTTACTAAAGAAGTTTATTCATGCTGGTTTTCCAACCATTTTGCACAAAAAGTCTAAGGACACTTAAAGAGAAAAAAAATCTGCCATTTGAAGACCCTTTTCTCATTAGATAATGCTCATGGACACACGGACAAGGAAGAATTTAGAGTTAAGGAGGAGGTTGATTACACAGAGGCTTTGTATTTCGCAAAAATTACGACTGCACTGGTTCAACCGATGGATCAAAATGTTATCAAAACATTGAAAGCACATTACAAAAAGCGCGTGCTGATTGATATCATCAGCCAACCTGACGCAAACATCTCATCAGTCCCGCAAAAATTTAACTTCAAGAAGCCCATTATCAATGCAGCGCCAAGAGAAGCATTTAACTCTGATAAGATATTGGGAAAATCTTTGACCAGGAAATCCACTCCTTCCA
This sequence comes from Schistocerca cancellata, assembly GCF_023864275.1. Classification (NCBI taxonomy): domain Eukaryota; kingdom Metazoa; phylum Arthropoda; class Insecta; order Orthoptera; family Acrididae; genus Schistocerca; species Schistocerca cancellata. Next base: position 522,627,085 of record NC_064630.1, on the reverse strand, counting down.
CAGAAAGACGACAGAGATAACAAATCTAATTGTAATAAGGAAATTACCAAGGCTGCGCTTACACTTTGTGATGAAATAGTCCGCAATAAGATGTAGAAAAATCTAGAAGATGGGTGTTACAAGATAACCTTGGTCCTGAAGTGACAGAATAGTAGATAATCCACGAAGTTATTGCTCATGTTGTAGACAACGACCCGACTGTGGCGGCCACGGCAGTCCGGTGAGGTTTCGGCGGCTGACAACACTTCAGTACGTTGGTGAAGAGAGGGAACTCGACTATGGGAATGACACACAAGATATAGCCATGACGTACTATTTACGAAAGATACAATAACAGATTTTCTTAAGCGATAAATACGCTATTTGTATACATTAGCATGTATGTATGTACATTTTATGTATGTATTTGTATCCACTTGTAATACATACTAACACAAGTAATAAATTTGTCTTATATGTACATATGTATTTTTATAACCTCAGTGGCCGTAAAATACGTATGCAGGTAATCAATATGTATTGTAACAATAGGCGTACTATAGTACGTAGACCACATACTCAGTATTTATACAAAACAACTTCAATTTTCTAGCCATAGAACTCTAAATTCAATTTTTAAAAAATCTACCTTTGGTACTGCTACAGTTTTGATAACTCGAAACCTCCTCGGCCCAGTAATTGTCGTATTATCGCGAGCCTATTGTTGAAGGAGAGGAAACTGTCATAGTGATAGGAGCTTGACTTCGATAGTAGGAAGAGGAAGAGAACGAAAAATGATAGGTTAATATGGGCTGGAGGAAAGGAATGAAAGAGTAAGTCGCCTGGTAGAGTTTAATTAGTTTAATCTTCGCTAACACTTGATTTAAGAATCATAAAAGAGGGATGTATATGTGGAAGAGATCTGGAGACACCGGAAGGCTTCAGACTGATTATATAATGGTAAGACAGAGATTTAGGAAGCACGTAACACTTCCAGGGGCAGATGTGGACTCTCGCTGCTATTTATTGGTTATGAACTGCAGATTAAAACCGAAGGAACTGCAAAAAGAAGGAATTTCGGGAGATGGGACCTGGATAAAGTCAAAAAACTGGAGGTTGTAGACAGTTTCAGAGGGAGCATTAGGGAACGACTGACAAGAACAGGCGACAGGAGTACAGTAGAAGAAGGAAGGGTAGCTTTGAGAGATGAAATAGTCAAGGTAGCAGAAGAACTAGTAGGTAAAAAGACAAGGACTCGTAGAAATCCTTGGATAACACAAGAGATATTGACTGTAATCGACGAACAGGAGAAAATGTAAAAATGCAACAAATAAGGTAGATCAAACGGAATACAAACGTGTAAAATAACGACATTGACAGGAAGTGCTAAACGGCCAATTAGGAATGGCTGAAGAACAAATGTAAGGATTTAGAAGCATATTTAATTAGTAGAAAGATAAATACCGTCTACAGGAATTACACCAGACCAAGTTGCCGCGTAATTAAATTGAAAGATGTAAGGGGAGATCAAAAATTTTCCGTTTGACAGCGTCGCTGCGGCGTATATGAAACGTAGCACAACTTCCATACGGTTATGTAAGCGCCGGCATGTTGCAACGGATTAGTCTGTCGTTTGTGTTTTTCCGACGTGTTTGCCATAAATGCGGAAACGTAAACTATGTCGATGTTATTACCAAATACGTCCAAATACGACCAACGTGCTCTTATTGGCTTCTTTGCTGTTGAAGGACAGATACTGCAAGGCATGCATCGGAGAATGAATGTGTATACGGCAGCACGTCTGTCGAAAAACATTCTGGAATGATGCGACAAGGGGTACTGCTGCTTCATGACAATGCACGTTCTCAAGTCGCTAATGTCATGATGCATAAGTTGCGCCATCTCAAGTAGGGGACACTGGAGCACCTACACTACAGTCCTGATCTCTCTCCATTCGATTATCACGCTTTCGATCCCTTAAAAAAGACCTTGTAGGGTCGATGTTTCTGTCGGACAAGGGTGTGCAGGAGGCCATTGCGGAGTTGCTCACGCAGCTGGACACGGTGTTTTACCAAAAGAGGGTCTTCGATCTGGTGCGTCGGTTGGGTGATTACCTCAATGTCCACGTCGATTTCGCCTGAGCGGCATACTGATTCAGGACCGTACGGCTATCGAACGGAAACTGTTTTGATCACCGCGCATATTTTGATTTTGAATCATACGACGAAAAAGGAACAAGTACCTTCGATAGTCACCGAAGTGATCGTTAGATTTAAACTATCGATATATTGCTAACACTGTTGGCTTTCTCCTATCCCTAATTTAGCCAAGACCTACTACTGTTCGTTCTTCGCCTTACTAGAGTTTAGTTTTCCTTTTGGTAATCAGTTCAGTTCTTACTTGCAGTTTAATTTAATGTAGGTGCTGCCGTTTATGATTGTTTTTGCTGTGTTCTATTCCCATAGTTTCTAATTACGGATAAGACTGTAAAAAGAAAGAAGAGAAACCTATTTTGATTCGTCCACTGGCGTTATTGTAAGTTAAAAACATGTACACACTGCTACAATATCCTAATTACTCACCTGTAGCAGTTTAATGTTAGCACTGGAATAGTTGCATGGAGACTGGTAGAACTTAGGCGTTGAAATTTTTCAGTATTTCACAAGGCAGCGAAGCGATAAGAATCATTTCAAATAACATTAAACTAAACTCAGTATATAAAAATACGCTAGGACTGCTCTGTGTCACCCAGAAGTGGTACTGATCAAAAAAAAAATCTCCCAAACGGCAATGGTTGCATTTCTTTACAAAGATTCACAAAACTCTTTCATTATTAGCCCAAATCTGGTCACCCGAACGGTACTCAATTATGAAAACTGGTTCCTATATGGAAGACGGAGAGAGCTTTGCGGAGAGCAGATGGGGCATGTGATGACACCACATTCTATAATTTGTTCTTTTCTAAAAGATTTTTTCAGAGGGCTACTTAGATTCGTTAGAACCGACTGCACCCTGCTCCCACCCTTTTCTTCCAAAATCTATTTACGCTATTCTAATGCTTCAATAACTAAAGCCATGAATTCCCTGCACACTTAATCTTAAAATGCAGGCATTCATGCACTGTCGAAAGACGAAACAGGCACAATCAAAGTAGAAACATATAATTTGTGTGATTCATTTTATTTTATTTAAAAACAATGTACAACAACCATTTTCACATTCTCCACCGACCGGGGCAGCTCTGTGCCTTGAGGTTCTCAGCTACCAATCCGTGGATTCGGGAGGGGAGGTCTTTGGAATCCATCTGCCGTGAATCATGAATATGGTTGTCTGCGATTTCCCGTTTTCAGTTTAGGCAAATGCCGGGGTTGGCCCCTTACTATAGGCCGCGGCCAATTCCTTCCGAATTCCTTTCCCTCCTAACAGATCCCAATTCCTTAAAGATGTAGACTCTCTGCTTCAACGAAAAGAGCTGCTTCGAAGGCGAGCCGAACATCTCTTCGGGTACTCCTGACACTAAAAGCCATTTTTACATTTGAAGGTGGTTAGCGATCTTCGTTTTGTACTGTGTTTATGTGATGGCTCACTTCTGGAACGGTGATACGTCATGCCTTTAAGTTTTCCTACAACAAAATGTTATATTGTGAAATGTGTTATTCCTAATAACCTTGGAACTGTGATACAACAGTATCATCTCTAACGTATTTGTAGATAACTGTCATACAGGTGACAATGTATGTTGTACATCTTAAGAAATTTATTACCATCAAAGACTACATAATCATATTATCATGGATAAATACAAACTCATTTATGAGGGCACATACATAATAAGTAGAGCTGAAATTAATGCACGAAGCAATGTTAAGATCTCCAAACTACAGTTCACAGAATCTGTGTATTCCCTTCTGTTTTACGAATAAATCGAGTTTTTGTAGTTTCAAGTCGGTTGTTCTAGATCACTTAAAAACTGAAGAGTTTTAATGAAATGAAAGATACTTTAATAAAATTTGAGACTTAATTGATGAACTTGGGATGCTTGGATGTGGTGAAGAAATTTTTCCTTGGTTACAGGTAAGTCATAAATCTAAATATACACTCCTGGAAATGGAAAAAAGAACACATTGACACCGGTGTGTCAGACCCACGATATTTGCTCCGGACACTGCGAGAGGGCTGTACAAGCAATGATCACACGCACGGCACAGCGGACACACCAGGAACCGCGGTGTTGGCCGTCGAATGGCGCTAGCTGCGCAGCACTTGTGCACCGCCGCCGTCAGTGTCAGCCAGTTTGCCGTGGCATACGGAGCTCCATCGCAGTCTTTAACACTGGTAGCATGCCGTGACAGCGTGGACGTGAACCGTATGTGCAGTTGACGGACTTTGAGCGAGGGCGTATAGTGGGCATGCGGGAGGCCGGGTGGACGTACCGCCGAATTGCTCAACACGTGGGGCGTGAGGTCTCCACAGTACATCGATGTTGTCGCCAGTGGTCGGCGGAAGGTGCACGTGCCCGTCGACCTGGGACCGAACCGCAGCGACGCACGGATGCACGCCAAGATCGTAGGATCCTACGCAGTATCGTAGGGGACCGCACCGCCACTTCCCAGCAAATTAGGGACACTGTTGCTCCCGGGGTATCGGCGAGGACCATTCGCAACCGTCTCCATGAAGCTGAGCTACGGTCCCGCACACCGTTAGGCCGTCTTCCGCTCACGCCCCAACATCGCGCAGCCCGCCTCCAGTGGTGTCGCGACAGGCGTGAATGGAGGGACGAATGGAGACGTGTCGTCTTCAGCGATGAGAGTCGCTTCTGCCTTGGTGCCAATGATGGTCGTATGCGTGTTTGGCGCCGTGCAGGTGAGCGCCACAACCAGGACTGCATACGACCGAGGCACACAGGGCCAACACCCGGCATCATGGTGTGGGGAGCGATCTCCTACACTGGCCGTACACCACTGGTGATCGTCGAGGGGACACTGAATAGTGCACGGTACATCCAAACCGTCATCGAACCCATCGTTCTACCATTCCTAGACCGGCAAGGGAACTTGCTGTTCCAACAGGACAATGCACGTCCGCATGTATCCCGTGCCACCCAACGTGCTCTAGAAGGTGTAAGTCAACTACCCTGGCCAGCAAGATCTCCGGATCTGTCCCCCATTGAGCATGTTTGGGACTGGATGAAGCGTCGTCTCACGCGGTCTGCACGTCCAGCACGAACGCTGGTCCAACTGAGGCGCCAGGTGGAAATGGCATGGCAAGCCATTCCACAGGACTACATCCAGAATCTCTACGATCGTCTCCATGGTAGAATAGCAGCCTGCATTGCTGCGAAAGGTGGATATACACTGTACTAGTGCCGACATTGTGCATGCTCTGTTGCCTGTGTCTATGTGCCTGTGGTTCTGTCAGTGTGATCATGTGATGTATCTGACCCCAGGAATGTGTCAATAAAGTTTCCCCTTCCTGGGACAATGAATTCACGGTGTTCTTATTTCAATGTCCAGGAGTGTAGGTTCGTAGGAGAAAGATAGCTATCGTCAAAACAATATGAACCCATTTAACTTTATAAGTTATTGAACCGAAATTAAGATTCCTCTGCTCTGCTATAGTGAACCATGCATTAAATGGCTGAGTTGTCTTTTGTTAGCAATGAGGCAATACGTTACATTAGAATTTTAATTCCTTTGGCAATAGAGTGAAGTTAACATATTGCCAAATAAAGGAATATTTTACCTCATTTTATCCTTATTCGTCAGAATTCCTTCTGTGACGGTATTACTTTCATAAAGTAAAGAACAGTCGCTTTCAATCAAAATCGTAATTTTATTTCCATGCATGAGGTATTTGAAGCCCTGGGCGATGATCTTCTGGTGCTTCAATAGTGTACATCAATCATTTTCTTTTCTCAGATTTAGATTAAGTCTCGTCCAGGTGAGACTACATTGATATATCAGAATGTGGCGCATTGTGAATATAAGTTTACAAAAAAAAAAAAAAAAAAAAAAAAAAAAAAAAAAAAAAAAAAAAAAAAAAAAAAAAAAAAAAAAACATTAAATCGAAAAGTAATTTACCGTTTACAATAGTGGGTACATTATTTTGACGCACAGTACGAGTAAACATGTTTATGTGCATTTATACGCCTGTCCGTATGTGCGTATACGTACATAGATATGTTTACTCATATTGTGCTTCAGAACCATGTATCCACTACTTGAAATAGTAAGTTATCTTTAGATTTGTCTTAGTTCTGTAATCTTATGTTCATAATGTGCCACTTTGTAATATACCATTGTAATCTTACCAGGACCAGAATGAACTTAAATCTGAGAAAAGAAAAAAAAATTGATGTAGACTGTTAAAGTACCTGGAAATGATCGCCCAGGACTCGAAATGCCTCGTGCATGGAAATAAAATCACCATTGTGAGAAGAAAGTTGGTCTTTATTTTACGAAAAAAATATTCAATTGCGCAACTGGGTATTTCTTACTAAATGTAATTCTTCTCTATGAGAAGTTTTTTCTGCTTAATTTTATAGACAAAATACTATTTGCATGATCATTTCTAGAAAGCAAATTCTGTAGATAATATTAATAAATTAATTAATGAGTTTCCAAAATAAATTTAAAAACATGAGCCCTTTGATGGTCCTGTTTAACTAATGCCCCCCTCCATCTTTTGACAAATCCTGGCTGCTTACTTGGTATACAGAGGTGATAGACTTGCAGACAGTTTTAAGAAAGGGAAGTGGACTTACATGAAGAGGAGATAAGAAATACGATATTGCGAGAAGAATTTGACAGAGGTCTGAAAGATCTAAGTCGAAACAAGGCCCAGAGAGTAGACGATATTTCGTCAGAACTACTGATGCCCTTGGGAGAGCCAAGATGTATGAGATAGGCGAAATACCCTCAGACTTCAAGAAGAAGGCAATAATTCCAGTTCCAAAGAATGCAGTTGCTGATATTTGTGAACATTACCGAGCTGTCAGTTCCATAAGTCATGGTTGCAAAATACTAACACGAGCCGACCTCGTGGGAGATCAGTTTGGATTCCGAAGAAACATAGAAACACGCTCGGCATTACTGATCCTGCGACCAGAGAGGTTAAGGAAAGGCAAATTTAAGTTAATAGGATTTGTAGGCTTACAGAAAACTTTTGACAACATTTTCTCGAATACTCTTTGAAATTCTGATAATAGCAGGGGTAAAATACGGGGAGCGAAAGGCTATTTACAAATTGCACATAAACCTGACGGCAGAAGTAAGAGTCGACGGGCATGCAAAGGGAAGCAGTGGTAGAGAAGTGAATGAGACAGAGTTGTAGCCTATCCCCAATGTTGTTCAGTCTGTACAAGGAAAAAGGAGTAATGGATACTAAAGAAACATGTGGAGTATTAATTAAGGTTCAGTGAAAAGAAATAGAAACTTTGAGGTTTGCCAGTGACATTGTAATTCTGATAGAGACAGCAAAAGATTCGGAAGAACAGTTGAACGGATCGTACATTGTCTAGAAAGGAGGATATTAAATGAACATCGCCTTGCGGGATTAGCCGGGCGGTCTTGGGTGTTGCAGTCAAGGACTGTGTGGCTGGTCCTCCCTCGGGCATGGGTGTGTGTGTTTGTCCTTAGGGTAATTTAGGTTAAGTAGTGTGTAAGCTTAGGGACTGATGACCTTAGCAGTTAAGTCCCATAAGATTTCACACACAACTGAACAAAGATGAACATCAACAAAAGCAAAACAAGAATATGTGATGTAGTCGAACTGAATCAGGTGATGCTGAGGGAGTTAGATTAGGTAGAAGTTGAGTTTTGCATCTAGGCAGTAATATAACTCATGATGGCTGAAGTAGAGAGGATGGCTCTGAGCATTATGGGACTTAACGCCTGAGGTCATCAGTCGCCTAGAACTTAGAACTACTTAAACCTAACTAACCTAAGGACAACACACAGATCCATGCCCGTAGCGGTCGCGCGGTTCCAGACTGAAGCGCGTAGAACCGCTAGGCCATATCGGCCGGCTGAAGTAGAGAGGATATAAAATGGTATTGGCAACAAAACAGTGTATGAAGAAGAGAAATTTCTTAACATCGAATACAGATTTAAGAGTTAGGATGTCTTTCCAGTATGTATTTGTCTGGAGTGTAGCCATCTATGCCGGCCGTTGTGGCCGAGTCGTTCTAGGCGCTTCAGGCCGGAGCCACGCTGCTGCTACGGTCGCAGGTTCGAATCCTGCCTCGGGCATGGATGTGTGTGATAGGATGGTTAGGTTTAAGTAGTTCTAAGTCTAGGTGACTGATGACTTCAGATGTTAAGTCCCATAGTGCTTGGAGCCATTTGATTTTGTAGCCATCTATGGAAGAAATGTGATGCCACAGAAGAATGTTGAAGATTAGATGGGTGAATCACGTAACTAATGAGGTACTGAATAGAATTTGGGAGACAAGAAATTTGTTGTACAAATTGACCTAAAGAAGGTATCGGTTCATAGGAGACATTCTGAGACGTTAAGGGATCACCGACTTACTATTGGAGGGAAGTATGGGGAGAGAGGGGGGGTTAAAATGGTCAGATTCGGAAGAATATGTAAGCTGAAATAGTTATTCGCGGACGAAGAGGCTCGCACAGGATAGAGCAACATGGAGATCTACATCAAATCAGTCATTGAACTGAGGACCACAACAACAAAATTTGCATGAGAGGGAGAGGAAGCTTCAAATCCTTCAAAATTTAAAAATTTTTTCGAAGTGTTAGCTATATTTTATTGGAATTACGTGAAGTGGACGATACTCAATATATTGAGAAAGTACATTTTAAATGGAAGAATCTTAATATTATGTGATTTTGATCAGTTAATTTGGAAACCCCAAACTATGATGAGTAACGAAACGATAATCAGTTAATTGTAAACCTGCGAATAGGAGCTCAAAGGCGTAGGAGATAAACGTTTTTGTCAGTTAGACATTTCCTAAAATTCAATTGAGACACGGTAACAATCACGCCAAATAAAAAACTGTGGAATACAAAAAAAAGTTTTCTGAAATACAAAATTCATAAATGGAAGTAGCGTTGACTCTTTCACATAATTTACATTAGTTTCAGTGTCATAGCAACTGGTTACATGAGAAGGACACAAAGCCTTGCACGGTTCTTTCAGTCCTCTTGACGCAGGTTATATCGCAGGTAGCATAACATTGACCGAAGGTACCTGGTACAGAACACTACGTCATATTCTTGTCTGAACGGCTCCGTATACATCAAAGTAAATCCGGTGGCCTTCATACGTGTCGCGCATAATAGTTGCCCTTGTGTTAAGGTTGCGTTTTCGTCCCTGCAACAGTTAATGTGAGTAGAGATCTTCAGTATATTTACTGAATGCTTACTGTGTGAATTTGTCAGAAAACATTACAGATGTACATTCGATGGAAGTAGTATGGAATTTCGAAAATATGTGAATGTCGTTATGTGTACTGGACAATTATGGGGCTAGAGGGAAGACACAGTCACTACTAGCTAGGATGACATCCACAGCATCATTCCGTGGCTGGTGAGAAGGCTCCAGAATGGAGGAAACATTAAAAGCAATAGGAGAAATGTCCTATAATCCAGCGCTGGTCCTTTTTTGTTTTTCTTTTTAAGTGGCCAAAGACATGCGGCTAATGTAGTGCCCTTGTGACATTCTTAATCACACATTTTCCTTATGATTGTGTATTATTAGATTTTAATGGTCACACGTTAGGCGACCCGTAATACGCATTCCCATCAAACAAACGTGACTCGTGGCTGGTCGAACGTGGCGTCCTTAGCACCATCTCTACGTTTACATGCAACACAATTTGCGGAAGACGAAGATCTAACTTCGGAAAATACGAATGGCGTTTGTAAATCAGCACAACAGAATAACGTTATCACTTCCTTTGTAATATTTTTAATACAGTGAGGCCACGATTTCCTAATAGGTGTCAATGAACTTCTAAGGAAGAAGAAGAGGGGACTGTTCACGAAAATATATTTTCAAAATTGTCCATGCCATTTAATACATGCTGCACTATTTAATTACCCACTGAAATCATGCATCTTCTGGAAAATATATGGAAAGGTAATTGGTGAACATTATAACACTCAAAAAATTTAAAGATACCTCAGCGCTAACCACAATTCCAGAATGGGTATAGGAATGTTAACAGGTCCAATCAAAAGTGGAACTAGGAAACTGGTTTACGGAAACCAAGTTCGGAGCCCCATGTAAGCATAGTTCATGATTAAATTCACTAACGTAAGCTAATGTTCCGTTGATTAATGGTTCGTGATTTAGCTTAGAAGGAGCATCTCGCCGTTTTTTCTGCTGGGCCATGTTACAAGACTCTCAGTATTGATGTAGAACAGTGTTCTCTTATGTCGCAGACTACCTTTAGTAGGATGCCCATCACTGCTTACAGTTGATCACTGATGTCTTGCGGCCAGTGTGGCCGAACGGTTCTAGGCGCTTCAGTATGTAACCGTGCGACCGGTACGGTCGCAGGTTGGAATCCTGCCTCGGGCATGGATGTGTGTGATGTCGTTAGGTTAGTTAGGTCTAAGTAGTTCTACGTTCTAGGGGACTGATGACCTCAGATGTTAAGTCCCATAGTGCTCAGAGCCATCTGAACCATTTCAACTGATGTCTTACAAGGCATTTAGCACCTGCAAACTGGTACATTTGAAAGGGATTTTGATTCTGATGGTTAATAGTGGACGCCATGCAGGTCTGCCTCGTTACACAGGTGTCTGTAACATGAAGATTCAAGTGTTTACAGTCGCCAGCTCACCCACTACAGAAATGCTATCGAGCTTGAATGGAGCTTTTTGGATCGAAGTATGGTCCAAAGGATTGCAGCCCAAGCATCAGCACACTGGACTATTGATGATCTGCTGAAACAGCTGGCCATGTTGCAAAGACTGATACTCCACACGAATAACCACTGTCCACCCTTTGTTACCAACAGTGCGTACATTACGTTTTTATGTTTTCCATCCTTCTGACAGACATATTAAATGCCATTAACAGTTAGTGGCCATTCTTTTTCAGCCTAGCTTGTGTTGGGGAATAACAAAGAGCGTGTGTGCAGGCTCTAACAATATACCGTCTATTGGCGTATTATAGTGAACTGTAGACGGTGATGCCCAGTAAAGCATATACGTGTTTGTGTGTGTGTGTTTGTGTGTGTGTGTGTGTGTGTGTGTGTGTGTGTGATGTAACTGTAACTGTAATGGGTGCTGTGAATATGGTGAATATGGTGTATGTGCTAAAGTAACTGTATTGAATTCCTTCAAACAAAAGTGAGATGCAACATTTCGGTGCCGAAACTTGGGATGATATGAAGAGATTAATTACTACAACACATTCAAGAGGATAAGACATCGAGCAAGAATTTTTTTTCTCTTTATTGAGTTTCGACTCGCCCCGAAGGAGGCGGGCTGGCACCAGCTTAGTACGCCGCTCTTCAGCCTACGGAATTGTAAAAACAGAAGAAGATAATAAACAATAAAAACAGGCGATAAAAACTGAGACCTAAATTGTAAAATGGCGGAAAATTGTGGAATAAAAACATAAAACAATGGGTTGGCGATGCTAATCAAATACACAGAAAGAAGACAGGTAAAATAGTAGACAGACAATTAAAAAACACGGCGACAGTCTGGTTTCTGTTCGCAAGAGATATAAAAAATCACTTCCAGCGACAGTATGATTTCTGTTCACAACACTTCGGAAAAGACGCACAACACTTAACACTCACTTAAAACACTGCACTAAAATGCTGGCACGAAGATGACACACCACAGCCAAGGACAGATGGGGGGACCTGGACAGATGAGGGGGAAAAAAGGGGGAAGGAGAGGAGCCAACGGAGGAGAGGACTCATAAGGGGGCGCAGGGCAGACGCGAGAGGGAATGGGGAAAGGCAGAGGAGGGAGATGCAAAAGGACTCAGGGGAGAGAAGGGAGGCAGAGAGAGGGTAGCTGGGGAAAAAGCAGGATGGAAGGTGAGTGAGAGGGAGCCCACGTTAAGGACAGAGGAGGGGGGGAGGTAAGGATCAGAGTTGATAGGAGGAATAAATCCGGAAGGGGGAGATGATGAAAGCCACCTTGCGAAAGGAGATGAAGGGGGTAGATGTGGAGGGTAGGGGGGGACACAATGGTGAAGGCGCAGCAGAGGGCAGGGGTCCGAGAGGAGAGGAGCAACCAGGTGATGATGGGGATCAAGTTGGTGGGAGGTGTAGAGGATGCGGATACCTTTGAGGAAAGGAGCAGATGGTGGAAAAGAATAAGGTCATAGGGAATCCGCGTGGGGCACGGGAGGCGTATACGGAAGGCGAGGTGGAGTGCACGGCACTCGAGGAGTGACTTATCGAATTTCGGGTGGGGCAGATATCTAGGTGGGACTTGCATAACAGAAGATGGGATGGATTAAGGATTTGTAGGTGTGGAGGATAGTAGAGGAGTTCAACCCCCATGTCCAGCTAGAGAGGAGTATGAGGAGTTGGAGGTGGTTGTGGGCTTTGGATTGGATAGAGTGGAGATGAGGGATCCAGGTGAGGTGACAGTCAATGGTGAGGCCAAGGAAGGTGAGGGTGGGGGAGAAGCAGACATGATAGGCGCAGATGGTAAGGGAGAAATCAAGGAGCTGGAAGGAGCGAGTGGTACGACCTACGATGATTGCCTGGGTCTTGGAAGGATTGATTTTCAGAAGCCACTGGCTACACCATGCGGCAAAAAGGTTAAGGTGATTCTGGAGAAGGTGTTGGGACCGCTGAAGGATAGGAGCAAGAGCAATATCATTGGCATACTGCAGGAGGTGTACTGAAGGGGCGGGGGGGGGGGGGGGTTGGGGCATATCTGTCGTGTACAGGTAGAGGAGAGAGGAGAGGACAGAGCCCTTGGGCACACATGCAGAGGGGTAGAAGGTGTGGGAATCGGCGTTATGGATGGTAACATAGGAGGGGTGACAGGAGAAGAAGGAGGCAGACAGGAGATCGGGATGCTGAACATGGTCATAGGTTTTTCCGAGGTCGAGGGAGACCAAAATGGTGGAGCGATGGTAGTTAAGCTGGAGGGAGAGGAGATGAGTGACGCATAGGATTTGGTCATCGGTAGAGAAGGAAAGTCGAAAGACACATTGGGTGTTGGGGTGGAGGTGGTGTCAGTGGAGGTGGTGATGATTGTGCTGGGTAAGGATTGAGTCCAAGAGCTTGCTGAACACCTAGGTGAGACATATAGGGCGATATGAAGAGGCATCAGATGGAGGCTTGTTGGATTTGGAGAACATCAGGATACAGGAGCTTTTCCACAGGTCGGGGCAGAAGCCGGTGGCAAGGATTACATTATAGAAAGTGGCAAGGACTGCAGGGAAGAAGGGAGGGCAGTGTTTGAGGTGGAAGTAGGAAACGCGGTCGTGGTTGGGAGCAGTTTTGCGCTTAGTGCGGAGTATGAGTCTGATGTCCTGTGAAGTGATGGGAGTGTTAAGATGGTGCTGTGTGGCCCAAGTACTGGAAGCTAGCAGCATGGGGAGGAACATTGGTATCCATCCAGTCGATGACGTCAGGTAAGGGGGAATCAAGTTGAGGATCATCTGGGATGGAAAAAATATCGGATAGGTGGGAGGCAAAGTGGTTGGCCTTATTGAGGTTGTCAGGAAAGAGACAGTCATCAAGGAGGAGAGGGTACTGGGAGGTAACGTGGTTCCCAGTAAGGCGGTGGAAAGCAGATCCCAATACTGGGAAAAGTTTATTGGGAGCGTGGTGTTGAGTTGCGTACATGTCTGTCGCCAAGCACGGCGTTTCTTCGCAGTAAGCATGTTGCGGATGAGTCGTTGTAATTGCCGGTGGCGGGTGAGTGCGTCCCCGTCACGAGTGCGGAGAAAAACGCAGTAGAGACGGCGGGCTTCACGAAGGAGAAGGACGGCCTGTGGGGGCGACGAAGAAGATTTCGAGCGACTTAAATCTCGAATTTAGAACAGGTCATACCACGTCCAGCTCATTCAAATTAGTCGCAGCATTGCTGTACTGCGTTCGTACTGATATTACTGATAGACTCTTTTTGTTTATGATGTAATTTGACGCAGGCATTTTAGTGACAGAGCAATATTGTAAAGTTGGCATATTATCGCATAGTAGAAAGAGACGACAACGAACAAATCTTCACTCGAATACTACGCATTTCCTGAGCCAGATAAACACGTTTGACCTTTTCATACCGGCAGGGGAAATTGGATACTGACAGCTTTGCCTGCAGAGACCCCTCGAAGAGCTGATCACACTCAGTGACTAAGCACAAGATTTGTTGGATGACACTGAATACGAGGCCGACGCAGAAAGTTCTGAAACTGTACCAACAAATGCAAACGCGCTATCCGAAGGCGAAAGTGGTTCTAGGAGGAGCACGTTTAGATGGTAGAAATACAAGTGATACTCATTTTCCAACCTCAAAAGCTCACTATGACGCCTCCACAGATGTGAAGTTACCTAACAGCAAACAGCATTCTAATTTATATGTCTCCATTCTGAGAGCAGTTCATACCTTCCAAGGATGAAAATCCGACATTGTTTATTATTAATTAGCATATATTCCTCTGTGGATATCTAGATGTGTAACATAAGGACTTGGCCGATGGGACTTCTTTCACAACTGACTCATATTAGAAGACGATTCATGATTTCAAATCCAAATAAAGCGATGAGAACAGAATTATCCAAAGGTACCTAGACCGCTAGGAGAACCTTAAAGCTTCTACTGCATGCAGTGCAGAAGCTCTCAATGCCGCGTACAATGACTGCCATAAGCATATTCAAGCACTATGAGCACTGGGAGAGGACGTGGATTCTTTGAGATTGCTCACTGCCAAACATCTACGTGCATTCTCACAGGGTATTTCCAGACACTGGCTTTTCCATGCATGAAGGTGAAAGATCCAAGAAGGAAATCTCACACACCTCGTGGAGCGTCTAAAGAAAGAGGTGGATGGAACACACAACATACGTGAGGATACTGTTCCACCAGGGAATTGTGTAGACTACACGTGACATTCGCGTTTCACGTGAAGGTTAAAACGACGGATGACAAGAAGAAAAACAATAAAATTCAGGAGCCTTCTGTGTGTAATGCAGTGAATGGAAACACTGGGCCAAGACTGACTAAAGGGTGCAAGCTTACAGGCTAGAACAGGGTCGCGAAGAAAACGAACTGCTGCGCCTTATGCCCTAGACGTGGCCACTACTAAGATCAGTGCTTCAAACGGAAAAAGGCATCCTGTATGAAATGTAAGGGCGTGGACCACATTTCCATCCACAACAGCCACATCACGGCAGGGAGCAAGGTTGAAACGACTTCCTCTTTTACATATCTGCAAACTGCTCATGTGAATATCAGAGAAATAACCGGTAAGACCGGTATCGACCGTTCACTGACTGAATAACACAACTTAATTACACTGGAGCCGTAAGTCTGGAGGTAACCACATGTGAGTGAGCCTACAATTCAACCCTCTCAAGGAGGAAGGCTGATTTTGGTATCATGGGACACCACAAACTCCCATATACACGGTCAAGTCACATTGATGTGACTATCTACCAAAAGCCTGAATGACCATCTCTTGCAGTGTGGACGTGCGGGAAGGCAGTGAGGTTTTGGAATTTGCCGACAGGAACGTAGAGCCATTTCGGTGGCCAGCTGCGCTAGGTTTCTCGGTTGGGGTCCATAGCGCGAACAGCCCGATCGAAGCGGCCTTACAGATTCTCGATTGGGTTTTAGTCTGGTAGTTTGGTGGCCAGGGGAGAACGGTCAGCTCGTCCTGGTGCTCCTCACACCGTGAACACACACTGCGAGTTGCGTGACACGTTGCACTGTCCTCCTGGTGGATACAATCGTGCCGACGAAAGACGAACTGCATGTAGGGGTAGACATGGTACCCAACGATAGATGCGTACTTATGTTGATCCATTCTGCCTTGCAGAATGACGAGATCACGCAGGGAATTCCCCAGACCATAACCCTCCCTCCTCCGACCTGGACTTTTCCGACAGTTGTTCCAGGGTGTTTTCTTTCACACGTTTCACGACGCTGGAACATAAAACGTGATTCATCTGCAAAGGCAGCCTGTCGCCACTCAGTGGACGTCCTGTCGCGGTTTTTGCGTGCGAATTCCAGCCTTCGTCGCCGATGAACAGCAGTTAACATTGGTGCATGAACCAGGCACCTGCTTTGGGGGCCAATACGCAGCTACGTTCACTGAAGGCTCGTTGAGGAGACATTGCTTGTAGTCCTTTTAATTAATTTCCTTAATGCGTAATGAAACAATCACAGAACGTGAACGAGTTGGGTCAGGGGTTGGAAGAATTATACCAAAAACTCCGTAATCCCTCATAAAGTCGTTATCAGCGCAGTAACTAATAGTCCGTTTGCCATGCCGTAGTCTAATCCAGTAGAGAGCTACTAGGTAGCAGTAGCAGATTACGAGGACGGTTTCAACAGCCTCCACTTGGTGAACAACCTATAGGAGCTGTCGGCCGCTGCATAAAAAGGCCTTCTGGTCTCTCGGTGCCAGCACCGGCTGACTGCTGGGAGCGCACACAGCCTCTACTGAGTTGCCGGAATCCGTCCTTGATAACATCTGTATCTTCTAAGGCGGGATCAACTTCGTCATCTGGTAAAGATACAGGCAGGTCTACTTCAAACTCTTTCTTAAGTGTGCAGCAACGTATACTTTCAGAATCTACACATTTCCATTGATAATTCACTTTAGTAGCTACTGTACAAATCTTTTCGCCACTATACCACATTTGGATCCTTACACAATGGGCACCTGTTCGGACTGTAATTTGGCATACTACTTCCTGGGCAGTGTTTTCATTACGTGTACATCATGTAAATTGCTAAAGACGACTAAATTAAAACTAGGGGTAGAGCTAATAACTAGGGATAGAGCTAGAAACATCCCCCAGGCTGTGGCTAAGCCATGTCTCCGCAATATCCTTTCTTCCAGGAGTGCTAGTTCTGCAGGTTCGCAGGAGAACTTCTGTGAAGTTTGGCAGTTAGGAGACGAGGTACTGGCGGAATTAAAGCTGTGGGGACAGGGTGTGAGTCGTGCTTGGGTAGCTCAGTCGGTAGAGCTCTTGCCCGCGAAAGGCAAAGGTCCCGAGTTCGAGTCTCGGTCCGGCACACAGTTTTAATCTGCCAGAAAGTTTCAGAGCTAATAATTATATCTTACATAGGATTAGGTGATTAGCCTTTATACAAGGGCAATTCGGAAAGGAAGATAGGTCGCGAAATGGAAACCACAGTGAAACACAGAGATGTGTTCCCCAGAATCTGTAGTATGTCCTTAGGTAGCGTCACGTCGTTCTTCTCTGCCGTGAGCACAGTGAATGCATAAAGATGCCTAGAAAGTAGTGTCTCCTGCGCAGTATGGGTGCCCATCAGGAGCTTTCCCCTGATTTTACGCAACCCCACATAACGTCACTGTTATGCATGTATGCATGTCCTTCTTTAACACAGTTCTGGGCCGCACACTGCAGGGGCAATGAGGACACTCCTGCAGCGGTTTCAGTGGGAAATATTCGATCACGAACTGTACAACCTGGACTTGGTTCCCTCCAATTTTCATTTCTGCTCACATGAACGGCCTTGCCGCAGTGGATACACCGGTTCCCGCGAGATCACCGAAGTTTAGCGCTGTTGGGCGTGGCCAGCACTTGGATGGGTGACCATCCAGCCCCCATGCACTGTTGCCATTTTTCGGGATGCAATCAGCCTCGTGATGGCAATTGAGGAGCTACTCGATCGAATAATAGCGGCTTCGGTCAAGAATACCATCATAACGACTGGGAGAGCGGTGTGCTGACCATGCCCCTCATATCCGCATCCTCCTCGGAGGATGACACGGCGGTCGGATGGTCCCGGTAGGCCACTCGTGGCCTGAAGACGGAGTGCTCACGTGAACAGCTGGCTATAAAGACGATATTTTGGCACAGACAACGAGTTGCAGTCCAGCATAACAAATTGTCGGAAAGTACAGGAGGCTGCCATCGATAAATAGGGTATTGGAAAGTTAGTATAACGCTACGACAAATGTATAAGTCGGAACGGCGACTGTGCAGAGGAGCACCTGGAAGATGTAGTTAACTGTCGGAAATGAAACAGTTTTGATTTTCACTGGGGTTTCTATTTTGCGACAGATCTTTCCTTACTTTCCAAATTGCCCTCAGAAATCCCAATGTCCAATCTAGAAGTTCGAACCTTGCAGCTCTTGGCACCTACAGGCACCATTTTGATGATAATTTCGTGAAAATCAAATATCAATGTTGCTCAGAAACGCTCACATCAGACAGTCTGGTGGGTAAAAGATGGCAACCACTTAGCTAAATGTGTTACAGATGACACAGACACTGAGTGTAAATGACAGTGTTGATTGTAGAGATTGGTGTCACTTGATCGCTCTAGCTGGTCGTGCTTATCACAGACTCTGAGATTCTGAAGCACACGGATCTGGACTGATTCGGTAAAGCCCAGATGAAAATAACTTTCTTTGTAAGTTCACACCTAAATTTGTTATTCCATGTTAAACAACATACCGTGTGTGTAAAGTATCAACAAGGACTGAAATTTCTAAATTTTCTGTGGATGAAGTGATTATTTCTGCTTAAAAGAAGGAGGAATCTATGATGGACTTAATTTGTGTTTTACACCGGATTCTCAACTGACAGTTCCTCGTCAGAAGCAAGCGTTTTTTAAATTTCCTTATCGCCATCATTTTCTAACATGTACACAAACAAAGACTAATGATTCGAATACAAAAGTACGTAGATAATAAATAACACAAACACCATATGCCTATACATGGGTCTCGGACCTGGATGATGCTTTGTCAATCTGACAATATTTCTTTGAGGCCACTGCTCAATACCGTCAAGCGGTGTCTGCCGGTTACTGATGGTATTTACCAACTGCTGTCGCCCTCATGGTGACGGTCTTGTTATGGAGGCCTCATATGAAAGTTGGGCATGTGCAGTCGGATGACAATGTGGATCAGTTGCCTCCAGGAAATATTGTGGAATTTATAAAACGTGATCCGCCGGCAAAACCGGTAGTGTTATATTTAACATATCCACAGGGAAAGCCTGAAGAGTCACAGAATAAACCCTCCGTTTAAGCGCGCCGTTTATTCAGTCTGGAAATATTGGTATGTCAAAGATACAGGAAGTACAGAACACTGTGATATGGTGGTTGGGAAGTGCTGCCATTTTGGGATGCGAACTGATCAGTCTTAGTCCGAAATATACTATTCTTGTGGTGTGACTATGCCTGTCACGGTTGGCTGCACATTTTTTTTTTCTATATCTCAGTCAAAAAGACGATTTACCATGAACTGTGACGGTCCTATTACAGCTCAAGATACACTTGATGTTACTTCCACTTCTCTCAGTGCGTGGCCATTGATAAAGACGTACTGCGCTCCATTTACTAGCAAGGATTCAGTCCTGTTACATGCCTACACATCTGATTCACAACAACGTATTTTGTTTATCTGACAGTATTAAATAACTTTATCAAAGATTTTGTGATTCTAGTGCACGAAGTATCAGTGTCTGAAGAATCGAATAGGTTTTACATGTACCATAATGTGTTGTCTTTTTAAAACCCATTTTTTACTCTGAATTTACTGTTGCTGTATGCAGGTTGAACTGCAGTGTACCTAACGCTCTGACATCTGTCGTGATAATTTTATTGCCTGCCTTCATATCCGTAATAAACAATTTTTCTTTTTCAGGGAGATTCAGGAGGTCCCCTCATAGCAAATGGCCAGCAGATCGGAATAGTCTCATGGTCTGAGAAACCCTGCGCCTCCGAAGGTTTGCCTGGAGTCTTCACAGAAGTTTCGTACTTCATCGATTGGATCAGCGAGCATATATCCACCAAGTAACAGTCATAGTCGATAAACATATCGAAGTTTATGTTCGATACCCGCTGATTTAATGGCCGCACGACTCCAATAACGCCAGAGAGAAACACGGTGTTACAGATAGTACAACATGGTGGAAGACATTATCCAAGTGTGCATCACTGCACAACCCTCTCAGTCCAGAAAATTTCGAGACGGGATTAATAATAATAATAATAATAATAATAATAATAATAATAAAAGAGAGAAAAATTTTAAGATGGTGGTTTTAATTTCAGCTGTGCTACGTAGTTCCTCCTCACTTGAGTCCGACACATACAACGTTTGTACAACTGTGTAAAGTAGTTAGAAAAGTCTTTCTTTGGAATGTCGTACAACTCGCGCGTCGCACTGGCTTGAAAGCCGGTTATGTAGTCAAAGCGTTGACCCTTAGTGTGAATTTCTGCACTTTGTCATACTGCAGTAGCTTCGCATTGATAACACCAAATCTCGTCACAGACCATGATTTTTTCTATAAAAGAACTGGCTGAGTTTTGCATTTCAATCAGTTCGCAGCCTTTGTCTTTGTTCGGGTATCAAGGTGTGTCGCATAATTCTTCCTAACATTTTTCTCTTCCTCCAAACATCCTGAAGAAATTCTTGACGACTTGATTTAGAGCTCTTGTTGCACTGTGATTTGTGACACAATAACGTTGACACACTACGGTCACACGTCCACCACCTAACACTACCTGCACACAGCTAACCCGCATAATCCTAATTTCCGTCTGTTTACAGTTGGCAGTTCATACTTATACGACGGGAATAAATCCGTATCGAAACTTTTAGGATGGACGGTGTAGGTGACACATGAGAACTATTTATACTGTGATATTCAATTTTCCAAACGTTCAAACAATATTCAGAGGTTAATACATGCCTACTTCTTTCAGTTTTATGTAATTCGCTACGCTCCGCATCCACATTTATGCGATTTAGAAAAGTACGTCGGGTGTAACCATGGTATTTGCTAATAATAGGCTACGCTTCCTAAGTTCTCCTTTTATTGTGTCGACAACACAACAAGTGTTTTCTTTATATTGTGCAGTTTACCGTACAATACCTGATATGGATTGCAGACACTTGAGAATGGCTACACAGCTCAAACAACGTAGTTGTGAACATTATGATTTAAAGAATGATAATAGCCTTACGAGTAACTGATATAAGTTAAGTAATTTATCATGGTTGTGAACACCATTGCAACTAAAATACTATAAGTATGGTACCTAGCGATCGCGTTGGAGATAGAAAAAATATTCTCTTCCCATCGTAAGACGATCGTCTTAGTTGTTCAGATGGTCAGCAAAACTACTATCGATATGGGGTGGAGCACAGATGTGAAATCACCAAAAACAAGACGTGCTGTCTCCAGCACACCTCGAACAGACATCAAGTAACGTACCCAGTCAGTCCCTCTGATCAGACATGATGCTTTTAATAAATCTTGTACTATTTCGGCCTACAAGCTAGACAGAGAATCATTGCTGGTGAACTTATACGATTGCCGTGTATGATTAGATGACAACTTCCTCCTGTTCAAAACTTCGCCGCGGCTGAAATAGGCGGCATCACTATATAACACAAACTACAGAAAGTTGTGCACTGCAGCAGTGTGATACGCAACACTGACAGAAATGCACTCCGGGTTTCAAAGTATTTGGCACGACAGATTGTTCACATTGTTTATGATAGGAGTGGAAGTGATGGTCCCCTAGTACTGTCAGCGCTGTATTCGTAGCAGCGTAAATTTCACCGGTAATGAGTTGGTCTCTTTGTGATGAATCTGGTGCCAGACGATCCGGTGAAGTACACTAAGTTAAGGAATTTCGCTACCTTGGAAGCAAAATCATCCTTGACAGTTGAAACAAAGACATAAACAGCAGACCAGCACAGGGACAGAGTGTATTCCTGGCCAAGAGAAGTCTACTGATATCAAACATAGGCCTTAATTTGGGAAAGAAATTTGTGAGAATGCACGTTTGCAGCCCAGCATTGTGTGGTAGTAAGTCATGGACAGTGGGAAAACCGGAACAAAAGTGAAGCGCCTGAGAAGTGGTGGTACAGAAGAATGTTCAGAATTAGTTATTAGATAAAGAATGATAGAGCTCTCCTCAGAATCGGTGAAGAAAGGAATATATTGAAAACTCTGACAAGAACAAGGGACACGACGATAGTCACGCGTTGCACCTCAATTTTTATCTTAGTTTAAGATTTTTGTTCGTATCTTTTAACCTTCATAGGGCTCAAGGCAAGGAGAGTAATCGCTAATTACTGAACACGTGGTCGATGTCTGACAAAAACTGACAGTATCACTGATCGGAAAACAGTGACCGAATCATTTATAACGTCTCTTTCATGGAATAGCAGCAAGACACATTAAAGCGATCGGCTATTGATCTCAGGGACACTGATTGCTCATGAGCAAGTATAAATTATCGACTGAACGCAATACGTGTCTGGTCACTGCGCTGCTTCACAATGATCTGACGACTCCGCAGTATCCTATGGTAAAAAACATGTAAATTATCCAAAATAAAATCAAAATAAATTTTAAATAATTACAGAAGTCCTTAACAGATACAACATTTCGTTACTCTAAAAGTTTAACAAAGAAGGTCTGCATGCTAAGACAGACTACAAGAGAAGGTAAAGTAAAAGAGAGAGAGAGGAGCTCGCCTTCATAAAAAGGGGTAGAGACAGAGAAGAGAGAGAGAGAGGGAACACATTCCCCTACTCTGTTCTGCTTCAGCAATAAGCCATTTCAATAACGCTGATCGTCGGTAAGTCTCAATTACAGCGTCGCAGAATACAGATATTATAAAAAGCAGACCAGCACAGGGACAGAGTGTATTCCTGGCTAAGAGAAGTCTACTGATATCAAACATAGGCCTCAATCTGAGGAACAAATTTCAGAGAATGTACGGTTGGAGCACATCACTTTATGGTAGTGAATCACGGATGGAGGGAAAACCGGAATACAAGACAACTGAAGTGTCTGAGAGATCCTGCTGCAGAAGTACTCAGAACACTATGTGGACGGATATGATAAAGAATGAGGGGGTTCTCAACGGAATGGGCAAACGTTGGGGCCGAGCGGTTCTAGGTGCTTCAGTCTGGAACCGCGCAACTGCTACGGTCGCAGGTTCGAATCCTGCCGTGGGCATGGATGTGTGTGACTTCCTTAGGTTAGTTAGGTTTAAGTAGTTCTAAGGAACTGATGACCTCAGATGTCAAGTCCCAGAGTGCTCTGAGCCATTTGAACCATTTGAAAACACTGGCAAGAAGAAGGGACAGGATAGTAAAGCATGTGTTACACAATATCTGGGAATAGCCTATAGTGTACTAGAGGCAGCTGTGAAGGGTAAAAACTGTAGAGGAAGACGGAGAGGATATAAGTATTACTTTGCGATGAAGAGGCCAGCACAGAAGAGGAATTCGTGGTGAGCCACATCAAACCAACCAGAAAACTGATGACTAACAAAAAAAACAACAACAACAACATTAGTTCTGTAGTACTGAGGTCTGGGCTGGAAGACATGTACTTGCGCCACAGGAGTGAACCAATAGTCGCTCAACCAACAGCTAACGTCTGTCCAGCTGGCTGCAACACTTGCTGGCAGTCTACTTTGCTGGCGTCTGCACTCAGCGCCAGGCCCTGTGGCTGTGTTGTGTGAGCCACAGCGCAGATTTCAGCAGCATCTACAGGAATCTTGCAGACGCAACCCCTCTTCGACGAATGATGATTTCAGTATCGCTGATCGTCAATAAATCTCTACTACGATGCCACAGAATATTACTATTATGTATAGTGTCGTTGCTTCGGACTAGACACGACGCATTCATACTGATTCGCCTCGATGGGTAATGAATCCACCACATTCCGGGCGGATGCACAACTACGTTCGACCTCCTGTGGCAATCTCAAAGTAGCGAGCATGGAGGACAAGGACTGGGACAGCAAATAGGTGGCGCTAGGTGGGACTGTTGTTCGGCAGGTAGGCGTGCCGAGATGTTGTTGTTGTGGTCTTCAGTCCTGAGACTGGTTTGATGCAGCTCTCCATGCTACTCTATCCTGTGCAAGCTTCTTCATCTCCCAGTACCTGCTGCAGCCTACATTCTTCTGAATCTGCTTAGTGTATTCACCTCTTGGTCTCCCTCTACGATTTTTACCCTCCACGCTGTCCTCCAGTACCAAATTGGTGATCCCTTGATACCTCAGAGCATGTCCTACCAACCGATCCCTTCTTCTAGTCAAGTTGTGCCACAAATTCCTCTTCTCCCCAATTCTGTTCAATACCTCCTCATTAGTTATGTTAGACCGCGCTATTGTTGTAGACACTGTGCTCAGCTGGCGCAGTGACTAATGCAACTGCATAGTAACCAGGAGATCCGGCGGTCCAATTCCAGTCCGGTACGCGTTTTCTCTCGTCGCCGCTGATTCCTCAGAAATTCCCGATGTGGCATAAATCAGTAGTTCCTCTCCTTTCCTTTCTCGACCCTCCATTTCCAATTTACTTAACCAATATTATCATACACAAAGTCTGTTACAGAAAAATGACATATGTAACTAGACTGGTTCTTTTCAAATATTAACAAAAATATACAGGTCCTCGAATAAGTAAAACTTCATCGTCCCCTCGAAGGTTTGAAGCTATTCTACTACACGAATAGACTTCAGGGCTTCGGCAAAATAACGCCATCTGTGAGACTACCTTGTCAACATAAACTTGCTGGCATAAATGAAACTAACTGAGGGTGAACTTATATTTTGGCTAACAGGTGGCGTTACTTCCGTACTTGAGCCAAGCTCATAACAGTGTTTTGCCAAATCTGGGCAAAATTGGGTCTTGTCGGGGTGTCGGGACAAGAGGATCCATAACGGTGACGGTCCCATTATATCCTGACGGATGGCAACCCTATGCAAGCGACGTGATTTTGACAGTTGTTGTTTGTCGCCGTGCCAGCGTGGCCGTTAACATGCTTGGTGTCCTTCTGAATAATATCGAGCGAATTTACTACAGTCAAAAAGTATTCCACGGTGTCTTCCGGTGCATGAAACAATTTTTTCACGAATTCTGTTCGGCAGTTTGCCCTTCAACATTCTGATGCCATCTTTGTATGCTATTGCGTTGTCCCATTATATCTCGAAATATTTTTCTGTGACTGCTCTGTTTCGACTTGTACGTCTCAGGATTGAACACTCTACGTATTAAGCGACTTTAGACATACTGCGACCGACACTTCGCAAGAAAAGCATTTTCAAATGGATCAAAAGTTAAATAGGTCTCCGAAGTTGGTGCGACCCACAGAAAAGATTCCCCTCGCATGTGTGATACCGTGAACCGTATTTTTTTTTTTTTATTCCACGCTTTAGGTAAGATCCCCTTTAACTACGAATGGAAATGGCAGGACTTGGATACTTTTTCGCGAATTTATAGATCTGGAATGCCAGTGCTTGAGCAGCCTTTCCTCTACAAGCATGGCGGTTAACGTGGGAATATGGGTGCTGGCCCCATCGAATCATACGAGCATTCTGGAAACAGGCTAATAGGCCTCGTTGACGCGGAACAGACTGAACTTATTGACTTGTAGTACCATACTTTACATTCGCAAATGGTGGCGTCCGCATGTCTCATGCGTTATCATTTAGAGTTCCTGTTTCAGGTCAGAGACCTATGCATTAACAGTGTCTCACCTCTCCGGTAAGTCGGGGGTCAATACCTATCTTATCTGATCGAGCTTATTTCGCATTGTCTCGGCAGATTTTGCCGGTTCAGAAAGGACCTCCGCATCGTCGAATTGTACCGCAGCACGGATTTCCTTCTCAGCTTTTTCAAGGATGTCAGTATTTTTTTTCTGAAATCCACTTGTTACACGTTTTGTGAGACTGCTCACCTTTAGCAGAGAGGGTTTAACTTATTCTCTGTTGGTTTCTATTACATTCTAAGTACTTTCTAATTCCTTAACATCCTCAGATAATTGGCTTACTACAACCGATATTTCACGGTATGCTTCTATAAGACCTATTATTTCAGTTGTTACGCAATCTGAAGCTGTGGTAATCTGATTATTTCTGTCTTATTACTTAGTTCGTCAAACGTTTTGTTCGTCCAAATGGATTGTGCTTTCAACCTATCGTCGATTCTAGTGCAATGTTCCCTTAAAAATGCGGGAAATATTTTCATTCAATTCACTCTTAAGTTTCATATCTCGAGAAACTAATTCATTCTTCAATTTGGTATCGCGAGAAGTTAACCTTGCGGCTCTTCTTTCATCAATTTTGTTTGAATTCTCAAACAAATAACTCGCATTAGCAACCGCAGATTCTGGAGTATCAACATCAGAATCAGCTTTGTATACAGCCGGATCGACAATATCACCGTCGTCGACATGGATTTGTTTTTCAGAATCTTGTTACGTTTCCATCTTTTTCAAGCTCCCAGAATTTTGTCATAATTTTAATATCACAGAATATTATAAAACTCAAAAAACAGAATTAATCACAGCGCTTAAATTCACTTATTCATTAATTATGCGCTGCAACAATTATTGACTACCAGAAATAGACAAGATGGATGCTCATTTATATAGCAGAAGTTAGCATAGCATTCCATCTTACCAATGCGCGGTGCAGTCTCCGCCATGTTTGACAACTTCTTTACACCAGTGTCCAGAACGAAATTACAGAGTGTGATGTTTATCTCCCAAAAACCCAAAATGAGCCAAGAGTTACTTTAAAAACATCTAGGAAAGTTGTCTAACATGTCCCTTTTCCTTACAACGTTGTGCCGCGTAGTACAAAATTTACCTTTCCCAAATAATATAATACCAATCTTCATAAGCCTTGTTATTGTCATCAGTCTTTTGACTGGTTTCATGCGGCCTGCCACGAATTACTCTCTCGTGCTAACCTCTTCATCTCAGAGTAGCACTTGCAACCTACGTCCTCAATTATTTGCTGGATGTATTCCAATCTCCGTCTTCGTCTACAGTTTTTGCATTCTACAGCTCCCTCTAGTACTATGGAATTCATTCCCCCATCTCTTAACAGATGTCCTATCATCAGGTCTGTTACGTGAAACTTACAGAAAGCAGGAAAGGTGTGGAGGGGCCTAATCAGTTACCGTTGGCTGCACAGAAAACACATACACTTTATTTAAAAAAATAAAAACTCTCAGCAACATTTTTTTTTAAATTTTACTACAGTGGTGGCCGAAAGCCTTATTAGAAGACTTGCAAGCTATTGTCTGCTGCAGGCCACAAACAATGTTACACACAATCAACGGCTGAAGGCCTGATTAAGTAGGTTGAAAATTATTCGTGGGCTGAAGGCTACAAGCAATTTCACAATACACAAGGGCTGAAGGACTGAATTAAAAATAAGGTGGACAATTACACTTTAAAAATACTAAAACCCTTTCTAATAATCTTAATAACTTGCAACGAGCTATAGTGACTGCTGAGGGCCTCACTAAAACAAGACTGAAAATTATTTATCGGCTGAAGGCCACATGCAATGTTACAAACAATCAACAGCTGAAGGAATGATTGAAAAAGGATTCAAAATTATTGGGGGCTGAAGGCCACAAGCAATTTTCAGAATACTCAACGGCTGAAGACCTGAATTACAACTAAGGAAGGCAGTTAGATGTTATAATACTAAAACCGTTTTAAATCAATCTTCACGAACTGTAACAGGCCATAGTGACGGCTGCAGGCCATATTAAGAGAAAATTGAAAATAATTTGTCGGCTGAAGATCACAAGCGATGTTACAAACAATTAACGGCTGAAGGCCGGAATTACAAGTGGGGAAGGCAATAATATGTGGAAACATTAGGGTAAATTTTAAATAATTATGACAACTTGTCCACATAAGACGGAGTGATCCACAGACAGTGCGCCTTGGATCGACCTGAGGAAGGTGTCTACAGCTGTGTAAGCGGTGATACAGGCAGCCAAGAGTTGAACTCACATAACAGGATGGCAACTCACACTAGTGGTAGCTTAAGCGACGACCGACCGACTAACCAATCCGCCTCCGCGATCACCGGTACAATCAAGGAATATTGTTAGGCAAGGGCGAAGAGACGGACTGCACCACATCTTCAGAAACACACTCACGATCAAGGCCAAAGGAAATACTAGAACCAAGGTAGACCTCCCAAAAACATGTGCACAGTTCAATTCAAGAGGTTGTCGAAGTACACGCCGTGTCGGACAGCATCAACATGACAAGGAAAGGTGCACTGCCTGAAAAAAAATGGTTCAAATGGCTATGACCACTATGGGACTTAACTTCTGAGGTCATCAATCCCCTAGAACTTAGAACTACTTAAACCTAACTAACCTAAGGACATCACACACATCCATGCCCGAAGCAGGATTCGAACCTGCGACCGTAGCGGTCGCGCGGATCCAGACTGTAGCGCCTATAACCGCTCGGCCACCCCGGCCGGCCTGCCTGAAAATCCCGCTAACTTGAAGGCCAGAAACAATTTCAAAATACACGATGTCTGAAGGCCTGAAATACCAATAAAGTAATAATTACACGTTAAAAATACCAAAAACCCTTTTAAAAATCTTAATAATTGTAACAAGTTATAGCGACGGCCGAAGGGCAGGTGACTGGGGCGTTAGCGGCCACAAGGAAGAAAATACCGTTGGTTGCACTTCACTAATAAGAATAATACTAAATCCAAACTGACGTCAAGGAGTAGAAGGCGGCTAATAGCTTTCGCCAACCAGACAGCCTCCACTTGTTGCAGTTGGTCTCACCGACCCTGGGAGTAGCAACACAAAAACAGCAGCGAGATTTCAAACGGTGGAGGTTTCAGTAGTGAACACGGCTCACTCAACTTCAAACTTCCTGGGTTCGGTCGTTCGCTACAGCCCCTCGGTCCAACAGTGCCTGCACGCCCCCAGCTGTCCCAGCCTGCCCTCATGCTGCGGACCTCCTTGCTGTTCCGTCCGAAGATGAACTGATGTCCGTTATCAACCCCTCACCAAATCCAGTATGCAGACAACATTAAAATAACTGGTCATTCAAAGTCACTAGACCCACACGTGGATCCGGGAAACAGTTCCACCAACAATTCACAATTCTAAAATCAGTCACTGTGAAACAACATGGATGAATTATAAGTCTACAAAACACAGAGAAGCCATAAGTGGTCGAAAGACCAAATGCACGTCGTCCTCTGCGACGACCGACAGAACGACCAACCAACAGTCGTTCCAACTCAAGTGAGGCACCTGAAAGATCCAAATATATATCGTCGACTGACAACTTATTGTCATGTGGGCACTTCAATGGGCGGACACACACACCTGTGAAAGTTGGATTACTCGAATATCACCGTCCATTAAACTGAAACTCACTGAGTCCGGTCCTTGACGTGGTCGTGCACTTTCGCGAGCGCATCCTTCCATCGGATTGTACATGTGTGTCGCCAACGGCCATACAAGTACTGGCTGTCCGGGTCTCACTACTGCTGCGTCCCAACTCCAGTCGCTACCACACGTTGACCCCAGAAATACTAGAGGCTGCTCCACAGATGGTATCACAGTACACGCTATCGATAATCGCTGCCGCTGCCACTCACGGACAGACAAGGTGAGCAAACGTAGTGGCACCAGTGAACACACTAAGAAAACTAGACGTCACTATCGCTATTACAAGCTGCCAAGCTACGAAGGGCATCAACGCGAGCCACACACGACTCAACCTCCCCCCTAAACATCTATCTGGGGATACCAACTAGAGGTCTAACCAATGTAGTTGACCAGGAAGCACTCGATTATCGTTAACCGAATAACCCAAAACACAAGCCATTTTACAGACAATCAGATCTCAAACTGAAATCGACCAGCAGCTCCTTAACGACGGCGAAAAACAATAGCCATGAGAAAGCCCCAAGCGAGACACTCACTCAGACGCAACCATGCAGAGGGAACACCTGCCCACTGGCCACCCAACAACCCTGCACCAGAAAAGGACTGACTTAAGTCCTGCAAGATGACCAATTCAAGAAACCATTGCTAGCTCAGCAACAAAAGAAGCGAGATACCCGCATGGACTTCAACCATGCAGAGGGAACACATGCTCATAGGCAACCCGACATCCCTGCACTGAAGAAGGTAACGAGCTAAGTCTCACAAGATGACCAACTTCAAGAACTATTCGAAGCTGACCAACCAAAAGGAGCTAACAGAATTTAAAGGGCACCAGAGGTTGGCAACCTACTCAAAACATGCAGTAACTGTTCCTGCACCCTTTCTAACTGACTGCCACTAGGTTAAGTGCCTTCCAAAAAGCCTACGGTGTGCTCAAGGCCCCTAATGGACTTAAACCAAAACTCAATACCTGCTTCTGTCTCACCCCCAACATCTGGCGTGACGTCAGCCAGCTGGAGAACGGTAGCATGCAAACGAGCTGCTAAGTCGGGAACACTACTCTCAATAGGCTGGTGCCGTATCACCAGCTCATAATTAAGCTGGCCCTCCCTCAACAGGCCGATCCTGAGGCACTGCCTGGCCGCCATTACAATTAGTCCCCTAAAACAACAAACAGCAAGACAAATATCACGTTACAATTCAAACCAACGGTAACTGTAATGGGAATACTACAATCACAACCACGCTGTGCTACCACTGATACGTGGAACTTAGAGAAAGCAGGAAAAGTGTGAATGGGGTCTAATCAGTTACCATTGGTTGCACAGAAAACACATACACTTTATTCTTTAAAAACAAGACTCTCAACAATATTTTTTTTTAATTTTACTACAATGGTGGCCGAAAGCCTTATTAGAAGAATTGCAAGTTATTGTCGGCTGAAGGCCACAAACAGTGTTACACACAATCAACGGCTGAAGGCCTGATTAAGTAGGTTGAAAATTATTCGTGGGCAGAAGGCTACAAGAAATTTCACAATACACAAGGTCAGAAGGTCTGAATTGCAAATAAGGTGGACAATTACACTTTAAAAATACTAAAACCCTTTCTAATAATCTTAATAACTTGCAACAAGCTATAGTGATGGCTGAAGGCCTCACTAAAACAAGACTGAAACTTATTTGTCGGCTGAAAGCCACAGGCAATGTTACAAACAATCAATGGCTGAAGGAATGATTAAAAAAGGATTCAAAGTTATTGGGGGCTGAAGGCCACAAGCAATTTTCAGAATACTCAATGGCTCAAGGCCTGAATTACAAATAACGAAGCAGTTGCATGTTAAAATACTAAAACATTTTTAAAACAATCTTAACGACCTATAAAAGGCTATAGTGACGGCTGCAGGCCTTATTAAGAGAAAACTGAAAATAATTTGTCGGCTGAAGACCACAAACGATGTTACAAATAATTAATGGCTGAAAGCTGGAATTAAAAGTGTGGAAGGCAATAACAAGTTAAAACAATAGGGTAAATTTTAAACAATTATGACGACTTGCCCAAGTAAAAGATGGAGAGAGTCAGCCTTGGATCGACCTGAGGAAGGTGTCTACAGCTGTGTAAGCGGTGATACAGGCAGCCAAGAGTTTGAGCTCACAGAACAGGATGGCAACTCACACTAGGGGTAGCTTAAGCGCCGACCGACCAACTAACCAATCCGCCTCCGCGATCACCGGTACAAAGAAGGAATATTTTTAGGCAAGGGCGAAGAGACGGATAGCACCACGTCTTCAGAAATACACCCAAGGCCAAGGCCGAAGGGAACACTAGAACCAAGGTAGACCTCCCAAAAACATATGCACAGTACAATTCAAGAGGCTGTCGAAGTACATGCGGTGTCGGACAGCATCAACACGACGAGGAAAGGTACACTGCCGGAAAAGCACGCTAACCTGAAGGCCAGAAACAATATCAAAATACACAACGGCTGAAGGACTGAAATACCAATAAAGTGGACAATTATTCGTTAAAAATACCAAAAACCCTTTTAAATATCTTAATAATTATAACAAGTTATAGCGACGGCTGAAGGGCAGGTAAATGTGGACTTAGCGGCCACAAGGCATAGAATAACGATGGTTGCACCTCATTAATAAGAATAATACTAAATCCAAACTAACAGCAAGGAGTAGAAGACGGCTAATAGCTTTCGCCAACCAGATAGCCTCCACTAGTTGCAGTTGGTCTTACCGATCCTGGGAGTAGCAACACAAAAACAGCAGCGAGATTTCAAATAGTGGAGGTTTCAGTAGTGAGTAGGGCTCACTCAACTTCACACGTGCTGTGTTTGGTCGTTCGCCACTGCCCCTCGTTCCAACAGTGCGTGCATGCCGCCAGCTGTTCCGGACTTCCCTCGTGCTTCTTACCTCCTCGCTGCTCCAACCGAAGCTGAACTGATGTCCGTTCTCAACCCCTCACCAAATCCAGTATGCGGACAGCATTAAAATAACTGCTCAATCAAAAGCACAAGACACACAAGTGGATCCGGTAAAACAATTCCACCAACAACTCACAATTCTAAAACCAGTCAGTCACTGTGAAACAACATGGATGAATTATAAGTCGACAAAACAGAGACACGCCTTAAGTGGTCGGAAGACCAAATGCACGTCGTCTGCTGCGATGACTGACCGAACGACCAACCAACAGTCGTCCCAACTCAAGGCAGGCACCGGTAAGACCCCAGTATAAATCGTAGACTGATAACTTATTGTCATGTAGGCACTTCGACGGACGGATGCACACACCGAAGGAAGTTGCACTACTCGAATATCACCGTCCATTCAACTGAATCTCGCTGAGTCCGGTCCTTGACGTGGTCGTACACTTCCACGACTGCATCCTTCCGTCGGACAGTGCATGTGTGTCGCCAGCGGTCAAGCGAGTACTGGCTGTACGTGCCTCACTTCCACTGCGTCCCAACTCCACTCGCTACACACACGATGACTCCAGAAATTCTAAAAGCCGCTCCACAGATTGTACCACAGTACACGGTATCGGTAATCGCTGCTGCTGCCACTCACGGACAGACAAGGCGAGCAAACGTACTGGCGCCAGTGAACACACTAAGAAAACGAGACTTCACTATCGCAATTACAAGATGCCAAGCTGTGAACGGCATTAACGTGAGCCGCACATGGCCCAATGTCCCTTCTCCTTATCAGTGTTTTCCACATTTTCCTTTCCGCTTCGATTCTGCGCAGAACCTCCTTATTTCTCTTACCTTATCAGTCCACCTAATTTTAAACATTCGTCTGTGGCACCACATCTCGCATGCTTCGTTTCTCTTCTGTTCAGGTTTTCCCACAGTCCATGTTTCACTACCATACAATGCTGTACTCCAGACTTACATTCTCAGAAATTTCTTCCTCAAATTAAGGCGAATATTCGATATTAGTAGACTTCTCTTGACCAGGAATGCTCTTTTTGCCATTACTAGTCTGCTTTTGATGTCCTCCTTGCTCCGCCCGTCATTGGTTTTTTTTACTGCTTAGGTAGCATAATTCCTTAACTTCATCTACTTCGTGACCATCGATCCTGATGTTAAGTTTCTCGCTGTTCTCATTTCTGCTACTTCCCATTACCTTCGTCTTTCTTCGTTTTACTCTTAATTCATACTCTGTACTCATTTGACTGTTCATTCAGTTCAGCAGATCAAGTAATTCTTCTTCAATGCATCAATGTCATCAGCGAATCGTATCATTGAGATCCTATCACCTTTAATTTTAATTCCACTCCTGAGCCTTTATGTTATTTCCATTATTGCTTCCTCGATGTAGAGATTGAACATTAGGGGCGAAAGGTTACATCCTTGTCTTACACCCTTTTTAATACAAGCACTTCGTTCTTGGTCGTCTACTCTTATTATCCCCTTATGGCTGTTGTACATTTTGTATATGACCCATCTCTCCCTATAGCTTACCCCTACTTTTCTCAGAATTTCGAACATCTTGCACCATTTTACATTGTCGATCGCTTTTTGCAGGTCGAGATATCCTATGAAAGTGTCTTGATTTTTCTTTAGTCTAGCTTCCATTACTAACCGCAACGTCAGAATGGCCTCTCTCGTGCCTTTACCTTTCCTAAAGCCAAACTGATCGTCATCTAGCGCGTCCTCCATTTTCTTTTCCATTCTTCTGTGTATTATTCTTGTAAGCAACTTAGATGCATGAGCTGTTAAGCAGATTGTGCGATAATTCACGCACTTTTCAGCTCTTGCCGTCTTGAGAATTGTGTGGATGATGTTTTTCCGAAAGTCAGACAGTATGTCGCCAGACTCATACAATCTACACATCAACGTGAATAGTCGTTTTGTTGCCTCTTCCCCCAATGATTTTAGAAATTATGATGGAATG
Source organism: Schistocerca cancellata (assembly GCF_023864275.1). Lineage (NCBI taxonomy): Eukaryota > Metazoa > Arthropoda > Insecta > Orthoptera > Acrididae > Schistocerca > Schistocerca cancellata. The sequence goes on along the minus strand of NC_064630.1, from coordinate 522,592,818 downwards.
TTGTCTATTCTTTCTGCCTTAGTTGATCTTAAGTCCTCCAAAACTCTTTTAAATTCTGATTCTAAAACTGGATCCCCTATCTCTTCTAAATCAACTCCTGTTTCTTCTTCTCTGACATCAGTCAAATCTTCCTCCTCATAGAGGCTTTCAATGTATTCTTTCCACCTATCCGCTCTCCCCTCTGTAACAGTGGAATTCCTGTAGCACTCTTAATGTTATCACCCTTGATTCTAATGTCACCGAAGATTGTTTGGACTTTCCTGTATGCTGAGCATGTCCTTCCGACAATCAATTCTTTTACGATTTCTTCACATTCTTCAAAAGTCAAATGGTTCAAATGGCTCTGAGCGCTATGGGACTTAACATCTGAGGTTACCAGTCCCGTAGACTTATAACTACTTAAACCTAAGTAACCTAAGTACATCACATACATCCATGCCCGAAGCAGGATTCGAACCTGAGACCATAGGAGCAGGGCGGTTCCGGACTGAAGCGCCTAGAATCGTTCGGCCACAACGGCCCGCACATTTTTTCCTGCAGCCATTTCGTCTTAGCTTCTCTGCACCTACCTATTTACTTCATAAATAAGCGACTTGTATTTCTGTATTCCTGAGTTTCCCGGAATATTTTTGTACTTCCTCCTTTCATCGATCAAGTGATGTATTTCTTCTGTTACCTATGGTTTCTTCGGAGTTACCTTCTTCGTATCTATGGTTTCCTTCTCAACTTCTGTGATAGCTCTTTTTCAGGGATGTCCATTCCTCTTTAACTGCACTGCCTACTGATCTATTCCTTATTGCTGTATCTATAGCCTTAGAGAACTTCAACCTCTGTCGTCATTCTGTAGTACTTCCGTATCCCACTTCATTGCGTATTGATTCTTCCTGACTAATGTCTGAAACTTCAGCCTACTCTTCATCACTACTATATTGTGACCTGAGTCTATATCTGTTCCTGTCTGACCACGATGTAATCTGACTGAAATCTTCCCATATTACCCGGCCTTTTCCAGGTATACCTCCTCCTCTTGTGATTCTTGAACAGAGTATGCGCTGTTACTAGCTGAAACGTGTTACATAACTTATTTAGTCCTTCTCCTCTCTCATTTCTTGTCCCAATCCCATATTCTCCACTAACCTTTCCTTTTACTCCTTTCCCTACAACCGCATTCCAGTCCTCCACGAGTATTAGATTTTCATCCCCCTTTACATACTGTATTACCCTTTCAATGTCGTCATGTATTTTCTCTGTTACATTTATATAAAGCGTCTCCCACTGTTTTTACCAGGTTTGTTCTCCCTTTTTCGGGTACATTAGGTGCATGAAACAGTAAAGAGCAAACATATAACATACATATAATTATTTTTTAACGAGCCCCCTGTTGGGCACAAGAATGACGCGTTGAACCTCAAGTGTTACCTACGTTTAAATTTTTTGTTTATATTTCTTAAACTTTAAACAGATCAACGCATCATTAAGATGGGTAACCACCTAATTATTGAACATGATGCCAATGTCTGACAACGGCAAAGACCGACAGCATCATTGTTCGATGACGAATGACAGAATTATTTTTAACATCTCTTACATAAATTAGTTGCAAGATACATTAAAATGATAAACTGTTGACCACAGGGGCGGTCGCGGAGTGCTATGAGCAAGTACAAGTTAATGACTGAACGCAATAAGCGTTCGTTATTCCGTGTCTTCATGATTGCCGACTCCGCTGGATTCTATGGCAAAAACATCATTTAAATTACCCAGTTGGAACGATAGCAATTTGAAACAATTACAGAAGTATTTAATAGATACCACATTTAATTAATCTAAAACTAGCAAACAGAAACAATACTTTTTACAGAACTTACACAACACTTCTGCTTGCGAAGACAGACTACGCCAGAAAGACGAAGTAAGAGAGAGAGCGATCTTGCTCTCTTAACAAAACAAAAAAGAACATTTTTCCCCACTACAAGCAGCGACAGATGTGCCCACCGTGTTGTCAGAAGGTGGCTTCTGTGTTGGGGTTATGACCCACTGCTTCCTGGCAGGAAACCGGCAGTTTCCTGGAGTGGACTAGCAGATCCGCTGCATTGTGGCACCAACTTTGGTGGACGGACGTAGTACTGGAAACAAGTAGCGCAGCAGGGAGTGAAACCTGTAGCTGTGACTGAAAACACCCCGTCTAGCCTCCTCATTTTATTCTGAAATTTACATGCATTAAACACTGAACTCAGCGTCCGTTGGTGGACGTTTTCTTGTCTCGCAAGCAGAACTCCCTCCTCCAGATGTTGGTTCTGTTGCGCCCATACTCCAACCCAGGCTAAGAGGTGACTAGCACCCTTCCCATCCTCAGTCTCGGTGTACAGCAACCTGAGAACAGAGACTACCATTGTCCTCTCTTTCCCCTAAGAAGTCTGCTGTCACTGGTTAGCATCTTTCATAGAAGTAAAGCTAAAGAACTCTGATTCTAATATAAAATTCCTCATGACTCCTCTTCTGGCGCATTTCCTATATCCCGATGGTACTGCTGGTCTGTAGATCAGTCTCCTACACATTTTTTATGCGAGATAGCAGCACACTTGTGACAATGCGCCATTCTTGTTCACGTACTCGTCAACACCACCAAAACCACAATGATGAATAAATTGTCTTGCTGCACCACACCACATTACTACCGTGCTGGGAAGTTAAGCCAAGAAAGTCTAGAACGTCTTGCTATAAATTCACATATTTCTTGTCTTGAGCCAAATGTAACACTCCACGCTCACTGCCCCCTAGCGGCTAATGCAATATTCCACCACACATTCCCAAGACTTTTACTCTTAACCTTCCACAGAGAAGACGTGGTCCCTTGGGTCTTTTTAGGATAGGTTCTCCACTGTGTCACGTATACAACACTAGTTTCCCTTACAAAACCTCTGGAAGTACAATTTTCAAAGTTCAGAGACCACATTTGACGTTAATCCCTACATGCTAAATGCCTCCTTATGCTATTTAGTTGCTTACGTCTACCCCACTTAACAGCCTAGAACATTCTTCACTTTGTGCCTCTACACTTCTCACATTCTGTCAAAATATCTGCCTTTGACAATTTTGAAGCGTTCACTGCTTATTCCATGGGATTACATCCTCTTAAATTCCATAAGATACCTTCTTCTTCATTACCATATTACCTTTCATGCTGTAGCAACCTATCTGCCTGGATCTGTATTACCAGTGGATAGGTGTACTGGGTAGCTGTTCGCCTGAAATACACTCCTGTAAATGGAAAAAAGAACACATTGACACCGGTGTGTCAGACCCACCATACTTGCTCCGGACACTGCGAGAGGGCTATACAAGCAATGATCACACGCACGGCACAGCGGACACACCAGGAACCGCGGTGTTGGCCGTCGAATGGCGCTAGCTGCGCAGCATTTGTGCACCGCCGCCGTCAGTGTCAGCCAGTTTGCCGTGGCATACGGAGCTCCATCGCAGTCTTTAACACTGGTAGCATGCCGCGACAGCGTGGACGTGAACCGTATGTGCAGTTGACGGACTTTGAGCGAGGAGGTATAGTGGGCATGCGGGAGGCCTGGTGGACGTACCGCCGAATTGCTCAACACGTGGGGCGTGAGGTCTCCACAGTACATCGATGTTGTCGCCAGTGGTCGGCGGAAGGTGCACGTGCCCGTCGACCTGGGACCGGACCGCAGCGACGCACGGATGCACGCCAAGACCGTAGGATCCTACGCAGTGCCGTAGGGGACCGCACCGCCACTTCCCAGCAAATTAGGGACACTGTTGCTCCTGGGGTATCGGCGAGGACCATTCGCAACCGTCTCCATGAAGCTGGGCTACGGTCCCGCACACCGTTAGGCCGTCTTCCGCTCACGCCCCAACATCGTGCAGCCCGCCTCCAGTGGTGTCGCGACAGGCGTGAATGGAGGGACGAATGGAGACGTGTCGTCTTCAGTGATGAGAGTCGCTTCTGCCTTGGTGCCAATGATGGTCGTATGCGTGTTTGGCGCCGTGCAGGTGAGCGCCACAATCAGGACTGCATACGACCGAGGCACACAAGGCCAACACCCGGCATCATGGTGTGGGAAGCGATCTCCTACACTGGCCGTACACCACTGGTGATCGTCGAGGGGACACTGAATAGTGCACGGTACATCCAAACCGTCATCGAACCCATCGTTCTACCATTCCTAGACCGGCAAGGGAACTTGCTGTTCCAACAGGACAATGCACGTCCGCATGTATCCCGTGCCACCCAACGTGCTCTAGAAGGTGTAAGTCAACTACCCTGGCCAGCAAGATCTCCGGATCTGTCCCCCATTGAGCATGTTTGGGACTGGATGAAGCGTCGTCTCACGCGGTCTGCACGTCCAGCACGAACGCTGGTCCAACTGAGGCGCCAGGTGGAAATGGCATGGCAAGCCGTTCCACAGGACTACATCCAGCATCTCTACGATCGTCTCCATGGGAGAATAGCAGCCTGCATTGCTGCGAAAGGTGGATATACACTGTACTAGTGCCGACATTGTGCATGCTCTGTTGCCTGTGTGTATGTGCCTGTGGTTCTGTCAGTGTGATCATGTGATGCATCTGACCCCAGGAATGTGTCAATAAAGTTTCCCCTTCCTGGGACAATGAATTCACGGTGTTCTTATTTCAATTTCCAGGAGTGTAGATGAAGGCTGTGCAAGCAAAGTTAGAATCGCTACAGAACTAGGTATCATGATACTCAAGGTCACAGTTAGTCATCATTGCCGTTTAGCAAAAAAATGGTTCAAATGGCTCTGAGCACTATGGGACTTAACATCTATGGTCATCAGTCCCCTAGAACTTAGAACTACTTAAACCTAACTAACCTAAGGACATCACACAACACCCAGTCATCACGAGGCAGAGAAAATCCCTGACCCCGCCGGGAATCGAACCCGGCAACCCGGGCGCGCGAAGCGAGAACGCTACCGCACGACCACGAGCTGCGGACGCCGTTTAGCATGCTGCGCTAACAGCTCTGCAGAGATTCACACTTTTTGTACGGCTATTAACTGGTTCAAGGAACACATCAGGTATGGTTACCATGTATGGTTCATAAAGGATAGGTTCCGCTTAAGGGGCTCCGGAACGCCCTATACTTGCAATGTTAAAATAACGCTTATAAATTACATCTTTCCTCACAAAGTATTTGAGGTAGGAAATTGAACTTTTTACAGATTATTTATTGGAATATGGGCTACAACTTAACACAGGGATTTTACAAAATTTTAGTTCAGTTATTAAAGATGATTTTTTTTCAATTGTAATGAAAATTCACAACATTTTTTTGAGATTTTTTATTTATATATTCAAAAATATACAGTTTTTTGGAAAAAAGCTGTGTTAAATTATGCAGGAGGTACTGTGTAACATTTACTGAAAGTTTGAAACAAATATGTTTGGAAGATCCTTAGAAAACATGTAATTAGTATGAGAAAATAAAAGTTTTGGGAATCGAGCGACAAAGATTGGATTAACTTTTTAGTGCATTCCAGGTCCATAGGATGGATTATCTTCATCCTCTGCAAACTCCTCCTCCAGCTTCCTCTTGTTCCTCCTCCAGTTTACTCTTGCTTGTATTTCTAGACTCTTTACAGCCCTGTCTGCAACCCGAAGGCGTTCCTTGTCTAAAGCAAGCATCGCTCGTACCATGTTAGAACCTATTTTCATTCCCATAATAACACATACCTTTGGCTTTCCAACATTTCTCCTTTTCTTAAAAGCCTTCTGAGGATTTCTAATAACTTTACTTTTACTCATTATTATACTTCAACAAAACAGAGACTCAAGAAACAGAATTAATTACGAATATTTTCGAGATAATGACAGAGTAAATAAACATGAAACAATCGACAATCACACCAGCGATATGTATTGAACCATCACAGGTTAGCCACAACACATACTTTATCTCACATCACTAAAATGTACCTGATGAACACAGACGTTAATAATAACACCATTTGACAGCAGTTTAACAGCGCCACAGTGGGTCACGCCCATGTAGAACACATTTCAACAAAAATTTAAAAATAGTTGTAGTCTTCGGAATTGAATAAATTATATATCTATTAAAAGGTAATAGTCTGCAGATTCAGAAAACGCGAAAAAGTAAAAATTGAACTTTTCATGATTTTGAGCCTTTCCGGAGCTCCTTAAGGGGTATCTCTAATAGCTCATCAAGCCAGTACTACAGCATCTGTGTTATGTTCACTTGAGTAACTCCAGTGATAATGGCTGGTATATGGAAAGTTGGTCACATGTTGTCCCATTAATCAACAACCCTCTATCATTCAGTTCCATCCATTTCACTCCAGTCAACCTTCCCTGCTCATAACACATGCCTACTACTTCCACATAAACATATAAAGAATAAATGCAGCGAAGACCTGCTTGCTGGAGATACAGCCTATCACGATATCCCATGGACAACGCTGAACCCCTTCTTTGCCCATGAATAACTGCACTGGATTAGTGATCGTCTGAATCACAGGCTGGTCACACTGTAACTTTCCCTCTCTGGAATTGTTGTAGGTCTTCCTCTGCTATCACTGCATGACTGTCTCGCTCTTCAGACATCAGCAACACACCACCTGTCCCCGCCTGTGCAAACTGCCCTCTGGCTTCCAATTCCACAAGATAGGAGCCTATAGTGTAGTACTAAAACTTCGCACTGCCCGACACCAGGCTCCTAATCAGCATGTACAAGTGGGCCTGCCCCGTCATCACTTCCATCCACGCCATATAATAATAGAAAGGCAGGCTCTGCCCACCAGGCTTGCCTGTCAGTCACAGCTGTGATGGAAGTTCTTTCTACATTTTTCTCAAACCTAACAGAAACTATTTTGGTGACAAAAATATGGGGCTCAACTGCCAATGCAAATCATGATGAACAGTTTCTTGTAAGCTCATTATCTCCATTCTCGAGTTCCAGATACTGTCCACTAGCAATTGCAGTAGTCATGTAATGGCGATTCTTGCTTGCAGTACTTCAAATAGAGTTTGCATGACCCCAGATTCCGATTCATAGTGTTTTCTGATGCCATCACGTAGTCCATCACCTCGTTTTTCATCTTCTGAAGCATACGAATGTTGTTTAACACTCCACCATCTGTATGGTATGCTACTTCAGCACTTCACTTATTACCCTCAGCAGACTCCTTCATTGCCAGCCGGAGTGGCCGTGCGGTTCTAGGCGCTACAGTCTGGAGCCGAGCGACCGCTATGGTCGCAGGTTCGAATCCTGCCTCGGGCATGGATGTGTGTGATATCCTTAGGTTAGTTACGTTTAATTAGTTCTAAGTTCTAGGCGACTAATGACCTCATAAGTTAAGTCGCATAGTGCTCAGAGCCATTTGAACCATTTTTAGACTCCTTCATTGCCTTCACTGTCCCGTTCAGTTCCATTATGCCACCAGCATTTGCTTTTCCAAAAAAAATAGTCTTAAAAATCGTTCCCCTGTTGTCCAGCCAATCTCTCTTCTGCCATTGCAGCGAACGTACCACCATCTCAACTACTTGCTGCATCTGTTCTGGCAACTGCTTATACTCTGTACAGAACTTCTTGTACTCCTCCAAAATTTCCCCAAGCACTCCCCTGTTCTGGGTTACCTGTCACAAACAAGAACCCACCTTCTCCAGGCTCCTTATTTCATTCTGGAATTCCCACTCGTTAAACACTAAACTCAGCATCCGTTGAAGGACATCCTCTTGTCTCGCAAACAGCACTCCTCTCTCCACTTGTTAGTTCTGCAGTGCCAACACTCCATCCCAAGTTAAGAGGTACAGCGGCACCAAGACCAACATCCTTCCCATTCACAGCCTCGGTGTATAGCAACCCAAGGATAGGGACTACCATTGCCCTCTCTTTTTTCTGAGAAGTATGCCATCACTGGTTAACATCTTTCATAAAAGTAAAACTAAAGAACAATTACTCTACTACAAAATTCGTACATTCACCCTTAACATACTCCTCATGGTACCCCACACGCAATGCTCTAAATAATCATCAATAAACACAATAAAAAGACATCTGCTATTCTCTTGATCCCAATGGATCATTTACAATTTATAATTTCCTGTATACTCCTTCAATCCCTCCTATTTTGCATCCACTCTTAGTATCCCTGTAATTGACTCCAGAGCACCTCTGAACAGTCAGAGGCATCCAACATGTACTACTGTCGACCTCCTCGGCAATAGTAGCCTAACATTGACTGAGGATGTCGTTTTTATAATCTGATAAAGACCTTTGTACACTGTCGCAAATTTCTTCATGGTGCCTTCCAATGTAAAAGAGTAGACAATATCAGCCACTATACCTCTCTATACTGTAGTAAGATTTTTGTGCCTGTCTCTCCACCACCTAGGTGTTTACCTTCTGTACTCACTTCCATAGCCGTATCACTGTTCTCACGAACTCATGGACCGAATCCCTGTCCTTGCCTCTGTCTGCCTCAATTATATGAAATGCTAATGGCATTTTACTCCTTCACTCCACCTCGTATAGTGACAACCCTGTCCTGCTATGGACCTTGGAATTTTACACACACACTCACACACACACACACACACACACACACACACACACACACACACACATACACTACAAACGAAAGATACTTGTCGCAATGACTGTGATGAGACTTCATGTGGTAACTTAGCATCCTCCCAGTCATCTGATGCACCAATTCTGCTCTTCCATATGATTGAAGCTGAAGTGGCCACGTTCATAATTCCTTCACTTGTAATAAACGACATACTTCCATCAGGTCTAACATAAAGTTCGTCTCCTGACCTGCTGTCATCGTTTGCAATACTCCAGACTACAGTGTCCATCTATCACCATCACCAGTATGACTGTAACTGCTTGTTGGTTCGGTATAGGTATCACCTCTATATACTTAGAGCAATGATCAGTCATCATCAGTGCAAAACGATTCCCCACTTGAGTCTGACTTAACAGTCTTAAATTATCCACCAAAATTATCTCAAACAGTTTTGAATCTTCTGGCAGTCTCTGTAATGGTCCTTTCTTATAACTCAAGACCGCACACTAGACACACTGTACATAATTTTTCACATTCTGAGTCACCTCCCCTTTCTTCCTTTCCATTTCTCTACTACTGTTGGTTCGTTGTTCTACATTCTCCATGACCAAACAGCTTATGATTGTGTGTTTCCATTAGAACTTCTTGCTTCATCTCAGCCAGTACCACCACACACAGCCCGAATCTCGTTACCTTATGAAACAGACTGTCACACTTGCTGAACTGCAGATGCATTTTGTATTGCTTGCAGTCACTGACAGTATGATGCCGTGGTTGCCAATCAGCTATGACCTGATCTAATACTTGTGCAACTGCTACCTCCTGCTTAATGCATCCGCATTTCCATGTTTCTTTTCTGGCTTACGAGCTACTTTGTAGTCAAACTCATTTAGCCTTAGTGTCCATTTTATTAGTCTGCTGGATGCATCCTTCAACCCTAATCACCATTTCAGAGAAACATGATTGATCGCGAACATAAACTTCTTCCCATGAGGGTAACGTCGAAAATACATCACTCCATATGTGAGGTTAAACATGATCGAACAGTTTCTCTCAGTCGTATTAATTTGACCTGATGCAAAAGCAATAATTAAGTATTGCTCATCAATAGTCTCCTAATTCCGAGCACACCCGAAAGCATGATTAGATGGATCCCAAGCCAATATAAACTCCCTCAGCAAATTTGGGAACACCAACACTGGACTTGACGTCAAACCTTCTCAGTTCTTCGAACATTTCCTACGTCCACGCAAATTTTGTACCACTTTTCAGTAGTTGAGGAATTAGTTGCGCTGTATCAGCAAACTTTCTTATGAACTTCCTATAACAATTCGAGAGTCTCAAGAACGACTGTAGTTTTTTACTAGTCTTCGGCACTGGAAAGTCTAGGACTGCCTTTAGCAGTCTTGGGTACATTCTCTCCCTATCTTTGCTAATCACATACTCTAAGTAACTAACAGCCTCTGTATGCAAAATTATACTTCTCTGCTCAGTGTGAGATGTACAGCCTGCAAACTGTTAAATATATTTCTCAAACGTTGTCTATGATCTTCCATGTCCCTTGAGAACGCAGGTGCATCGTCCAGGTGAGCTAAACACTGGCAAAACTTCGTCTTCCGCGCTCTGACCAACAAAAGCTGAAACATCACTGGAGAATTTTTTAACCCAAGTGGCATCCTCTGAACGCAGTAGTGGACCCAGAATGATGATAAGCCTTGCTTCGGTCAATTGTTCAGAATCACCTCCAGCTGATGGTGTCTACTTTTACATGGTAGAGAAATACCCGCGCTGTCCAAAGTTTTCTCGGATGTTGGGTATGGGTTATGCATCATTTACAGTCGTATGATGGCGATAACCACTGCAAAAGCTGTATTTCTTGGAACTGTCCACAGACTTTTTCTGCACAATCACACTTCCTGCTCCTCATGGACTATTACTCTCTTCTCTTACCCATCAGCGAACTTCTACTTCATAAACACCTTCAGAATCGGTGGTAGATAATGAGGTATTCATATGGTTTGTGGTACACCAGTGCTTCATCCTTATTGGACTTCTGTGCCGTATAATGGTCGTTGTAGGCAACGGACCCCGAGGAAAAAACAAATCCTCAGATTCCACCAGTAAATTCTTCGTTTCTGTTCTCTCCACTCTCTTTAGGTGCTTCTCCTCCTCACATAATGCTGTCTCACTGGCGTCCTGTGGCTGCTTGCGGATTACAGCTTCTCTGCAGCAATAATCCACCCAAGGAGTGTCCGATCCCGCTATCGGCATCTCCTTTGTCACCTTTACGTCTTTGGCGTCAAGATTCGTAATATTGACGGGCATTACCATCCCGCTGTCCTGGCGCAGTGGCAAACGCTATGGAACAAAAATAAGTTTAGGAAAATTTGACCAATAGATATAATCATAAAAATATGCTCACCTCCACACGTGCAGAACACCGCTTTTCCACAGTATGCTTCCGAGGAGCCAAACATGACTTGTCTCCATGAAGGATCGCGCCCTTTTGCAAGAATGGTGACCGTTCGCCAGTAGCCCTGCAGAAGTTACGGTCACTAAGAAACGTAAAAAAGGGTATTGGTCTGATGCCTGTCAAGGGTCTGGAGAAAATGATTACAAAATTCGAAAAGACGATTGCTTTGAAGTGAAATGTCGCAGAGGGAGGAAAGCGGTTGATCCGATGTCAGCGAAAGTGTGGCTGCAGCATTGCAGGAGGGGTAGAGCGGTAGTGTGCAAACATGCAATGCACGGGAAACTGCCCGAACTTTGGACATGCCTGCGAGCACTGTGCTTAAAATCCTACGAAACATCCTGCATTGCTATCCCTACAAAGTGACCCATGTTCAGGGATTGCTTCCTGCTGAGCTGCCAGCAAGACACTCTGAAATTTCTTACTCCCATGGAAGTGGCCAATGAATGCAACATTCTGGGGACAGACGAAGCTCATTCCCATCTCCAAGAACACGTCAATTGGCAGAATTGCAGAATATGGGAAATGGAAAATCCGCACACAAACCAACCTGTACCGCTTCATTCTGGAAACGAGACTGTGTGGTGCGGGTTCACGGCATCGTTTATCATAGATCCGTATTTTTTCGAGGAGGTGGGTCCTCCGGGCGCTGTTATTTGTGAGGTCACTAATGAATGCTATGAGAGTCTTTTGGGCACCAACGTCATGCGACAACGTGAGTGTGTGAGTAAGGATGATTTTTGTGCAAGATGGGGCACCTTCGCACATTGGACAGTCAGTGAAGCGGCTGTTGAAACAGAATGTCGGAAATGCTACAGTTATCAGCTATCATTTCCCTACAGCTTGGCCGTGCAGATCGCCTGATCTTAATCCGTGTGACTTCTGACTGAAGGGTTACCGGGAAGATGTTGTGTTCAGTGGTCCAATTGTGATCAGTGCTCCAATTATGAACGTAGCTGAATTGAAGGCAGAACGTGTTCTGACCCCCGAGACACTCCGATCAGTTGTGGAACATGCCGTTTCTCGATTTCAGCTTGAGGCCGAAAACGGTGTACAGCATTTTGAACATACCTTGCCCCAGTCCCGGGACAATTAGAAACCGCGTCACTTTGCTTTTTATGCTGTTTTTTGCCCCAGGACAATTAAAACAGATGTCATTTTACTTTTAATGTTTTCTTCTTTTTTTTTTGCCTCAGGACAATTAAAAACCGATTCTCCCAAGCGTTGTAGTACAGCCTTGCTGTGGTGGCGGGCTTACCTAACAGTCATCTACATTGAACGGTAGGCCTACAGATGATGTAATGTGTAACTCAAATCACAGCCGTCTTATTGCGATTCATCTGTCAGTAGCAGCAGGTTAAGACGCTTAGAGAGGCATCTACTAGAAAAAATTTTGTTAATTTTTCTTCGATGATGTTTCCCTCTCCTTTTTCTACAGCGTTTTGAAACTGGAACAAACGACATTCGCCGATAACCGATCAGTCATTATACTGGTATATAATAATTGTCATGCCTAATGGTTGCTTATGTAATTTAGGTAGATTGGATATTTTTACGCTTTAGAATGGCTACAAAGTCAAAATCGTGATTGGATGAAATAAAGGGACAGTAATTTTCAGTCTAATGGCGGAAACTTCTCTCAAAAAGTTTGCATATAAAGCGGGAATGCCGCGAGTCCGCGGTTGTAACTTGCGAGCTCGTGCATTCTCTTTCTTCCAGACCGAGTCGTGTCCACTTGTATCCAAAAACTGACTCCAGTGACAGGTGGTCGGTAGCGGAGACTCACGAGTTGAGTCTACGAAGAACACAGAGACGATGAGTTAAGTCATGACGTCACAGGACTCGCTGTCGATTTGAAAGCGAGTATACTGAGCTGATTTCTGATCTGGATATTGCTTTGAGACCGTATGGAACGTCCGAAGACATCCAGGGACAACATAATTCTTTGACACTGTGTACTACGTAATTCTTATTATGCATCTACAGGCTCCAACATTATGAAGATCAGTGATTTCACTTTACAAAAATTTAATGTCTTTAGTTCCGTCATGTATGTTGATTTCCAGTATTTAGAAATTAAAAAGTATAATTAGAAGAACTTATACAAAGTATAGACATTACGTAATTCTTATTGGTGTCACACACATTCTGGTACGTACTCTTAAATATACCTATTGGAATTCAGCAGCAGGGTGGAGCTAAAAAGTGCATGAGCTGACAAGAGAGTGAAGCCCGCAACTTTAGTCTTTTATTATTTTTATTGCAGCAGCTGCCCACTTCTCCCTGACACTTATATGAAATAACTATAAAAGACGTTAAATACAGGGCTTTGCGTCAGAGACTATGAGATGGTTCTTGATATTATGTTGATCTCTTGCTCAGTGGCTGAAGAGAATTTTTTTTCTTTATTGTTATTTTAAACACCTCTACATCAGGCGGGCTGGCAGCAGCATCCTACGCTGCTCTTCAGCCTCAGTATTGACAGTGAAAAATATGAAGAAGACACATAGACTGAACAAAATGATGGGAAAAAACAGTAGACACAGAATACAAAAAACACGAAGCCGTTCACAATCGACGAGAAACACACGAAAAACTGTCGGCACGGCGCACAAACACTGACGACTTCGACGGTACAGGTGAACGTTGGAGCGTGACGGCGAACACTAAACACAAACACGACGGCACCCACACGAGAAACCGATGGCGATGATCTCTGGCGTGCGAATGTCCACATAACGTGTGCGAGTCCGGGGACCTGCCAAGAGGGGAAGAAGGGGGAAGGGGAGGAGGAGGGGAGAGCAAAGATGCCAATGGCAGAGGAGATGGTAGGAGGAATGGAGGAATGGGGGTAGGGGAAGCGCGGAGGAGGAGTGGGGAGAAAGGGAGGAAGGAGGGAAGGGAGAGAAGTGAGAGAGGGTGCCCATAGGAACAAACACAGGAAGAGGGAGGGAGGATCAAAGTTGGTAGGAGGGGTAGATGTAGGGGAGGACGGCATCATCAGGGAGGGGGAGCTGGCGGAAGCCACCTTGGGAGAGGGTATGGAGAGTGGAGAGATGGAGAGCAGGTGGGACGTGGAAATAAGGGCATGGCAGCGGACGGGGGGGGGGGGGGGAGAGGATGAGAGAGACCAGCGGGTGAGGAGGATCGAGTTTACAGGAGGTGTAGGGGATCCGTATCTGTTCGAGGAAAAGGAGGAGGTGGGAGAAGGGAATAAGGTCATACAGGATCCGCGTGGGGGAGGGGAGACGGATGCGATAGGCGAGGCGAAGAGCATGGCGTTCCAGGATCTGAAGGGATTTGTAAAAGGTAGGGGGAGCGGAGATCCAGGCAGGGTGGCTGTAGTGAAGAATAGGGCGAATGAGGGATTTATAGGTATGGAGGATGGTGGAGGGGTCCAGACCCCATGTACAGCTGGAAAGGAGCTTGAGGAGACAGAGTCGGGAGTGTGCCTTGGCTTGGATCGTCCGAAGGGGGGGGGGGGGGGGGGAGGTCCAGAAGAGGCGACGGTCGAGGGTGACACCAAGGCACTTAAGGGTGGGAGTGAGGGCGATAGGACGGCCATAGATGGTGATGTAGAAATCGAGGAGACGGATGGAAGGGGTGGTTTTCCCTACAATGATCGCCTGGGTTTTGGGCTCAAGAGAATATATTCCGCTGCATAACTTAAAACTCATCGATATCACTGATCCTTGAGTGGTATAAGAGTATACGCAGAGAATAATTGTGTAAATTTCCTGAACTTATACTACAAGGTGTTTATAAATTAGTTACACAAGAATAACCGTTAATTGTGAAAAGAGGAAGTAACTTACAGAAAGAAGCTTGAAATAGTAGTGAATGCAGTGTACCTTGAAGTTTTATTCCTGCCTCACACTGTCAGTTCTCGGCGTTCCCGCTAGGTGGCATGCGTGAACGAGTTATTCGAATAGTCCTCATGTTGTCGTACAATGGCGCAGAGTGTGCGCAGTGTTGTTTATGGTTTCATAAAACCAAATCCGCCACTACAGTTCAGAAATAATGGACCTCTGTGTATGGGGTTACATTAAAGATAGAGTGTTTGTTCCTCCGCTTCAGGGAAATGTCGGCGGATAACACAAGCAGTTGCCACCATATGTCGAAATTTGCTTCGTAGGATTTGACGGGAAATTGTTTACAGATGGGACATTTGTCGTATTACCAAAGTAGCCACGTCGAATATTTTTAAATGTTTTACTTGAAATTACTGCATTCAGTGCTGTAGGAAACGTTTCTGTGAGTTATTTGCTTTTTTCACAATTAAACGTTACTATTGTGCAACTTATTTATAAACACCCTGTACACGACTGGTTTTTTTGGAAAGTTCTGTCCTTAAATACTTCATTGTCGAAACGAAATCGTCTCTACAACGTGTTATTGCTCCCTAGCGGAGACACCGTGTCTTGGTGGGCATATTGGCTTTGAGATTTAAGAAGTACAAGTACGGCTTTATTGCATGTACTGTTACCAGGGTAGTAGGTCAGAGAGATAAGTACATTATTGCTCCTTATAGCCAGACCCCTAGCGTGACCGGAAGCTTCTCGGACACTTTCGATCGATTCTCATTATACCACAGTGCTCAACGTTGTGCCATCGGTGTTTCATCGATGTGACCGACAACCGCTGTTAACATGCAAACCGCCGGCTTCTACCTCCGTCTGCTGCATCCTGTGCAACGGAGGACCGATACGTCGCTCAGTCGAGACAACAGCATTTGTTTGTTCTACGTCGTAGCCTTGTTTTCTCTTACTTATGTTTTTTATTTGAATGTCTCTAACTTGGCGGTTTTCTTTCTTCCTTTATGATTACATTCACTTCCTCGAATGCTGTCATACACTGCGACTGATTTTGAATCCTCGAATTCCCGGAATAACAGCTTGATTATGCGGCTTCACATTTCGGTGATTCTAGGTTTCAAGTAGGCCCGTTCACATTTACATGACTACTCTGTAATTCAAAATTAAGCGCATGGCAGAGGGTTCATCGAACCATTTTCACACTATTTCTCTGCCTTTCCACTCTCTAACAGCGCGTGGAAGAAATGAACATTAAAATCTCTTCATGCCATCTCTGATTTCTCTTATTTTATAACGATGATGATTTTCTCTATGGAGGTGGTCGTCAACAAATTATTTTCGGATTCGGAAGAGAATGTTGGAGACAGAAATTTCGTGAAAAGATCTATCCTCAGGCAAAAAAACGCCTTTGATTTAATGTTTGCACCCCAATTCGCGTATTATATCCGTGACATTAACTCCCCTATTTCGCCATAGTACAAAACAAGCTACCCCTCTTTGAACTCTCTCGATGTCCTCCGTCCATCTTAATGTAATCGACAATCTGTTTTCAACATCGTTGACATGCTCTTTGTGTATTGTCTAGGGACTAATAAAACACTGTTCCTCATAGGCTGGTCAGAGTTCATGTTCATCAGCCACTTTTCTTAAAATGGCTACAAGAATTTAAAATCGTGACGTAAACTCTGGAATGAAGAATAGGAGAACCATTTCAGACAGCTTTGCCAGTTCACGTACTACGATACATGCTTTAGACACTTAAAGCAGGAGATCGATGTAACACCCTGTATGTGACGTTCATTCTATCAGATCATATATCTCCTACAAGTTTTTAAGACGAATTAATTTCATTTTATTACAGCATGCAAATATTTTCCTAGCATCTTGTTAACTCAGTATTCCCCAGCAGTGTTAGGACTGTCCCTACCTTAAATTCGGTGTCATGTTTGTAAAATTTACAAGACGTCTTTGGAATGTCTCCATTTTAAAATTCACTGCCAAGCCAGTGAGATGAGATCGGTGACCCATGATAATGGTAATCATGCTGCCAGTAGGTCGTGTTATTTGAAAAATTTCCTTTAAATTTTTGTAAGGAAAACCATTAAGTGATATTTTAATGGATACGCATCCTCTAAGTATTTCGCAATCAATTTACTCTCCACGTAGATCACAGAATGCTCTGGACTGGCCACGAACAGTTAATCTCCATATCCATTGGTTGGGATACCATGAGATAACGATGTTTTCTCTTCCGAGATCTCCTACATTCATCACAGGTGATAAGTTCGATTTATTCAGGTATGTAAATTTTAACTTTCATAACGGTGCACCAAATGAAATCTCTGACCATGGAAAATGAGTCAGGCATGAGATGCGCGATGCTGTAGAAAATGAAGATTACGGCTGTATCTTGAAGGTGAAGGTATATTATCTTATGGTTATTGTCTGGCAGTAGACTTGAGTATCCCTGTGACAAACCTAGATTTTGTATTTTATTTTTGGTCATGCTACCAATCACAGACACGGTATCACTCTCTAAACCAACATTATAGTTTTAAGATAAATATAATGAAATTTGTTTTAGCAGAAACTGCAGTTGTTGAAATACGGCATACATGACACAACTCAAAAATGCTAACTCTGTACAAATACGCCAGCCACACATCACACATTTTGGGGAAAATAGTGTAATACTCAAAAGGCAGAATGCTTTTTCTGCATCACAGCTGATGCTGAACAATATAATTAAACACAAAACTGCTTGTACATTGGAAACCATTGGTCACAGAACAGACGCAATGTATTTAAGACAATAGAGCAGTATTTCATTACGCTACTTACATCATAGCATTAACAGAAATTGTGTCCATGGTTTTTCCTTACGAAACCGAATTCAGTGCTTCAACAATAAATCTGTGATTAGTTTTCAAGACAGCACTTGAACAACGGATGGAATTTCGTTCAATGTGAAGCTAATGCAGTATTCGGTAAAGTGTTAAGAAACTTAAAATAGTAGATAGAAGAATGTTGAGCAAGCACGTAACATCAAAGACATATAAAGAGATCACTTTCCACAACGAAACCTGGGGAACGTTCCCTCGTGTGGGTATTTCAGCGACTGTTGAAGTTCTGTAGTACAGCGTAATACGAATAACCCGCATTTAGCAGCTGAAAAAATGAAAAGAACAATACACATTTATATTCATCAACACAAAGCTTCACAAACTATTGCAGATACTTATGTTGCTATCAGACCCCGCGCACGAGGCAGCCCGGCTGCGACAGCCATTCTGATACTGACAGCTCACAAAAGTCGCTAAACTAGGCAGCCAGGAATTGCTTTACGTGGCAGCCAAGAGAACGCGGACGACAGCACGGCAGCCAACTGGCATCGCGCACACACAGCTAGGGAAGGGAAATGTACTGTGTCTGTCACAGTCTCGCTGCATTTTGTAGCAGCCAGACGTACAATACTTAGCGACGACTCACGATACGGAGAAATTTATACGGGAAATCGGAAGCCGAAAATCAGTTTAAGATACGTCGGCGGAAACGGAAACTTTTACCCCGTGAAGCACTCCGATATTTGTCAAACTATTTTGAGATGTTCATCTCATAACGTGTATTAACTAATTAAACTTTTCTTCCATTCGAAACTGATGCCCACCTTGAAAATCAGTGTGTGTTGTTGCCCCAGAGGCACAACAAATACTCTCTTGTTTAGTTGTAGCGCGGAAGCACACAGTCTTCGAATGTTATTTTGAGGAATTTCTTCCAGGTTTGAATGAAATTATCCGTACTGGCTGTAAAATGCTTTTATTAAAAGTCTCGACCGATTTCGCGTCAACTGAAGACGCATCCTCGGGTGATCTGTACAGAAACTGATAGATAAAAGAATTTGACTGACCAGGTGGGCATTACTCCTGTAGCCCACTATTTTATTATCTCAGGTCTTTAGGTTCCCTTATTACCCTTTTACGTTGTGAAAGAGAGAATTTTTAATACCACTCAGGCATTATTAATGTACGTAGTAAGTTCGCAGCGTTCTTGTTTTGCATTTGAGTATTCCACTCGTTATGGATTCATTTTATCGATTGTCAATTTTTATTTGTAGTTCACTGTTGCTATTTGCGTTTTTACATGTCATTATTTTGTCATTTGGAGACAGTTAGTGGAGCTGTGGACGCTAGAAAATGAAGAGCCAAGTGAAGAAATCGGAAGATTTTCGACATATTCTTCTGTTTGAGTTCAACTGAGGATGACAGCAGCGAAGGTAGCTGGAAACATTTGCGCAGTGTATGGGAATAAGCCATTGCACATAGCACGACAAAAATAAATAAATAAAAAATTAAGTAAAATAAAATAAAAAAGAGTTTTCTCGTTTCAAAATGGCTGTTCAGGAGGACCTTTGGGGTTCGATGAAGATTTTTTGAACGCATTAATCCACTTCAGTATATTCAAGAACTGTGATTATAGCATCATCTTGCGACATTTTCAGGCAATGTGGAAGGTTCAGAAACCGGCTGTACGGGTATCTCATGCTCTAAGCCGAAATCGCAAAAGTTGGCGGGTAGCCACATATGCATCTCTGCTTTCTCGTCATCAACTGGCTGGTGAACACTACCTACCATGCTTTCCGGGCGGGTAGGAGCGCCGGTCCCCGGCACGAATCCGCCCGGCGGATTTATGTCGAGGTCTGTCCGGTGAGCCGGCCAGTCTGTGGATGGTTTTTAGGCGGTTTTCCATCTGCCTCGGAAAATGCGGGCTGGTTCCCATAATTCCACCTCAGCTACACTATGTCGGCGATTGCTGCGCTAGCAAGTTCTCCACGTACGCGTACAGCACCATTACTCTACCACGCAAACATAGGGCTTACACTCGTCTGGTGTGAGACGTTCCCTGGAGGGTCCAACGAGGCCGAACCGCACAATAACCTTGGGTTCGGTGTGGGAAGGCGGAGGGGTGAAGTGTGCTGCGGTAGTCGTCGTGGAGTTGCGGACCACTGCGGCTGCGGCGGGGACGGAGCCTCTGCGTCGTTTTTAGGTCCCCGATAACATAACATAACATAACCTACCATCCTTATCCTGTATAGTTATTGGTGACGAGGAACGGTGTCTTTATGCTAACATAAGGAACAGCAAGTAATGGCTGAGTCCAAACAAAGCAACAACGCCCGGTACAAAGACCTGTACGTATCCACAAAAGAAAATGTTATCCATCTGGTTGAACATCGCCGTTATGATGTACTACGAATTGCTTACCCAATGTGTAACCATCACTGCTAACATTTCCTGTAAAAAACTGAAACGTCTTGCAGGCGCAGTCCTAGAAAAACGACCAGGAAGACTGCGTGAAGTGATGTTGTTGCACGATAAAAAAATGGTTCAAATGGTTCTGAGCACTATGGGACTTAACTGCTGTGGTCATCAGTCCCCTAGAACTTAGAACTACTTAAACCTAACTAACCTAAGGACATCACACACATCCATGCCCGAGGCAGGATTCGAACCTGCGACCGTAGCAGTCGCGCTGTTGCACGATAAAGCCCGCCCACATCCTCTAGACTCGCAATAAACACAATACAGGAGTTGGGTTGGGAAGTCACACCGCACCCACCTAATTTACCTGATGCTGCGCCCTAAGATTTTCACCTTTCCCGCTCTCTATCGAACAACCTTCAAAGAACGTCCTTTCCAGATGAAAATGCACTCCGAAGATGGTCGACGAGATCTTCGCCTCAAAACTATGTGATTTATACAGTCCTGGAATCGAGAAATTATCCCATCGTTGGCAGACTGTTGTAAATAGTGAAGAAGAATATATTAATGATGACAAAAGTATCTGTTTTGGGTATCTGTTGTGGTTATTAATTTTATGGAAAAACGCTGCAAACTTATATACCAACCTAATATTTCACATTCTAACTGTCCACTTTCAGTATTTTTGAAAGGGGGATTTGATTAACCACTCAGGTTTTATTAATATTTTACATTTTAATTTTCCACTTTCAGCATTTCTTTTGCAAAAGGGACTCAATCTTTTCTATACTGCATTACGTATTGCTAAGCAGTGTAGCACATATACTGCCGCACCCTAAGCTTCACGACTTCTGTAACGTCGGTTTTGTTTCCGTTTCCCTCTGACGACACCTGTAAACGTCTTCCGCACTCCAGAACGGTGAGTACTGCCTTGCGTGCCACCGCTCAGCCACCACCCTGGTCGTTGCACGGTAAGGCTTCTCTCTTATTGTGTTCATGCATCGGAATTGTCTAGGTGCGTTACTGTTCTACCGCTTTGTTTGACTCGCTTGCTTTTGATCCAGGTTTTCTTTCAATAGGTTCTAAAATTCCCTTCATTTTAACTATGGAGTACCGCCTTTAGCGCGCTTTCTGTTTATAACTTGACGTGGATGATGGAAAGTGGCTCTAAGGTAGATAACTTTCCGCTATAACTTGATAAAAAGAACCTCTGTGAGTTTTCTTCAAGTACTGCTGTATGATACTTTTTTCAGAGTCCTTTTATTTTTCAGATCGCTGTTAAGAATTCTCTGTAAAATGTTTTTCTTCATTAAGTTTTGTGCAGGATGCGTCTTCAACTGACGCGAAACCGGTCGTTACTTTTAATAAAGGTGTTTTACAACAAGTGCGGGCCATTTCATTCAAAATGTTTATATTTGGCTCCGGTATAAAATAACATTTTTTTTAATGCCTGACACGCACTGTGTCCGTTCGTGCAGACAGGTGGCTGCTTTGTATCAAAGTAGTCTTCCCACCGCACCGCAGCTCTCTGGGTGACAGATCAGGGAACAGAGCAGTTGAGACAAGGACCTGTACATCCATCAAGGCGTTTGTGGTGGGTACTGCATTGTGTTATTACTTTACGTTGCTGCAATATGTCATTTTGTACAAATGTCGTGAACCGTAAGCAACAGAGTTTACTCTAACGAACTTTTATTCTGCAACGATGCGTGAGCCAAGTTGTAACTTCCTGGCAGATTAAAACTATCTGAGTCCGGGAATCGAACCTGGGACCTTCGTTGTCCGGGGACTGGGATACAAGCACGTTGCACGGTCCGCCCTCGCAGCTTTACTTCCACCTACCTTAAAAACTTCAAATAAGTTTTCCTGCATACCTCCTGGGACTAGCACTCCTGGAAGAAAGAATATTGCGGATCCATGGCTTAGCAACAGTCTCGGGTATTGTTTCCAGAATGAATTTTCACTTTATGGCAGAGTGCTCTGATCTGATGCTGTGTGCCGGATCGGGGCTCGAACCTGCGACCTTTGCCCTTCGCAGGTAAGGTCTCTACCGACTGAGGTGGACCGTGAGCAGTGCTTCAATAGATCAGTCGGCAGGAGACTTGCATTTTAGTCTGTGTTATGGTGCCAGAGCTAAACGACATTTGGCAACACGAGATCTCAACCCAGGTTCTGGTAATTTATACCAGGCGGTGCCTGTAATCTGTGTCTTCATTTCAGCTTTAGTCATCTGTCTATTCGTTAGGGCCAGTCGGAAAATTCGAACAATTCGACGACGTTCTCACTGTGTAGTCCTTCCAGAAGCACACTTTTTTGCTGTGTCCCTCTCGATCTGGAGTCATAAAAGCGTTTAGGCGAGTAGACTATTTGTACCTATAACCGAATGCCTTATGTTTTCCAATAAATAGCCAAATTAATGTTATGTGATTTTTGGATAGTTGAAAAACGGTCTGAATACTCTCGAGAATTCTTGAAAGTTTTTTAACGTATCGTTCGAGCTCTGCTCCTATGAATCCAGTATCCTCTTTTTGTTTTCCGTTTCTTACTAGACCGAAGGTAACTATTACAACATCTTCCACCTCCGCTTCGAGCCGTTCGCTTCTGACTGCATCGGTTGGCCGCTTAGAAAAGCCTGTCCAAAATTTCAGCTGCCGTATCTGGGCTGCTTAGTGCGCGTGGTCTCTATGTGGTGAAGTTATTACTAGTTTTTTGTCATTTTTATTGGAACACACTATTTGCAGTATGTCTTACAGAATACAGAGTTGCGTGTAAAGAAATACAATCTAAAGAGATAAAGTCTACTGCGCTCAACCCATCACGAGTTTCTGGCCTGTGTGCATGTGGAGTGCTATCTTTCATTGACCGACGACCTAGAAGCCCAACAGGTCTTTTCTTTTACTCCAGGGAAAGATTAGTGGCGCTGATTTAGTGGACCTGGGACCGTCCTGGAGAGACTGGCATGAGAGAAAATCCCTGTTCCGACACAGGAATCAACCTGCGATCTCCAGGGCGAGAGTCCAGCTTTCTACCCAACAGACTAAAATGGCCCCAAATGTCTCTTAAGTAGGTTTAAATTAAGAGTATGCTCGTGAAATGAAAGTTAGACCACAACAGAAAGTTGTTTCCCCACGTAGGTACTTTTGCTTCAGGACATGAAACAAGTATATTTTCTGATCTCACGTAAGAAATGTTAGCAGTGAAAGCATAATTTTATCATCCACAGAAGTACTTACGTCCTAAGTCATTAGTCCTCTGTGCAATCAACGAAGAATAAAATACACTCCTGGAAATGGAAAAAAGAACACATTGACACCGGTGTGTCAGACCCACCATACTTGCTCCGGACACTGCGAGAGGGCTGTACAACCAATGATCACACGCACGGCACAGCGGACACACCAGGAACCGCGGTGTTGGCCGTCGAATGGCGCTAGCTGCGCAGCATTTGTGCACCGCCGCCGTCAGTGTCAGCCATTTTGCCGTGGCATACGGAGCTCCATCGCAGTCTTTAACACTGGTAGCATGCCGCGACAGCGTGGACGTGAACCGTATGTGCAGTTGACGGACTTTGAGCGAGGGCGTATAGTGGGCATGTGGGAGGCCGGGTGGACGTACCGCCGAATTGCTCAACACGTGGGGCGTGAGGTCTCCACAGTACATCGATGTTGTCGCCAGTGGTCGGCGGAAGGTGCACGTGCCCGTCGACCTGGGACCGGACCACAGCGACGCACGGATGCACGCCAAGACCGTAGGATCCTACGCAGTGCCGTAGGGGACCGCACCGCCACTTCCCAGCAAATTAGGGACACTGTTGCTCCTGGGGTATCGGCGAGGACCATTCGCAACCGTCTCCATGAAGCTGGGCTACGGTCCCGCACACCGTTAGGCCGTCTTCCGCTCACGCCCCAACATAGTGCAGCCCGCCTCCAGTGGTGTCGCGACAGGCGTGAATGGAGGGACGAATGGAGACGTGTCGTCTTCAGCGATGAGAGTCGCTTCTGCCTTGGTGCCAATGATGGTCGTATGCGTGTTTGGCGCCGTGCAGGTGAGCGCCACAATCAGGACTGCATACGACCGAGGCACACAGGGCCAACACCCGGCATCATGGTGTGGGGAGCGATCTCCTACACTGGCCGTACACCACTGGTGATCGTCGAGGGGACACTGAATAGTGCACGGTACATCCAAACCGTCATCGAACCCATCGTTCTACCATTCCTAGACCGGCAAGGGAACTTGCTGTTCCAACAGGACAATGCACGTCCGCATGTATCCCGTGCCACCCAACGTGCTCTAGAAGGTGTAAGTCAACTACCCTGGCCAGCAAGATCTCCGGATCTGTCCCCCATTGAGCATGTTTGGGACTGGATGAAGCGTCGTCTCACGCGGTCTGCACGTCCAGCACGAACGCTGGTCCAACTGAGGCGCCAGGTGGAAATGGCATGGCAAGCCGTTCCACAGGACTACATCCAGCATCTCTACGATCGTCTCCATGGGAGAACAGCAGCCTGAATTGCTGCGAAAGGTGGTTATACACTGTACTAGTGCCGACATTGTGCATGCTCTGTTGCCTGTGTCTATGTGCCTGTGGTTCTGTCAGTGTGATCATGTGATGTATCTGACCCCAGGAATGTGTCAATAAAGTTTCCCCTTCCTGGGACAATGAATTCACGGTGTTCTTATTTCAATTTCCAGGAGAGTACATCTGAGGTTCTCAACAACACTACAGTCAAGATTATTCACATATAAAGAACACAATTTTTTTTTGCTATTGTTACACAGTTAGCTAGAAACATAAAATTAATTTTTCTAGCATTCTCCCATAATAATTTCGTATCGTCGAGAAATCTGAATGGAGTTTTTGGCTGTTTCTGTGCGGCTGCTGATGCAAATAGCAATGAGCAGCAACACTCCCAACTCTCATGCATTCCAGCAGTCAACGGCGTACGTTAGCATAAGCCACACCCTTGAATTCTGACCTGTCGATTACCGAGCTCAGGCTGAAGCGTCGATATTGGCACAACACAGTCGCTCACAGACACCGCGCTCCACACTAGGGCATGTTCGCAAGGCGTGGTGGCCCTGACTAGGAGGCCCTCGCAATACGCCACGAGGTGCCCGCAACTACAGCACGTCATCAGTTTACTAGCAGAGTAACCGGCCCGAGTATGTATTTGTTCCAGTCTTCTATTAGTCCATCTCCTCCTTCCCCCTCTCTCTGCCCATCGCAGCTTCATCTCCCCCCCCCCCTCCGCCACAGTCAGTTCATCTCTTCGTCCACCTCTCTTTGTCGATTTCCTCCTACCCCTCTCCCTGTACGTCTCCTGCTCTTTCCTTTGTTCACCTACTCGTCGCACTTCCCTTTCTCTATTTTCTTTCTCCCCCTTTCTGTGTTAGTCTCCTCTTCTTCCCACTCTCTGTCTCTCTCTTCCTCCGCTGTGTCCATTTAATCCTCCCCCCTTCTCTGTTAACTTTATCATGCTCACCCCAGTAGAGCGCTGTTGGTTCTTTTCGTCACAGTATTTTTCTGTCCAGATTGTAACTAACATGTGTACGACATTTGATAGAAATCGCGCCAGGGAATTAGGACGTTGTTTTCACCCATGACTTTTCCCGTGTGCGCACATGCCGAATTTATTTCACACATGTTTTAACATATTTGTTGTTTTCACCCATGGTTAGCACCGTGTGCGCACGTTCAGAATTTATTTCACATATATTTAACATATTTCACATGTAATTTTACACATATTTCACCGTTAACTCTAGGTAATTTGACCCTGCAGTTTTATTTTCGCGTATCTCCTGAACGATGTGTCGTACAATGATATATTATTGTGGATAGCTTCAGTGGTGTATGTGGATATTGTCTGTGGAATGTTTTGAGAATAGAGTAAGTAGTAAAAAAACTAATGAATTTCAATGTCTTGCATGATGCGGCAGTTTTTCACGCATCTCAGGGGTTATGACATCACTGCTCCTGGACTCTAAGTCGTACAATGATATTATTCTGCTGGTTCATTGAGTAGTACATGTGAATACGGTCTGAAAAATGTATCGAAAACACAGTTTTTCCTTTTATCATGTTATGGAGGACTGTCAGCGATAAAAAGTTTCCTAAAGATTGGAAATTATTTATAAAGTTTGTTCACTAAGAGTCACTAAGAGATTTCACTCTCAAATACTGAATGACTAAAGTATGGCTATTCACGCGTTATGCACTACAATGCTTTTTTACCCCCACCTCTACCTCTTTGATAGGTAAGTGGTTCTTATCACCAAAGTGATGATTTCCAGACAGTAACTGATATGTGTACTAAGTTTGGTTGACATCTATTCAGTGATTTAGAAGGAGAAGTGGAACATACATACATAAATATGTACAACCATTTTTATAATATGTATGGATAAGGACTGGCATCGATTTTTCTGCAACACGTCATGACAGCAAACATCTAGAGACATCGCCTGAACTGGTCAAGGAAACCTGCCGTTGCCTGCCGACTTCGGCACGAACTATGTTACTACACTGCAGGGCTTTGCTATTCCATACGACGACTTGGCTTTGGACTGTTTGATCGTTTTGATTAACTGTCTTGTTTTGTTTTGGGATGTAGTGAACTGTAACTTGGCAAGGAAAGGTAATGAATTACTTAACTTGTTGAAGCGATGCTGTGTTGAATAAAACTGTGCATTCATCAGTTGCAGTGTCGAATACGTCACATACCACAATCCACTTTACACTATTTTGTCTATGGATGTTTCTATAATACTCATGCGACTCTAAGATCGTATGAGTCCACGTGTAGCAATTTCCGTTTAAATGCAAAAGAGTCTGCTACTGAAGATTGTATTACTGTAACACCCTTGCCTGTTTGTAGCCTCAGCAGAGTCCATTGACCAACCTGACTGATTTTGCAATGGTCCGTTGGTTCGTATGCGGGAAATTGGATCTATTATTAATTCGTCAGAATGTTGCAACAGAGTGGCTATTATCAATCACAGCTGCTGAGATAAATCATTTTGTTCGGATTTATACTAAGGGAATCAGGTGTGACGTTGCCGTAGGACACAAACAGCTAATTTTTGAAACTGCAGGGAATTTGGATTCCCATTGAATATCAGTTTCTTCAGATGTCACATTCAGTCTGTATATAGTTGACTCATTCGGCGACTCACGATACCCGAGTGCCGGTTCATAACAGTTTCCTCTTAACTCTTAGCACTCCTGTAATGCTTTTTCAGTATCAGCACGTGACAGAAGAGAGGAGGGAAGATGGGGCTCAACGTCCCATAGACATCGAGGTCATTAGAGACGGAGCACAAACTCGGATTGTGTCAAGGGTGGGGAAGGAAATCGGCCGTGCCCTTTCAAAGGAACAATCCCGGCATTTGCCAGGATTGATCTGGATGACTGGACGCGGGTTTGAACCGTCGTCCTCCCGAATGTGAGTCCCGTGTGGTAACCACTGCCAACATCGCTCGGTTCCATCAGCATTTGTTGTGCTACTGTGTAGATAACTATCGCATTGAACAAACATTAACATCAGAGGGTCTATCGGCTACATTCTGAAAGATCACATATTTCACTATCCATACATCAGTCCTACTAGCTGACAATCACAAAAACGAGGGAGTTTCAAATTTTTAGTATTTATGGGAACTTTCTTTCCATTACAATTCAAATGCTTCATCTGTCTCCCGACACTAACGTTAAAAAAACTTTGACAATGATGATAATGATTTAGGTTATTCGAAATTGAAGTCACAAAGCATAAGGAGAGCAATTACAGACGAGTGTAATTTAAATCGGAACATTATCATAAAATTTAAAGTAAAACTTCCCCTCTCTAATTG
Source organism: Schistocerca cancellata (assembly GCF_023864275.1). Taxonomy (NCBI): domain Eukaryota; kingdom Metazoa; phylum Arthropoda; class Insecta; order Orthoptera; family Acrididae; genus Schistocerca; species Schistocerca cancellata. Next base: position 522,564,833 of record NC_064630.1, on the reverse strand, counting down.
AAATAGCCACATATACGCAGATTCATTTATTTTAAAATCGTGGTTTTCGTTAGATTGTAAAACTTATGTAAAATATGGAGAAAGTTTAGTACGTAAGTGACTAATATCCCACACCCAATGTACTTGTTTATACGCTCATTAAACTAAAAGCAGAAAAGCTGGTCACTGCACCCAGTCACTCCATAACCAGCCGCTTACCACCTATACATTCTACATCGCAATAATGTGTCCGACACAGGAGCTTATGCAAATGTCTCTAAAATACAAAAAAATTTAAAATTCGTATTACATGTGCAAATACTGCTGGCCATGTATCATGGTATACAGGTCGTTGTGTTAGAATGTGGACTGCAGATATGTGCATGGTTGGTCAGAATACAATGTTGTAGATGGACTTCACCAATCATATCTCATTGTTCGTCAAGCGAGAGCATTTGATGCAGCTGCACGATAGTGGCGAGAGGGGATGCAGCACGTTGCTGCTCGCTCTGTTCTTGGTTACTATATCGGCCCTTCCGTTTTCCTACATTCAAAAGGGCCTGGTATCCAGTAGAACAATACCCTCATGCCTCGTCTTTGTAGCGTGAGAGGTGAACATCTGCGTCGCTCTCCTGCTACTTACATTTGCTGAAATTCTTAGATAACACCAAAGGAATAGCAGTAAATGAGAAAATGGTTCTCAGAATACGAGTCACCTAATCTTAGACCTTCAAGATTGCACATAATAGTACGAATTCGTCTGGTAAGCGAATCTTGAAGACAAAGCTTCAGAAATAATTGAGGGTCTCTCACTTAGGGCTACCATTCTACACTGTGCTAAAATTATATTGCTTGTGTAAAATAAAGTAAACGGGTGCTCCAAAATCAACATTCGTAGTGTTTTTTTTTATCTTGAATATAGAATCTTTGGTTTTACCCTCACTAAAAAGTAAATAATACGTTTTGCTCCAATTTCAGCATAACACATTGGTATCTCCCACGAAATTTTCTAAAATATAGCTTTTTACATTAATCAAAAAATGGCTCTGAGCACTATGGGACTTAACATCTCAGGTCATCAGTCCCTTAGAACTTAGAACTACTGAAACCTAACTAACCTAAGGACATCACACACATCCATGCCCGAGGCAGGATTCGAACCTGCGACCGTAGCGGTCGCGCGGTTCCAGACTGAAGCGCCTAGAACCGCTCGGCCACCAGCGGCCGGTTTACATTAATCCCAAGGATCTTTGGACATCTTTAAAGATTTTTTTAAATGCTGTTCCATCGTTAGAAAATTTTCAGTATGGTGCACCAGTGCATGTAACGTGACATAAATTTTTCATGCATGTCACGCCATTTGCAAACTCCACGAGTCGGCTGTTCAGCTCCAGCACGGAGGCAGTGATGGCTTTGGCAAGGCAGAATCCATCGCAACAACAAGAAGCCTTCACAAAGGGTAACTAATCGCTTCACCACATTCATTTATCATCGAGTGTGAATTCAGAAACCTTGCATTACATTCCAAGTTTAGGCCGCTGTCCTTAATCCTCAGTCCAGAGAAATTAAAACCACGACGTGGACTCTATGCAGACCACGCAAAATGTTCGCAGATTTTGAAATTTAAAAGTGATATTTTCTTCCTCTATTTTATCCCCTTAATCGTTAGCTTGAACTCCCCAGTCTTCTGACTGGTTTGATGCGGCCAGCCACGATTTCCTCTTCTATGCCAACCTCTTCGTCTCAGAGCAGCACTTCCACCCGACGTCCTCATTTATTTTCTGTATGTATTCCAATCTCTATCATCCTGTACGGTTTTTACTTTCTGCAGCTCCCTCTTGTACTATGAGCGTTATTCCCTGACTTCTTAAAATACTACGCCCTATCATCCTGTTCCTTCTCCTTATCGGTGTTTTTCATATGTTCCTTTCTACGCCAATTCTGTAAAGAACCTTCTTCTGCTTTATCTTATCAGTCAGCCTAATTTTCAATAATCCTCTGTAGCACGAAATCTGAAATGCTTAGATTTTTTTCTTTTCTTGTTGTCCCACAGTCCATGTTCCACCGCCATTCAATGCTTTCTTCTAAACGGAATTTCTCAGAATTTTTTTCTCAAATTAAGACTTATGTTTGATAACAGTAAACTTCTCTTGCCAGTAATTCCCTCTTTGCCTCTGTTAGTATGCCTTTTTTTGTCCTATTTACATCATCCGTCAGGGGTTATTTTGCTACCAAGGCAGAAGTATTCCTTAACTTCATTTACTTCATGGTCACCACTTTAATTAACCCCACTCTTCAAACTTTCTCTTGCTTCCGTCATTACTTCTTTGATGTGTATGTTGAACACGAGGGGTGAAAGACTGCATCCTTATCTTACACCGTGTTTAATTCGAGCATTCTGTTCTTGGTCTTCCAGTCATATTGTTCCCTCTTCGTCCTAGTACATATTAATTTTACCCGTCTTTCTCCATAGTTCCTCTTATTTTTCTCATAAATTCGCACATCCTGCAGCATTTACATTGTCGAACGCTTTTGCTATTTAAACGTCTTCCTTCCCTCACCAACCGCGCACGTTAGATCTGCCTCTCTGATGTCTTTATCTTTCTAAAGCCAAACTGATCGTCATCTAACAGCGCCTCAATTTTTTTTCCCATTCGTCTGTATATTATTCTCGTCAGCAACTTTAATGCATGAGCTGTTAAGCTGATTGTGCGATATCTCACCCTTATCTGCCATCGTTATCTTTGTGTGGCAGACGTTTCTCCAAAAGTCAGATGGTACCTGCTATTATCACAGACTCTACACACCAACTGAACAGCCATTTGGCTGCCACTCCCCCCCCCCGCCGCAAATTATTTCACAAATTCCGAATGAATGTAGCCTATCCCTTCTGCCTTCTTTGGCAGAGTGTAAACTCTAATACTGGGCCGCGCAGAGTGGCCGCGTTGTTTGGGGAGTCATGTCACTTTACTGCTCGGCCCTCCCGCCTGAGGTTCGAGTCCTCCCTCGTGCATGAGTGTGTGTGTTGCCCTTAGCACAAGTTAGTTTAAGTAGTGTGTAAGTCTAGGGATCGATAACCTAAGCACTCTAAGCACTATGGTCCATTAGGAATTCACACACATTTTATCTAATACTGGAGCCCCTACGTCTCCCATATCGACTCCAATTTCTTTTTCAGGCATGTCATTTGACAAGTCCTCCTCCTCATATAGGCCTTCAGTGTCCTCTTTTCACTTATTCTCTCTCTCGTCTATGTTTAACAGTAAAACTCTCATTTCACTCTTAACGTTACCGCATTTTAATTTAATATCATCGAAGGTTGCTTTTATTTTATATATTCCGAGTCAGTCTTCACGACGATCATTTCTTTTTCGATTTATTTATATCATTACTGCAGCCGTGACTGACCTGAATTTCATATTCATTTCATTTTTAAGGGATTTATATTATTGTATTCCTGTCTTTCCCTAAACGCTTTTGTATTTCCTTCTTTCGTCGATAAGTTGAATTATCAATTATTTCTTTCGTTACGCAAGGTTTCTTTGCAGTTATCTTCTTTATGCCTATGTCTGGCTGCCAACGTCTATGATTCCCCTTTTCAGAGATGTTCATTCCTCTTCAACTGAGCTGCCTACTCTTGTATTCCCTATCGCAGTATCCACATCCTTAGCGAACTCCGACAGTGACTGACTTCCTTCCACACTTAGTCTTCTGGACGATTCTGTTATTAAACTTCAGTCAACTCTTCATCATTAACAAAATGTGATCTGAGTCTGTATCTCATCCTGGGTACGCCTTGCAATAGAAGATCTGATCCCTGAGTCTCTGATCCTAATGTACTCCAACTGGAATCTTGAAGTGTCTCCATGTATTTTCGAAGTATTCCTCCTCCTCTGAGTGGTTCTTGAACCGAATATTAGCTACTGATACCTGAAATTTATTGCTGAAAATTAGACTTTCTCTCGTTCCTATTGCTAAGCCTACATTCTCCCGTAACCCTTTCTTCTATTGCTTCCACTGCAATGATTGCCAATTCCCTGTAGTTACTAGATTTTCATCTCTTTTTGCATTCGCAATTACCCGTTCAACATCCTCATAATCTCTCTGTAACTCTTCATCTTCTGCTTGCTATAATGGCATGTATACCTGAACTGTCCTCGGTTTGCTTTCGAATCAGATGAGAACAACCTATCCCTCATCATACTACTCCCGTAATACCATTTTCTGCTGCTGTTTGTCTGACCAGATATATTCAATTTTTTTTCCGTCCCAGTTCACTGCCCTCCTCTAAATATAGACTGTACCTTCTGAATGTTATCTCGTCGTTGGCTGTTCCATCTCCTTCTCACGATCACCTACCCCACCGCAGGATCCTTGAGGAGATCCGAATGGAGGACTGCTCCAGAATCGGAACAACATAAGATACCTGGCGACTGGAAAAATTGTACGTCATTCTCGTGTACAAATATCATCGCAAAATAGATACATGTTTCTGGAGGAAGATAGATTCTCTATCAAATATAATATGCATTCCGCAAACAGAGACCTTGTGAAATCATGTGTAATCACACACAGGAAGTTGGCTTGCAGAGTATATACACAGATGTAGATGTCACGTTCTGAAAACGACTAGGATGGTGGCAGGCTTCTATCAGTAAGTCCTGGCTCTAATGGATCACCCGCTCCATCATCTCGCCCAAGGGCAGCGCTGTCAAGCTATTCAGGCAGATATAGTGCTTCACTGATACGAAGAAAGAAATTACGAAATCTTCCTACCAGGTGCTGAAATATTATCTCTATCATGTTAAACAGCAAGGAGGATATAGAATTCGAATTGATATGCTGCAGCATCCTCTAGTGAATCTTGTCTTAACGTATCACTTACAATGCTCCATACTAGACTGTTGGTAGAACAGCAGTCTCAAGCACTTCCCTCATCAACATTACAATAGCAGCGGAGCCTAGAACACTGATTGGTGGTGGAGGTGCGTTATGTTCTGGGTTGTTGTTGTTTTCGTCTTCAGTCCTGAGACTGGTTTGATGCAGCTCTCCAAGCTACTCTATCCTGTGCAAGCTTCTTCATCCCCCAGTACCTACTGCAATCTACACTCCTGGAAATTGAAATAAGAACACCGTGAATTCATTGTCCCAGGAAGGGGAAACTTTATTGACACATTCCTGGGGTCAGATACATCACATGATCACACTGTCAGAACCACAGGCACATAGACACAGGCAACAGAGCATGCACAATGTCGGCACTAGTACAGTGTATATCCACCTTTCGCAGCAATGCAGGCTGCTATTCTCCCATGGAGACAATCGTAGAGATGCTGGATGTAGTCCTGTGGAACGGCTTGCCATGCCATTTCCACCTGGCGCCTCAGTTGGACCAGCGTTCGTGCTGGACGTGCAGACCGCGTGAGACGACGCTTCATCCAGTCCCAAACATGCTCAATGGGGGACAGATCCGGAGATCTTGCTGGCCAGGGTAGTTGACTTTCACCTTCTAGAGCACGTTGGATGGCACGGGATACATGCAGACGTGCATTGTCCTGTTGGAACAGCAAGTTCCCTTGCCGGTCTAGGAATGGTAGAACGATGGGTTCGATGACGGTTTGGATGTACCGTACACTATTCAGTGTCCCCTCGACGATCACCAGTGGTGTACGGCCAGTGTAGGAGATCGCTCCCCACACCATGATGCCGGGTGTTGGCCCTGTGTGCCTCGATCGTATGCCGTCCTGATTGTGGCGCTCACCTGCACGGCGCCAAACACGCATACGACCATCATTGGCACCAAGGCAGAAGCGACTCTCATCGCTGAAGACGACACGTCTCCATTCGTCCCTCCATTCACGCCTGTCGCGACACCACTGGAGGCGGGCTGCACTATGTTGGGGCGTGGGCGGAAGACGGCCTAACGGTGTGCGGGACCGTAGCCCAGCTTCATGGAGACGGTTGCGAATGGTCCTCGCCGATACCCCAGGAGCAACAGTGTCCCTAATTTGCTGGGAAGTGGCGGTGCGGTCCCCTACGGCACTGCGTAGGATCCTACGGGCTTGGCGTGCATCCGTGCGTCGCTGCGGTCCGGTCCCAGGTCGACGGGCACGTGCACCTTCCGCCGACCACTGGCGACAACATCGATGTACTGTGGAGACCTCACGTCCCACGTGTTGAGCAATTCGGCGGTACGTCCACCCGGCCTCCCGCATGCCCACTATACGCCCTCGCTCAAAGTCCGTCAACTGCACATACGGTTCACGTCCACGCTGTCGCGGCATGCTACGAGTGTTAAAGACTGCGATGGAGCTCCGTATGCCACGGCAAACTGGCTGACACTGGCGGCGGCGGTGCACAAATGCTGCGCAGCTAGCGCCATTCGACGGCCAACACCACGGTTCCTGGTGTGTCCGCTGTGCCGTGCGTGTGATCATTGCTTGTACAGCCCTCTCGCAGTGTCCGGAGCAAGTATGGTGGGTCTGACACACCGGTGTCAATGTGTTCTTTTTTCCATTTCCAGGAGTGTACATCCTTCTGAACTGCTTTGTGTATTCGTCTCTTGGTCTCCCTCTACGATGTTTACCCTCCAAGCTGCCCTCCAATACTAAATTGGTGATCCCTTGATGCCTCAGAACATGTCCTACCAACCGATCCCTTCTTCTAGTCACGTTGTGCCACAAACTTCTCTTCCCCCCAATCCTACTCAACACCTCCTCATTGGTTATGTGATCTACCCATCTAATCTTCAGCATTCTTCTGCAGCACCACATTTCGAAAGCTTCTATTCTCTTCTTGGTCTAAACTATTTACCGTCCACGTTTAACTTCCATATATGGCTATATTCCATACAAATACTTTCAGAAATGACTTCCTGATCTTGTAAATCTATACTCGATGTTAACAAATTTCTCTTCTTCAGAAACGCTTTCCTTGCCATTGCCAGTCTACATTTTATATCCTCTCTACTTCGACCATCATCAGTTATTTTGCTCCCCAAATAGCAACTTTACTACTTTCAGTGTCTCATTTCTTAATCTAATTCTCTCAGCATCACCCGACTTAATTCGACTACATTCCATTATCCTCGTTTTGCTTTTGTTGATGTTAATCTTATATCCACCTTTCAAGACACTGGCCATTCCGTTCAACTGCTCTTCCAAGTCCTTTGCTGTCTCTGACACAATTACAATGTCATCGGCGAACCTCAACGTTTTTATATCTTCTCCATGGACTTTAATACCTACTCCGAATTTTTCTTTTCTTTCCTTTACTGCTTGCTCAATATATAGATTGAATAACATCGGGGACAGGCTACAACCCTGTCTCATCCCCTTCCCAACCGCTGCTTCCCTTTCATGCCCCTCGACTCTTATAGGTGCCATCTGGTTTCTGTACAAATTGTAAATAGCCTTTTGCTCTCTGTATTTTACCCCTGCCACCTTTAGAATTTGAAAGAGAGTATTCCAGTCAACATTGTCAAAAGCTTTCTCTAAGTCCACAAATGCTAGAAATGTAGGTTTGCCTTTCCTTAATCTATTTTCTAAGATAAGTCGTAGGGTCAGTATTGCCTCATGTGTTCCAACATTTCTGCGGAATCCAAACTGATCTTCGCTGAGGTCAGCTTCTACTAGTTTTTCCATTCGTCTGTAAGGAATTCGCGTTAGTATTTTGCAGCTGTGACTTATTAAACTGATAGTTCGGTAATTTTCACATCTGTCAACACCTGCTTTCTTTGGGATTGGAATTATTATATTCTTCTTGAAGTCTGAGGGTATTTCGCCTGTCTCATATATCTTGCTCACCAGATGATAGAGTTTTGTCAGGACTGGGTCTCCCAAGGCTGTCAGTAGTTCTAATGGAATGTTGTCTACTCCCGGGGCCTTGTTTCGACTCAGGTCTTTCAGTGCTCTGTCAAACTCTTCACGCAGTATCATATCTCCCATTTCATCTTCATCTACATCCTCTTCCATTTCCATATTATTGTCCCCAAGTACACCGCCCTTATATAGTCCCTCTATATACTCCTTCCACCTTTCTGCTTTCCCTTCTTTGCTTAGAACTGGGTTTCCATCTAAGCTCTTGATATTCATACAAGTGGTTTTCTTTCTCCCAAGGTCTCTTTAATTTTCCTGTAGGCAGTATCTATCTTACCCCTAGTGAGATAAACCTCTACATCCTTACATTTGTCCTTAGCCATTTTGCACTTCCTGTCGATCTCATTTTTGAGACGTTTGTTTTCCTTTTGCCTGCTTCATTTACTGCATTTTTATATTTTCTCGTTTCAACAATTAATTTCAATATTTCTTCTGTTACCAAGGATTCCTACAAGCGCCAACCGCTGTGGTCTAGCGGTTCTAGGCGCTCAGTCCGGAACCGCGCGACTGCTACGGTCGCAGGTTCGAATCCTGCCTCGGGCATGGATGTGTGTGATGTCCTTAGGTTAGTTAGGTTTAAGTAGTTCTAAGTTCTAGGGGACTGATGACCACAGATGTTAAGTCCCATAGTCCTCAGAGCCATTTGAACCATTTTGATTCCTACAAGCCCTCGTCTTTTTACCTACTTGATCCTCTGCTGCCTTCACTACTTCATCCCTCAAAGCTACCCATTCTTCTTCTACTGTATGTCTTTCCCCCATTGCTCTCAATTGTTCCCTTATGTTCTCCCTGAAACTTTGTACAACCTCTGGTTTAGTCAGTTTATCCAGGTCCCATCTCCTTAAATTCCCACCTTTTTGCTGTTTCTTCAGTTTTAAGCTACAGTTCATAACCCATAGATTGTGGTCAGAGTCCAGAGTGGAAATGTCTTACAATTTAAAACCTGGTTAGTAAATCTCTGTCTTACAGTTATATAATCTACCTGGCATCTTCTAGTATCTCCAGGCTTCTTCTATGTATGCAACCTTCTTTCGTGATTCTTGAACCAAGTGTTAGCTATGATTAAGTTATGCTCTGTGCAAAACTCTACCAGGCGGCTTCCTCTTACATTCCTTACCCCCAATCCATATTCACCTACTATGTTTCCTTCTCTCCCTTTTCCTACTATCAAATTCCAGTCACACATGACTATTAAGTTTTAGTCTCCCATCACTATCGGAATATTTTCTTTTATCTCATCATACATTTCATCAATTTCTTCGTCATCTGCAGAGCTAGTTGGCATATAAACTTGTACTTCTGTAGTAGGCGTGGGCTTCGTGTCTATCTTGGCCACAATAATGCGTTCAATATGCTGTTTTTACTAGCTTATCCACATTCCTATTTTTTTATTCATTATTAAACATACTCCTGCATTACCCCTATTTGATTTTGTATTTATAACCCTGTATTCACCTGACCAAGAGTCTTGTTCCTCCTGCCACCGAACTTCACTAATTCCCACTATATCTAAATTTAACCTATCCATTTCCCTTTTTAAATTTTCTTATCTATCTGACCGATTAACGGATCTGACATTCCACGCTCCGATCCATAGAACGCCAGTTTTCTTTCTCCTGATAACGACGTCCTCTTGAGTAGTTCTCTCCCGGAGGTCCGAATGGGGGATTATTTTACCTCCGGAATATTTTACCCAAGAGGACGCCATACAGTAAAGCTGCATGCCCTCGGGAAAAATTATGGCTGTAGTTTCCCCTTTCTTTCAGCCGTTCGCAGTACCAGCGCAGCAAGGCCGTTTTGTTTAGTGTTACAAGGCCAGATCAGTCAATCATCCAGACTGCTGCTCCTGCAACTACTGAAAAGGCTGCTGCCCCTCTTCAGAAACCACACGTTTGTCTGGCCTCTCAACAGATACCCCTTCGTTGTGGTTGCACCTACGGTACGGCTATCTGTATCGCTGAGGCAGGCAAGCCTCCCTACCAACGGCAAGGTCTATGGTTCATGGGGGGGGGGGGGGGGGGGGGAGATGTTCTGGGTATTGTCGATTTTTCTGATCTGTTGAATTTCGTTCATCATTACTACGTTAATAAGGTACATTCCAACTCTCTGAGAAATCCTCCTCGAGGTCTCTAAGGTAGCGTCTCGATCGCTTCTTGCTCTCTTTAATAACTCACACGAACTTTCCACACGGCGCCCGAAAGGACACAGATTTCATCTTGGTCTTGGATCTTCGTCCCTATCCCTGGCTGCAGAGTGGCTGCCCCTTGATGAGGTAAAGCCTGCCTGATAAAGTGTTCTGAAGGCTTCAGCAGAAACACTTCGGCGACATGTTGTACCACGCTGATGATGTGATACACCCATTCGTATATATTGTCTCGATTTCCATGCAGTTCACTCGATGACCACCTGTCTGCGACCTTTTTCCTTTGAACTCATCTCTTTGTGACATGTGTACCGACATCTGCTAATGGTTACTAGAATCATTCATCAGTCACATCCCATTCCGAGGGTAAGCGAGTAGAGGTCAACCCACTAGATACGCTGAATTGCACGTTGGTGTCTGTCTTCAGAGGACAATGTGTTCCTATAAGAAGATACTCCCAATAGCTGGACTTCTAGAGTAAGTAGTGATAGAGCTACTGAGAATCTGTCTGTGTTATAATCGGCAAGATTAGAATGGGAGATGTGTTATGGGAGTACTAAGCTCTTCCCTATCTAGGGCTTCAGCTAATGGCCGGCCAAACAAACTTCAATCTACGAGTATGTGGTGCGTGGTGTGTTGATGGCAGAAAGTTTAAGGTTTCGAGAAGTATGCGTCATATGAAACAGGAAGACTCTTCAGCATTAGCTCTTCTCTTCGCTCTGTAGTAGTTCTTTCTTTGGAGACTATACTGAACAGCCAAAAAATTATAACCACTGACCATCGCGACGCTGGATGCTACCTGTCGGCGTTGCGGGCACGTGCCGCTGTAAAGAAACTATGTAAGCGGAACAGAGATGGATGGGGGATCACCCAAGCGAAGATATTGGCTTCAAATGGGGAAGTCCATTGAGACAAGCGATTCTGACCAAGGGCAGATTATTATTACGCAGAGCCAGTGAACGACATATCGAAAATAGCGAAGCTGGTCGAATGTTCTCGTGCCACCGTCGTGAGCATCTACGGAAAGCTGTAGAAGGACAGTGAAACTACCACCAGGCGCTAAGTGGCTAGACGTCGAGGACTTCACAGAACGTGGGGGTCGGAGGCTCGTCCGCTCTGTAAAGTACGACAGCTGGTGATCTGTGATGTCTGCGCCGAAAGAACACAATTTCGGGACACGCAGTGTTTCGGAACACACTGTCCATCTATGTTGTTGAACATGGAACTCCGCAGCAGAGGGTCCCTACGTGTTCCAATGTCGACCCATTGACATCGTCAACTATGACTGCAGTGGGCACGGCATCATCATGATTCGACAGTGAATCATTGGAATCGTGTCATCTCTTCGGATGAATCATGTTTAATGCGAAAACAGATCGATGGTCGCCTCCACAAACGCCTTCATCGAGGCGGATGGATGCTCCAAACCTGCACCTCACCACAGGCGCAGGCTGGTGGGAGCAATATTTTACTACAGAAGATATTCTCCTGAGCTTGCTTGGGACCTGTGGAGGTAAATGAAGGCACCCTGTCGGCTGCGGACCTCCTGCAGCCCTTCGTACTTGATGTCTTGTCTGACTGCGATGTCATCTGTCAGCAGGATAATTGTCCTTGTCTCAAAGTTAGTAACATGTCACAGTGGTCTGAAGATCGTGATAGTGAACTCATGTTGATGTCTTGGCCACCAAATTCGCCTCATGTGAGCCCGATGGAATCTACCTGTGGCATTACCAGGCCCCACAGCCGCTTACACAAATCAGCGGCTCGTAATTTACGGGAATTACAAGACTTGTGCGTATACATCTGATGCCACATACCTTCACAAACCTACCAACAAACAGTCGGATCAACGATACGCAAGGATCAGTGATATATTGCGTTCCAAAGATGGACCAACAAGTTGCTAAGCAGGTGGTCATAATGTTTTGGCTCGTCAGTGTATAACTCCTTAGCAAAAAAGACGTCTGACATTTAAAATGTATTTTTTGTAAGCAAATGCAAAAAAAAAAGATGTACCCTGCTCTAAATGAGTCTGTTTCTTCAACATGTCCTTAAGCTTTTTACGAAAAGAGTGGGGCCTGTCTTGCCAGTCAGAATTTATTTTGTCTTTTCCCCTGTATTTCCATTTAAGAGAGGATTCTACAAGGGTTATGGGATTGTTCGAAGAGCATATTGGTTTCTGTGGGGACATTTTAGTCTCTATATCTGTCTGTGAATCTTAATCTCATTCGTGAGGGTTTTGACCTCATTTTTTCATCAGTTATGTTTTTTGTCACCCGTTTCTTTTTCAAAGGAGACGGTGTATTGATTTGGTAAATGTTTCTTCTTAGCCCGCCTGAAAGTTTAGGCTAGTGATCAGTGATGAATCCTTGCTTGGGACCTTTCTAGTGGTTAAGAAGGTGGATGATTATTGCGTTAGTCCACTGGTGCATCTGCACTTTGAGGTACCAACGGTCGTTCAACCGTCAATCTCTATGTTTACCCAAAGGAATCAGTTTTCTGATACATTGATTTGTCCGTCTGCCGACTCGAGCATAGAAACGAATGAGCATGATTTATGAGGCACATACAGCTTTTTCGCTTGAGAATATGTCATCTTATTGTAACCCAGATTTTATTTTCGTCTGAGAGAAATGGAGACTCTACCTGAAACTGAATTGTTTCCGAAACAGTTCACGTATACTCCGTGAGTATTAGCGTGTTCCATTAAGATGTAATGCTTAGTCACAATTTCCACGGATGTCACGTCCCTTGCTTGACATACCACATGCACCTGAAGCAGCCCGTAACGTTGAGGATGTCTGATCTCAACTCAACGCGGGTAAAACTTGCAGTTACATGTTTGGGCGACGTGAGAGGACCGAAAGTAATTTTCTACGTTGCTGCCTCATCGAGTACATGACTAACTGTCATCCCAGATTCTCGTTTATTTTCACAAGTGTTACGTGTTACTGATATTTTAGCTCCAACTTTATAACACTACAACACCGTATTTCACATTCTTAACATTTTCTTTTCGTATTTTTGATAGTAATTTCAGTTTTTATAACTTAAACTTATTAAACATCACTTAAAAATACTGTTGTACATGACTGAGTAGACAGTAGACATTTTGGCGAAGTCGGGGTTTTCGCTATGTGTAATAACATCCCGACATCGCACTAACACCGTTGGTATGTAAAAGCGCCCACACATAGTGTTGCAAATTGACAATTGGGGAGACTGGACGTGGGCTATGGCGAAAGGGCATAAAGTTTAGTGTGTGAACCTCGTGGTGACAAAATGTTGGGCATGACAGTGTAAAGATAACGTGCAATACTGTGAGCCACAGTACAGAAGCCATTTGGGAAGAGTTTCAGAACTATTAATAAAAGAAGAGTCCCATGTGGTCATATATACTTCACTCTGTCCGTAAATGGGAGGAGGATTCTGTTGCCTGACAATTTCTATCACCACATCGTGACGCCGCGCCAGCAGCAACTCCACATCAGAGTAAGACTGTATCATTTAAGAAACGTAGAAATGTAAGGGATTTGCCAACGTATTAGAATCAAGAACTGAACATTACGAACATTACTGATATTTTGTTGACTTCAGAATTATTCAGTGTTAATAATTACCCCAAAATAATCACTACCAACGGTAGAATGCTGTTCCTGTACCGTCATCGTTGTTGTTGTTGTCTTCAGTCCTGAGACTGGCTTGATGCAGCTCTCTATGCTACTCTATCCTGTGCATCCGTCATCGTAATAACCGAATATCACATAAATGAAAATCTTTGTATTTTAAATTTATATAAGATTCGGCAAGAAAATCCTAAATTTTGTTCGCTTTACAGTTTAACTGACAGTGTTGATTAACTTTTGGAAATTTAACTACTTTCATTGTCTTTTTGACATCCGTTTGTCTAGAATGTAAATTTATGTATTTTTCCGTATGTCATGTGGTTCTTGGCTTTCGTACTTTCGCAATTGCCTACTCCCATTGCTGCTAATTATGACGTATTCCACGTTCATTTTTAGCATTTCTAATAATGAGTTGTGTTTACTGAAAAGGAAATGGTTAATGAAACATAGAGATAGCAAGAATCATAGTGAACTAACGTTTCTCTATCATTATTGCGTTATGTGTCACAATTAACGAATAACTCTTCTTTTATTTATTTATTCAATCTAATCTGGTCAGAAGTATTAGGCCCATCTTACGTGCGACCAGGATTCTACACAAGCATTACCCTTTTTACATCAAAGTTTCCTAAGAAATAACAATTTTAATATGACAAATAGTATTAAAATGATCGGATCAAATAATACTGACTAATGAAGTTAATAGTGACAGTACTTCTGTCACTACTGCTGCTCCTGCGGCTGCTGCTGCAACTAATAATGATAATAATAATAATAATAATAATATATAGAATTTATTGGTGTGAAAAACATATGTTTCTGGTATAACGAGTTAGGGTGAAAGGAAATTTGAGGAGACTGCGCCCAGCTAATTATTGTTTTTTAGCAGACATGTGATTAACTGTCTTCTGAAATTGGTTATGTACTCAGTTCTCCAATAGAACGCTGGAGATAATTCCAAAGAAAAATTCCTGCTACTGTGGAGGAGTCAGAGACTGAACGATGGAGTGGGACGGGAAGGATTTTGCTCTGATGGAAACGGGTATTTCTGCCATGTTGTTCAAGCATAAGCGTTAAAAACGAGGAGAGACTTGAGGGGCAATGTAGTGTATTTTAATAAGACGTAGAGAGAACAGAGGGTACGGACATCTCTAAACTCGTCTGCAAGCGACCAGGATAGCTGTGCATATGATAGTGAAATACGATTAAAGAGTCGAACATAACAGATATAATGAACACAGGCTTTCATAAGAAGTTTCAGGCACCATGACCTTCTCTGAAAAAAACCTTGTACGACAACATCGCTGTAATCAATAAATGAAAGTTACGGGCTGAGTTTCTTTTTAAGGTCAAGAGGCAAGAGCTTTTTATATTTCTGTAGTGTATGGAGAAATGCTGATAGCTTCTTGTACATTACAGTTACATGCTCAGTCCAGTTTAGATTTTCATCTATTATTACTCCTAGACTCTTTGTTGGAGGAGATAAGTTGATCTTTGTCCCATTTAGGTTTAAAAGTTGTTGGCATTTCCGATATTTCAGGCTAATGAGCCTAGAATGACCAGCCAATAACGCTTAGGTTTTGAGTGGGTTGAGCTTCAAGCTTGCGCCCACTTTGGTACAGCAAACAGGTCGGTGTTGAAATTCTCTACAGCTTTCTTCGCGGTTAGTGGTTCTGTACTTAAATATAACTGGAAATTACCAGCACACATGCGGTATTTTCTGTAGGGCAAAATTGATGACACATCTTTGAGATACAATGAACAGAATACAGGACCTAATACCGGGAACCGGGGTACTCCTGATACTGTCGGTTTCGATTGTTAATTGATGGCGACAGAGATGACGCAATGCTGGCGAGACGTCAGGTATGAGCGAAACCATTGCATTGCCCTTTGCGAGAAATTTAGGCTGCTATGTTTAGCATGCAAAATATGAGTGTCAAAGGCTTTGTTGAAGTCTAAAAAGTGCATAATAGTCGCCTCTTCTGCATCCACGGCAAGACTCAGATCATTTGTTGCCTTTATTAAGGCAGATGTTGTTCTACGATGTTTGCGGAAACCTGATTGATATTCGTCTAGTAGGTTGTTAGTTGGTTAGCTGGTAGTGGGCTATATATATTCTGAGACCTTGGACAGTGCTGAAGGAATGCAAATATGTGAGTAATCAGAGGGTGATGTGGCAAAGTCCTTTGCAGGTAGTGACTTAAATAGTCCTCCCTGTTTCCAGGTCTCTGAGAAAACACTTGTTGTTAAGGAGTGATTGAAAATATCTGCTAGAGTGGACAGTAGTGGGTCCATAACAAGCTTCATCTTTGGACTGTGATGTGTCCAGTGGATGCTGATCTGATAAGAATGGTGGCTTTTTTGACGGTATTGCAAGTAATATTCTTTCGGTAGAGGTTTACATGGCTACAGTCGTTTACCCCCACGAAGTAACCAATAAGTCTTCGTTTTGTCTGCCGTTCAGTTGTGATTGTAGGTAATGTGAAGTACCGGTTCGTTTCTTCGGCTGGGACAATGGGATCAGCTGCAGCTTGTACCTTGCCTATACCAAGACCACTTCGGTTTTTCCATGGATAGGTGGTCTATTTCTCTTGTCGTTTAATGTATGGGGATCCCTGAGTTTTGCATTTCTCACAGCTTGACTGACTTTATTTCTCTTATGATTGTAAATAACATGATTTTCAGGCGTGGGGGGCAGTTTGTATACCCGATGTGCAGCGTCTCTGAGATACATAAAGTGTTTTAATTCTTCAGATAACCAAGGTGACTGGTTCCTTTCTTATTGTTTTGGTCTTTAGAGAAGCATATTTCTCATATAGTAAAGTAAGATTGTTAGTAAATCCATAAAAGTTTTCGTTGATGTCCGAGGAGGAAGTGGAAAACGTCCGTAAAACTATTTCTTGATCCACAGTTGCAATTTCAGATAAATTAATGAGTTTGAAGTCTCGGACAGGTAGATATCTTGAAGCTGGAGGGATGTTTTGTGGCCAAAGCCAACTTGATTTGCAGCAGTAGTTAAACAGCCGGCTGGTGACAGGAAAAGAAACTAGCTTAGCAGAGCTAGAATAATCTGTGCGCAACATTATTGAAAGTAAGATAAAAGGAATAAAAAATGAGTGTACTATTAAGAGTACAACAATATGATATTAAACTGGTAAATAGAAACTGAAGTAAGGTTAAGGTGGTACAGTAATTGACAAAGTAAGTAAGGACAGAGGTAAGTAATGAATTATAACAAAATAGTTAAGACATTACTTAAGTTATGGTTAACTAAAGCCTGCAATAACAGTATAAACGCACAAAGTAGCAGCAGAAAGGGTTGACATTTTCTTACCTCCTAAATCATAAGATTTCCAGTTCATTTGCACTGCAAACTGAGCTTTTTCCACTTTTCGGTTTTCGTCACTGTTCTGCCATCGTTTGTAACCAAAATCTCGAAATCGCGTTGTTCAAAATGTTTAATCATTCACAGGTGAGATCCTCTCGTATCGTCAGACGTGACATCGCGGATTTCTTCTTCACTCTGAAGATTTCAGATTTTTCCCTGTATGACATGCTCTATTATTGGTCTCGGTTTTGTAGATCCTGGCGTCCTACGTCCACTCTATGCCTTCCACCACTGTCATTAGTGTTACCTGCAAGCCTAGCTTCTCGCGGACAAGATTCGATACTAATTCTTTCGCACTCTCAGTGCTATTCTCTGGAATCCCGAACAGTCTGAGATTATGGCGTCTCTGATACTCTTCAGGTTCGTAAGAGTTCTCGACCAGTTTCTGTTCGAGCAACTGTGCCCTTTCCTTAGTTTCTTTTGACGATTTGTTCTGAGCACGGACCTTGCTCGTATTCGCCTCCAGAGTCTGCTGTATTTTGTCCGACATTGCTGCAGTGACAGCATCTGTGGTGTCACCGCCAGACACCACACTTGCTAGGTGGTAGCTTTTAAATCGGCCGCGGTCCGCTAGTATACGACGGACCCGCGTGTAGCCACTGTCAGTGATGGAAGACCGAGCGCCGCCACACGGAAGTTCTAGAGAGAAGTCCTAGCTTGTGTGTGTTTTTTTGTGTTTTGGTTTTTAGGGCGCAAAACTGCTATGGTCATTTCGTCCTAGCTCTCGCCCCAGTTGTACAGCCGACTTAGCCAGAGATGGATCACTGACAACTACGCTCTCATTTGCCCAGACGATAGTTAGCAAAGGCTTCAGCTACGTCATTTGCTACGACCTAGCAAGGCGCCATAGCATTTGAGATTGAGATTATAATATGTACCGTCAAGAGCGATGTACAGCCGACTTAGCCAGAGATGGATCACTGACAACTACGCTCTCATTTGCCCAGACGATAGTTAGCAAAGGCTTCAGCTACGTCATTTGCTACGACCTAGCAAGGCGCCATAGCATTTGAGATTGAGATTATAATATGTACCGTCAAGAGCGATGTACACCAATTGTGGATTAAAGTTAAGTATTATATCAACTACGTACTTTACCGAGCGGGGTGGCGCAGTGGTTAGACACTGGACTCGCATTCGGGAGGACGACGGTTCAATCCCGCGTCCGGCCATCCTGATTTAGGTTTTCCGTGATTTCCCTAAATCACTCCAGACAAATGCCGGGATGGTTCCTCTGAAAGGGCACGGCCGACTTCCTTCCCAATCCTTCCCTAATCCGATGAGACCGATGACCACGCTGTCTGGTCTCCTTCCCCAAACCAACCAACCAACCAACTACGTACTTTATTTGCTACTATTAATTCCCTTAACTGTTCCAGACCTCACGCCAGTCAGCGTGTAATTAAACGCGTGCATTTCGGCCCCCTCTGGCGGCACGGTGTTGGCTCTTCTGCCAACACTTCAGC
The DNA here is from genome assembly GCF_023864275.1 of Schistocerca cancellata. Taxonomy (NCBI): domain Eukaryota; kingdom Metazoa; phylum Arthropoda; class Insecta; order Orthoptera; family Acrididae; genus Schistocerca; species Schistocerca cancellata. The sequence continues at coordinate 522,546,351 of NC_064630.1, read as the reverse complement.
ATCAGTGATGGTCTAGGCAAAGAACCCAAGTGCATCCTGTGCTTGTAGAGCGCCGCAAACCTCAGCCTTGACGCATGCGGCAACGTCAGCGATGCCGGGCCAAGCGGCCGCAGTTCTCAGTGACGGCTCGGACCCAGCACTCTCGGCAGCCTGACCGTTAGCGGTACTGCACGTTGTTCGTCGGTTTTCAATTTTAAGAGCAGATTCACGTAATATATACTTAAAATGAATTGTTAACGTGAGACTAGGCACTCGTCACACTAATCTTGAACAGCGTAACTGCTTAGTAACGCCTCCGAATTTCAGGTAAACTTGTGAGCTAAACTAGCGCATGTCACACACTCGCCGCCACCTTAGAAATTGATTTTGGATTATTGCAAAGTGTTCAGCGTTATAGTAATTAACTTTCAAACATGCTATAGTACCTTTTATTTTCAACCGAGCCCCCCACCTCCTTCGCGTGCATTGCCCATCAACGTTCGACAAAAAATTTCAGTAATTATTACGTAAATTCATTACTTCACTCAGCATCATCAGTTTAACAATTTTTCCTTAGACACGAGGTGGCGTCCGTATTATTTTATTTAAACAACCCCAGTTTTGCTCAATTTCATTCAAAATTAGAAACATTCTCGTCAACTACTGATGACGAGTTAATACAATTACACATTTAATTAATGTCGATTTTAATTAGTGCAACGTATTTCCCTGGCATAATAATTTTCAATAGTACACTTATTCGCATTTTACTTGTAGTGTATACTTTGAAATACGCTCTATAAAAAAAAAAAAAAATAAGGCCCACCACCAAGAAACTATCCATTGAGGCGGAAATTAATAGATGCGATTTACATGTACAGACTAGTAAATAATTACAATTTCAGAAAAATTAAGCGGATGATTTATTCAAGACAAAGAGTGTCACAAATTGAGCAAGTCAGTAGCGCGTTTGTCCACCTCTACTCTCATGCAGGAACTTATTCTGTTTCGCATTGATTGATAGAGTTGTTGGATGCCATCGTGAGGGATGTCTTCCCAAATTCTGTCCAATTGGCGCGTTAGATTGTCAAAGTCCAGAGTCGATTGCAGGGTCGTATCCATAATCTTCCAAGCATTCTCAACTAGGGAGAGGTCCAACGACCTTGCTGGCCATGGTGGGGCTTCGGAAGCACAAAGACATGCAGTAGAAACCCTCGCCGTGAGCGAGCGGGCATTATTTTGCTGAAATGTAAGCCAAGCACGGCTTGTCATGAGAGGCAACAAAAAGGGACGTAGAATACCTTCGACTTACCGTTGTGCTGTAAGGGTACTGCGGGTCGTTGTCCTATGACTGTCTGGGGCGTCTACAGCATGTCTTCTCTGGTCATCCATGCTCAATTCAAAGTGGTACTCATCCAATGAGATGGTCGTCATCAGCTGCATCCATACAGAGCAGCGGTACGTCGACGATATTCTCGCCCCGTTTTGTTGCCCTTCATGGTAAGCGGTGCTGGCCTTATATTTCAGCAGGAATTAAAATGTGTTGTGGCGAGGGTAAATAAAACTGAGTTCCCATTTTTCTACTGTTGAACAGAATCTGACACGACATCCCTCACGAGGACATCCGACGGCTGTATTAATCAAATGCCTCTGAGCCCTATGGGACTTAACAGCTGAGGTCATCGGTCCCATAGAACTTAGAACGACTTAAACGTAACTAACCTAAGGACATCAGACACATCCATGCCCGAGGCAGGATTCGAACCTGCGACCGTAGCAGTCGCGCGGTTCCAGACAGAAGCGCCTAGAACCGCTCAGCCACACGGGCCGGCGGCTGTGTCAACCAATGAATCCGAATAACAGCTTTAATAAAGGACAGAGCTGGACCAATGCGTTATTGACATGCTCAAATTATGAAACTCTTTTCTCTTGAATAAATCATTCAATTTTTATGAAATTGTAACCATTTGTTTGTCTGTACTTGTTTAGCACGTCTGTCGATGATTTCCGCCCCATTCAGATAATCTCTTCTTGTTACGCCTATTTTTTGTCTTGTTAGTTATATGCCTGTCCTGAAAGTTACGGGACTTAGGTTTACACGTGTCATTTAATTATGGGAGGGTGTGGATAGGTTACAAGCTGAAAGATATCACATAACACAATGAGCGCCATTCGACAACTAGATCGTCGCGCCCTCCCCGCACTGTGTGAGTCTACAGAGCCAACCATGTGGACAGCCCTCTCTCTGTTTGCCTGTGCTTAAAGCCGACGGCACACGGACCGTGCTCTCGAACGTTAACGTTGAGCGTGCCAAGTTCAACGTGCTGCTGAAGGCTCAGGAACGATGCGACTTGTGCATACGGTACGTGGGCCCCAACGTGGCATACGCGATCGCAACGCACTCCAGCGGCAGCTGAGGTATGTTTCTAGTTCATAAATCACATTGTTTACTCAACGGGCATGTGTAAAATAACCACGTTAGCTCTACTGAAACGCACATTTCCTCCATCGTCGACGAAAAGGAAAGTACCATGTCCAATCAATAACGACACACGCTTATAAAAGTACCATTACAAACAGTGCGGTACAAATTTGGAATACTTCTCCGCACAAGATAAACATTATTTCCTCATTTCCACATTTTAGTAAAACCCCAAGGTGAGTCTTACTTGATCACTGTTTCCACCCAACAGCAGAATCTTTGCAACATATCAATTACGAAGCGTAAAAGAAAAAGGAACAAAATATCTTTATACAAGTAGCGCAAGCTGTCCTGTAGATTAAGCCAATCGAACAGTCACCCCTCAAAAAAAGGTGAACTTATATTTACATAACATCAAATATTACAGTATATACTTATATTAAACTTATAAGAAAGTATCAGAACCTAATAAAAACGCGAATGTTAGGGAAAAAAACATAGAAGTGGCAAGACGCGAGCCAGCGCCCCAGCAACTCAACTGCAGGCAGTGACGCTAGTCATTACTCTACACCAACGACATGCTCCATGCATCTATCATAGTTACCCGTTCCTGAAAACCTTAGTCGTACATATGTTACTAATTGAAATTTAACTATAACAAATTGTACCAAGAACAATGCGTTTTGGGTGGATCTTCAGTGTGTCGCTGCCTTCAATTAGCGTACTCTCATATACGCAAGTTATAATAATTCTTTTGCCATGAATATGATGTTTCTCATATTTTATTGGAACGAATGACACAGTTAACAACGGGTTTCCCAGTGATACTCAATTTCCTGGTGCTCAGAAATGGCATGAACACATATAGGTTTGAAATGAATGCCAATATGGCGCCTCACAACTCTGTACTGAAGGCAGACGACTTGCGTGTGACGTAAGTGGCGTTGTGCCATCTCATTGGTCAATGCTCAGACGCACGCTCAGAATATCCGACATGCCAGAGTCGGAAAGACTCCCCAACGTACTATTCCACGCTATGACGTCATAAACTCGGCACGCTCAACCTTGAACGTTCGTATGCACGGTCCGTGTGCCGACGGCTTAAGGAAGGAGGGTTGCCTTTTGACACAGTGCTTAGGCAGAGGACTTTGGCAAGGAAATGAAATGTGTTTTGGCGGAGGTAAATAAAACTGAGTTACCATTTTGTTGTACAGCTTTTGGCTAACGTTACGGAGCAGGTAGATAGCGGCACTCACCGAGAGGAAGGTGGCCCTCTGAATGGGGTAGATGCCGCCGGCGGTCAGCGCTAGAGGGCGCTGCGCGCGCCGCATCACCAGCAGCAGCGCGCGCCGGCAGCAGCCGGGGGCGTCCGGCCAGCCGCAGCTGTACGCCGCCAGCGACACCGACTCGCCCTGAAAGTGGCACTCGTGTCAGTACCTCGCAACGGTGAGTGCACTCACTACACTAGGTGCGTTCAAGTCTCCAGGTCTTTGACGTTGCTTCCTCAGGATTGGGAGCCAATAGGAGTATGCTGTTAGGCTTCAAATATGCATGCGCTATTTATGTATGCGTGGTACAGATGGCAGCACTGAACAGAACACAGAACTCTAGCGGCAACTATTGCGAGGAAGTCATTTTTTTGTCAGATTCAACGTTGTGGATGGAAACCTAGCAGCATTATACTGAGGTGACAAAAGTCAGGGGGTACATCCCAATATCGTCTCGGGCCTCCTTTTGCCCTGCGCAGCGCACCAACTCGACGTGGCATGGACTCCACAAGTCGCTGGAAGTCCCCTGCAGAAATACTGGGTTATGCTGCATCTACAGTCATCCATAATTGCGGAAGTGAGCCGGTGCACGATTTTTTGCACCAACTCGGCTACGTCCAATAAATGTTCAATAGGATTCATGTCGGACGGTCTGGGTGATCAAATCATTCGCTAGAACTGTCCAGAATGTCCACCAAACCAATCTCCCCTGCAGGCAATAACATCATTCGTGACTCGGAAGGTCATGCGTTGTTGGGAGGCTCAGTAGCTGGAAGTGAGGGATAATAAGTTGTGGGCGGTGAAGGATTCTGTCCTACCGTGGCTTACCTCCTTCCGACAACGACGAGATGAGGAAGTAGCCCTTACACGACTTCGAATAGGACACTGATCATTGACACATGGTTTTCTGTTACGTCGTGAGGAGCCACCAACGTGTCAGACATGTGGGACACAGCTGTCGATACGACATATTTTAACTGAGTGTGTGTTTTATGCGGGTTTGAGGGAAGATTTAAGTTTCCCACCACACCTGCCCTCTATTTTAAGTAATAATGAGGCGAGTGTCCCTAGAGCTTTACGTTTTTGTGTGATGTCTGGACTTCTTCCCAAAATATTGGGATTGAGATCTTAATGTGCTGTAAAGTGGTTTGGTCCCCCATTATTTGCAAGTGGTCACCCAGCCACAGTTAATTATTTTTACCTTCTTTGTACTGGTATTTTATTTTTAGTTTTATCTACCTGTTTTGATATGCTGTGTCCAAACTTGAAATTTGAGCATCGACTCTGTATTGATCCTTGTTTAACTGATCATGGCTGCACTCGTCGACATTTCTTTTGGGAACGGGCGCTCATAACCTCGTTGTTGTGCGCCCTAAAACACTAATCATCATCATCATCATCTTAAACGATAATGGCCCGGTGACATGGCGCATTCTCATCCATAAATATAACATCGTTGTTTGGGTACAAGAGATACATGAATGGCTGAAAACGTTCTCCAACTAGCCGAACATAATTTCTGGCCAGTGATCGCTTCAGTTGGACTCACACGTTATGGAGCTACCACTAACTTGCACTGTGTCTTATAGACAACTTGGTTCTATGGCATTGTGGGGTCTGCACCACACTCGAAACGTACCATAGCTCTTATAAACTGAAATCGGGACTCATGGAACTAGGCCACGGTTGTCCACGTCTAGGAGAGGTGCTGATGGAGATGTGTGGACAGCATAGGCATTCTCAGCCGTCATCTGCTGCTATAACCTATTAATCCCATACTACGCTGCACTGTCGTAACGGATACGTTCGTCGTACTTCCCACATTGATTTCTGCGATTATTTCCCGCAGTTTTGCCTGTCTGTTAGCACTGACAACTTTACGCAAACGCCACTACTCTCCTGCGTTAAGTGAAGGCCGTCGGCCACAGCCTTATTCGTGGTGAGAGGTAATGTCTGAAAATTGGTATTATCACCACACTATTGACACTGTGTATCACTGAATACTGAATTCCCTAACAATTTCCGAAACTGAATGTCCCATGCGTCTAGCTCGAACTACCAATTCGCGTCCAAAGCCTGTTAAATCTTGTCATCCAGCCATAATCACGTCGGAAACCTTTTCGCATGAATCACCTGAGTACAAATGACAGCTCCGTCAATGAACTGCCTTTTTATATCTTGTGTACACGATACTATCGCAATCAGTATATGTGCATATCACTAGCCCTTGTCTTTTGTCACCTCACTGCATTTATGTCGTGAATATACTGCTGTGGAATAATCCATTAAGCTGCTTTCTTGGTGGTATTTAATTCACATGATCCACTTCGAAGGCATACAGTTCGATTGCGCCATGAGCATAACATAAAACAACAGCGAAAGTGAACTCATTTCAATGCAACCATATATAAAGTATCATCACGAATACGTGTAGCCAAACAATTTTGTGTATTTATACATCTTAGTGATACAGGATTTTAATTGTTTAACACTGCGCTACCGTCTTTTGTGGACTAGTAAGAAACCGAACAAACTGAAACTACGTTGATGTGTCAAAGATAATTTTGCCAAAACACAAGTGCTTCATTGTAAAACATGGAAACAGAGATTCTCATCATCTGTTTCACGTGTGTACAAGGTGATTCTTATTACCGTTTCAAAACCCCCGAAGCGATATAAATAACGCTCAGAAACTAATTTAGAATAAGACCCTTGGGGCCGCAAACGTTGGGAAACACCCTGAAAGTGACGACAAATGTTGGTCATCTGACATCACTGGAAGACTCACCTGGCCGCACGTACAACGATTGAGCTGGCCAATCCTACTCTCATCCGTAGGGGGCAGTCCTATATATCGCTCCACTATACTACCCTCTTTTCGAACACTTTTTGTAAATGTAATCTGTTGTAAAAGTAGAAACTTACCGTTCTCGCTGTAACCAAGCAAATGCTTATTTTGGGTTTCTTTAATTTTGTCCCTTCTTTTTCGTACTCTTTTACGTAAAACACAGATCACTTCCTGGTAGCAATGATACTTATTTACTTGTGATGTAATATGGTAGGTTTTTCTTGTATTGTATTTTGCAGTTAACCAGCGGAGACAGTGGGACCGGTAAATAAAATAATGAATATTACCTCAATGTAAATACATAACTGTCTAAAGCAATGCAAAAAAATACTGCCTTCCAGACGCAAGATTCGGACCCTGAGCCCTACATGTTACAGTCACCCACGTAGGCCGGGATCCACACCGAATACGTGACTTCGGTTGGGATAATCAACTGTGACCCACCGATAAGTTCCGCCGCAACACGTGCGGCGATGTACGTCATCTGGTGACGTCATATGTTCAACATTTTTCATCCACTTTTGGGGTACTTGCCGATATTTGCGGCCCAATGTGTCTTACATTAAATACTTGTCTTAGCGTCATCTATGTTGCTTCGGGAGTTTTTAAACGTTGATAGAATCAACCTGCACACCTACGGTTAGAAGTACCAATAATGGCAGTTAAGCAAGAGTGAGTAACAAACGCTATGACGTAAAATGTACTAGGAAATATTCAGATTTGTCCACCATCGTCAGTTATCGATATATCATTATGCCATGTGCTAAAAGAAGAACAAGCACAAGCAGATGATATACTATCAAGTACAGATACCCAAAGATAAGAAAAAACAACACCTGTTGGCTCTTCATTGCAGGCATCACACATCATCATCAGCGTAGTTCCTCAACGTCTAAAGTACTGCCTCCAATGAACAGCCCACACGCATGGTTATTTCTGGACGTTCGGTACTCCTTCTGGTATTTTCTGTTTCAATCCTCTAATTGGCGCTATTTGGCTTATCACTTCTTCCTCTCTTGTGCCACTCTTTCCGCCTCAGAGTACCATTTACGTCCAAATTCGTCAATTACCTGTCGAACGTATAGCAATGACTGTATTTCCTAACAGATTTTCGACTGTCCAAATCGCTCTAGAAGCATGGAAGGTATTGCCTGATGTCTTATCATATGTCCTGTCATCCTGTCCCTTCTTCTTGTAAGTGTTTTCCACATATTCATTTCCTCGCAGATTCTACGCAAAACCACCTCATTCTTTGTCTTATCAATCCATCTACTTTTCAGCACCTTTCTGTGGCACCACATCTCGAACTCTTCGATTCTTTTCTTTTTCAAGTTTTCCCTCAGTCTGTGTTTCTCTACCATACAATGCTGTTCTCCATATGCACTTTGTTAGAAAATTCTTCCCCGGATTAAAGCCGACGTTTGACACTATAAGACTTCTATTGACCAGAAATTTCCTCTCTACCTGTTCTAGCCTTCTTTCTATAAACTCGTTCCATCCCCCATCATGGTGTTTTTTTTCCTTTACTTTTCTGTGTAGTAATATTTGTAGTCCTTGAACTTATTATCTTCCTTCACGAAATGACGTGGTGATATATAAATAGATGACTGAAAAACCAGGATGATCCCGTAATTTGATGGTACGTTTTACACCGCTACTTTAGCTACACATTCTTGACTTACTGTCATAACTGAAGCACATGTCTGTTACTATATAGACGCCAATCAGATGATGAAAACTTCTTTCCTTCATCTTATGGGAAACACTAATGTTTTGATTACTTTATCGTTGACATGCAATGTAGTTTCAGTTTGATCGATTTCTTGGTAGTCGACATAATGAACAGACCATAATGTCACACTGTTACACTCCAGTGTTTTATCCACAAATACTTTCACTTTTGTTGCCCTTGAACTTCCCGTCTAACTTCACCTTTACGTTCGTTCACTTTCTAGAAATTCAAATAATATCTATGTTGTAAATGATGTAACTACACATATTTGTGATGACACTTCGTGTGTTGGTGCATTGTCCTGAGTTCATTATCGCCATTCTTATACGTTTTCCTGAAGATCAAACTGTGTAATATCATAATCTATCGTGTGAATAAAATACCATCAATGAAGCTGTTGGCTGGATTGTGCAGTGGAAGTATATTAAGGAATGTTTTCAACACTAGAGATGGAAAAGTTTTCATTACAAGAACAGTGCGTAATTATCCTTTTCTTCCACTTGGTTGATGTAATACCCGTTAAAATTTACCGCTAGCTGTGTGAGAAGAGTGATGATTGTGTCGTGAATATGAAGAATGTTCGCGGGTGCGGCAGTTCAAAGAAAGCCGCTCGTCCTGTGAAAACGGACCCGAAGCCTCGCCTTAGCACCATTTGGGGAGACAACATGGCCACTCGGGTGGGAGAGTTGTTTTGGTGGCTTATCAAAGGGCACTACGGGATAGGGGTGAGGTAACAAGAAGTTTTAAGAAGGAAAGTCCTTGCAGCGCTGAGAGAAAACCATCTGTAAAAAGTACGAACTTGGGCTCTTTCAGCAAGAGACTGAACCATCGAAACGGGCTAACGATATGCAGGAGGTTTTCATTTTTTTGTGTAAAGAATTTTGTAATGGTATTTTTGGCTATCTCTAACAATGAAAGACACACTACGTGATCGCACATCCTCCACTCGTGCCGCTTTTCCATCAGGTGCTTTTCAGTGGTTGGAAAAGTTCCAAAATTAATATTCGCAGCGACCACGGAATGGCGATGTCTTTACAGATAGATTACATTGAGAAATGAAACAAGTTTCAAATTTTGTGTGTGAATATTCTGTACAAAATAAATACACGGATTTCAGAACTCGAATGAGTCTCGCACCAAACGTCCACTGTATTTGCAGTACAGATGACACTACATTAACCTCACAGTCAGTTCTGAGTCCCTGATTGCTTAGTTGCCTGCGTCATCTACCTCTCGTTCCTCCCCCTTCTAAACCTCCTCTTACCCGTCTTCCTCCCCCTCTCCCCGTTTTCTTTTTCTCTCTCTCTCTCTGCCTCTGTTTCTCTCTCTGTCCCTCCCTTCCCCCCTCCCCCCCCCCTCTCTCTCTCTCTCTCACTCTCTCTCTCTCTCTCTCTGTGTGTGTGTGTGTGTGTGTATCTGTATAAATAGTGTACGAAAACTTTGTAACTGGACCCTTTCAAAAATAAACTGAGAGCAATGTAGTTAAAAAAACGTGAAAGTGAAAATTAATAGAATGCAGACTCCTAAAATGTGAGTAACTGGGTATTTAGCTCTAGAATTCCCCTTGTGACCCGAAACTAAAGTCATCATTCTTGTCCTAAAAGCCAAGTCTTTCATCATCATCGTCATCATCGCAACTGAAGTATTATGCCTTAGCTCTCTACCGACAGGTCGACTGCTGCCTACAAGGCAGTTTGAGAAGCGATCTGTGATAGTGGGATATGGGATCAGTATATCGCCAATCCCTGCAGCATGCAGCAGTTATCGCCGTTAAATGGCTCCTGATGATGCCGATGGTGAACTGTGACGGGATGGTATACTGTCTTGCATAATCTTTATTATGTTGTTCATATAATGACTCAAAAATAAAGTTGTATCACCTCTGTTAGAGCTTAAACTTCGAAACATAATTGTATTAGATCTTACGGTCATTGCTAGGGGCTCCGCACATCGTTAAGGGGGATATGCAGAGCCTATGCAATCAATGTTACATGAGATAAGTTTATATATCTTCATCTTTGGAGCTAATGAAGATAACAATCTAAAATTCTTACAGGTAACTTATACATGTTATTTCCATCTACTAAAGCAGAAGCAGGAGAATGCAAAAGAACCAGAGGTATATTTTGATTGTGAATATTTGTACATGCAAGCCTACAGATTCATACCTACTCCAATCACTACCATGTTTGTGCTTCGGTAGGAACAATATGTCAGAATAATAGCAACTTGTAGCTATCATGATAGAGAGGAATTTCGGAAATTCCCGTAACAAACTTTAGGACTTGTAAAGAGGAGTGAATACATAATTTGCATTAGAACCCAAGTCCAGAAGCATACCGTTTCCGCGTACAACCATTTGGAAACATGTTCGATGAGATTTCGGGACAGCAGCCGGATCATGATGACTTCTTGCCACGATATTTCGGCTGGCAGTCGTCCAGTCATCTTCAAGTGACCGTCCGTCACTGGAGACTGCGAGTTTTTTTTTCCTTTATTGGGTTTCGATTCCCCCTAAAGGGGGCGGGCTGGCAGCAGCTGATTACGCCGCTCTTCAGCCTACAGAATTTGTTTTAAAAAGATGAAGATAATAAAAAATAATAACAGTTGGCGATAAAATCGGTGAGTTAAAGGTAAAAATGGCAGAAAATTCTGGAGCGTAAAACATAAAACACAGGGTGGATGAAGCTAATAAAACACACAGGAAGCAGAAAAACAATAGACAGACAATTAAAAAAACACGGCGACAGTCTGGGTTCTGTTCGCAAGAGATATAAAAAGCACACCCAGCGACAGCATGATTTCTGTTCGCAACACTGTGGAAGGACGCACAACACCGAACACTCACTTAAACACTGCGCTAAAAGTTGGCACAAATACGACATACCACACCTGAGAGGAGGTGGGGGGAAACTGGTCAGATGACGGGAAAAAGGGGGGGAAGGAGAGGAAAAGTGAAGGGGGAGGGGGGAAAGGAGCCAATGGAAGAGGAGGATCCATAAGAGGGGTGGGCGGTGCTGAGCAGACGGGCCAGGGATTGGGGAAGGCAGAGGACGGGAGTACAAAAGGACTCGGGGTGGGGGGGGGGGGAGAGAAAGGAGATGATAGGCGGGGAGAAAACACAGGATGGAAGGGGGGAGGAAGAGGGAGCCCAGGGAAAGGACGGAGGAAAGGAGCGGGGGTTGAGGATCAGAGTTGATAGGAAGGATAAATGGAGGGAGAGAGGACATCATCCGGGAGGGGAAGCTGATGGAAGCCACCTTGGGAAAGGAGATGTAGGGTGTAGAGATGGAGGGTAGGGGGGACACAACGGTGAAGACGTGGCAGGGGGTGGGGATGGGAGAGGAGAGGAGCAACTAGGGGGTGAGGGGGTTCAAGACGGCAGGAGGTGTAGAGGATGCGGATATGTTCGAGGAATAGGAGCAGATGGGGGAAAGGAATGAGATCATAGAGGATCCGCGTGAGGGACGGGAGGCATATACGGAAGGCGAGGCGGAGTGCATGACGCTCAAGGATTGGGAGGGACTTATAGAATTTGGGGGGGGGGCAGATATCCAGGCAGGACTGGCATAACAGAGGATGGGATGGGTGCAACCCCCACGTCCGGCCAGAGAGGAGTTTGAGGAGTTGGAGGCGGTTGTGGGCTTTGGATTGGATGGAGCGGAGATGAGCGATCCAGGTGAGGTGACGGTCAATGGTGAGGCCAAGGTAGATGAGGGTGGGGGTGAGGCGGACAGGACGTGCGCAGACAGTAAGGGAGAAATAAAGGAGCCGGAAGGAGCGAGTGGTACGACCTACAATGATTGCCTGGGTCTTGGAAGGATTGAGTTTCAGGAGCCACTGGTTACACCATGCAACAAAAAGGTCAAGGTGATTCTGGAGAAGGCGTTGGGACCGTTGGAGGGTAGGAGCGAGGGCGAGGAATGCGGTGTCATCAGCATATTGCAAGAGGTGTACTGGATGGGGGGGGGGGCTGGGGCATATCTGCCATGTACAGGAGGTAGAGGAGAGGGGAGAGGACAGAGTCCTGGGGCACACCTGCAGAGGGGTAGAAGGTGTGAGAATTGGCATTATGGATGGTAACATAGGAGGGGCAGTGGGAGAGGAAGGAGGCCATCAGACGGATGTAGTTGATAGGAAGGGCGTAGGTTTGGAGTTTAAACAGGAGACTGGGATGCCAGACACGGTCGTAGGCCTTTTCGAGGTCAAGTGAGACAAAAATGGCGGAGCGACGGGAGTTAAGCTGGAGGGAGAGGAGATGAGTGAGGCGGAGGAGTTGGTCATCAGCAGAAAAGGAAGGTCGAAAGCCACATTGGGTGTTTGGGAGGAGGTGGTTTTGGTGGAGGTGGAGATGGATGCGCCGGGAAAGGATGGATTCCAAGAGCTTGCTGAACACCGATGTGAGACAGATAGGACGATAGGAAGAGGCATCAGATGGAGGCTTGTTGGGTTTGGAGAACATCAGGATACGGGAGGTTTTCCACAGGTCGGGATAGAAGCCAGTGGCAAGGATGACATTGTAGAGGGTGGCAAGGAGGGAAAGGAAGGAGGGAGGGCAGTGTTTGAGGTGGCGGTAGGTAACGCAGTCGTGGCCGGGATCAGTGTTGCGTTTAGTGCGGAGTGTGAGGCTGACGTCCTGTGTTGTGATGGGAGTGTTAAGTGCAGAGGGTGGGGTGTGGCCCAAGTACTGGAAGCTAGGAGCAAGGGGAGGGACAGAGGTATTCGTACGGTCTATGACATCAGGGAAGAGGGAATAATCAAAGTGGGGATCATCTGGGATGGAAAAAACATCAGAGAGGTGGGAGGCAAAGTGGTTGGCCTTACTGAGGTTGTCAGGAAAGGGGCGGTCATTAAGGAGGAGAGGGTACTGGGGGGTGGGGCGGTTCCCAGTAAGGCGGTGGAAAGCAGACCAACACTTGGAAGAGTTTATGGGGAGCGTGGTGGAGACTGCGAGTTCCCGGAGTCAACTTTATAGCAAAAAATTGGTGCGAAAACGCATGCGCATTGGCCTCCGTCACAGGAGCGTCCTCTGTCGAAATCCACGCCCTCTGGAGTTACTGTTCTATCTGTGGAGCGGAGGCGCATGCGTAAAGGTGAAAACTACATGTCCGCCCTCTGTCGGAATGCGCGCCGCGTCGCTAAAAACAGACGTCAGATGTCGCCAGACGTGTCATTATTAATAAACTGCATTCTCTCAGAGGAAATTAGAGAGATCACCGGGTCCCAAGCATTGTCCAGCTGAAAACCGCCAACACGATTTATAAGATTTTGCGCTAGGCGTATCTCCACAGATTCTTTAATTACTGAATCCCAGAAAGTTTTCGTTGGATCCAAGATTTTCGTGGCAGACAAATCCATAGCTTGTCCTGTGGTAATACAGTGCTCACCTACGGCCGACGTACTGGGCTGCGAAAGGTGAGTGTGGCGCTCGTGTTCAGCGCCCCACACATTAATAGCTAAAGAAATGGCTCGTGTACTCACTGACGGTTCTCTCCAACGTGATGAAGTACGGCCTCTTCCAAACCGGGTGTGCGGCGTCTCCTTGGAGCACCACAGTCACGCCCACTTTCTCGAGGCCGTTGCCTAATTATAGTGGGAAGAGTATTCGATAGAGTCCGATATTCTGGAGAGCGATCAAAATAAAGGCGACGAGCAACTCTTCCACTATCGTGAGCTTTGCCATTCAGAAGGATCATGTCGATGTAATCTGCAGACTGGTACTCAACCATGTTGCTCAAACACTCACAAACACGTGAACGAGGCTCGAAGGTCAGAGAGGTAGGAGAGACATCAAGTGACTTCAGTCGATCCGACGTAACCCTCCCCCCAGCATTTCTACCCTGTAGCATACCTACATAGCAAACGCGTTTTCAAACGGCTGTAGAACGGAAACGGTACGTTTCCGGACATACGCTACTTTTCAAAATATTATGTACTCACTCCCCTCTACAAGTCCTAGAAGTTTGTAGTGGGAGTTTCCGAACACCCTGAATGTATACATAAAGTATGAAACAGTCGTCTTCAGAAAATCGTGTTTAAAACTTAACATGACAAAAAATTCAGTCATATTTACAAACTGAGGCTGAAAACCACCCAGCAACATAATCAGCATCGTCGTCATTGATACCCACCTTCTCTAAATGTTTCTTCCTTCTGTTTGACCTTACTTCCTTAGCGGTGAACTCTGCTGCACGTTGAGCCTCGGAATTTTTGGCTAAAGCATGACAGCCAGGGGTGATGTCATACGCTAGAACTCTTGTTCTCGCCATGTAACTTATCGAGATAATATTATTGAAAGACTCATTGGGATTTTGAGTCCGTCCATGTAAACATATTCCGTTGAGATATGGGTGAGCTAGGCTTCTATAAATTCTCTACATGGGTTCCATAAAATCTTCAGAAATAGAGTTCTTGTGTTCAAAACACACTCCTGGAACTTCACCCTTCCATAATTTACACCAGGTTTCAGGTCCAAGTGCGAAAAGTGAATGCATTGCTTATCTGTCAGTTGAGAGTTTGTGGAATTATGAGGCCAAGACTTCTTTCTTCGTACTTTCAAAATCATTTCCGTTATTCCTGATGGCCATTCCATAATAATGCTGAAGCTGGTCTATTGTTTTATCGCTCAGTCAACTAGTCAGCGGCTTGCCATTTCACAGTCTGGTGGTGCGAAGAGTTTATTTTAATTTTCGGAGGCTTGTACCCATCCACTGTGTTTGTGTGTGTGTGTGTGTGTGTGTGTGTGTGTGTGTGTGCGTGCGTGCGTGCATTGCGTTCCAGTTTCTTTATCTCAGCACACAAAGGTTACCTATCACTATTTTATGTGGGGAAAAAGTGAAGAATATTGCAGGACTTATTTTGTAAAATAGCAAAAATTTTAATTTTTGTCCTGCGAATTCCCCTTAAACCAGCCATGGCATAGGGTGTAGTGTATCCAACACCAGTGTAGGAACCATATAAGAACTAAGGACAGATGTAACATGATTCGCTTTGCATCGTGCGAGTGTATATGTAGGTAAGGGCACTGTGTTTTTGAGGATACTAGAACCAGACTTGTTTAACTCTTCGCGTAGCTCTACAAGTGATAGTGAACACGTGCACCAGAAGGAGTAGGAGCTGCTGACCTGCTCGCGCACGCTGTGCGCCCCCAGGCAGTAGAGCAGCAGCTGCGTGCTGATGGTGGGCACGGCGGCCAGGCACTTCACCAGGGCGTCGCTCTCTGCGCTCTGCCGGCACACACAGCAACCAACCAGCTGACAGCCACTACGTCACAGTACACAGTGAAACACTCAACGAAAACACCAAAAAAATCTGATGGCGCATTCAGAAAGATTCAGAAATAAACAATATTACTCATTCAAGTGTTATATATTCTGTTCTCTGCATGCTTTATTCTAAGCTTTGTGGATTAACACGCGTTTCGAACATCGTCTCATTGTCAGGCCATTATTCAAAATAAACGATGCATTTATATACTTAGTTTAACAAAACAACAGAACCACTTGTATGAATATTAAGAGCTCAGATGGAAACCCAGTTCTAAGCAAAGAAGGGAACGCAGAAAGATGGAAGAGAGGGTCTATACAAGGGCGATGTACTTGAGGACAATATTATGGAAATTGAAGAGGATGTAGATAAAGATGAAATGGTAGATATGATACTGCGTGAACAGTTTGACACAGCACTGAAAGACCTGAGTCAAAACAAGGCCCCGGGAGTAGGCAACATTCCATTAGAACTACTGACGGCCTTGGGAGAGCCTGTCCTGACAAAACTCTACCATCTGGTGAGCAAGATGTATGAGACAGGCGAAATACCCTCATACTTCAAGAAGAATATAATAATTCCATTCCCGAAGTAAGCAGGTGTTGACAGATGTGGAAATTAGTGAACTATGAGTTTAATAACTCACAGCTGCAGAATACTGACGTGAAATCTTTACAGACGAATGGAAAAACTGGTAGAAGCCGACATCGGGGAAGATCAGTTTGGATTCCGTAGAAATGTTGGAACAAGTGAGGCAATACTAACCCTACGACTTATCTTAGAAGATAGATTAAGGAAAGGCAAACCTATTTTTCTAGCATTTGTAGCTCTAGAGAAAGCTTTTGACAGTGTTGACTGGAATACTCTCTTTCAAATTCTGAAGGTGTCAGGGGTAAAATACGGGGAGCGAAAGGCTATTTACAATTTGTGCAGAAACCAGATGGCAGTTATAAGAGTCGAGGGGTATGAAAAGTAAGCAGTGGTTGGGAAGGGAGTGAGACAGGGTTGTAGCCTATCCCCGATGTTATTCAATCTGTATAGTGAGCAAGCAGTAAAAGAAACAAAGGAAATATTTGGAAAAGAAATTAAAATCAACGGAGAAGAAATAAACCCTTGAGGTTTGCCGATGGCACTGTAATTCTGTCAGAGACGGCAAAGGACCTGAAAGAGCAGTTGAACAGCATTGACAGTGTCTTGATAGGAGGATATAAGATGAACATCAACAAAAGCAAAACGAGGATAATGGAATGTAGTCGAATTAAATCGGGTGATGCAGAGGGAATTAGATTAGGAAGTGAGACACTTAAAGTAGTAGATGAGATTTGCTATTTGGGGAACAAAATAACTGATGATGGTCGAAGTAGAGAGGATATAAAATGTAGACTGGCAATGGCAAGAAAGCGTTTCTGAAGAAGAGAAATTTGTTAACATCGAGTATAGATTTAAGTGTCAGGAAGTCATTTCTGAAAGTATTTGTATGGAGTGTAGCCATGTATGGAAGTGAAACATGGACGACAAATAGTTTAGAGAAGAAGAAAATAGAAGCTTTCGAAATGTGGTGCTGCAGAAGAATGCTGAAGATTAGATGGGTAGATCACATAACTAATGAGGAGGTATTGAATAGAATTGGGAAGAAGAGAAATTTGTGGCACAACATGACTAGAAGAAGGGATCGGTTGATAGAACATGTTCTGAGGCATCAAGAGATCACCAATTTAGTATTGGAGGGCAGCGTGGAGGGTAAAAATCGTAGAGGGATACCAAGAGATGAATACACTAAACAGATTTAGAAGGATGTAGGTTGCAGTAGGTACTGGGAGATGAAGAGGCTTGCACAGGATAGAGTAGCATGGAGAGCTACATCAAACCATTCTCAGGACTGAAGACCACGACAACAACAACAACAACATACACTGATGTATTAATATATTAAGATTAACCTACAATTTGCGATGCTGTTTATGCAGTTTCTTGTAGGGTGTTGTTTGTGTTTCACTTTTGCTATTTCTGACGTCATTATTACTCACTGTTTTTGTATGGTCGGGTTCAGGCCTGTGGCATGCGGTCTTGCCTTGTGCGAATTTAAAAAATCCCGCCACCTCTGCCAGTATGACGCTCACTGGCGGCTGTTTTCGTGACCTCGCGCGTGCAGCGGCCAGGGTGGGCGTCTTCTCTTGCGGTGCGTGCTACAATGCGGAGCTATAAATGGGCCGCTTGTTGACGTGCGATCAAATTTTCCTCGTCGTATCGCCGAGGTGTGTAGTGATATTTAGGCGTTGATGTGAAAGATAGTCCATCGCATGGGCATTATAGTGGAGCTGTGTGCTGTGTCTATTCTTCTAAGTAGATGTAGTGTTTTATTTTGTTCAGGCGTTCAGTACCGGTTACTTGAGTTGTGAAACTACCGCAGGCTGTCGTAAACTATCATAAGCAAGCGTATACTGGGTTAGTTTTCTTAGCAGCCTTAGTTAAGATCGTATCCGTCTTACCTGTACGTTAGGTGCGTTGCATACGTATCGTGCGTTATCTCATTTCGGTCGCTTTGTGTGCGTATGCGATCAGTGTTTTAATACATTCTCCTTGGAACCGGAAGCGGTGAACCGTCTAGAAACTGAATGAGGATAGATAAAGGGCCAAGTAACCTATGGAACACTTTTGTTCTGTATAGTTACCTTCCAATCTGTTACTTAAAAATAAAAAGATATTTATAGACAAAGTGAAGTTGTCAGTGTTTAATTCAGGTTTTATTCGACAAGTATTGATTTGTAAAGTGAAAGAAAGGGAAGTTATATGAAAAATAAAAGAAGTGAGAACGATTTATCATATAGAAATAGAAAACGCAACTTCCTAAAAAAAAAAGAAGAAGATAAAATTAAAAAAAGGGGGAAACAGAAACATATCATACATTGCTTCAATATTTCATCAAGATTTTATAAAACATGTTTCTGTTATTCGTAAACAACTTTCGCTCTTGTCAATAAAAACAGGAAACTCTTGCCTTTTATCATGTTGAAAAACATTCGATTCAGCACAAAATAACAAAAATAACTATGTAGATTTTTTATGTTTGTTCTTGAACATTATACTTACATCAAAAATAATTGCTTTGGTTACATAAAGACACAGAAGTTACGGGATCAACTGATTCTTATTACTTATAAAATGCCATTTATATTTTGTGAGGATATAAATACACAATTTACTAACACTAGGCGATGTGCGGTTAAATTTATGTGCAGAACAGACAAACAAGAAAGAGAAGTCGTTGGTTCCTACTTTCTCTCACACACATTCATTCATTTCCCTACCAGTGCTACCAACACTAGCGGTAAACCCACCATTTACTACATCGTTGTCTGCCCCTTAGCTGAGCAGTCAGCGCGTCTGGTCTGACTGTCATGTAGCGGAGCAGCAGATCCAGGATCGAGGGAGAAAGGGGGGGGGGGAGGAGGGGCGGAAATTTTCTCCGCTCGGGGACTGGGTGTTGTGTTGTCCTCATCATCATCAACTCGCAAGTCGCCCATTGTGCCGTCAACTGTAAAGACTTGCAACTCAGTCCCACTTAGGGACTCGCGGCATTAATGTCATACGATCATTTCTTTTGGCTGAGTCATTTAAGTACTGTACCAAAACTACCGAGCCATAGTTTAGGTAGAGCGCAGCTCTACTTTTTGCTCATTTTGTCGAATGTTCGAAATATCGGGCTGTACTCTTACTTTCTGACAGTTGCTATAAGAGTTTGTTTCGTTTGGACCAGTAAGCTGAAGTCTCCGTAGTTTCGAGATCAGTGCAGTGTATGTCTGTTCCTAATGAACCATGAATCACACGGTCTGAAATGCTTAAGACTCAGTTGTGAGTTGTTTTGTAAACGGCACGTGCTTGGTAATCAGGAACGCGTGTTGTGTTTGTCTTTTGAATGAACCGCGAGTAGGTTGATTGAATGATTTGGGCGAAGGGACTAAACAGCGAGGTCATCGGTCCTATCATATTAGGGAAGGACTGGGAAGGAAGTCGGTCGAGCCCTTTCAAAGGAACCATCCCGGCATTTGCCTGAAGCAGTTTTAGGGAAATCATAGAAAACCTAATCAGGATGGCCGCACGCGGGTTTGAACCATCGTCCTCTCGAATGGAAGTCCAGTGTGCTACACACTGCACGACATAGTTCGGTACCACGAGTAGGGACAGTGACTGAAATTTTTCGGTCTCGTGTTTTGGTCCGTTGTGGTTGCGTGTTGCTGTGTTTAGGCTCCACGACTAGTGATATCGGTTTGACCGCTTTCGGAGGTTTCCTGCGTGATGCGCCGTTCCTAACTTAATATTTACGTTTGCCATCTGTCCAAAATATGTGAGGTTCATCCGTCAAAGGTTTCTTCGCGATGATTAGTATTGTCAGTTATACATTGAGACCTGGCTTGTGCATTCATATTAGCATACTCTGTTTCTTTTCTGTAACAGTGACTGCATCATTCGTGTACTGAATTTAGTCATGTGCAACGAAACCTGCTCAGAGTTAGATGCTATGTGATGTGTCTCTGGAAGTAGTACTGTTTTTGAATTGTTTCTCTCGGTTGTCAAGCTGCAATGGGAACTTACTTGTAAATTTGAAAGCGCCGGTTAGCCTGAATCATGTTGTAGTAGCACCAGGTTGGAGATTGTTTCCTGCGGCAGGCACCGACAAGCTGTAGTCAGTGTGGCTTTATAGTAAGTTTCGGTGGCGCTTGTGTTCCTGGTCTGCCGTGTATCGGGAATCGGTTATAGCTCCACTGGGAGTGGTTCACTGTGACGTGTATTCAATTATTAGACATACATGTATAGTTTGTGATTTGGTAACCCAACTACGTCGAAGATCAGTGGCTTATTGTTGTCTGTCTGGTGTCTTGTATTAATTGTTGTGCTGAGATCTTGCAGCTTCTGTGTGAAATGTAATAGCTTGCATA
This sequence comes from Schistocerca cancellata, assembly GCF_023864275.1. NCBI lineage: Eukaryota > Metazoa > Arthropoda > Insecta > Orthoptera > Acrididae > Schistocerca > Schistocerca cancellata. Next base: position 522,525,899 of record NC_064630.1, on the reverse strand, counting down.
TCTTAGCGGTATGATAAGGATAGCGTTTGTCGAGAAAATAAGTTTGCATGTTCTTAGAGAGGACGACCTGGAAGTCTTGCATCTGTATCGTGAGGAATTTCGAGAAACTAAGACTGGAGACACCACTGCAGATTAGATGGCCACTGAATGGCGTCATCGGTAGACATGTGATCTGCGAGAGCAGTGTCCGAAAGACTATTAAATTTTACAGGCTATATTTTATGACCTCGTTGTTCGTCGTTGGACTAAAGTAGGCATGCTTAATTGTCGCCGCCATGTGTTCCTCTATATTTGTCTTGATTCTGTGATTCTGGTATTGTCAGTTGATCAGCGTATGGCTTGAGGACTATCGTTGTGCATTTTGAGTGGTTTTAAGAACCGAGCTCCTTATAGGTGCTAAATGAACATGTTCAATATTTTTCTGTGTTGCTTATTTTACGGACTTGCTCGTATTTAAGTGGAGCCCATGTAGTGCGAAAGGAACAACGGACGGCCGTGCGGTTCTAGGCAATGCTGTCCGGAACCGCGGGACTGCTACGGTCGCAGGTTCGAATCCTGCCTCGGGAATGGCTGTGTGTGATGCCCTTAGGTTAGTTATGTTTAAGTAGTTCTGAGTTCTAGGGGACTGATGACCTAAGATGTTAAGTCCCATAGTGCCCAGAGCCATTTGAACCATTTGAACAACGGACGTGAGGTCATCGCGGTCCACTTCTCAGTGGCCGTCTTACTGTTTCATCTCCAAAGTCCAACACCGATCAATGTTCTTATTCTGTAGTGTTTAATTAGCCTAAGGTTTGCTTATCGTGATAACTACTGTTGTACGGCGTGTTTTACTGCTAGTGAGGTTAGTGCCTGTTTAGTTATAAAGAGGCTACGTCTTCATTTAAAACAAAAGAGCAAGTTTAAGCGACGATTAGCGCTGATCAGCGTAGTCAGTTCGTCAGAAAGGCCTACTGGCATAGTCATGACTTCAAATTCGGTAAAATTAACTAAATGTGAACTCTCTAGTTTAATTCGCTCGTATGTAGTTAGAGCGCTCGCTAATGTTTAATAATGTGTAGTAACTTTTTGTATTTAGACACACAGACAACTGTTAACTCTCTATACTTGACGGAGAATGCTTGTTTCCAAGTTCAATAAACATTAAAGCTAGGATTTTATTAGGGCTTTTTCGATTCAGTTTTGTGGCCGTACTTAACACCTTTCTGGTGTGCTTTTAAATGTCATCGAACAGTGATGTCATTTCGAGTGAGAATTGGTTGCTCATGCAGATCTCTGTTGCGGAGAAAGTGTCTGTTCCGTTTTCCACGAGTCCTGCTCTCTCATCAATCAATGGGGTGTGCGGCGGCGTTGCCACCGACACCGCCCTGATCCAGCCGGCACAAGGCCCGACATCTGGCACTTGGCTTACTCGAGGGACGGCAGAAACTCCATATTGGGGCCTCATCCGGGGAACTGCTGATGAAGGTTAAGAAAAGAGAAAAGTTTTAGAAATTTTTGAAAAATTTGTCTACCCTAAAGGACCTCAGGCGAAAACACCTAGTCTCCATCTTCCCCATCCACAACCCCTGCCTTCTCAGTGTCCTCAACACGTTCTTGGCGACGCATGTCTCCATGTACACACAACGGTGGTGTAGTTAAAATAAGAGAACTTTGCAGATTTGCTTAACATTCCACAAAACTGCTTCGCACTGATATTCCTAGTCACATTCAAATGAAACATACTGCACAAAGAACTTAGGCAGCAGACATTATATTCTTACATGTTTACATTCTTACACTCGAAGATACTTCTAAATTAAGCATTAGTTAAATTACAATGTGGAAGAAATAATAGCGTATGTGAACTTTAAATTGGCAATTATATAACAATGAAAGTTCTATTTTGGAATATACTGAGTGAAGATGGAGAAGATGTTAATCGCGATATGATACCCATTTGCTCGTATTATTTCACTGTGCCAGGACAGCACAACACCCGGTGTTCGACTGTTTCCTTGACTCCAAGTCTCGAGCGGCAAGTTGCAGGGGCAGTTGTAACGGATATTTTTCGTCTTTGGGAACAAATAAACTTTGCAAATATTAAAATTTACTCCGTAAAATAACTGTAGATGTATTTAAGAAGAATAATTGTGATTTCTGTACATTTTTACCAGTTCTAAAAGTACGTTTATCATGTACTCTATATCATTAAGTATGTGACCGTCCAATTGTTTCCTGTATGCTGCCATACTGAACCTCGCATTTCGACTTGCATCTCACCCCGATATCTGAGAATGGCGCTTTATTTTCTTTGGGATAATAGTTTTTTTTACATTTTTTGTTGCAGACGATACCTAGAAATGAAGTAAGAACCACTAACAGAAATCAGTGAGGTGAAGAAAGCCTCTAATTAGCAATAGAGCACGGAAAACTGGGGGCATTAACTGTTTTCGAGATTTCCTGGAGTACAGGATTCCATGTCGGGCATTTATAGCGACAGTTCTGTAAAATAGTACATATCAATCAAACAACACTCAGTAATTGTAATAAAATGTTTTATTTTCTTGTACTTGACAGTAAAATAAGTAACAGAAATGGTGATGATATCAAATTTTCTTTGTCAACTTTCCTCGATCTTTGGGGTGAGATGCCTAGTAGTATATCTTTTGAAAAAGGAGATAACTAAGTGACATAAAAGTTATGATTTTGTTGTATACATCGGTTTTTAATTTGAGGAAATCTTGCCAAACACGTGTGATTAATCTCGCTTTGAAAATCTCTAAATTTCTCGTCATAATTTCGGAGAAAGAAAACTGGCGTTCTACGGATCGGAGCGTGGAATGTCAGATCCCTTAATCGGGCAGGTAGGTTAGAAAATTTAAAAAGGGAAATGGATAGGTTAAAGTTAGATATAGTGGGAATTAGTGAAGTTCGGTGGGAGGAGGAACAAGACTTTTGGTCGGGTGATTACAGGGTTATAAATACAAAATCAAATAGGGGTAATGCAGGAGTAGCTTTAATAATGAATAAAAAAATAGGAGTGCGGGTTAGCTACTACAAACAGCATAGTGAACGCATTATTGTGGCCAAGATAGACACAAAGCCCATGCCTACTACAGTAGTACAAGTTTATATGCCAACTACCTCTGCAGATGATGAAGAAATAGATGAAATGTATGACGAGATAAAAGAAATTATTCAGGTAGTGAAAGGAGACGAAAATTTAATAGTCATGGGTGACTGGAATTCGTCAGTAGGAAAAGGGAGAGAAGGAAACATAGTAGGTGAATATGGATTGGGGGGAAGGAATCAAAGAGGAAGCCGCCTTGTAGAATTTTGCACAGAGCATAACTTAATCATAGCCAACACTTGGTTCAAGAATCATAAAAGAAGGTTGTATACCTGGAAGAATCCTGGAGATACTAGTAGGTATCAGATAGATTATATAATGGTAAGACAGAGATTTAGGAACCAGGTTTTAAATTGTAAGATATTTCCTGGGGCAGATGTGGATTCTGACCACAATCTATTGGTTATGAACTGCAGATTGAAACTGAAGAAACTGCAAAAAGGTGGGAATTTAAGGAGATGGGACCTGGATAAACTGAAAGAACCAGAGGTTGTAGAGAGTTTCAGGGAGAGCATAAGGGAACAATTGACAGGCATGGGGGAAAGAAATACAGTAGAAGAAGAATGGGTAGCTCTGAGGGATGAAGTAGTGAAGGCAGCAGAGGATTAAGTAGGTAAAAAGACGAGGGCTAATAGAAATCCTTGGGTAACAGAAGAAATATTGAATTTAATTGATGAAAGGAGAAAATACAAAAATGCAGTAAATGAAGCAGGCAAAAAGGAATACAGACGTCTCAAAAATGATATCGACAGGAAGTGCAAAATGGCTAAGCAGGGATGGCTAGAGGACAAATGTAAGGATGTAGAGGCTTGTCTCACTAGGGGTAAGATAGATACTGCCTACAGGAAAATTAAAGAGACCTTTGGAGAGAAGAGAACCACTTGTATGAATATCAAGAGCTCAGATGGTAACCCAATTCTAAGCAAAGAAGGGAAGGCAGAAAGGTGGAAGGAGTATATAGAGGGTTTATACAAGGGCGATGTATTTGAGGACAATATTATGGAAATGGAAGAGGATGTAGATGAAGACGAAATGGGAGATAAGGTACTGCGTGAAGAGTTTGACAGAGCACTGAAAGACCTGAGTCGAAACAAGGCCCCGGGAGTAGACAACATTCCATTTGAACTACTGATGGCCTCGGGAGAGCCAGTCATGACAAAACTCTACCATCTGGTGAGCACGATGTATGAGACAGGCGAAATACCCTCAGACTTCAAGAAGAATATAATAATTCCAATCCCAAAGAAAGCAGGTGTTGACAGATGTGAAAATTACCGAACTATCAGTTTAATAAGTCACAGCTGCAAAATACTAACGCGAATTCTTTACAGACGAATGGAAAAACTGGTAGAAGCCGACCTCGGGGAAGATCAGTTTGGATTCCGTAGAAATGTTGGAACACGTGAGGCAATACTGACCTTACGACTTATCTTAGAAGAAAGATTAAGAAAAGGCAAACCTACGTTTCTAGCATTTGTAGACTTAGAGAAAGCTTTTGACAATGTTAACTGGAATACTCTCTTTCAAATTCTGAAGGTGGCAGGGGTAAAATACAGGGAACGAAAGGCTATTTACAGTTTGTACAGAAACCAGATGGCAGTTATAAGAGTCGAGGGGCATGAAAGGGAAGCAGTGGTTGGGAAAGGAGTAAGACAGGGTTGTAGCCTCTCCCCGATGTTATTCAATCTGTATATTGAGCAAGCAGTAAAGGAAACAAAAGAAAAATTCGGAGTAGGTATTAAAATTCATGGAGAAGAAATAAAAACTTTGAGGTTCGCCGATGACATTGTAATTCTGTCAGAGACAGCAAAGGACTTGGAAGAGCAGTTGAACGGAATGGACAGTATCTTGAAAGGAGGATATAAGATGAACATCAACAAAAGCAAAACGAGGATAATGGAATGTAGTCAAATTAAGTCGGGTGATGCTGAGGGAATTAGGTTAGGAAATGAGACACTTAAAGCAGTAAAGGAGTTTTGCTATTTAGGGAGTAAAATTACCGATGATGGTCGAAGTAGAGAGGATATAAAATGTAGACTGGCAATGGCAAGGAAAGCGTTTCTCAAGAAGAGGAATTTGTTAACATCGAGTATAGATTTAAGTGTCAGGAAGTCGTTTCTGAAAGTATTTGTATGGAGTGTAGCCATGTATGGAAGTGAAACATGGACGATAACTAGTTTGGACAAGAAGAGAATAGAAGCTTTCGAAATGTGGTGCTACAGAAGAATGCTGAAGATAAGGTGGGTAGATCACGTAACTAATGAGGAGGTATTGAATAGGATTGGGGAGAAGAGAAGTTTGTGGCACAACTTGACTAGAAGAAGGGATCGGTTGGTAGGACATGTTTTGAGGCATCAAGGGATCACAAATTTAGCATTGGAGGGCAGTGTGGAGGGTAAAAATCGTAGAGGGAGACCAAGAGATGAATACACTAAGCAGATTCAGAAGGATGTAGGTTGCAGTAGATACTGGGAGATGAAGAAGCTTGCACAGGATAGAGTAGCATGGAGAGCTGCATCAAACCAGTCTCAGGACTGAATACAACAACAACAACAACAACAATTTCATGTAGAATCAAAAAGTATGGCATCTTCCCCGACGCTCTATAAGAACGAAACTTGCATAAATAATATTCCGAAATTTTGAAATACTTAGTGCTAAGTAATGCAACACATTTTTTTCTGAATGCAGGTTGGCTTTATTCGGGATTCCAATACACCACATTATTTCCCACGCTTTTGGATAAAAAGCCCTGTTTTTCAACACGGTGTCCTTTCAGCAGGACGGCCTCGCGCCACCTTACTGGGAGGGCTTGTATACGGGCGTGGCACCACTCTACTGCTCGAGGTCGGAGCCAACGTCGTACTGTATCAATAACTTCCCAATCATCCACGTAGTGCTTGCTGCGAAGTGCACCCTTCATTGGGTCAAACAGACTAAAGTCGGTAGGTGCGAGATCCTGGTTGTAGGGCGGATGAGGAAGAACAGTCCAATGAAGTTCTGCGAGCTCCTCTCAGCAGCTCAGACTTGTGTGAGGCCGTGCGTTGTCATGAAGAAGGAGAAGTTCGTTATCATTTTGTGGCAACGTACATGCCAAGTCGTTTCTTTAATTTATTAGGGGTACGTGGGAGATTGGACAGGTTTGCGCTACCTTGTTGCGATGATGAAAGTCGCCTCGCCCCACGATTCACCGTGATCTTATTCACTGCCAGTTTTCCGTAGACATTCTGCAGGCGCCTAAGAATATATGCGAAGCTCTGGTTTTCCGGCAAAAGAAACTCAATGATAGTTCTTTACTTGGAACGCACCTCCGTTACAGATAGAGTTTCGAAAACTACGCACACCGTTGCCACCTACTGGAACTTCCTGAAGCAACAGTGGCTGGAGCAGGAATATTCCACCACGTCCCACAACAATTTCCGCATTTACTGAAATTAGCACAGAAAAAATAGTGTTGCGGTACTTATTGAAGGCTCCTCTTTTGTATCAGATTCTCCGGTAACATCCATTCTTTCCTTTCTCTGCTACCCAGTATCTTAGTTTCCTTTATTTTGAGTGGTTGAGATGTTTCATCTACATGTGTTCCTATCTCTGATTTGTCTAGTTCATTAAACCTGAAGCGATCAATGTAATTTTGTTTCAAAAGGCCAGCCTGTTTGGCCCACATTTAATTTATGGCGACACTTACATTATATGTTTTATATTCCAGTTACAGTGTATGTCTTCACGGATATTTGGTTGGTTAATTATCTTGCTACTTAGAATGGTTCCCAATGAAAGTTTGATGTTACTTTTCTTGAGAAGATCAGCAACTTTCTTGTATATTTTTTGTAAGTATAGGAAGGAACCAAATGAGGGACACTTTTGCTTAACCTCCGATATATGTCTTGTTCTGAATTTCTTAGTCTTTGTCTTCGAATCGTGAGAGTTCATCAGTGTGTGTTACTAGTGTTGCCGCCAATGTCCTCGATAATGCTGAGTTCATTTATTGTATTGTTATCCTGCCGAGCCACTTCTGTCACTCTGTGAAGTATATCTCTCAAGGTAGCATCTTTCGATGCCAGATGGAATGGGTGAATTGTTTGTTAATATACACTACTGGCCATTAAAATTGCTACACCAAGAAGAAATGCAGATGATAAACGGGTATTCATTGGACAAATATATTATACTAAAACTGACATCTTCACGAAATTTGGGTGCATAGATCCTGAGAAATCAGTACCCAGAACAACCACCTCCGGCCGTAATAAAAGCCTTGATACGCCTAGGCATTGAGTCAAACAGAGCTTGGATGCCGTGTACACTTACAGCTGCCCATGCAGCTTCAACACGATACCACAGTTGATCAAGAGTAGTGAATGGCGTATTCTGACGAGGCAGTTGACCAGACGTTTTCAATTGGTGAGAGATGTGGAGAATGTTCTGGCCAGGGCAGCAGTCGAACATTTTCTGTATCCAGAAAGGCCCGTATTGGACCTACAACATGCGGTCGTGCATTATCCTGCTGAAATGTAGGGTTTCACAGGGATCGAATGAAGGGTAGAGCCACGGGTCGTAACACATCTGAAATGCAATGTACACTGTTCAAAGTGCTGTCAATGCGAACAAGAGGTGACCGAGACGTGTAACCAATGGCACCCCACACCATCACGCCGGGTGATACGCCGGTATGGCGATGACGAATACACGCTTCCAATGTGCGTTCACCGCGATGTCGCCAAACACGGATGCGACCATCATGACGCTGTAAACAGAACCTGGATTCATTCGAAATAATGACAGTTTGCCATTCGTGCACCCACTTTCATCGTTGAGTACACCATCGCAGGCGCTCCTGTTTGTGATGCAGCGTCAAGGGTAACCGCAGCCGTGGTCTCCGAGCTGATAGTCCATGTTGCTGCAAACGTTGTCGAACTGCTCGTGCAGATGGTTGTTGTCTTGTAAACGTCCCCAGCTGTTGACACAGGGATCGAGACGTGGTTGCACGATCCGTTACAGCCATGCGGATAAGATGCCTGTCATCTCGACTGCTAGTGATACGAGGCCGTTGGGATCCAGCACGGCGTTCCGTATTATCGTCCTGAACGAACCGATTCCATATTCTGCTAACAGTCATTGGATCTCGTGCAACGCGAGCAGCAATGTCGCGATACGATAAACCACATTCGCGATAGGCTACAATCCGACCTTTATCAAAGCCGGAAACGTGATGGTAAGCATTTCTCCTCCTTACACGAGGCATCACAATAACTTTTCACCAGGCAACGCCGGTCAACTGCTGTTTGTGTATGAGAAATCGGTTGGAAGCTTTCCTCGTATCAGCGCGCTGTAGGTGTCGCCACCGGCGCCAACCTTATATGAATGCTCTGAGAAGCTAATCATTTGCATATCACAGCATCTTCTTCGTGTCGGTTAAATTTCGCGTCTGTAGCACGTCATCTTCGTGGTGTAGCAAATTTAATGGCCAGTAGTGTACATAGCTTAAAATAAGGCTTGCGGTACTGGTACCACGGAGTGTAAGACTTTTGAAAAAGTTATCTTACAGTCACGATATCTATCACTCAGCATGTCCATAGATTTTCTTCAACCACATTACCATTTTAATGATATACATAGCAAACCGGTTAAGGAGTGCGTACATGTTTCCAGTGTGGCAATTGTCCATTCTTAGTTGTCAATGTAAACTCAACTCCTCCAAGAAAAGTTCGCTATAGCGATTCGGTACTTTTAAATTCGTTAGTCCCAGATTCGACGAAAACTAATTCACTTATGACGTGTACTCTGTAAGCACGACGTCAGCCATGTTGGTAAAGGAAACGTAGCCAGTATCGGGTCATTAGTACAGTAACAGCGAAAAAGTGTACGGTCACAGATGCTAAAGGATTCTAAATTGAGCACTTTCAGACACAGAAGTAATGGCCGCAATTCAATATATAGCTTTTTATTGACACAGAGTTTCGAGCTTTTAGCAACAAGTTAAGCTCACAGTAACTCTTCGAAGAGAGAACCTCTGCTACGCAGGTATGCGTTGCAACATAATCAACCGACAGAAATGACCTGAAGGTAACAAATAATGAGGTCCCATTGCTTGAACACGTTGTTAATTACAGAAACGCGTTTTCTGCTTCGAAGTACGTACTCACGTGCAAGTTGGCAGGTGCCTTTTGGTGAATTTTTCTCTATCATCATAAAACACCATTTTCTCACATTCGACTGTACGAAGAACTACAGTCACGGACAGCTCTGTACGTTGCTTCTGGTTTCAGGACACTACAGCTGCCTATGGCATACATTAAATGTGTGTCTGTAAATTCCGATGTGGAGTATCTTTCCCTAAAGACAAGAAGTCATAAGGGGTAAGCAGAAATAAATTCCGCCTTGCACTCAGTGACACTTTTCTGTTGTTTTTCAACTTAGCAATGCCAAAATCAGTGCCGCATATAGCTGTTTGTTATGGGACACAAACAATTTACAAACAATGGCGACACACATACTGCTCATTCATGACCTCTTACCGCCTGCCACTGCTCCCTTGTCTTCAAATACTCTCTTTATAACCTTGTACCGTCTGTATAATTTCAAAACATAGGTTTTGGGACAAGCAACGTAAAATTCCTGAATTTTTAGTGCATTGATGTAGTAGAAGGGTGCTACATATGACGTTCACTTCTATTATCTTCCTCAATACACCAGAGAACTTCAAAGTGGTCTTGCTGCTGAGTTTTACTGTGGAAACGAAGGTTCAGTTAATGTTCACTGTATCCACATACGCCCACTTGATTGGCCCATTGTGTAAACTGGCACATTATTCCGTATGATGCTCTTATCTCGATATAGAGTACACAAATAATACTTTGTTTCGTGATTATTAGCAAAAACAAGATCTATATATTATTGTGTATGTTGTATCTCGCCTATCGTTGTTGTTGTTGTTATGGTCTTCAGTCCAAAGAATGAAGTTACGCAGCTCTCCACGCCGGTCTATTCTGTACGCTTCTCTTCGTCTGTGGTTAACTATTGCAAAGTACACCCACTTTAACCTGCCTAGTGTAGTCAAGCGTTGGTCTACACGTCTTATTAGTGTTACCTCCCACACTACTCTCCATTTCCAAATAAAACACCCTATCACCAGGATTTTTTGTCACAAAGACACGGGGGTTATAAATACCCAAGTAACTTACGCGAGATTTATGGGCATTATTTTAATAAACTAAAATAAAAATTATATATGACAGCTATTCAGCGTAGTCAACGTTTTATCAATGGTACATGCAAGGGGGTCATACTAACCACAACGAAAAGAAAACCATCAATAATTTTAACGTGTCGTAAATATAAAACTGAATGAAACCTCGTTGGATACATTTGACTCAGAGAAAGCCACATATTTTGAAAATAATAGGTCTGAAAACAACGTGTTTGTGGGGTTTTATTGACTCCAGTCGTACTAACAAGGGTACAACAGCCGGGACAAGAAACACTAACGGTAGGACAAAAATAAGTGGGATAAAATAATTCCATTGCTAAAGGATTCTCGAACAACAGCTGCTCGAAGTAACAGTCATCATGCTATTTTCGTAAATGTTACATTCAAGAAACAATCAAACAATTTCATTTAGGGTCTTTGACGTAAACGTACTCAGTGAAAAAGTGTGAGTACATGTCAGTGAATTGTAAACATAAAAATGAGAAAAAATTGTGTAGAGCTGGATACAACTGACTTAGACGGAAAAGGTCATATATTTTGAACGTAATAGTTTTGAAAACATGGGTGATATGTATTTTCAATGTGCTTGTGGAGTCATATTGACAACAATGGAACTCGGAGGGTGAATTATGCCTCCATGCCTCAGAATACGTCCTGTCAACCGTATCACATGTTGTCAAGTTGTGCTTAGAAATGCATTCTCCAAATTCGATTCAGTATTTTTTCTTTAATGATCTGTTCTGCTTATCTTCAGAATTCTTCAATAGGTTTCTTGTCCAAGCAGTCTGTCGTTTACGTTTCTCTTCTGTACAAAGGTAATCTCCTGATAAATATATTCTGAAGACAAGTCTTAAAACCTCAGATTTTATTAGATTTTAACATATTTTTTGTAATAGCTTTTCCTTCTATTTTAAATCTGTATTTTGTATCCATTTTACATCTACCATCGTTAGCATTTTTGCTCTATAAATATCAATACTCGTCTATTACTTCTCGCTCAGAATCGTTTCATTTATGTATTTTACATTACATTACTCTTATTTCACTCCACTTGGTGTTCATCTTATAATCACCCATTCCGCTCAGCTGATCCTTTAAGTCCTTTGTTGTCGCTGACAGAATTACGATGTCTTTGGTAAACCTCAAAATATTTCTCTTCTCTCTGAACTATAGTTACCTTTCCGAACTTTTCCTTGGTTTCCTCAAGCTGCAGACAGAATACCATCGGCGATAGGCGACAATTACCTCACTCCCTTCTCAACCGCGGTCTCTTGTCCATATTCTTCGACTTTTATAAATGCAGTGTGGTTTCTGTAAACGTTGTGGATAACGTTTCATTCCCTGTTTTTTACTCATAACCTCGAAAGTTCGTAGTATATGTTCCAATAAAAATTGTCAAAATCACTACCTAAATGCACAAATGCTGTAAATGTAGGTTTGAGTTCTTCATTCTATCTCATAAGTCGTATTGTCATTGCTTCGCCGGTTCCTATATTTCTCTGAAACCCAAACTGATCTTTCCTCAGGTCGGCAGCCGTTCTTCTGTTGATAATACCGTTAGGATTTTGTAAATTGATGGTACGGTAATGTTCTCTTCTATCAGCACCTGACTTTATTATTCCGATTATTGCGCTCTTCTTTATTTCTAAGGGCATCGCCTGTCTCGTATATCCCTCATACTAGGCGAAATTCTTTTATCATAATTAGTGTCGTGTACTCAATTCGTCTTGTTTATACATTGAATTTTCAGTAATCTGTAAACCCTTCTCGCTACATCGCCTCCCTCGTTATATACTTATCCACTTCCCTCTCCCTTTCCTTAATATTGTCTCCCATGTTTCTTGCCCTCTGAGCTCTTTATGTTCTCAGAGCTGTTTCTTTTTCTTCAGCCCTTCTCTTAATTTTCTTATACCTATTATTGTTATTGTGCAGTACCTTTCCTACACGCGGTATCTTTCCCATAGTCATGCATGGAGGGCCAGTTTAAGGTCGGAGCCGGAGCTTACGGCGCCAAGCTTAAAATAATAAAATTGCAGTGCCTGTGTTATTCTGAATACGCTGCAAAGTTCCATTGGACATGCATGGTATTCAGAATAACACAGGCACTGCTATATCGTATTTATCCGCCGACGCCGGGCAAATGATTTTAAAGTACAATGTCTCACCTGTGCGGGAATATGCATAACGAATGTACGATTACAGGTTTTAGACAACTTGTTGACGACATATGGGAGTGACTCGTGCAATCATAGCCAAACGATAAGGGACCGCTCGCGATAAGAGGAAAATCAGTCTCGACTCCTCGTCCGGAACAAATTTTCATTGTTGTCATTCCATTCTACAGTTGATGGTTGTCTTTATCCGCAATTAGAAATACATTTAACGCCAAGCTGAAACTGTCGCCAGAGGCGTCACAACTGTTAGGTATCTATACAGGGCGTTTCACAATTAGTGGCGACAGCCTGGTACATCTAGATGAGAACGATTCCCCAGACGTCTCTGCTCCGCTCTTCACGTGTTCTAAACGACACGGGGCAGCGCTCAATCTCGCGGTGGGCCATTGCTACAATGTTCCAGCTCATCAGTGCTGCGTGCATTGTTGACTTATGTGAGAAGGCCACATCAATTAGTCATTCAGCTTGTTGCCAATGCAGATACTGCAAAGTCTGTTGCACCTCTTTAGGAAACATATTTTTGTCTGGCTTTTATAATAGCATTTCGTGATCTAAATCGCTTCATTAGTCACTTTCGAATTCTCTATTTGAATTCTCGTTAATTTTTTTCCTAAATTTATAACCGTTTCGTGTTCTTTCTCAGTCTTTAAAATTCTATTCACGATAAATCGTGTTGCTAACCTCTGATTCACAAACAGTGCTTGATGCTCTGCATACTTAAATATATTTATTTATTCTCCTCTTGCTTTTGAATATCTTTCAATGTCTTTGGTAAGATACTCGAGTTAACTTTGTCAAACGCCTGTTACTAATCATCAAATAAGATGTCCATGTCGCTGTTAAAAACTATCATTACCTTTACTTTCATACTCAAACATGCAGTAGCATCTAATATTCGTTTTCCTTCCTTGAATACAAACTGATCCTTAACGATGTTTTCCTGATTTTTTCTTTTCATTCTCCTGAGTACTGAGTTACCCACAGCCCCTGTAATTTGCCATATAAAATTATTTTTTATAATCATTACATTTTTGTATTTCTTGGTAAAACTGTACAACAGTTTTAACTAAATTTCAGTTCAGTCCAAATGCTCTCGTGATATATCCTGTATATGAGGTTGGTCAGTCTAAATATTTTTCCATTTCCAAAGGTCTTTAATGCTTTGGCTAGCTTTTTTATCACAGCCTATTGCTTTCGTCTTTCTCAGACCCTGAATAGTCTATGGCTCTCAATATTTTTGGCCCACGCTCCATTTCGTCACTTTCGAATTCTACTCCAGTCTTAGTTGTGTATGATATCCTTATGCTTCATGTAATTCTTCAATATACTCCTCCCATACCTATTTGTTTTCTTCTGAACACGCTATCATCTTTTGATTTTGATTGAGTGTGTCATGTTCAATGACTTTTCTTGGGTCGTTGTTCGTTAAGGACTGCACTGTTACATTGCTTTGGTAGCCTGGTCAGCTAATCATCTTAATTCATATTCATCTATTTATACGGGTTTTATCCTTTTATAGAATGTTCATACTTTCATTTCCTATGTTGGCCCGTTTTACCTAACGCACTTTGTGTAATAAATTCTTTCCTACACTTTCTCCACTATAGTTTTTCAAGCCCTTCTTCTAAGGCTTTCAGAATTGTACTTCTAATGATTTTTTGATACATTCGTACCTTCTGTTACATTTCAAGTTTTTATTGAACTATTTGAGTGTAGACCAAACTCCTTCAGTGGTCAGTTTGTCCCCAACCATATTCCTTACCAGTTTTCTTCTTTTAACATTCTTAAGTATTTTCATGTTTGCCGCCATCGAGCTATGATCTATATCAGCATCTGCTCCACAGATGGTTGACGTCTTTTTGATAGTTATAGAATCTTTGGTCAATTATAGTAAAATCTGTCTGGTATCCTGCATTATCACATAGAGTCTTCTATACACAGAGTCGTCGATTTTGTTTCACAAACCAAGTATTAAGAATCCAAAGATAAAAGCGGTTAAGGAAAGCTATCGTTTCTTTTCACAAGTTTATATTCTCCAACTACATCTTCTATTCACTTTTCCCTAGTGTGCTACCTAAGACTCTCACCATTATACTTTATGCCTGCCTGTTTCCATTTTATTTATAGATTTCCTCTACTTCTCATATTCCTCATCCAACTTATATCGTCTTCACCTGTACCATATTTAGGAATGTAAACTTGAACGATCACTATTCAGAGGAATGTTCAGTCTCCATATTCTATTTCTCCCTCTTCGTCCCACCTGACTTCACTTAGTTATGAAATATCATTGTTGAATCTACTCATCTCTCTTCTCATTACTTCCACTTTATATCCTGCATGATTTTCTGTCGGTTCAATGCACTATCTGTCACCTTACCCCACCATTCAATTATCTGCAACGCACCTCTGACACAAGCAAATTTTCATGACATTAGTTTCAACGCAATAGCTATTATTATTTCTGTAGCACCATCAACATAAATTTTATTTCATTTATTTTTATTTTTTCCAAGGTATTGTTGGTTTTGTAACTGAACCTAACTTCTGAATACTAATGTATTTATTTTAGAGATCCACTCAGGTTCGTATGAATGGCACCTGAGAATAGACAACTGCTCTCTGGTACTATAGGAAATAAGATGCTGTAGATACCATTAACGCCACTAGCGTGCAAAGGCTTTTCTTAATGAGTCAAAATTTTGTCTCATAGAAAAAAACTACATAAATGTTCGATTATAAAGAAAAGATTCTCGGATGGTAGTGAAGGCAATTATCTTTCAGGTGAAATCCTTTACGTGAAAAATGTAGGTGTCACAAATGTGATTTTGTTACACTTTGTAAGAAACTCGACATTACGCTGATATTCCAGGATTATATTGTCTGTTAAGAAACACGAGAAACGAAGAACATACAAAATAAAGCATAGTCTGAAAACTACGTATTGACCCTTGAGTCAGGTGAGAGGTTGTGCTTTTATTTTTTACTTAACATTAATCAGTTCTTTTTATCATTTATATGTCAGTTGACTGACGGTCTGGATCATTTTCAGCCTCCCCCTATCTCCCTTCCTGCCCTCCTCCACCTGTCACAACGGAATTGGGGCAGTAATACTTCAATTTGTCATTTATAAGTAGATAAATACGGAATGAATTTTGAACGTCTTAGGAGTTTAGCATTTTCAGCTGTGGAATCTAACACTATCAACTGAAATAACTTCGGCATTACACGTTTTGCGTTCTAACGATACAAAAAGTGAAATATCCTTCTAGGATAGGATTTCAGTTCCACATTTGGTGATTATCATACCAATCAAATATACATGACAGCCCTGCATTATCTCTTAAGACTACGAACACATTTTAGTAGCGTTTTATCATAACTATACTGTAGCTTTAATCAGTGGAAACACGAAATAACTAGTCGACTTCCACAGAACGTACATATAATCTGTAACACCACTGATATACGTTTCTAGTCAAATACGATTAAGGCGAAGAAGTCTTACGTTAATAACACAAATGAGAGATGTAGTGCATCTAAATTAAAAAAAGGAAACTACGAATTTTGTAACCTGAAACAAGTAAGGAACAAAGTAAATTAGGTTGGAGCATGAAGCAGTCAACTCACGATGTCTGCTCTCAAGGCCGTACTGCAATGACGCGGTGATACGTTTGCGCGGAAGATTTGTTAACAAGCCCTATCTTATATCCTAAGGTCGCTAGAGCTCCAGTATACTCTTGCATCAAAATCACGTCACATACAGTAATTCTGTGGTCTCTGGAAGCATTTTTATATCAACATGTGATTAGTAGAGTTTAATCTGCTCAGATAAAAGTATACATCAAAATCGCCAACCGCGCTTTACAAGTGAAATACGTGTTTTAGGCAAGGTAGCGATTCCAAAAGATGGACTGTGTTAACATGTTAGACAGTCGCAATGCGTAAATACCGTAGAGAGAGTCTTACATATGCCGCCGGAAATATTAGCATGCACCCGTTGAAAACTCCAAGACCCAGCTGCATCATTGCGATGGGACTCATTATGCGGTCCAGGTGACGGACGAACCTGTAACAGAAATTCTCATTGAATTACTGTATACGAAGGGTCGTTGCAAAAGTTTCTGTTGTGTGAAAGAACATAAACACTGCCGATGAGGCCTCCTTTATACCAGTTGCACCAGTGCACTCAAGCTTTAAAAATCGTGAGTTTAATTGTTAATCTGTAACGTATTACAACAATATTTATTACCATTTTAAGAAATAAATAAAAATGAATGCTCTGATGTTTTCAAGAAAGCATTATCTCTACAGTGTCTTCACTGCGTCAAGACATAGATACAGACAAAGATTACCAAAAAAAAATTCTATACGACGAAAGCCATGACTGTGTCACACATCTGTTCTAGCAGCACATTCAGTAATTGGACAAGATCAAGTGCTCATTCACACTTATCAAATGTCTCGTATGAACTAAGTCTTACATGGCACATTACAGGAGAAACAGCAGAGGTGGGTGTGGTGAACGTGCTGACAGAACAGAAATATAGACAGATCGAGGCCATGTATTGATTTCGAGACGGTTCAAATCCCCGTCCAGACATCCAGATTAAGATATTCCATGATTGTCCTAAATCTCTTATGGTGAAAACCGGGATGGTTCCTTTTAAGGGATATGGCCGATGTCATTATCTTCCCGTCCCAGTCCTAGCGTATGCTCTCTATCTAATGAACTTATCCTCCGCGGAGCATTAAACCTAAATCCTCCTTCTTTCTTCAAAATACACGATACGACCCCTTAGTTGGAAGTGTGGAAGACTATGTTGTCCACTTAAACCACCGTTCACGTAGTCTGACGCAGTTCACCTTCCTAGCGATTTATTATTTGGTTGCTGGGTGCCCTTTCTGCAGACACAGTCGTCAGTTAAACTTATAGAGGGAATTCCGTGCATAACCTCTCTGTGACTCAAATTAATTGTGTTCTATGTGTTATCATATTTTAAGTGCTTGTGCATCATGATTTCTGAAGCGGATATTGGTGAGGGGCCCATCATGCAGAACAACCTGAAAACGTTATGTAGTTGGCCGGTGTACCGCATAATTAGTCGTCTCGAAAGCTAAAGTGTTGCGCATATATGCACTCATGCTCATAAATTAAGGATAATTGCGCAGAATGTGGTGCCACACAACGTGGCACTACACAAAATTGGCGCTAATAGCATAGGCACATAGGCAACACACGACACAGATCTGTACGTCCACGCTTTTGGAGATAAGTTGAGAAAACCGTTCCGAAACACATGTGCTACAAAACGCCACTGTTTCCTGCGCATGTACCCCTACATCAGTATGGGATATGATCACCATGCACATGTACACAGGCCCCACAACGGGTTGGTATAAGCTGGATCAGGTGGTCGAGCAGCTGCTGGGGTATAGCCTCCCATTCTTGCACCAGTGGCAGTCGGAGCCCCTGAAGTGTCGTAGGGGTTTAAAGACGTGCAGCGAAAGGTCGACCGAGAGCATCCCAGACGTGCTCGATGGGGTTTAGGTCTGGTGAACAGGCAGGCCACTCCATTCACCTGATATCTTCTGTTTCAAGGTACTCCTCCACGATGGCAGCTCGGTGGGGCCATGTGTTATCATCCATCAGGAGGAAGGTGAGACCCACTGCACTCCTTAAAAGGCGGACATACACCTGACTTGTTACAGTTCCTCTATCAAAGACCTGCAGGGGTATACGTGCACCAAACATAATCCCATCCCACACCATCAAAACACGATCTCCATACAGGTCCCTTTCAAGGCCATTAAGGGGTTGGTATCTGGTTCCTGGTTCACGCCAGATGAAAATACGGAAAGAATCACTGTTCAGACTATACCTAGACGTCTGTGTACATAACCTGGGACCACTGTTCCAATGACCATGTACTGTGTTCTTGACAGCAGGCTTCACGGGCTCTCCTGTGACCAGGGGTCAGTGGGATGCACCTTGCAGGTCTCCAGGCGAATAAACCATGTCTGTTCAGTCGTCTGTAGACTGTGTGCCTGCAAACAACTGTTCCAGTGGCTGCGGTAAGGTCCCGAGCAAGGCTATCTGCAGAACGCTGTGGCCGTCTACGGACACTGATGGTGATATATCGGTCTTCTTGTGATGTTGTACACTGTGAACGTCCCGTACTGTAGCGCCTGGAGACGTTTCCTGTCTGCTGGAATCGTTGCCATAATCTTGAGATCACACATTGTGACACACGGAGGGCCCGTGCTACGCCTTGCTGTATTTGATCAGCCTCCAGTCGCCCTAGTATTCATAACGTCATCAATATGTGTTCTTTGAGCCATTTTCAACACAGAGTCACCATTATCACGTCTGAAAACGTCTGCACACTTATTCGCTGCACCGTACTCTGACATGCACCAACACACCTCTGCGTATGTGGACGCTGCCAGCGCCACCGTGCGACGACCGCAGGTCAGATGCACCGCATGGTCATACCCCGAAGTGATTTAAACCCACCAACCGCCCACCAGAGAATTGTTTCACCATGTATCTGCATTATCCTTAATTTATGAGCATGAGTGTACTATCTGGTCAACTGTATCCACACAACTACTAGTGGATATTAATATGGGGTGCTTCATAACGGCTTGACCTCTGCTAGTGACCCTTTCAATGAGATGTCTGAGTGTGTGTGTGGAGAGGTGGCTCATTCTTACTAAACTGCTGAAACGAGAGAAGGTGGGGACACTGGACGCTGGGACTATTAGGTCTTCGGCACGACTCAGGGAGGACGTCCCATGTAAAATATGTTAATTCCCACAAACCATTGGGTCACAGGTGCTGTTTTACGACAAGATACATTTTCATGCTGAGACAGTCATCGCCTCGGAGTTATTGCCCTACCACACACAGTAAAAGATGGTGTGAAATATGTTCATGTCCTTCCGTATTCGGTGTTTTCTTAAACGCAATAAGGGGACCGCACACGAATCAAGGAAATCAGCCCATGCTGTAAATCCACCTCCCCCTTATTTCACCGCTAGCACTAAATATGGTAGCAGGTAAGGTTCTCTAGGCTTCTGAGAAGCTACTCGATCGTTGTATCCCATTCTTTTTAACTCCCTACTCACAATTGTTGATCCAGCTGAACTGCTGGTAACGCTTTGGAGTTCACGAGTGTTTCTTGCCGCTGATTTCATGCGATTTTGTACAACCTGTGCTCGACAGTCCGTGCCTGTCAATACATGACGTTTGCTGGTCTTGGTTTAGTCGTGGTTGCTCCTAAGAGATTCCACTTCACAATGACGTCACCAACAGTCAACTTGAGTAGCTTTAGAACGGTTGAAATTTCCTTGATGAATTTGTTACTCCGTTCATGTTCAAAGCTACTGAGCTCTCCTGACAGACCCATTCTGCTGTAAATGCTTCTCCACTGACTAGACAATACTCCCCATCTCCCTGTATGCTTACGGGTACATCTCTCTTTGCATCTAGTAGTCAGTTCCGTATTATATAAGAATGTCCAAATACTTTTGATGGGATGGTGTGAATAGTGAGCGGCAACTGGAAATGAGAACGAAGTAGATGACGCACACTGTCTGATCAAAAATATCTGGAAATCCCCTATACAATGCGTAATTTACTACTAGAAATCATGAGAAGCGGACCCACTGGAATACAAGGAGGTGGGTAGTTTGGTGTTGTACTGCGTACGGTGGAGGAACAGTTCGAAAACGATGATTCATTGTATCAGCATGACAACGCACTCTGTCTAGAAGCAGTATCTGTGACATAATTGTTTATGGACAATAACTTTCTGAAGTGGACTGGTCTGCCACGAGTCCTGACTTGAACTAGATGGATGAGTTAGAACGTCCACTTTAGACGCCAGAGTCCAACATCACGTTCTCCTCAGGTTTCAGCTCCTGAAGAAGATTGGACTGAGATTCCCCACAGGCATTCAGACACCTCACTGAAAGTGTCCCCATCAGAGCTCAAACCGTCATAACGGCGGAGTGTGGACACAGCTCTTATCAGTCTCCACTAATAGGTGTCTGGATACTTTTCATCAGTTTATGTACGAAAAGTTCACGAAAAAGCATTTCCTGGGGGGAGGGGAGGGGGGAGGGGTTAGCGAAATTTAAGTTATTATTATGTGTACAAAATAACCATAAATCACATGTTCATCATTTGCAATTGTGAATTCTTCCATATCTGTAACACGAGAAACTTTGAGTTAAATAAGACGTATAATCCTCGACGCATTCGCGCCGAGAGATAAGCTGTTGCCCGTTTGGTTTCATTACAAGAAACAGATCGCTAGTTTTATAATTAACACATTATCATGCTTTAAAAATAGCCATCTAGTTGTGCCTTCTCTCTCCATCAACAGCTCATGATCTGGGAAATGTCGACATTAAGGGCCTAGGCTCCGCAGAAATGTAGGACGATATGCGACTGTTTTGAAAACTACCTGGCGAATAATTTTCTAGTTGATGAATGTTCCTCTTGCAACACAAGCACAAAAACGATGATGTAACGCTTCTTCAGAAAATGAATCTAGGTTGGTAATCTGCTTATCCATACGATAGTTTGCCGATGATAGACACATTGTAATAAATAGCAGCCGGCCGGTGTGACCGAGCGGTTCTAGGCGCTTCAGTCTGGAACCGCGCGACCGCTACGGTCGCAGGTTCGAATCCTGCCTCGGGCATGGGTGTGTGTGATGTCCTTAGGTTTGTTGGGTTTAATTAGTTCTAAGTTCTAGGCGACTGATGACCTCAGCTGTTAAGTCCCATAGTGCTCAGAGCCATTTGAACCATTTTTAATAAATAGCAAATCAAGTGTAGTCTTAGAAAGATCGGCTTATAAAATAATTACGGACATTAATCACTGGGTCCTAGCCAATTCTTTGTCACTAAACTTTGAAAAAAAAAAAAACACTTCATGCAGTTCAGAACTTGTGAGGGGTGTCCCACAAGTATATGCCTAACATATGATGACAAGCAGGTAGAAGAAGTGGACAGTGTTACATTTTTGGGATTACAGCTTCCTAACAAATTCAACTGGGAGGAGCACACCACAGAACTGCTGAAGCGTCTTAGCCAATCTCTATTTGCAATGCGAATTGTGCCAGACATAGGGGATATAAAAAAGAAAAAGCTGGCATACTATGCTTACTTTCATTACATAGTGTCATATGGGATTAATTTTTGGGGTAATTCATCAAGCCAAGCTAAAGTTTTCCGGGCACAAAAACGTGCAATAAGAGTTATATGTGGTGTGAACTCAACAACATCCTGCAGAAGCCTGTTTAGGGAACTAGGGATACTAACTACTGCTTCCCAATATATTTATTCCTTAATGAAATTTGTCATTAAAAATATATCACTTCTTCAAACCAACAGCTCAATTCATGGAACCAATACTAGAAATAAGAATAATCTTCACAAGGATTTAAAGTCACTTACTCTTGTACAAAAAGGTGTGCATTATTCAGGAACACACATTTTCAATAACTTACCAGCAGACATAGAAAGCTTAACAACCAATGAAATTCAGTTTTAGAGAAGCCAAAAGGATTTATTGGTGGCCAACTCCTTCTACCCG
This sequence comes from Schistocerca cancellata, assembly GCF_023864275.1. Taxonomy (NCBI): domain Eukaryota; kingdom Metazoa; phylum Arthropoda; class Insecta; order Orthoptera; family Acrididae; genus Schistocerca; species Schistocerca cancellata. The sequence goes on along the minus strand of NC_064630.1, from coordinate 522,503,793 downwards.
ATTGATGAATTTCTCAGTTGAACCCACTGATTTGTGTTTGTGTGTGTGTGTGTGTGTGTGTGTGTGTGTGTATGTAAGTACAAACTAACTTCTGCACTATTTCAGTGCAGTAATGTTTTCCTTGTAAATAATTCTTGTAGTAGTTCTATTACATGTTTATTAACTTACAAATAAAAAAAACCTTTTTTTCAATTTTACATTCAGTGCATTAATGTGATTTTAGTTTGTGATATGATTCTTTCATACACTCTTCATTAAAAAACTGACGATCATTACACTTGGGACCTGTGGAAGGTACATTAACTTATTTGTTTCAGTTGTAAATATTTGTCATGTGTTATTGTTTTTCTGACATGTTCTACATCATGGAGGACCTCCTCACTAAGGATCAATTGGAAAGAAAGTAAATCTAATCTAATCTAAAAAATGTCCCCCCTCTAACCCCGACCCAAACCACAACCCCATTCTGCTTTTCAGCTTCGAACTTCTTACCTGTATATTCCCTTGACAGTCTTTACGATAGTGTTTTCGAGTGAATTTAGAGATGCTCTTTCGATCACCTAGTTAAAGGAGATGCTTCCATTGTATCTTTCTTCCTTGAAGCAGACCCATGACACACATACCCTTTCCTCGGATGACTCGTACGGCAATCGCCGGAGTAAAAAGAAGGACGTCGCAAGTTTCTGCTCCTTACATTTCACAAATTTTCTTCTGAAATTGTTAGACGTCACACAACAAATAAAATAATGACTCCCATAATCACAAGAAATAAAATCAATCAAAATCACAGAGGGCATCAAACAGCTTGAACATGAAGCACAGTGCAGGCGAGAAGTTTGCAATGCTGAGAGTGAAGTTTTGGCAAGAGCGGGTGACTATTGCGTCTGCAAGTCCCTTGGGATTGGCCGAATAAGTACTCTTGCATAAGCCTGAACCCGCAACTTCCTACGCAGCAATGAATCTTCAAGTAATTTCGGGGAGAATATAGCTTCGTTGGATACGGTAATGTTTCCAAAGATTAGTGCTTACCGTCAATTTGTTCCTCAAGAAATGCTACACATCCTGCGAAGTTTTGGACTATCGTTTTGCTATACTTTTTATATGTGAACAACCAGGACCGGTTTAAGGCCCAAGAGACACAAGCTGCAGCTTTGAGCGCCAAGTTTAGAGAGGTGCCAGAGAGGTCACAGCTGTTGGGGCTAAGATTTCTACACAGAACGTATCGCAGCTAGTATGGTCGCTTCGTGCCCGCCCGGTTGGGCGAGCGGTCTGACGTATGGCTTTCCGGTCGGGAAGGAGCGCCGGTCCCCTGCACGAATCCGCCCGGCTGATTTGTGTCGAGGTCCGGTGAGCCGACCAGTCTGTGGATGTTTTAGACGGTTTTCCACCTGCCTCGGCGAATGCGGGCTGGATCCCCTTATTCCGCCTCAGCTACACTGTGTCGGCAATTGCTGCGCAAATAAGTTCTCCACGTACACGTATACCACCATTACTCTACCACGCAAACGTAGTGGTTACACTCGTCTGGCGTGAGACGTTCCCTGGGGGGTCCAGCGGGAGCCGAACCGCACAATAACCCTGGGTTCGGTTTGGTGCAGCGGAGGGGTGAAGCGGACTGCGGTAGTCGTCGTGGGGTTGTGGACCACTGCGGCTGCGGCGGGGACGGAGCCTCTCCGTTGTTTCTAGGTCCCCGGTTAACATAACATAACATAACATAGTCGCTGCGGACGCAAAGCCGAGAGGGGTGTCCTAGCCCAAGATTGCATGGAATGAGTATCACAATTAGTAGTGAAAGCTGAGACGAGTGAAAATTTGTGAGTGAAATGGGGGCGATGGCAGCGTCAAATGATACGTCGCTGGTGTGGAAAAATATTCTCCAACAGGCCCTGTGAACAACTGATTCCACGTCGCTCCCTGTTCTCCTGATTTTCGGTCCATCTGGCAGAACCGCTTCCACTTCCTCCTGTTATGTCAGATTGCCACCTTTAGGCATACAATGAAATGAAACTCAAAGTTCTGCGTACCTTACGAGTTGCTGATGTGTCTTGATGCAGAGACATAGATTGTTGTAGGCAACGTCGCGCTCAGCAGACACCTGAACTTCCGCTTCTTCATCTGATCTAAATATCGTCCGCATATCTTCGTTGTGCAGCTTCAGGTTCTTAATCCGGGCTGCCAAAATTCGGAGCTGGGCAGCGGTGTGCAGCATAGTCGCCATGAAGAAGCAGTCCATTTGACAATTGATTAATGCTATGAATATAATGGAAATGACTTGCATAGCGTAAGACAGTTCGTAAATGAGGAAGGCGGTCGCGTCCGTCAGAGGTAACTGCTGGAAGGGTAGTCTCCTGGTGCCCGGGGCAGCGATCAGAGGAGCGAAGGACCAGGCCACCAGCTGCGTGATGGCGTACACCAGGAAGCCGATGGTGACCCGCACGGTCCGCTTCTGCGTGGCCTTGAAGAGAGCCGCCAGTGGTGGCTCAGCGTGCACGTACTCCCTCTGGCTGTCCACCAGCGCGTCCAGCACTCTCACAAGTCGACAATAGCTCCGCTCGTGGCGCAGGAAGAAGGTAAGCTTGAGCACGCCTACGCAAACTACTGACACGTTGGACAGGGCCAGTGTAAAATCCTGCAGGTCGCCGTGCAGGGTGCACAGGTTGACAGCTGCCTCTGCAATATGGGCCACGCAGAGCACGACGATGGTGGCTGTGGATGAGCGGAACAGCAACGAGTCCGTCAGCGGCCACAGGCCCACCATATGGAGTATCCGTATATTGCATTTCAGCACAGATTTTGTAGCGTACTCCCATGTCAGCTGCTTCGCCTCTTCCGATTCCCAACTCATGGTCGGACGATAAACAGCAGAGCAAATTTCACAACTGCAGCAAATCAGACTTCAGGACTTAGAAAGCCACTTCAAACTCTGTCTTTAACAACAACGTCGCATATGGAACAGAGGCACAAGCGTAGCTGTTCCATTCTTCGCACGACCCTTTTTTCTCCCACTGGATAAGGCTACATCAGTAACATTTTAGAAATTTATCTACCGTTAGAAGACGAGAATTATACATGGATAGCAACTAAAGACAATTCTTAGCTAGCATAACGGAATTGCTAAATTTTTTATGCCCTCCACGCATCTGCTCTATCTATTGTACTACAGTCCCGCTAACATTCCGCATTATAGTTAAATAAGCCAAGAAATAAATGATGGATCCCGATCCGGAGTTCAGCGCTGATAAAATGAATTATAAATAACAGTCAAAGGGAATATTCCTCTCGGCACAAACTTCTCGTGATGTTGGTACTGGATATGCAGATCAATAACTTATCATTTGTTTCCAGAACGGCGTGGTAACGATACATATTCTCTCCGTATACGAATAAATCTTCCAGCGCAGTTAATGAATCATATTCAGATCCTGCTTTCTAATGTATGCGATACAATCGCTCTTTCTCAGCGTGATAAACAGAACTCCAGCTATAATGCAAAGCTCTCTCTATAACTCGTTAATGGAGTTCTAATTATGAGATCAAGCGAAATATTTTAATGTCATATTTCCACAAAGAGACCTTAATTAATAAAATCAAAGAAATCTACCTCTTGGAATAATCATCTCCGTACAGCTCGTAATGTATCATCCATCACGTCCTTGTCTCCAAAAGATCATAACGAAAATTCATGACATCCTTCAATTTTTATACAACAGGTTTCCTTGACGATTCTGGGTATTGCCACACACGTTTTCCTTTCCTAGTTATAACGTCGTGGACGTGTGGGCGTAGGTTTCCACAGCTCTTGTCATCTTCCATCAATTATTCCGAGTAAGCGAAGGCATTGGCAAGTTGGGGTCTAGTGAAGCACGGGATACAACCAGTCGGCTTTGATCAATGACGTCAGAATTTGCCAGAGATCATTTATTACACAGATGTAACAGCTGACAAGAGTATTCAGAAACAAAGGAATACGAAAGACAAGAAATATGGTTGACATATATCAAGGCAAGTAATATTTTCACGTTAAACATATCGCGTGTTTATATCGTATTATTTCTGTGGAAATTGAAGGGGTAAAAATGGATGGAAATATTGGTAGCATCGAATACCTCACGTCACATGTATATGGGCTGTATCTCGAACCTCATTCGAACTGTATTGGTTAACTGCAGTACGGGATACAAGTTTAGCGTACGTCAATTTATTCGTTTTCGTTAGCATTAATATCCTGTTGTTCAGTTGAACTATATAGGTACACTGAATCACGGGATACAAATTTTACATATGTTAACAGTCTGTTCTTACGTAGATAGTAGTACTACCGATGGCAGACGGAGCTACGTACATCATATTTGTATCTCATACTTCCGTTGACATATATATATATATATATATATATATATATATATATATATATATATATATATATATATATACTACTAACGGAAACGTGGAGATGGACGTACGTTACATTTGCAACCTGTACCTTAGTTGCATACGCGAAGAGGCAATAAGACGACACGTATATAATTTGTATCCCGTACTTCACTATGGGGTACAGCTTTTTTTTCGCCTTCGATGCTAATAGTATCGACTGAAAGTTATAGTTTTGATCACAACAGTGACAATAGTATCCCATTCTTTAGTTGAGCTATATAGCTATACACAACATTTGTATCCTGCTCTCCAGTTGACATATATAAGTAAATCTCATCAAAGTTACATACGTCGTTCTTTTCGAATAGGCAGTATCTATGTAAAGGTCAACTGAAGGACGGGATACATATTTTAGTTGTGTCGGGCGTTTCACCTTTTAATATTGCTGGTAAAGATTAGAAAAAATTGTACGGATAGCGGGAAGCGAAAGAAGAACGACAGTTCCTAAATTTCTATTATGTACTGAAGTGCACGAAAACATACGTAATGGTGTAATTCAACAATGAAATACGTCAAAATAATAAAATGCAGTAGAAGAAAAAAATTGAAAACTGAACTTACCACACGGGAACTTCTTAAAAGAACCGAAGCTCGCCTAGAAAGAGATCAACAAAAATCACACGCCCACATACACAACAAAAATAACATTACGAAAACACACACACACACACACACACACACACACACACACACACAGACACAGACACACAAACACGCACAGGCACAGACATTCACCCCCCCCCCCCAAATCCCCCCCCCCCGAACCTAATGTGAAATTAGCTAACATATTTCGGACGGTACACCTGCCCAACACGTTTAACAAAATATTTAAACGGGCAATATGTTTGGGAAATACTACGCCTCCATGAATATTCGTCTAAGTGACTATGAAGTGTGGAAATCCGGCGTTTCCCCTTCCCTACAACAGATTTCACGGCTGGCCAATAACCCTCTATGCTACTTGTGCAAGCCTCTGTGGATAATGATCTGAACTCAATATTGTGATTAACTACGAGATGCTGATAACCCCCTTCCCCTAAATCACTGTATGACGGAAAACCATCTGAAATTACAATGGAACCGTCTGTAACGTGATCTTCAATTAAGCTGACCAAAACTTCCTTCCTTCGATTGGGTACTACTTTAAACACTACATCGTCACACTCTTGACCTGGCCCCTCCAACGGCCCCCTATATTTCATGTATTCCCCACAAACTTCCCTACAAAAAGAGTACCAATCCACAATTGTACCCTTACTCACAGGACATTCATGGACATACAGCCACAGAAGACATCTCAAACATCAACAGTACGTGATTTTCATAATGTCTCTCAAGGCGAGCTTAGATTTTTCGAACCACGTCCCTCGTCTAATGGACCGCCACAACCGATCTTTGCTGCAGTGCCATTCGAATAAGTCGTGAGTACGACGAGATACACTTGTGAGGCGCATATTTTGGCCGCACTCACGACATCGAACATACTCGGCAACGAGACCACACATTTGTAAAAAAAAAAAAAAAAAAAAAAATCGTGGCCAACATATCTACGCCCATAGCCTCTCTCAATCCATCCAGGTTCATTGGAACAGATAAATCCATATCTACAAACGAAAATGAGATACTAAAAATTGTCCTAAAATAAGAAACTAGTAGTCCAAATTACCTCAATATCACTAAGAATGAAATTAAGTACTGAATGAATTGCAAACAACCAGTTATTTAAATAAATGCACACGAAGAATATTTTGAGCAATATGTAGCGATCTCTTTTAAAATCACATTCAATTATTTTAATGTACAATATTAGCACTTATCCGGAACACAGAACTGTTTTTTTTTATCTATGGCTGAAACTGAAGACATTATTATCTATGAGTAATGTATGACGTCATTAGTCAAAGCCGACGAATTGTATCCCGTGCTTCACTAGACCCCCAAGTTGCTACGTAGACCAACGTTTCGACTGACAAGGCGACGCACGACGTTGGGATCATGGACTTACTTAAAACTTCGTACACCTTTAGTGGACCATGAAAACTATATAATCAGCAAGTAATAAGGTGCACTGCTCTGACAGTTCCGAGAAAATCGCAAGAGAAGTTTTACACGTCTATCATGTAACGGATGTATTTGTGCGAAGATGCTTATCGCGATAAGTCATAGTGGCCAGTCGCACTGGAGGAGCCGTGCGGCGAGGACGTGTTGTTTATGTCCTAGCCGCGGCAAATAGCGTAGAGGAGGCGGCGAGTGTTGTGTTAGCAGCGAAGGGTCCAGCATACACAGACGACGTTCACATGGCTAAATCTTTACGAAAATCGACAGTGAAGTTCACATTCGAGAACAGCTTCGCCCGACCAAAATCGGTTGAATTTGAACATTTTTTGAGAGAAGTGGTGAAACTAAATCTTCACGAACTGATTGGCATTCGTCTTTCGATAGTGACAAGTGTTGTATATGTAAAGCTTATCAATGACGATTGCTGTGACCGACATCTTCAAACGTCAGGTGGATCTTATAAGTTCCTTCACTCCGATGGCAATTTAGGGACTGTTGTTGTGGAGCCAGCGGGCATTGGAGTAAAAATAGTGTGTGTCTTTGAATTACCATTTGAGGTGACAGCACAAAGTGAGGTCGGCACTGCAACACTACGGGACGTTCCTCGCCCATACGGGGAAAAGTGGCTGAGCTTTGAGATGTAATCTGTTCTCAGTGGTGTAGGTCGAGTCAGAATCGATTTTCAGAAACACGTCCCCTCTCATGTATACATTTGTGGCTGCCGTGTGATGGTTATGTATGACGGGCAACCTCGCACATGCTCCGGATGTGGCAAAGAAGGTCACATGCGATCAGAGTGCCTACAACGACGAATTGCGCAATTGCCAATGGGAGAGAACCTTGATCCGCAACTATCACAAGCATGGCCCCTCACATACGTCGAGGCTGTGCGAGGAACTACGGCACCACGACCCGTTGCAGAAGGACCTCCCAATGAACCACAGGAGACAGCCACGCTGCAGGATGGACTGATAGTGGATCAATCAGTGAGACCGATGGAAGAAGCCTCAAGTCACGCTGTCTCTCTACACGACCGGTAGAGATGGATGTGGCTACTGACGTGATGCACAATACAGGAGGGGATTCAGAAACGCCAAGTGTGGGACAGTCTCATGCACGAGACAGGAATGGATTCACATGAAGTGTGGGACAAACATCAGACACGGAGGAAGGACACATGTCTCGGCATCACCAAAAGAAGTTCAAGAAATAACCTATCGCACCCCCTGATGCCGACGAGGCAGCTCGCCCTTATCGAGAAAAAGCCGAACAGATAGCACGAACGCAGCGCAGCACTCCGACGACGCGTCCTGCAAAAGATCAGGAACCCATACAGCAAGAGACAACCCTAGACCACTCTGGCGGTGAAGACAGTGGTGCAACTCCCATGGATGAGGGTACAGTGCGACAACCCGAACCACACGATGGTCCAGATCGACAAATTCCACCCCTGCACCGACCCGCCTCCCATGCACAATCCTGTGAATTGGGCGGATGATGGTTCAAATGGTTCAAATGGCTCTGAGCACTATGGGACTCAACATCTTAGGTCATAAGTCCCCTAGAACTTAGAACTACTTAAACCTAACTGACCTAAGGACATCACACACACCCATGCCCGAGGCAGGATTCGAACCTGCGACCGTAGCAGCCTCGCGGTTCCGGACTGCAGCGCCAGAACCGCATGGCCACCGCGGCCGGCGGCGGATGATGTTTGACAATCAGAATGCGGGAATGACGGACAAACCGACAGCATCACATGACGTGGCCGACAACCAGGTACCATGAGCAGCACAATACGAGGAGGTGCAAGTGAGAAAGCTGACGTCTCGGAGAGAACGGCGAGTCGAGCCGCAGAATGTGTAGCGGAGTTATGCAGAATGAACCCTCAACAGGCATATAGAATAGCGACGATAAATATTAACAAAATCACAAAGATCGTAAATCAAAGCTTCTAAGTGACGTGCTATGGGCAGCAGAAGTCGATGTCGCCTTGTTACAGGAGGTAAGGCAGTCGGATCTCCACTCCTTGGGTGCTTATAACGCTCATATCCATCCTCGTACCGCGTACGCACCGGGCATTGCAAACCTAACCAAAGAGAGCACCGAAGTTACGGATGTCGAGTTTCTACCTTCGGCGGGAGGGACAGCGCTTACGATCGTCGACGTCCGACTTATCAATGTATATGCCTCGTCTGGCTCTAGCAACACACGCGTCTGCTGCGAATTCTATCGGATCTGTGATCCCGCTATCAGACACCGAATTACAGCACGCGCCTAGAGCTCTCCTCCATCGTACGTGACATGGCCTTGCTGGACACATGGACCTGCCTACATGGGGCCGCGCCATGGTTCACGTACTTTGCGACTACGTCAGCGAGCCGCCTGGACTGCATACATACGTCAACAGTCGGAACTCTTGCCGACGATCTTTTCAGACCACTTGGCTTCTGTCTGCACCATCACCCTGGCGTGCCAGGCCACCAATCGCGGCAGAGGGCTATGGAAATTGAATGTAGTTGTTCTAAAGAATCGAGGTTGTTGCATATCAGTCGGTGCTCCTGTGGTGGATACAGTGCGCCAAACCGGCTTTAGGCGGACGCTGATGAACTATTCCCAATATAGAATACGATGGTACAACGACACAGTGGAATTTTACTTTAGTGTCCTTCTTGATCACTACAGAACAGTCCGGAACAGAAACCGGTTATTGTAGAAATCAACCATGTCAAAGTCAAACTGTTGCACCTCATGCGCCAAAAGATGGATAGCACAGTCATTAGAACACGACAGGGATATTTCACCGCACATGAACCACCCTCCATGCACCACATAGTAGGAGAAAAGGGGCAGTCCACAAGGGCACTCGTCACGACACTTCGGGCAGAGGACGACCTGCAGTTAACAACTCAGGCAGAGATGAAAAAGGGTTTGCGGATTGCTATGTCCGTTTTTACTCGCAGAAGACTCCGGATGGAGCAGCACTCGATGACATACTCAAGGCAGTGCCGCGCCGACTGGACCGCGAGCCCGCTGATGAGACGCAAGTAGATGTGACGGAAAAGGAGGTGGCGACGGCTTTGGCAAAGGGGTCCAAGAATAAATCCCCAGGACCCATTGGACTGCCCATAGCACTCCACAGGGAATTTAAAGATATACTGCGACTGTTGTTCCAGGAGTTACTCACCCCCGAAGTGACCGTTCCTCGCGACTTTACGCAAGGTCTGCATCAGTTTCGGCTGGTAACACTTCTTAACAGCGACTACAAACTCTTCACAAGACTTCTGGCACTTCGTTTAAAACCAGCCCTTACAGTGTTGACGGGAGAATATCCGACAGGAGTCGGTGACTACCGCGCTATTATTCAAATGGCATTATGTGACTACCGTGATCTGATAGCCATCGCAGATGCATGCAGAATTCAAGGCGCCATGACTGCGGTGGATTTAGAGGAAGCGTTTGATGCAGCCGGCCATGACTTTCTGCGCGCAGCAATGGCGGTTATGAATATTCCACAACGTTCATCACGACTGTAAAGCTGCTTATTTACAGATCAGACTCAATGATCTCAGTCAACGGACTTTTAGTAGGACCAATAGAGACACGGTGCTGCGTCTGACAGGGGTGTCCCCTCTGCATAGGCGATTGAGCCGCTGTTGATTCAACTCCACAAAACACTACGTGGCGTCACTGAGCGAAGAGATAAATTCGTGTACCGTGCTTACGAATTATACAGTCATTTTAGTACGTTCGAACGAGGTGACTGACATGGCACTGGCGCTCATCGAGAGATATATATGTGCAAAGCGGCTGGTGCACAAATGAATAGGCGAAAATTAGGAATTACGCACATTGCAGGTTACCCGCGCAACCGGAAGGCCGCATTAAAGTGTTTACTGAGACGAAAGGCCGGCCGGTGTGGCCGTGCGGTTCTAGGCGCTTCAGTCTGGAACCGCGTGACCGCTACGGTCGCAGGTTCGGATCCTGCCTCGGGCATGGATGTGTGTGATGTCCTTAGGTTAATTAGGTTTGTGTAGTTCTAACTTCTAGGGGACTGATGACCACAGATGTTAATTCCCATAGTGCTCAGAGCCTTTTTTTATAGATATTCACGACATCCCGACAGCATTGTCCCACTGCCGTACTTTTCTGCTAGATTACAGTTATATCAGGCGTATGCTGCGCATTGACGATCTGCCCGCAGTCCGCAGTGTGTAGGGCACCCAGCACCCTCATGATGCGACAGCGACGGAACATGGTCGAAAGCAAATCTTCTATTGTTGACTAGAATACGGTCTGGTGTAACATAACCCCCCCCCCCCCCCGACTTAGCGACAGCGGCGCAGGCTACTTGCTACTACACTACTGGCCATTAAAATTGCTACACCACGCAGATGACATGCTACAGACGTGAAATTTAACCGACACGAAGAAGATGCTGTGGTATGCAAATGATTAGCTTTTCAGAGCATTCACACAAGGTTGGCGCCGGCGGCGACACCTACAACGTGCTGACATGAGGAACGTTTCCAACCGATTTCTCATACACAAACAGCGGTTGACCGGCGTTGCCTGGTGAAAAGTTGTTGTGATGCCTCGTGTAAGGAGGAGAAACGCGTACCATCACGTTTCCGACTTCGATAAAGGTCGGATTGTAGCCTATCGCGATTGCGGTTTATCGTATCGCGACATTGCTGCTCGCGTTGGTCGAAATCCAATGACTGTTAGCAGAATATGGAATCGGTGGGTTCAGGAGGGTAATACGGAACGCCGTGCTGGATCCCATCGGTCTCGTACCACTAGCAGTCGAGATGACAGGCATCTTATCCACATGGCTGTAACGGATCGTGCAGCCACGTCTCGATCGCTGAGTCAACACATGGGGCCGTTTGCAAGACAACAACCATTTGCACGAACAGTTCAACGACGTTTGCAGCAGCATGGACTATCAGCTCGGAGACCATGGCTGCGGTTACCCTTGACGCTGCATCACAGACAGGAGCGCCTGCGATGGTGTACTCAACGACGAACCTGGGTGCACGAATGGCAAAACGTCATCTTTTCGGATGAATCCAGGTTCTGTTTAAAGCATCATGATGGTTGCACCCGTGTTTGGCGACATCGTGATGAACGCACATTGGAAGCGTGTATTCGTCTTCGCCATACTGGTATGGGGTGCCATTGGTTACACGTCTCGGTCACCTCTTGCTCGCATTGACGGCACTTTGAACAGCGCACGTTACATTTCAGGTGTGTTACGACCTGTGGCTCTACCCTTCATTCGATCCCTGTGAAACCCTACATTTCAGTAGGATAATGCACGACCGCATGTTGCAGTTCGTGTATGGGCCTTTCTGGATACAGAAAATGTTCGACTGCTGCCCTGGCCAGCACATTCTCCAGATCTCTCACCAATTGAAAACGTCTGTTCAATGGTGGCCGAGCAACTGGCTCGTCACAATACGCCAGTCACTACTCTTGATGAACTGTGGTATCACGTTGAAGCTGCATGGCCACCTGTGCCTGTACACGCCCACGCCATCCAAGCTTTGTTTGACTCAATATCCAGGTGTATCCAGGCCGTTATTACGCCCGTAGGTGGTTGTTCTGGGTACTGATTACTCAGGATCTATGCACCCAACTTGCGTGAAAATGTAATCTCATGTAATTGTCCAATGAATACCCGTTTATCATCTGCATTTCTTCTTGGTGTAGCAATTTTAATGGCCAGTAGTGTATAATGTAAATGGTAAATACCCGACACAGTCACGTCTGCACAAGATTCATCTTATGGTAACGCCGGTGTGTAAGACATGCCACATTCAAGATATAGATATCCATCAGCTAGTCTGCGGGGCCGCAAAGGAAGTATAGCAACTGCTCTGCCGCCTATTGCTCTTCATCCATCGCATCGCGCCGCAAGCGATTTCCCTGATGTCCTTACTTTTCTCTGACGACATTGCATACCCGAGAACGAAGAGAAATGCAGTTCACTGGCTAATCGTAGTCACCGTGTACTACACATTAAGCACATCGCAACATGCCATTGGTGATTATAAAAGGTGTAGAACTTTGCTTCCGCCGTTTGCCGATAGATGGCGACAACGGTAAGTAGCGGCCGAAAGATCGCAGACGTCAGGCAGTTAGCTTTGGCCTCGGTCAACATAACCTGATTCAAAGATTAGTCGATTCGTGACTGCATCATAAAGTTGTTCTTGATTGAAAATGTCAGTTTACGAGCCTGATTCTCGTCATTTGCAGGAGGTGTTACTGTTTTGTTTCAATATGAAGAAAACGAATGTTCTCAAGTACGTATGGTAAGGACGCTATTAGTAAAAGAACGTGTTGTGAGTGGTTTCAACGCATCTAGAACGGTCATTTTAACGTCGTAGACCGGCATAGTGGTGGAGGAGAGCATGTTTTCGAAGATGCAGAATTGGACTCAAGAAGAATTGGCACGATTAGTGGGAGTGAAACAGCAAGTCATTGCAAAACGTCTCAAGGCTATGGGCATGATTCAGAAAGAAGGAACTTGGGTCCAGTGTGAGCTGAAACCAAGAGACGTTGAACGGCGTTTGTGTGTTTGTGAACAGTTGCTTCAGAGGCAAAAACGGAAGGGATTTCTGCATCTTATTGTGAGCGGGGACGAAAAATGGGTTCATTACAATAACTCTAAACGCAAAAAATGGTGGGGATGTCCTGGCCATGCTACCACGTCGACGGCCAAACCGAATATTCACGGCTCCAAGATGATGTTCTGCATTTGGTGCCGGCCGGGGTAGCCAAGCGGTTAAAGGCGCTACAGTCTGGAACCGCGTGACCGCTACGGTCGCAGGTTCGAATCCTGCCTCGGGCACGGATGTGTGTGATGTCCTTAGGTTAGTTAGGTTTAAGTAGTTCTAAGTTCTAGGGGACTGATGACCGTAGAAGTTAAGTCCCATAGTGCTCAGAGCCATTTGAACCATTTGCATTTGGTGGGACTAGCTCGGCGTCGTGTACTATGAGGTGTTAAAACCAAGTGAAACAATCACAGGTGCTCGTTATCGGACGTAATTAATGCGTTTGAGCAGAGCATTAAAAGACAAACGGCCGCAACACAGCGAGAGGCACGATAAAGTTCAAAGATAAATAATTTTTTCGACGCGGGAATCGTACGCTGCCCGAAAGGTGTGAGAAAATAGTGGCCAGCGATGGAAAACACTTTGAATGATGCATGTGTAACCAATTTGTTTCATTAAAGCCTCAACTGTTGGGAAAAGTCGGTGGAAGCAAAATTGTACACCTTGTATATTTTCCGGAAGAGGGTACTCACCGGTCTCAAATACACATTGATAAGAAGGCCGAGTGTCCGGAAGTCTCCATATCTTCCGTCTCCACACTCAGAAATGTGTTACAGACGGGAACCACATGACTTATGGCCTGGTAGTGGCCTTTTGTTTTGTTGTTTGTTTTTTGTAAGGACTTCTATACTGTAGGTGAAAAGATGTTAAGATAATATAAAAAAAGGTGATGGGGCAAAAAAAAAAGAAAGTTGATAGATCACTTGCCCCCGAAAAAAAAGAAACAAAAGTGGTAAGAGCATAAAAAAGAGGTTAGTACTCGTGCGTTACAGCGGGTCGTGGACGAGGCAGTGGTCCAAATCCTACTACCACTTACCTTTAACGCATTTTTTATTACTGGTCACATTATTTAATTTGTGACATTTGGGAGGAAATACAATGAAAAAAAAACATGTGCATTTTCAAGAAGCTGTAGCGAATTTCATACGTTATTTACTATTTGTAATTAAAATTCCAAGGTCGAGGGGCAGGCTTTTAAAAGTCCAAGTCAAACCTCGCTAAATAAAAATGAGAAAGACGTTATTCAAAACCAGTAACGTAGTAATTCACAATATGCCACACCACAAGAGAATGTACAATTACTCGTCGGATGTGCTTTCGACATCACACGTTCCAGGATGGTATCTGTCATGTAGACATGGTAAACGCAAATTGCAACTTCATCCCAATACATGCTGGTGTTTTTCATTATATTATCTCTCAAATACCATAAAATTAAGTAATATGACCAGTGATGAAAAATATAGATTAATAATTAAGCTTGAGCGGGAGTCGAAACTTCGCCTCATGCACGTTCGTCCTACGCCGCTTGGAGGAGGAGGAGGAGGAGGATATTAGTGTTTAACGTCCCGTCGACAACGAGGTCATTAGAGACGGAGCGCAAGCTCGGGTGAGGGAAGGATGGGGAAGGAAATCGGCCGTGCCCTTTCAAAGGAACCATCCCGGCATTTGCCTGAAGCGATTTAGGGAAATCACGGAAAACCTAAATCAGGATGGCCGGAGACGGGATTGAACCGTCGTCCTCCCGAGTGCGAGTCACGCCGCTTGGACGTTAATCACTTAACCACCATGAACTCTAACGAACAGCGCCTACACACAGATACATCAGTTACGTGATAGACGCGTAAAACTTCTCCTGCGATTTCCTCGGAATTGCCAGAGTAGTGCACCTTACTACTTGCACATTGTTTTAATGGCCGATTGAAGGCGCACTTAAGTTTGAAGTAAATCTATGATCCCAGCGTCGTGGCTTACCCTTGTAGAGGTTACTGTGGAGCATTTACAGGTCGCTTGTTACAGTGTCTCAAACGTTAGTCGGAAAAGTTTCATTGAAGGTCTATTACTCTTCGAAACCACTTAACATCAGTCATCGCTGGTGCAGTTAACGTAAGTGAAAATGAAGGCCGTTCCCATAAATATACTTTTGTTTCTGTTTTCACTTTCATCGAATCATCAGCTAAGACATTCGATTACATCACACTGCCCTCCTCGCAGCAACTGCAGAGAACACACGTTTTTGATTAAAAAGTATCCTTGAATTTCATTTTTATCATAACATATTTTTCGAGGATAACTTGTTCTCCTTCGATGTTCTCTCCATAAAAAAAGTCACACGTAGCTAAGTTTGACGAATAAGGTAAGCCATATAACGGCTTCGGTTTTTTCCCCAAACAATCCGAACAAACTTGAAATGGGAGTCAATGCATAATTCTAATAACAATGTAATTATCATGAGTTATTTCGGCATAAGTCGGTGCGTTTTCTTCGGAACGCTATGTCGTAGAATTTCCATGTAGTATACGATCTGGTGGTAAGAATTCATGGTACATTACGAACAACACAGTTAGGAGAATCTTCGCCGTTATTCCTAACCTTACGAGCTTTTTGGTGTTTCTTGATTTTTTTATTTCGTTTGCCAGACGATGTTCATCCTCAGTTATTATTATTGTGAGAAGTTCTCATTGGCTGTGGATTCCATTTAAAATTTGAAGACCATGTCAGAAAATATTATGCAACTGAGGCAGAAGCCGAATTTGAAGACCAGATTTCTCCGCCACTTCTATTGGCCGAAATCCGCCTGAAAAATTCTGCTGTTGTAACTTACGTGCAAAAAAATTGAACAAAATGCTTGCGATGAGCAAACTGAAACGTCAGGTATTCGCTGTTGGCGAGACATTGTTTTCTTCACTTTTATCATCTGTTAATGTGCATATGTTTACAGGACACTAACGTCGTCACGACCCGCATGTAACGCACGAACACTAACCTCTTTTTTATGCTCTTACCACTTTTCTTTCTTTTTTTTCGCGGGCAAGTGATCTATCAACTTTATTTATTTTTTTTTTTTTGCCCCCATCACCTTTTTCTCTGTGTTTGTATCTCAAGCCCCAAGTATCATGTAAACTAATTTGTATCATTATTTGTCACAGCAGTAGCACATTTTATTGCCACAATGCTTGGGAGATGTAAGAAATCTACCAGACTGCATAAACTACCCTGCCATTACATGCATAGGCCTACTCACACACATTACCCCAGGTCTGCTAATAGATGAGCCATGTGTATTATTTTTTACCCAAATAGAAAAATTAAGATACAACTGTAGTGCTGTTTTACACTCGAAATTTTTAACAGGGAACGTTTTAAGTCTGTTCAACATATTGATTCTTTTTTTAATATCTGTGGAATAACACTGCTTGTAGGAACGAATCCTAATTTGATAATATCTATATAACTGTGTTTGACGTTATTGTGGAGAACAGTGTGCTGACTTGTGAAAAACATGTCTGTCCTACTTTGCTATAACACTTCTGTGTATTAGGAATCTCCATGTAGTTTACAGGTACTTGATTAAAACTGTATGCAAACAGAACATAGTTTATAATGTCTTCTCAGTCTTGGTTGTCTGGAGGGTCTTCAGGAACGCCAGTCACAGATGTTGTCATTGCCCCAGTAGGCAAACTTCAGAACACTGTTAAGCACAACACAGCAGCTCTGTTGTAACTTACTTTGTAATTTACACCACATTGAAGTGATTAGCGCAGAGTACCGCAGAGCACATTGTAAATTGTATTGTTGCTATTTAATACATTTAGGCAGTCTTCCACAGTACCAGACACATCTTCCACTACACATTCATAAATTATGGCTTTTAGTTCAGTAGTACCACGGTTTTAACGTCGTCGTGGACCTCCTGGAAACATATCAATCACTTTTTTTATTCGTGGACGAGGCAGTGTTTCAAATCCTACTACCACTTACCTTTAATGCCTTTTTTTTTATCACTGGTGACATTATTTAATTTATGACATTCGCAGGTAAGTCACAAAGGCGATATTCAACATTTCAACACACTTGATGCATTTTACTTCATTCTGAAGGCGAAATTTATTGTTAAGTCTTTAATCCAGTTTTTCTGCGAGACCACAGGAGAAGAAGCCAGTAGTGCAGTATTTATTCAACACAGTTACTAAAGTCAGACAGAAGCTACAAGCATCAAATGGGATCATAGTTAACACCCTACTCTATCAGAACGAAACAGAAACAAAAATAAAATAAGAGTGAGCAGTCTGAATAATATAACTGTAATACATTTAAAAAGAAAACTCAGTTAACCCAAGCCACAACCATCAAATTCCATCCACGATAACAATCACATATTACTAAAACTGTCCATGGAGTATGATCAAAAATACTTGGCATTGTTTAATTGTGTAATACAAATGTCACAATTTTTATTTATTTTGTTAGTGTACATGTTTCTCACGTAGTTTGACGACCTATTTGATTCGAAGTTATTTTTATTAAGTAGTATTGACTCATTTGTGACGACTGTGAGGTTACTGCTCTTGAAAAAAGTTTATGTTTCTTATAAGATGTGTTAGTTGTTTTATCTGCAAGTAACTATAAATTCTCGCAGATAGTAAGGAATAGCTTATTGAAAATTTAAAAAGAAATTATCGTTGTTGGTTTTGCAGTCTGTAATCGGCACTCTTTCAGAGGGCCACATATCAAGACACCCTGTATTTCCGGAAAGATGGCAGTTCATTTCTGTAAAAGACTCTGACAGTTACGATTTATCGTGTGATGCCTTCAGAAAACCAGTAGGACCGCGGGAACAGAATCACGTGATATACAAAGACAAGCATGCACAGCAGCAAGCAGAAGACGCTCGCCCTCTTTTGACGTAGCTTTCGGACTGAAAAGACATGATTTTCCTAGCCTTTTCTCCTTTCCTACCTTATGGACCTAGATCCAACTCAAGTTAGCTCCAGTGACCTATCTAATAGCCGGTGAATAGCACGCCCGCCCTAGGATGCACCCTGTGTATCTCATGTACATCTCATATTTACCTCTCAAATCTCCTGTTTTTATTATGGCCATACTGGATGCCCACCCACCATCCATTCTTGGCATTTCTGGAAAACGTGTCAGTTATCTGAAATGACCCCCTTTGGCCAAGAAAGAGACTGGAATTTTCTCATGGTAAATTGCCGCACCTGCAGCGGCCGAGCTTTGCCATGCTGCTACCTGGTGCTCGCTGCATTAGCACATAGCACTCTGAGCATCGAGCAAAGTACACACCACATTTCACGTGCCACCCATGCGCACATGGCGTGCAGACCTCACTGTCAGACCGTGCCACTGCTAAGGACCCGCTGGTTTCAGCCTGCACCAGGCTGAGACCACAGGCGCCCGGTTATCTGTCGCCTTAGCCTGGCCTGCCAGCTAAGCTGGCGTCTCATTGACCATGCTACTTGCCAGCTGCCTAGCCATGCGGCACACATGCTGCCTAGCACTGTGCCGCCCTTGCTGGGACAGTACAGTCTCGCCACAACCGGCAATTTCACGGCCCATTTACTTCCCAACTGCTGTACAGCCGCCCACTACATGCCCTAATGTGACTGTCCTGACTGACAGCCCTGAATTCAACTTTGTGGCTCCTCTTCCTTGCTGCTGCTGCTACTAGCCGCTCCTGTGTCTATGCTGCCTACATGTGGGTGCCACATACCAGCAGTAGTAACCACCAACATGCACTGTTGTTGCTGCTGCCCTTCATGCTTCACATCACTTTGCTCTCGACAACTACATCTCAACTCTAGTGTCATACAATACCGGCCATTAAAATTTCTACACCAAGAAGAAATGCAGATGATAAACGGGTATTCATTGGACAAATATATTATAGTAGAACTGACATGTGATTACATTTTCTCACAATTTGGGTGCATAGATCCTGAGAAATCAATACCCAGAACAACCACCTCTGGCCATAATAACGGCGTTGATATGCCTTGGCTTTGAGTCAAACAGAGCTTGGATGGCATGTACATGTACAGCTGCCCATGCAGCTTCAACACGATACCACAGTTCATCAAGAGTAGTGACTGTCATATTGCGACGAGCCAGCTGCTCGGACACCAATGACCAGGCATTTTCAGTTGGTGAGAGATCTGGAGAATGTGCTGGCCAGGGCAGCAGTCGAACATTTTCTGTATCTAGAAAGGCCCGTACAGGACCTGCAACATGCGGTCGTGCATTATCCTGCTGAAATGTAGGGTTTCACAGGGATCGAATAAAGGGTAGAGCCACAGGTCGTAACACACCTGAAATGTAACGTCCGCTGTTCGAAGTGCCGTCAGTGCGAACAAGAAGTGACTGAGACGTGTAGCCAATGGCACCCCATACCATCACGTCGGGTGATACGCCAGTATGGCGATGACGAATACACACTTCCAATGTGCATTCACCGCGATGTCGCCAAACACGGATGCGACCATCATGATGCTGTAAACAGAATCTGGATCCATACGAAAAAATGACGTTTTGCCATTCGTGCACCCAGGTTCGTAGTTGAGTACACAATCGCATGCACTCCTGTCTGTGATGCAGCGTCAAGGGTAACCGCAGCCATGGTCTCCGAGCTGATAGTTCATGCTGCTGCAAACGTCGTCGAACTGTTCATTCAGATGGTTGTTGTCTTGCAAATGTCCCCATCTGTTGACTCAGGGATCGAGACGTGGCTGCACGATCCGTTACAGCCATGAGGATAAGATGCCTGTCATCTCGACTGCTAGTTATATGAGTCCGTTGGGATCCAGCACCGCGTTCCGTATTACCCTCCTGAACCCACTGTAGGGAAGCAGCATACTCACGCCTTATAAAATTCACATCAGTCTTTCCATTGTGTGCCAGCTTAGTCCGCTGTAACTAGCTCTGACGTCATAAATGTTGCACAATACTTTAAAAATCAAGTAAATAACCTGAAACGTTTCTAGCATGTCAGGAGTAATACTAAATCAATATGTGTTGAATATCAGTTCAATAACTTTAACAATTTTCGAAATTTGGACGTTTTTCTGTAAAAATCATTGGCGCAACAGAAAAGAGCTAGAAACTTAAAAATTTATATTTAGATTCCTTTTGCATAATAATATAGTAGAAACAGTATTCTGGACCTCACAAATTAAAATTTTAATTGAAATTCATGATTTTCTGGTTTTTGTTTTAGAAATTAAGGAAGCAAGATAGATTAAGTTGTCGAATAAATAAGGCTAGGATGTTTAAATTTAAGTAAAAGGGAGATCCGATATAATCATAAAGATGTGAGACGTTTCAACTGAATAACTATAAAACTATAGCGATAACGTATCTCCCAAGAGCAAGTTCAGAGCTCGTCTACTGCGTGTAGTGTAATTAAATTAATTCTCTCGCCTAAAATATTTGACTTAGCCACGTCAGTCTTTTATTATGATTACTTACCTGTGTGCTCATTGCACTTTTAAATTGAGAGCTTCATCGGCCATCCGCAAAGGAAGCAATGATTTATTCAATAACTTAAAGTGGTGCATTACTAGCCCAGCAGCTAGTCAGGAGAGCGGATTTGATCAGGCGTTCCCTTAGCCGTCCGCACTGCGGCTTTATATGTAAGAATGCTGTGCGAGAGAAAAAGGCCCCAGTTCTCTCTAGACGCTGATTAGCGCACCAGCTGTGCCGGGAGTCGCGTCACGTCGGTATCATTGGTATAAACAGCCTCGGATGCCGTAATAAGTTACTCGGGATACGCGTAACCATGAAATCGTTTTCGAGTGAAGTGTTAATTCAGGGATGACTTTAATGATCTATCTTCAGTTTGCGTATGTCGTATTTTCACGTGCCGTCGCGGGACAGACATTCTACCATTATTTAGCGTGGCGTTTGATGAACATTATCATCAAATTATGGCGAGCATTCACTTAAACATTTAATTTGAACAGTTGTAGTTGTATCAGCGCTTTAGACTCTGAACTGCTATGGTAGTTGGATTGTGTGGATTCTTTTTGGTCTGTGACTTTCAGAATATAGTGAACATTTTGGAGAAAATGGTTTTTGATTATGAATCCCAGACAATCTCCTAATTCCTCAGAGCTATAAGCCGTAGCTATAAGTGCATTTCACAGATGAAGTGGGCACTAGGAATTCTAATTACAGGCTTCACGTTTTGCTAATCACTTTCTGGTTGCCAATATTGTAGTTAGAGAGCCAGTGTTGAGAACGGCAAACAACAGCATTAAATAAATAATAGGAACATTTATACAACAATTACAATCCACCCGCCGCCCCACATATGGTGCATCGGCCGGGAAAGAAACTGAGTAAAAGTGAAAGTGATTTTTAAATATTCGGATTCAGGAGTGAAATGCGACACGCAACTGAGTAATAGAACAGTGATAGTGTTACGTGTGTATGTGGACGACGCAATTGGATTAACAACGCATCTGGATTGACGGAGCTGGCACTGAGTGTAGCGGCGCTGCCGGTATCGCGAGAATACAGTTTCGCCTCACCGCAGTCGTCTGCCGAAGCAACCGGAGCTGCGCCTGCAGTTGCGGGCCACGCAAACACACAGCAGCCGTAGAAGTGCCGTCTGCAGTTCAAAGCGCCGCGGCGCTTCAGTAATCCTGGTACGCCGCGCCGGCAACGCCATACGTCGTGCAGAAGGAACTAAGTTGAGTGAAAAGCTGTTAAAAATTTTACTAACCTGCACTAAAAGGCTGTCGGCGATGGAACCGCCAAAAGAAACTGAGGTTAAACTTAAATCAGAACCTATGTCTGCTGAGGGAACTGTAAATCCAGACAACGGTTCAAGTGTAAATATGCATGAAAATAGTAATGTTAAAGTGAAATATGAAGTATTGTCTCCTGACAGTAGTGTGAAAAGGGGAGATGATTCATAATAGAGAGCCCTGTAGTCAAGCAGAAATCAGAAATTGTAAATTTATTGGATGATAGTTTATCTGATGAGTTAAAATTAAAACAGTCATTAGAGATGGTAGAGTTTAAGAAGGAGAAGTTAGATATGACTGATCAATCAGAAGTTTCATTTAGTTTTGATGATTCTGGCGTTGGAGCTAGTTTTTCGTCACCTGAGTGTGATAAAAAGCCAGCTAGTGAGCAACCCAAAGATACTGATTTAAATGTTATATTACAAACAATAGCTTCCAGTAATGCTAAAACACAGCTGAATTAAAGTCTGAAATAACTGAGGTCAAAAGCAGTAATGCAAAAATGTCAGCCAGTAATGCTAAAAAGACAGCTGAATTAAAGTATGAGATTGTGGCCAGCCAAACTAATTTTAATAAACGATTGGAGGTAATGGACAATACCTTCAAGGCTGTTTGCAATAAGTTGAAAGGGGATCTGGACAGTTTGAATTATAAAATTGATTACAACCATTAGGATATTAAGAAAAAGGTTGCTCAGAAATTTTCTGAAATGTATAAAACAGTAAAATCCGAAGTTGCTGAGGTTCGCAAAGACTTCCAAATGGAAGATGCGAAGCTGGAGCACAAGTTAACAGCAAAGATCGAGGCGGAATCTGAACTGTGCTCAGATAGGTTTAAAGATGTAAATATAAAAGTAAACATATGTCAAGCAGAAGTAGATACTACTCATATTGTGCAAAGAGTAGATAATGTTGAAATAAGAGTAGAAAATATTAGTAGTAACATTACTAACATTGAGAGTAAAGTAGCTTTAGTAGCTTCTGGTAATGGTAGTATGCAACAAGTTGTAGCTGCAAACGCCGCTTTTATCGGGTGTCGGCAGTTCTTGCGGTTCAATCCAGATAAAAATATTCACCCGCTAGATTTCTGGAACGATTTTGAAGATGTGATTCCACCAACTTGGTCTGAACGAGAGAAAATCTCATTTATTACAAGCCATTTATCAGGTGACGCCATGCGTTGGTCAGCTGATGTTATGTTGGAGTGTAAAACATTAGCGGAATTTAAAACAGCTTTCATTAATGAGTATTGGTCTAGCAATAATCAAAATGAAGTGTTGAGAGAATTTTGGAGTGAAAAACGCTTCAATGCAGGCTAGGTCATGGATCTCACGTTTGTCACATTTGGCCGAAAAGCTAAAACCTGAAATGATAATACTAGGTCTTGAAGCCAAACTGCCATGGTATTGGCAAACTAGAATTATATCTGCCCCTAGAGACAATCTGGACCGTTTCATTGAATATTTGGAACGTGTAGAGCGTGTTGCTGCCAATGAGGAGCAAGTACCTAATAACAGAAATGGTAATAACACTGGTGCTCACCAGGCGGTTACTTTTCCTAAGCTGGTAATTACAGTAATTGGTAAGACAGATCAGAATACTCAGACTGAACATGTGGATGAGGGGTCGAAAGCATCTAAGGATACAGCAGAAATATTAGATCACTCACAATATTTAATAGATACCATGTTAGAGACGCTTTCTAAGTGGGAAGAGAAAGAGAAGGCGCAGCAGTGTAACCGTAGGGAAAAGCTACAAAATGCTGAATTGTCAGGTGAAGAAGCAGAAGAAATTCATGCTTACATTTACGATGAGGATGATGTGCTCTTATCTAAAGTGCCTGTGCAGGATGTTGATACTGTACTAATAGATTTAGGACAGGAGGTAAGTGAGAATATAGAGGATAGCCTGTTGGGGGTCGATGAACCCAGTAGCTGTACCCAGTTGTCACTTGAGAAGGAACCCGATGATAATAGTGAAATTAGTTTAGCTGTAACTAGTGTTGTGCCCGGTCTGGAGGCGCAGAATCGCTCAGACTACAGTAATTTAGGTCATGTTCAGCAAACTAAATGTAATGAAGTCGTGCAGTGTTTCGATTTGAAATTAATAGACCGACTGGAAAAAGCAGCTGAAAATGTAATTCAGGAAACCCCTACAAACTTTGACCTAAATGTAATGAAGACAGATGTCGATCACTTTAGTTGGAGACAAATCCAAAATGAACCATTGGATGATTTTGAGGAACCACCTGTACAAACTAGAATAAGCCACCCTATAATAATAGTTAATATGTTGGGTATCAATGTACGTTGTCTCTTAGACAGTGGAAGTGAGGTGAGTGCGATATCTCAGTCCTTCTTTGATGCATTACCTGGTAAAGACAAGCTTACAGTAATGAGGGTATCAGGACTAAGAATAATTGGTGCTACTGGCAAGGTGTCAAAAACGGTAAAACAAGAAGCTTTGCTGCCCTTTGATATTAATGGTAATTTAATTGATCATCTATGCTTAATTGTAAACAATCTCAGTATTGAGATTTTAATTGGCATAGATTTCTTGTCAAAATATCAGAGTGTTGTTGACTTTGAAAGAAGCCAGTTAAAAATGGTCTTGCCAATAACCGGAGTAATTACGGTACCTTTTATTGATAAACATGTAGTAACTAATGATGAAACTTGGGAGCTGCCTATACGAGTTCTGAAAAATAGGAGATATTGGGACGAAGGTGTTAATTTTAGTAAAAGTAAGCTAAACACAGAAGAAGAAGAAAAAGCAATTATTTTGGACAATGTAGAAGCTAAATTGCAGGAAATCGATAAAATTTCAGCTAATCAGAAGGAAGAACTGAGACAGGTTTTAAAAAGGCATCATAAGGTATTTTCAAATCGACCTGGCGTGGTCAAAGGTTATGAATGTCAATTAAAGGTGAAATCTGGCCAAGTGTTTTTCATAGGAAAACCACATGCCAATGCATATAGGCTAGAGTACCCTAAGAGTAAAAAGCTATTCGGTCTCAGGAACGTGATCGACCTAAAGAAGTTCTTAGGTAGTGAATGTATTCTGTAGGGAGGAGGTTGTTCTGTAACCTCTACACAGTGTGGCAGCTGTGCAGTCCCAGCTGTGTGAGATCTTCTTTCCTTTTCAGGTCTCACTCACTCTTCATCTTTTCTATCCATCTAAAATTTCGACCTCTTCTTTACAACCCAAAATTTTCCGTTATGGTTATCAAGCCAATAATAAACTAATGAATTTTCTGTAGGGAGGAGGTTGTTCTGTAACTTCTACACAGTGTGGCAGCTGTGCAGTCCCAGCTGTGTGAGATCTTCTTTCCTTTTCAGGTCTCACTCATTCTTCATCTTTCCTATCCACCAAAATTTCGACTCTTACTCTCAAATACTAAAATCTTCCGGTATGACTTTCAAGCCATGAGTTCTGTAACCATTCTATCCACCGATTAGTGAAAAAAAAAGATACCTAATGTGACAAACCTAACAGTGACATAAACAACAGAGAAGTATGATGTAATTAAGATACAAATGTATTTGAGTAACAAGTATGTATAGAACCGTGGTAATATAATAAGTACAAAGTGTTGTTTTACTGGAAATGGTCCCACTATAATAATTTAAAAAGATATACAAGTTCGTGTACAAGCAGGATCTAAAATGGCAGTGAAACATATTGTATGCTGTAGAGTTAACTAATTAATAGTAAAAGAGATTGCTTAGTGTTATGAAAAATATGCAGATAAGTTCTAACAATGAACTCACCTTGTGTAGCAAGGAATGGCAGTGTAATAGAATTGAACAGTGTTTGTGGTTGAGACGTGAAGGACACGTCCTTGAAATATTTATAAGGTTGGAGCTGGCCGTTATTTGGTGTAGTGTGTGACAGGACACACCTACATGTATTGAGGTTATGAGTTGGAGGCGTGAATGTGACCATAGGTACCCTTATGTTAGATGAGACAGAGCAGCTCATGGTGTCCTATAGGTTTAAGGAATTTAGCATTACTCTCATCCATAATTACTTAATGCACTTAATGCACAACAGTCTTGTACACAGGCATTCTTGAATGACGATATACTTTTCTCCTCCTGTATGGCATTGCTGTGTGCTGCGTGCGGCTGCCTCGAGTCCAATGAGCATGCTGTTGCCTCACGAGCCAGATATACAGTCCCCTGACGTCATACAGATAAGCTTATCTGGGGGTGGCAGGAAGTAGCGCAGCGCCAGAGCGCAATGGCGGCACCGGAAGTCTAATTTTCCAGCAGATCGCGCTTAGTTAAAATGCTAGCGCGATCCTCCGCGGCCTAGCGGCGGCCGCACGGCTGTGTTGACTGCTGTGTGCGCCGCCATCTTGGCGGGTGACCTTGAACGAGGTACGCTCGGCCGCCGCTACGCCGCGGCGGATCGAGCTCTAGTTTTAACAGAGCGCGATCCGCTGGAAAATTAGACTTCCGGTGCCGCCATTGCGCTACTGAGCGGGCTTACTTCCTTCCACGCCCAGATAAGCTTATCAGTATGACGTCAGGGGACTGTATATCTCGCTCGTGAGGCAACAGCATGCTCATTTGACATTGCTGTGTGCGCCGCCATCTTGGCAGGTGACCTTGAACGAGGTTTGCTCGGCTGCCGCTAGGCCGCGGAGGATCGCGCTAGAGTTTTAACTAAGCGTGATCCGCTGGAAAATTAGACTTCCGGTGCTGCCATTGCGCTCTGGCGCTGCGCTACTTCCTGCCACGCCCAGATAAGATTTCTGTATGACGTCAGGGGACTGTATATCTGGCTCGTGAGGCAACAGCATGCTCATTGGACTCGAGGTAGCCGCACGCAGCACACAGCAATGCCATACAGGAGGAGAAGAGTATATCGTCGTTCAAGAATGCCTGTGTACAAGACTGTTAATAGTTTTCATTTCACAACTAATCAGGTTGCTCAACAGGAACTTCTTACTGGTCCAATATCATTTGTTGGTTGTAAAATTAATTTCTCATGTACAACTAACGAGGTAGTGACTGGTAATTCTTGGATGACCTTGGCAATAGTCCGTGAGAGACTACCTGTGGTTTCAGCGTCCAATCGAGTGGAAATGGATTGCCACGTGAGCAAACTGATCAGCTGCAATACACTATAGATATGAAATAAATGTGCTATCCTATGCGTTAGAGTGAGTGTTAAATAAGTACATATGCTAGCAACATAATTGAGTAACATAATGGCATAATGGCTCCTCAGGGAGTCACACCTAGTGATACGTGGCTGGCGACCACGGGGCCCCAAGCTGAGTCCTGGCATTGCTTCCACTTACTTATGCCAGGCTCCTCACTTTTATCTTTCCTATCTGGCCACCCTCGGCCAGCTCTTGTTCTTTTCCGACCCTGACGCTATTAGGTTTCGAGGGCTAGGGGTCTTTCATTTTCCAACCTATACTTCTCATGCAGCGTCTGACCCAGAGCAGGTGGCTGCAAAAGGCGTCTGTATCCCATGTTATGGGCGGCCTCCAGAACTGTGGAAGGCTACAGAATACCACCGCAGATTATCTTCCCTGCATAATGCAGTCTCCATTTTATGCACAAAAAATGGCTTCCTCTCATGTTAAACCAGTGTCCGGAGGTAAAATAGTCCCCCATTCGGATCTCCGGGGGGGACAACTTGAAAGGAGGCAAAAAATCAAAACGAGAATTGGTACCTGGAATGTCAGAACTCTGCTACAAGCAGGAAAACTAGAAAACCTTAAAAGAGAGATGGAAAAGAATCATATGGACCTCGTAGGAGTTGCTGAGGTAAGATGGAATGGGCATGGAGTGTTGCAGTCAGATGAATATGTATTCTACTACTCAGGAGGAGAAGTAAAAGGAATTAATGGAGTAGGAATGATTATGACAAAGGAATTGGCTAAATGTGTGGAATATGTAGACTATGCAAATGACCGGGTTATTGGTGTAAGGCTGAAAGGAGCACAAAAAGATTTACTGATTGTCCAGGTGTATATGCCAACTTCAGAACATGATGACCAAATTGTAGAGGAAACGTACAATGTAATAGAGAGAACAATGGACGAAAATAAAAAATGCTGCAAAATAGTAATGGGAGACTGGAACGCCATTGTGGGAGAAGGGAAAGAGGGAAACATAGTAGGCAGTCATGGTCTTGGAAAGAGAAATGACAGAGGTGAATGGTTAATTGACCTCTGCAGGGAAAGGCAGCTGATAGCGGCAAACACATGGTTCAAGAACCATAAGAGGAGGCTCTACACTTGGAAATCACCAGGGGATAAATACAGAAACCAAATCGATTTTCTACTGGTAGAATAAAGATACAGGAATGGAATCAAGAAGGTGCACACATTACCAGGTGCAGATATTAATAGTGACCACAACTTACTTATGGTAGAAATAGAAATAAGAATGAAAAAACTGAAAAAGGCGACAATGGTGAAGAAGTGAGATCTAGAGAAGATAAGGTCCAACAAAGAACAAATTACAGAAATGCTGTCTTGGGACACCTGATAATGCCAACGAGTACTGGAATATTCTGAAAGAAGGAATCATTAAAGCAGGACAGCAAAATATAGGATATGTAAAAGGGAAAAGGTCAAAAAAACCATGGGTCACACAATAAATGATTTCCAAGATGGAGGAGAGAAGAAAATTGAAAAACAAGAACACTGAAGATGCAAGAAAGATATACTGAAATGTTAAATAACGAACTGCGTAGAGAAACAGAGCAGGCTAGGAAAAAATGGCTAAAAGAGGAATGTGATGAAATTGAAGAACTGGACAGGAAGGGAAGATACGACTTACTATACAACAGAGTAAAGACTATGACATGGGAACAAAACAGAGCAGGAAGTGCTACTATGGAAATTTTGAGTAAAGACGAAGAGGTAGTGTACAAAGATCGTGACGATGTCCTCCAGAGATGTGAAGAATATATAAAAGAGCTGTATGACACAAATAGCAAACCAGAAACTCTCGAACTTGAATCACATAACAGTGTAAGTGATGAAGAGAAAGGACCGACCATCATAATGGAAGAAGTAAAGTCTGCCATTGCTGCAATGAAAAATGGTAAAGCAGTAGGTACAGATACAATACCGGGAGAAATACTAAAATGCTTGAACCACAATGGAATAAGAGAAATAGTGAGGTTATGTAATAAAATATATGACAGTGGTGAATGGCCTGAGGACTTTTTGACAACAGTAATGATTCCATTACCGAAAAAACAAGGTACCAAGAAATGCAGCGAGCACAGGACAATCAGCCTCATTTCACATGCAGCAAAGTGATGTTAAGAATAATTAATAAAAGACTTGAAAAAGTAATAGAGGAGAATCTCGGCGAGGAGCAGTTTGGCTTTAGACGAAATACGGGCACCAGAGATGCAATAGGGCTCCTACGAATCTTGGGAGAAAGGTTTATTGAAAAAGGAAGAGACCTATATTTGTGCTTCATCGATTTAGAAAAGGCATTTGACAATGTGGTTTGGGACAAGCTGGCGACTATTATGAGGGAAAAGAGAGTGGACTGGAAAACCAGAAGACCTATAAACTCATTATACCTTAATCAAAAAGTTTCAGTTAAAATGAGAGGAGAAAGTACAAACTGGATCAGACTAGGGAAAGGAGTAAGACAAGGATGCTGTTTATCACCTACTCTTTTCAACCTGTACTTGGAAAATATGATTGACCAATGCTCATTAGATGACAAAGGAGTAGAAATTGGAGGAAGAAGGGTAGGGTGCTTGAGATTTGCTGATGACATGGTCCTTCTAGCCACAGGGGAAAAAGAATTACAGGATTTGGTGGACACCATTGCAACTAACGGAAAAAATATGGAATGAAAATTAACACAAATATAACAAAAGTATTGGCAATAGGAGGAAATAAGGAAATAAAAATTGTGCTGAATGGAGAAACACTAGAACAGGTGCAAAATTTTAAGTATCTTGGAAGCAGGATAGACACCGACTGGAAGTGCACCACAGAAATTAAAACAAGGATAGCAATGGCAAAAGAGGCGTTTTATAAGAAAAGGAGAATCTTCTGCAGCGGTCTGGACAGAGAACTCAGAAAGAGACTCATAAAATGTCTTGTATGGAGTGTTCTTCTATATGGCGCTGAAACATGGACTATGAGGAAAAAAACAGAGAAAGGCTGGAGGCTTTTGAGATCTGGACATGGCGGAAGATGGAAAGAATAAGTTGGATGGACAGAGTAAAAAATGAAGAGGTACTGAGAAGAGTGGGAGAGAAAAGACAGTTACTAGATGTTATAAAGAGAAGAAAAAGAAATTGGATTGGGCATATATTAAGAAAGAATGACGGACTGATAAAAACAGTATTAGAAGGTTGTGTAGAAGGGAAAAGGAAGCGAGGAAGGAAGAGATTCCAGATACTGGATGACATGATGGACGGTACAACATACAGCAGCCTTAAGAAGGAAGCAATGGATCACAGAAAATGGAGAGGCAAAGGACCCGCTAATATAGCAGATAACTGATGATGATGAATGGCATACGTGAAACATTATTTATAGTTCAGCATAAATACACTTCGAGGAAGTAAGTACATAATTGCAGATGTGGAACTGACACAGCAGCAGAGGACTTATAAGTGGATTTAGTAGTCAACTAAACATAGTGTGTTTTGAACACTCAGAACTGTACAATTACCACAAGTTACTCACATGTACAAAGAAGCTGAGAAGACAACTACTAATCAAATATATTCATACTATCTCTTAGAATAAGGTAATCGAAGATGAGTCAGGTAAGTAAATAAAATACAAATGTATCAAGAATGTATCGAGCATTGGTTCAGTGTTCCGGCCCAGAAATAATAAATTAAGATTAAATAGGATTTATGATTGTATGCCTTGAGCATAAATTTTCTCTAGTATGTGACTAACGGCGTTTTGAGCCATTTGTTTATCGATTTTATTACAGTTAAGTAACCGTGAGAGTAAAATTGAAAAAGTTCTGTTAACTTTGTTCCAGTAACATATTGAAAGATAAAATGTATATATCCCCATTTCATTGTGACCCACCCTTAGATATTAAGTGAACAGAGTCTGAGGCACTCTTTTTGTTTGTTCTACAGGACAAACCAGATAATGGCAGCCTGGTAGCTGTGTGAAAGCGTGGAGTGACTTGAACACAACTCACAGTGACCCCTCCCCTTTCCCCATGTAATTTAGAGTGAAAGTGAAGGACGCACATCATAGCAACTTCCCCTCCTCTACCCTTGTGAATGGAAGTGTAGAACGCCAGCCAAAGCGGCTACAACCATGTGTGTAAAAATGAAATTGTCATGATTTGTGAAATTTTCTTTCAGGTTTAGAAAGGACTGCTAAGATTTAATTATCTGTTTATGTATCATGAATAACTGTGTTATTTTCTTTGAATTTGTGTATGTAAAAATGTATTTAATGGATTTAAGATTTTCATAATTTTACATATTTTATGTGTTTGTCTGTCAAAGGCAATATGTATGCCAAAGTGTTTCATTGATTTGGCTTAAATTTTGAGTGATAATGTTGCTTAAGAGGCAGTGAACATGCCAGCAATTTAAATAATTGAAGTAGGTAATCAGTTTTCTTTTAATATTTATATATGTTTACATTTCAATTTTAATTTTCATAGGGAGTTAAGCTGTACTCTAGCTTCCCTTTTTGTTATTAATTTTTTTCCCCATTTACACGCAAAAAAAATTAAGTAGAGAGTGATGTAGGGAAGCAGCATACTCACGCCTTATAAAATTCACATGTCTTTCCATTGTGTGCCAGCTTAGTCCGCTGTAACTAGCTCTGACGTCATAAATGTTGCGCAATACTTTAAAAATCAGGTAAATAACCTGAAACGTTTCTAGCATGTCAGGAGTAATACTAAATTAATATGTGTTGAATATCAGTTCAATAACTTTAGCCATTTCGAAATTTGGACGTTTTTCTCTAAAAATCATTGGCGCAACAGAAAAGAGCTAGAAACTTAAAAATTTATATTTAGATTCCTTTTGCATAATAATACAGAAGAAACAGTATTCTGGATCTCACAAATTAAAATTTTAGTTGAAATTCATGATTTTCTGGTTTTTGTCTTAGAAATTAAGGAACCAATATAGATTAAGTAGGCGAATAAATAGGGCTAGGATGTTTAAATTTAAGTAGAAGGGAGATCCGCTATAATCATAAAGATGTGAGAAGTTTCAACTGAATAACTATAAAACTATATCGATAGCGTATCTCCAAAGGGTAAGTTCAGAGCTCGTCTACTACGTGTAGTGTAATTAAATTAATTCTCTCGCCTTAGCCATGTCAGACTTTTATTATGATTGCTTACCTGTGTGCTGATTAAACATTTAAATTGAGAGCTTCATCGGCCATCTGCAAAGGAAGCGATGATTTATTCAATAACTTAAAGTGGTGTGTTACTAGCCCAGTGGCTAGTCGGGAGAGCGAATTTGATCAGGCGTTCCCTTAGCCGTCCGCACCGCGGCTTTATATGTAAGAACGCTGCATGAGAGAAAAAGGCCCAGTTCTCTCTAGACGCTGATTAGCGCACCACCTGTGCCGGGAGTCGCGTCACATCGGTATCATTGCTATAAACAGCCTCGGATGCTGTAATAAGTTACTCGGGATATGCGTAACCATGAAATCGTTTTCGAGTGTAGTGTTAATTCTGGGATGACTTTAATGATCTACCTTCAGTTTGCGTATGTCGTATTTTCATGTGCCGTCGCGGGACAGACATTCTACCATTATTTAGCGTGGCGTTAGATGAACATTATCATCAAATTATGGCGAGCATTCACTTAAACATTTAATTTGAACAGTTATAGTTGCATCAGCGCTTTAGACTCTGAACTGCTATGGTAGTTGGATTGTGTGGATTCTTTTTGGTCAGTGACTTTCAGAATATAGTGAACATTTTAGAGAAAATGGTTTTTGATTATGAATCCTAGACAATCTCCTAATTCCTCAGAGCTATAAGCTGTAGCTAAGTGTATTTCTCAGATGAAGTTGGCACTAGGAATTCTAATTACAGGCTTCACGTTTTGCTAATTACTTTCTGGTTGCCAATATTGTAATTAGAGAGCCAGTGTTGAGAGCGGCAAACAACAGCATTAAATAAATAATAGGAACATTTATATAACAATTACAATCCACCCTCTGCCCCACACCACCGATTCCTTGTTCTGCTAACAGTCTTTGGATCTCGACCAACGCGAGCAGCAATGTCGCGATACGATAAACCGCAGTCGCGGTAAGCTACAATCTGACCTTTATCTTAGTCGGAAACGTGATGGTACGCATTTCTTCTCCTTACACGAGGCATCACAACAAGGTTTCACCAGGCAACGCCGGTCAGTTGCTATTTGTGTATGAGAAATCGGTTGGAAACTTTCCTCATGTCAGGACGTGGTAGGTGTGGCCACCGGCGCCAACCTTGTGTGAATGCTTTGAAAAGCTAATCATTTGCATATCACAGCATCTTCTTCCTGTCTGTTAAATTTCGCATCTGTAGCGCGTCTTCTTCGTAGTATAGCAATTTTAATGGCCAGTAGTGTATATACAGGTACTTTAATAGAAGGATGACGAAACATTCTAGCGACTTTGTGGCAAGATGAAACTACCATTTCTCCTAGAAGGAAGTAATATTGCAGCCGATGGAGGAATATTGGAAAGAATTGAAAAGCAACCACTGGAAACCATTTTGAGGAAATATAAAAAAATTTTGTCTCTACAAAGTGGAGTTGTCAGACGTTTAATTAGATGTTCTAATGAACCAAATGCCTGGACTATGGCAGTGGCTCCATGTAGCTAACTATTACCTTATGGATGTGGATATAACACAATATACTGCTCATTTTTTTTTTTTTACAAAATGGCGATATGTAGCTCCCTAACATCAAGCCATGGCTCCTGTATGCAAAGAAAAGGTAATGCTGTGGTAAGCAGAGATAAGACTGCTTAACATGAATGGACTCCAATTGTAGTGCTGTATTACAGATTCATATGTCAAATCACAGAGCCAAGACTGAACAATGGTATCGGTACCCATATTATTGATTTTATAACGTCTGATACGCTTCAGCTAGGCACTTTTATGTCTTTCTCGGCTAAAGACCGTGGTGCTAGTAGACTAATAGCCACGACTTATGAATGTGTAGTGGAAGATGT
The DNA here is from genome assembly GCF_023864275.1 of Schistocerca cancellata. Taxonomy (NCBI): domain Eukaryota; kingdom Metazoa; phylum Arthropoda; class Insecta; order Orthoptera; family Acrididae; genus Schistocerca; species Schistocerca cancellata. The sequence goes on along the minus strand of NC_064630.1, from coordinate 522,469,733 downwards.
GTCTGATACTGTGGAAGACTGCCTAAATGTACTTAATAGCAACAAATACAATTTACAAAGTGCTCTGCGGTACTCTGTGCTAATCACTTCACTGTGGTGTAAATTACAAAGTAAGTTACAACGGAGCTGCTGTATTGTGCTTAACAGTGTTCTGAAGTTTGCCTACTGGGGCAATGACAACACCTGTGACTGGCGTTCATGAAGACCCTCCAGACAATCAAGACTGAGAAAACATTATAAACTATGTTCTGTCTGTATACAGTTGTAATCAAGTACCTGTAAACTACATGGAGATACACAGGAGTGTTATAGCAAAGTAGGACAGACATGTTTTTCACAAGTCAGCACACTGTTCTCCACAATAACGTAAAACACAGATATATAGATATTATCAAATTAGGATTCGTTCCTACAAGCAGTGTTATAACACAGATCTTAAAAAAAGAATCAATATGTTGAACAGACTTAAAACGTTCCCTGTTAAAAATTTCGAGTATAAAAAACAGCACTACAATTGTAACTTAATTTTTCTATTGCGGTGAAAAAAATATACACATGGCTCATCTACACTGCTGGAAATGGAAAAAAGAACACATTGACACCGGTGTGTCAGACCCACCATACTTGCTCCGGACACTGCGAGAGGGCTGTACAAGCAATGATCACACGCACGGCACAGCGGACACACCAGGAACCGCGGTGTTGGCCGTCGAATGGCGCTAGCTGCGCAGCATTTGTGCACCGTCGCCGTCAGTGTCAGCCAGTTTGCCGTGGCACACGGAGCTCCATCGCAGTCTTTAACACTGGTAGCATGCCGCGACAGCGTGGACGTGAACCGTATGTGCAGTTGACGGACTTTGAGCGAGGGCGTATAGTGGGCATGCGGGAGGCCGGGTGGACGTACCGCCGAATTGCTCAACACGTGGGGCGTGAGGTCTCCACAGTACATTGATGTTGTCGCCAGTGGTCGGCGGAAGGTGCACGTGCCCGTCGACCTGGGACCGGACCGCAGCGACGCACGGATGCACGCCAAGACCGTAGGATCCTACGCAGTGCCGTAGGGGACCGCACCGCCACTTCCCAGCAAATTAGGGACACTGTTGCTTCTGGGGTATCGGCGAGGACCATTCGCAACCGTCTCCATGAAGCTGGGCTACGGTCCTGCACACCGTTAGGCCGTCTTCCGCACACGCCCCAACATCGTGCAGCCCGCCTCCAGTGGTGTCGCGACAGGCGTGAATGGAGGGACGAATGGAGACGTGTCGTCTTCAGCGATGAGAGTCGCTTCTGCCTTGGTGCCAATGATGGTCGTATGCGTGTTTGGCGCCGTGCAGGTGAGCGCCACAATCAGGACTGCATACGACCGAGGCACACAGGGCCAACACCCGGCATCATGGTGTGGGGAGCGATCTCCTACACTGGCCGTACACCACTGGTGATCGTCGAGGGGACACTGAATAGTGCACGGTACATCCAAACCGTCATCGAACCCATCGTTCTACCATTTCTAGACCGGCAAGGGAACTTGCTGTTCCAACAGGACAATGCATGTCCGCATGTATCCCGTGCCACCCAACGTGCTCTAGAAGGTGTAAGTCAACTACGCTGGCCAGCAAGATCTCCGGATCTGTCCCCCATTGAGCATGTTTGGGACTGGATGAAGCGTCGTCTCACGCGGTCTGCACGTCCAGCACGAACGCTGGTCTAACTGAGGCGCCAGGTGGAAATGGCATGGCAAGCCGTTCCACAGGACTACATCCAGCATCTCTACGATCGTCTCCATGGGAGAATAGCAGCCTGCATTGCTGCGAAAGGTGGATATACACTGTACTAGTGCCGACATTGTGCATGCTCTGTTGCCTGTGTCTATGTGCCTGTGGTTCTGTCAGTGTGATCATGTGATGTATCTGACCCCAGGAATGTGTCAATAAAGTTTCCCCTTCCTGGGACAATGAATTCACGGTGTTCTTATTTCAATTTCCAGGAGTGTATTAGTAGACCTGGGGTAATGTGTGTGAGTAGGTCTATGCATGTAATGGCAGGGTAGTTTATGCAGTCTGGTAGATTTCTTACATCTCCCAAGCATTGTGGCAATAAAATGTGCTACTGCTGTGACAAATAATGATACAAATTAGTTTACATGATACTTGGGGCTTGAGATACAAACACAGAGAATTATGATTAGATAGCCATCTGTAGTGCTGCTATCGAATTAAGGGTAAATCTGTGGAATGTATGGTGGAGTATGGGAGCAACCACAGGTAGCTGGCCAGTGCAAGGTGCTGTCCGTTTAGTTAAAGCAACCATGTTGCTGTATTATTGTGAAACGCGCCAGGTCCACTTGGTGGAACCCAAGGGCAGTCGTAATGCATGATCCTTGCAGTACAGGCAAGAGGATCTCTCCACCAATTGGTTTCAGTGGTTTTGCATGTATGTGACTAGAAGTCACATTCCAATTTTCATGGATTATCTCTGACAAACACTCAGTTCTAGCTGTGTAGACAAAGCACTGTATCGAAATGTTAATTACTTCAAATTTTATGGGGTCCAATATTTCTAACTTGCCGGCAATAATTTTATGATGAATGCTTCAAAAATAACTGCCAGTACTACTTTTCTGTCTGAAAGTTGAAGAAGTCATAATGTTTGTGTCTGTTTACATCCTGCTTCTGTTTACAATGTTTAACAATCGTTCGATTCTGGTCAACTGTCTAGCGGTCTCCAAGTAGCAACGGAAGTGTGCTGTGCCGGAATCGAACAAAATGTGTTACATGAGTTTTATTGTGATATAAATGCAGCTAGAAAATACGTAGAATTTCTGGAGAATTTAAAGCAAGTATTGAAGAATCCTCTTGAAAACAAAAATAGTGAATCAGAAAGTGTTTACAGCCTAGGCCTAAAAAACTACCTACACAGAACAATTTCGCCATTCTAGACGGTGGAAAAGCAAACAAGGAAGACTTTAACGTTACTGATTGCCTTCTAACAGACGCTGCTGATATTCGAAAATATATCAATAGCATTGCCCCAAAAGGCAGTAATGGCAGAAATACGTACCTTAGGAAATCCGAATTAGTTGTTTACTCAGACAGTCATGGTCGCGATCTCGCAAAAATCTTGCAAAATGAACTCAATCTTAGTTTATTTATTTATTTATTTATTTATTTCTTACACCATGGATCCAACTGTGACAATTTCACATGGATGTAGTGTGTGTCAATTTTTACATTGTCAATGACAAGTACTTGTACACTATGTTTACAGGTAAAGAATATAAAGTTACTTAACCACTACAATGATCCATAACACAATATAATGGAATGAGAATCCTTAGACCTACAGATTACAGGTATAAAACAAAGTGAATTAAACCTGAAAAGGTCATACAACCCAGACTGTTAAATATAAGCAGTTAACACTAAAAGAGTTACATATGTGACAAGAATGTTCAGCTTAATGTTCAATTTATATGATAATACATCTTATTTTAAGGCCGTTTCTCACTGTGTTTCATAAACTCTTCCAAACTGTAAAATGACATGGCTAAAAGAAATTGCCTCAGAAGCTCTTTAAATGTAGATTTGTTGGCAATTTCACATTTGATTTCTGGAGGAAGAGCATTAAATATCTTTAAACCAGAGGACTGTACACCCTTCTGCACAATCTTCAAATTTTTACCTTCAGTGTGGAAATCATGTTTGCTCCTTGTGTTATACTGATGGTATTCACTGTTACATTTGTATAAATCAGTGTTTTTACTTATGAAACACATAAGTGAGTATATATATTGAGAAGTAGTTGTAAGAATTCCCAGATTCCGGAATAGGCTTCTGCAGCTGCATCTAGGATCTACACCAGACATCACTCTAACAACACGCTTCTGAGCAATGAATATTTTCTTTGCAAGAGGTTGATTTCCCCAGAAAATAATTCCATATGCCATCAAAGAATGGAAGTAACCATAGTATGCAGCTTTTTTAATGCATAAGTTTGCACTGACAGAGATGATTCGCATTGCAAAAACTGAAGAGCTGAGTCTCTTGTAAAGATCTAAAATGTGATGGGACCAGTTTACTCTACAGTCAATCTTCACGCCTAGAAACTTTGTTACTTCCACTCTTTCTATGACCTGTGTGGCATATTTAACAGTCATTTCTTCCTCAGTTTTGGCAGTTGGGGTGAACTGAATATAATTAGTCTTACTCAGGTTAAGTGAAAGACCATTTGCAGTAAACCATTTCATTAAATCTATAAGAATAGTATTAACAGACTCTTGAACATTTTCGCATTTAAGACCATTAACCATTATGTTAGTATCATCTGCAAAGATGGTAAAATTGCACTGAATCATTGAAGAATAAGGTAAATCATTTATAAGTAACAGGAACAGTAAAGGACCAAGAATAGAGCCCTGTGGAACTCCACAATTTATGTCTCTCCATTCCGATGAAATCATTCCACCACACAAATTGTCTGACTTATCTGAGACTACTTTCTGTTTCCTCTCTGTCAAGTATGACTGAAGCCATGACCAGCTATGCAAAACCAGGGTTTGCTATGCACGAAGTTATAAGGAAGATACAGTGTGGTAACACTACGCAAGAAACTCGAGTTTGGGTTATAACTGGTTGTGTAAACGATGTCTATTGCAATGAACTAAAAAGTGTCGTCCATGACTTACCGAAAACCCAAGATACAGTGAAAAATGAAAATGTAATAGTGACTGGAATACCACACAGATATGACCTAATAGAAATGTCATGTGTCAACCAGGAAATTATTAAGGCCAACAGGCAATTTCGCAAAATATTCAAAGCATACAGAAACAAACTTCCCAGATTTGAATTTCTTGGGGAAAAAAAAACACTTCTCCAGGCATGGACTGCATTTAAATATTCATGGGAAAAAGTTCATAGGTTTTAGAATAAATGAGATGGCTGAGATGACGTACACAAATAACAACATCATGCCTATTATTGCATCAACTCAAAAGGGAGCTATTACAGATGATACCAGCAACAAAAAAAGCAGCAGAACGAACACAACCAACAGCAGTTACACAAAACGCAGCAGTACAAACAATAATCAGAGCAAAAATGCCAACACCAGCATCACCATCAACAGCAGCATCACAGACAACAGTAACAGCAGAAATCCCAGCAATAGCAGGAGCAGCAGTACAAACAATGATCAGAGCAGAAATGTCAACAACAGCATCACCATAAACAGCAGCATCGCAGACGACAGTAACAGCAGAAATCCCAGCAATAGCAGGAGCAGCAGCAGACATGGAAACAACCATCCACAGGGCAGCAAGTAGACGGAAAAGGATACCTCCTTCCCATCTGAAGGATTTTTTAATTGCAGATATGACGAAAAAGAAGCCTCCAAGATAAGTAACATAAAATGTCTAACAGCACTCCACCAAAATATTCAGTGTATAAAAAACAAAGTGCAACAGCTGGAAGTCAAGGTACAAATCTCAAACCACACTGTTATCTGCATTACAGAGCGCTGGTGTAAAGAAAGTGAAATCATATATATTAATTTACCATCATATGTCCAAGCATGTTCTTATAGCAGAAACACAATAAAAGGAGGAGGATCATGTATTTATGTTAAGAATGGTATTTATTTTAAAGTCAGAAATGATATTATCATGCTAACTGTAGACAAAGACTTTGAAGTGTCAGCAATAGAGATAGTTGCTATAAATATGCCCAAGAAACTAACTATATTATGTGTATACCATTTTCCCAGTGGTAGTTTAGAGATATTCTTTTCGAAACTTATTCAAAGTCTATACCTAGCATTGAGGCCGAGACATAATAGCCTTTTGTGTGGGGACTTTAACATAAATACAGCTAAAACAGATGATGCCAGTAACACATTTATGAATATCCTACATAGTTTTGGCACGTCATCACTGGTCAACTGTGCAACAAGAATAACCACACATTCATCATCTACCAATGACAATGTAGCTACAGGTGCAGGTAGAGAAAACTGTGATGTTAAAAATCTCGGACTCTATGACCATCTATGTCAGATTATAAACGTGAAAGCTTCTGTGTAGTCACATATATATGGGGCTGATTGTAAACACATTTTCACATACATTTGCAAACAACAGAAGATATTTAGTAATCACACTAATAATGTAACATTTATCTTAAGCATTTAAATAGATTAACATATGCATGAAAATTCAGCACATACATAATGCCAGATGCAGTAGTGGCTACAATAACAGAAATGATAAAAGAATCATTGTCTATTTTAATAGGCTAAAATAGAGATAACACATGGTAATACCTCAGTAGATCATGTTACATATGAATGCAATCATATTTTTCCTTTATAGCTCTATGAAACACTGACAAATAGAAATTCTGTCTTAAGCAGGAGGCAAGTGTAAAAAGTAATGATAAGTACTATAAAGCACTGTCTGGCAGAGTATGAAGTCAAATAATTATGCTAGTTTCCCTTCAGGGTCTCATTAACAGTATAAAAAGTGTGTTTATTGGGGAATCCTTAACTTTGTTCCTGAAGACATTTCTTTTGGTTCTAATTGATAGGGGCAGTGTGTTGAAAAATAGGCTACCCATATTTTTCACCCATATATAAGTTATGCTTAATCCTTATCTCACCAGATAAATGTTTGCCTTTGTTCTTATGTCATGGATGTTCATATCTTCAAATGGCTCTGAGCACTATGGGGCTTAACAGTGGAGGTCATCAGTCCCCTAGAACGTAGAATGACTTGAACATAACTAACCTAAGGACATGACACACATCCATGCCCGAGGCAGGATTCGAACCTGCGACCGTAGCAGTCGCGTGGTTCCAGACTGAAGTGCCTAGAACCGCTCGGCCACTTTGGCCGGCTTCATTTATTCATTTGTTGTAAAAAGATTGAGGTATTTTTTTGACAAAAGAAACTGTCACTAGAATATTAATACAGGGATCTGGCAATACATTAAGCTCTTTGAAAATTTATTGTACTGGCGTCATAAGAGGAATCTTCTAGTTGTGTCATTAATTTTCAGCTTCAATTGCAGAACTGAATCCAATGGGAAGGAAGAGCAATATTGTGTCATCTGCATACAACACAGGAGAAGTATCAGACAGAGTTAGAGGAAGGTCATTGATAAAGAGTAGGAAGAATGGAGGGCACAATACCAAACCTTGTTGGGCTCCCTGGCTTATCAAGGCTTTGTTAGATTAAATTTATATAGATCTTGGGCTTGTGATGTCTACCATTTTCTTTCAGTTGGTGGGATAGGATTTAAACCAATTATTTGCTCTACCTTTGATGTCATATGATTGTATCTTCTGAAACAACAGAGAATAATTAACGAGATCAATAGCCTTACTGAGATCAATGAAACACCCAGAAGAAAATTACCTTTGATTGGAAGCTTTAAGAATTTGGTCAGTGAAACTGAAGTGCACATTATTAAGTCTTGTTTTTCCTTAATCCAAATTGGTGGTTGGTCAACAGTTCCATTTTTTGTAGAAGAGCTTTGATGCTATTGTGTATGACTTTCTCATTGATCTTAGAAATAGCTGGAAGTATGAAAATAGGATGATAATTGATTACATCATGACTATTTGTCTTTTTGAAGACAGGATTTACCATCTAGGTCTTTAGTACTTCTGTGAAACATCCTCTTGATCACATTACATAGTGGTGTGACAATTTCTACAGATATTTTTTTTTAACATATACTCTGAGATATCATTAATTACACAAGAAAATTTATAGGCCCTAATTGTGTGGCTCTTATGATTTCAATACCTCTTGTTTGCTTGCTGGGGTCAGGAAAATTGACCTATCTGATGTTGACAATCTAGGTATTTGTGGTTCTGCTGGCATAGTGATTCCTGACAAGGGGGTATCAGCATTTTTGCAAAATGCTAATTAAAATGTTTACTAGTCTGTTTTGCATCAAAGACTTTGGTTTCATTTGGCTGGACCAATTCATCTTTGGCTCCTGTGGTACCACTGACCATTTCCCAGACTACTTATGCTAACTGAATTTACAGTAAACTGGTGGTTTGATACCTGTTTTCTTACTTTTTAAAGTATCTTAGGAAGTATGGATCACAGTTTGTCTTACTTTCTACATAAAGATTTTTCTTGGTTTTTTTTTCTTGGTTTTACACGAGATAATTATTCCACCATGCGTTGTATCTATTCCTTCTCTGTGATTTGATATATTTTTACCAAGGGGAAGGCAGAGTTAAAAAAATACTTTTGTTCCCTTTTCAGTGTCCCCCTCAAGACGAACATTTTCCCAGGTCTAGTGCTTTAGCAGGTGCTTAATTAAACATCAGTCTGTAGCTATCTTCAACATCTCTTCTGTATGTGATTGCTGATAATGATATAAGCCAGTGGTGGATACAGAAAAACCTCAAGGAGGGGGTGATAAGGTATATTGAGCTATCTTTACTTTCACTGTAATAAAAAATAATTGAGTCAAATGCAAAGTTTAAGAAAGTTTTATTTAAACCTATTATACACATATACAATACACTGCCATCTTATGACATAAAAAAGTTACATTTGTGGTTCTCTTCCTTAAATGATGAATTCTATGCATCTATCCTTCCTGGCAAATTGGTTAATTACAGCATCAATAGGACAATCAGTGTCATGGTGAGTGTTCACCAGAGCTAAGCTGTTAAGCCATTAAGCACCCCACACACACCTCATATGTATCTGCCACTAGTATAAGCTTAAGTAAGAGGGCCTGATGGTCACAAAGACCACTGGGTATGTTTTTTAAACTGAATACAGATGTGGAATCAGTGTCTAGGAATGTGGCATCTATTGATGTGCATTATGTGTGTGTTATTCTTGCAGGCATCTTCATTACATTAGACACAGAAAATGTATTCAGTAGGTTGTTTAAGTTGGTCAATTCATGTGAATCAATGGCAAAGTTTATGTTAAAATCCCCACATAATATAATTCTTTTGCTTTTGCTTCTGTCATAATATTGATAGAATACCATCTGGTGCCTTTTAAATGCAGACAGTTATTTGTTGTTGTTGACTGATCTCCAGAAGACACAGCTCAAAACGTTACTCACATTTAGGTTGCTAGATTTTTTGAATTCACAGAACTGATTACCTTCTCTGACTAATATCAAGTAACCACCACCTTTTTTTAAGAAGTTCTGCAGTAGTACTAGTCAATACCACAGTTTGTAATGTGGGCTGCTCTTATTTTGTCAACTTTAAGCCATTGTTCCATAAGGCTTATTCTATGAACATTTTTAAGTTCATTAAGACAATACAACTGCAGTACCAAGAGCACTTTTTCTTATTGATTTGAGATTCTATTAGAAAATACCATGGACTGTGTCAGTATTCACTTTAGGGCCCTTTTGATCTGGAATGTTTGCTGTTTTAATAAAAATTTTTGTTACCAGTAGTGTTTTGTAAGTGTATGACTATTGGGGAGGGGGTGGGGGTGCCACCTGTTTGGTTAGTAGCTTCTTTAGGATCATTAAAGTGCAGTTTTGATGATTAAAACTCTGCATTTTAAGGGACTTTCCTATATTACCCAAAAAAGCCATCCATAAAATCTGAAGTTCAACTTAACATTAACTTACCTGATCTTGGCTTGCTTAGTTTTCCCTGTGCTTGAACTGCAATTGCATTGCATAAATAATTCTTTCAAATGTTACTGAACTGAATCCATGGTATGTGTGAAATCTTCTTCCAATTCCATTTGAAGCTATGATATTAACATTTTTTTAACCATTTGTGGATTTAGTGAGATAGGTGTTTGTACTTTTGACTTCTAGATGTACACAGGATTTATTCATAAGGTCATGCCTAAAAGTTATTTGTAGCTGAAACTTTAGAATGGACCACAAACACTGAGTTAAGTTTACTATTATTGTCCACAACTATTGCTGGCTTGCCAAGATTTTGCTCACATTCCATGTTATCATCTAAAAATGGCTCTTTATTAACTAACTCATTCTGATTTTTCATGTTAAATAATGCTAACAACAAACAATCAAAATAGTTCACATGATCTACATACTTTTTTAGCTAAAGGAGAGTAAAGAATGTAACAGCACAGTACTTAACTTTTGGAGTTGTTGTTGATGAGATTCCATGCAATTAATTCCAGGTATTCACTTTGTCTCATTTGTTGTCTCCTCATGTGCTATGTCTCTTGGTTGATGTTGCCTGATTTGACTTCCATACTCCTCTGTGATTTTTATTTCCCCTTCTTTTTTTCTTTTTCTTTTTTTTTTTCCTGCAGTTTACCAGCAGGATTCTTCACAATCGCAATGGGTGTGGCCCATTCACTAGAGGAAATATGAACCACAACCATGATAGAAGCAAGCTGGTCCAGCTCCACCTTGACTTGGGAGTGGAGAACCAGGGGAGTCCACCTAGCCTAAAATATCTAGGACAAGCTGACTGCTTCAAAATTATGTGGACTTACAATCTACGATGCGCCCTAGGTCTTCTGCAAAGATATCCTAAAATTCCTAGCACAGAGATTCCTAAGACTCGTAGGAGACCTGGACGGATACCAACTCTATGGAGTCTTGTAACTGAAAAGCCAGAAACCTGAAAGACATCAAACTCAAAAAAGTTTGCTAAACTAGTGTCAATCAAGGTAATAGCTCAGATCATTGATTTATGAGTGACTCCCACCATGAATTGGCCAAGCAAGATTTGCTGTCTACCATAGCCACTGAGGCACCTGTTTACCATCAACAACTGCAGAGAGCTGAGGTCTGAATATATTCCAGCATTAAGCAGGGAAACTGCAAACATAGCTGTCATAAGAGAATCAAAAACTTGATAAAAAGTTTGTTGTAACCACGGTCACAAACCAGCCCTGACAGTGACACTTCCTGAATATTCATATCCATGATCTCTGATACAGTGTTCTGTGCAGCTGAGTGACAGACTACCACAATGTGGAATTTTTTCTGACACTTAACAACAGAGAGCCCAATGCTGGGGACACACTGACCTGTCACGTATGAAGCAAAATGACAAACATGAGAGCAATAGCAAGTGGTGACTGAATACTGAATAAGCACTGTGTGAGTGCTGCTGAATCGACTGGTATGCACCACTGAGTCATCCTTCTCCCTCCCCCCCCCCAGATGCAGTAGATACAGCTGGGCCACATTGTACCACTGCAACATTACAGCAGGCTTCCTGTTGTTAACCAGCAATCTTCAGCATTTTTTCTTTAGCACCACATTTCGAAAGCTTCTGTTCTCTTCTCAGCTAAACTATTGATTGTCCATGTCTCATTTACATTCGTGGCTACACTCCATACAAATTCTTTCAGAAAAGGCTTCCTGGCAATTGTGTCCAAAACTCTCAGTCCAGCACAGGTTCAGTGATCTGAGGTCAAGAAAGATGCTCTGGCCTTTGTCTATGTGGTTACCAAATTTCACATTTTCATATGTGTCACAATATTACAACAGCTGTACAATTCACAAAACCTCTTTGAGAAAGGAGTTCTCTGACCAGAGGTCCCATTTCTGTTCACAGCCTGTGGTGTACATATACCCATTGTCACATCCTCACAAACTGTTTACACACTTTGCAGAGGTGAGCTCTTCTCCAAATGTCATTTTACCAAACCATACCAGCAGTTGCCTCTGGATGATGAGTCCAAGCACAGTATAGTAATTAAAATGTCCTTCAGTCTTTATCAATCCCAACATTTGATGTTTGTGGTGGCAAATGCCCCTGTAATTTTTCAACGCTATTGGGAACAGGTCATGTTAAGTATTCTGCACTGCTTCAACTACTTGGATGACATCATTGTTACAGTCTGTACTATGAGCAACCACCTGCACAACCTCTGTGCCTTCTTTCAAAAACTCCAGGCTGTGGCTCTGCATTGCAGTCTGCAGAAGACCAAATTTTTCTAGCCATCTCTTGAGTTGTTGTTGTTATCTTCAGACTGGTTTGATGTAGCTCTCCATGACACTCTATCCCATGCAAACCTCTTGATCTCCCTATAATCACTGAAACCTACCTCCTTCTGAATCTGCTTACTGTATTCATCTCTTGGTCTCCCTAACTATTTTTGCCCCACGATTTCCTCCAGTACTAAATTGCTGATTCCTTGATGCCTCAGAATGTGTCCTACCAACCAATCCCTTCTTTTAGTCAGGTTGTAGCACAATTTTCTCTTCTCCTCAATTCTATTCAATTCCTCTTCATTAGGTACATGATCTACCCATCTAATCTTCAGCATTTTTTCTTTAGCACCACATTTCAAAAGCTTCTGTTCTCTTCTCGTCTAAAATATTGATTGTCCATGTCTCATTTACATTCGTGGCTACACTCCATACAATTTTTTTCAGAAAAGGCTTCCTGGCAATTGTGTCCAAAACTCTCAGTCCAGCACAGGTTCAGTGATCTGAGGTCAAGAAAGATGCTCTGGCCTTTGTCTATGTGGTTACCAAATTTCACATTTTCATATGTGTCACAATATTACAACTAATTATGGACATCAAGCCCTTACTTTAATTGTTTACACTACCTGCCCCAGGACCTGATATGGCAGCCCACAGTTTGTGGTAGCTGCCTTGTTCCTCTCCAAATATAATGACAACATTCGTTTTGACTAAATAAATCTCGGGTGAACAGCCTGGTATGAGTGTGCATAGGACACAATATTTCGGAAATCGACCATGTTGCCATCATCAGGTGCGCTGATGTGCTGACCAGTGGTGGGCCAGCGCCATGAATATATAGAACAATCCCCCTCCCGCTCCTCCCTCAGGCACTTCCTACGAGTCGGTGCAGTTCGCACCCCGCGCATGGTCCAGATACAGCTTCCGTTCTCCCGCCATCTGGGCGCTGCGTCCTAGGTCTTCTCATTCAGGACAGTCTGCCAACACTGCTCTTGTTATTCTTCCTACCTCCCTTGAAGTTGGTACACTCTGGGAAATATCCTTTTTTCTTCTTAATCCAGCTGATCATGGGTTCCCACGCCTTGCTAAGGATTTAACCGTTGTCACGATTTAGATGTGGCTCCCTTACTCTGATCTCTATGGCTTCTTTGATCACACAGTCCCAGTATTTGGAAGTCTGTGTCAGGACTTTGGTTTGCTCATAATCCATGCTGTGGAGTTCCGACAGGCAATGCTCAGTGATTGTCAACTTACGGGGCTGTTGCAGTCTAGTGTGCCATTGATGTTCTCAGCATTGGTCCTCAATGGTACGAATGGTCTGCCCTATGTATATACTACCACATTGGTAAGGTATCTGATAAACCCCTGATTTACGTAGACCTAGGTTGTCCTTGACACTACCAAGAAGGTTGTTGGTTTTACTTGGAGGACGGAAGATGGTTTTCACTTGGTGTTTATGTAAAATGCACGATCTGGGTGGGTAGTCATAAGGCATGACACAGAAATCAACAGAGGCAACTAGAAGTTCAACAACCATCAGTGGTTGACACTCATGGATGGACATGGAGCCCCTTATTCATGTATTCTACCGGTCAGCCAATAGCTTAATTATGGAGTCTTGGGAAAGAGAATATTTAGATCAGAAGATAGAAGTGTTATGTATGGTGTATGTCAAGAATGTGTAGTGGGACCTACACTGTTTAGTTTATTTGAAAATAATGTACAAACATATGAAAGAAAGTAAGATACTATGCATATCATGAGCCTGTGCTAAATATTACCAACAATTCTGAAGAAGTAAAGGAACATACTTTCATACCAAACAATAATACAGCACAATAGCTTGTTACAAACAAGGTAATTATTAATGTGAAAAAAGCTGTATACATGGGTCTCAACAATAAAGACAAAGAGGGAGGTATGGGTGTTTTTGGATGTAAACATTTAGAAGAAGTAGCCTCAGATAAGTACACTGTCTGTCATGGGCTTTTTGAGACATTAATGCAGTTTGGAATCACAGTATGATGGAACACTACCATCACAGGAATGAAAAGAATGTTCATACTGCAGAAAACAGCCATTTGCATCATACTGAAGAAGAACTAAAAAGAACCTTGTAGGAGCTCTGTAAATCATCTTGATATTTTGACATTTACATCAGTTTAGTGCACCATGAGGAAGCATGGAATAGCCTACCTTAGGAAAATAGTGGCAAGTGATGGAAATGATCACTTTGTAGCTCAGTACATGTGCCCTTTTGAAGGTGTTAAAGAGGCTGTTGCAGAAACCATTGCAGGAATAGGGTGCACCCTAGAAGGCTACTAACCTGGAGATGTCACAACATATCCTTGGTGGTGTAGTAGGTAGTGGGATGGAAGGCTGGGGCTGATTAATTGAGTTGATTTACAGATTGAAAATTTAAACATTAATTCATATAACAACTTTTGAAATACTTAAAAAATCATAATAACTTTAAAAGATCACTCCCTGGATCATACCAGCGAAACAATCTCTAATAATTAACAGCTTAAACACTTATAGTCATGCAACAAAAAATCTCATGAACAGAAATGAGATCAAACACAATAACAACTGTAAAAACAACTCACAAGCAGTTTAACTCAACATCTTCAGAATACAGAAGCAGCTTAACAACTGTTAAAACATCACACTTAGCACCCAGAGCTAAAACCTATATTTAAAGAAAATTTTCAGAATTAATTCAGAATTTGACAAATGTATAGTACAATCATAAAAATCACCTATAGTAAACTGATACACGGAGCATAGAAACACAAACAGGCAACAGCAGACACATTAGCTTTTGAGCACTAGTTCTTTTTGTAGTTAACCTTCTGGCAGGTTGTCAAACAAGCTAGCATGCGTTGTGAAATTTATAACATGGACATTTGCCAATAAAAATAAGCATGTGATGAAAAAAAATATTACATTTCTTGAAGAAAGCAGTTAACAATCACTATCTTCAGCATTTAGAACAAAAGCTTTCTATCTTTTAGATCTTATATATTTACTTGCATAATACTTTTCACAAACAACTTGCATCTTAGTGTGATTTTTAATTGATTGGATGAATTTTTTTTTTTTTTACATTCATGAAGGATTCTCACCCGTCATTTTTTCACTGGAGGTTCAGGGTGCTGATCTGTGGAAGTCGATCCTTCATCAAGAAACTAAATAAGAAATACAGTGGGATCAACTGGCAATGATTTGAACTGGGCTCTAGATATGAGTTGTTCTCTGATAAGACCTTCTGCTAACTTCTTGAGATAAATACATCTTTGTAAAGTTATCTATGGCTTTGGGAAGGTAAACAATATTTGTGAGTTGACTCCCACAATGTTAAAAAAATCAAAGAAATAGCCAATGGCCATGTCCTTCTAATTCTTGGAACAGAGTAAGAGGCACATATTTTATCTATGCTGCCAA
Source organism: Schistocerca cancellata (assembly GCF_023864275.1). Taxonomy (NCBI): domain Eukaryota; kingdom Metazoa; phylum Arthropoda; class Insecta; order Orthoptera; family Acrididae; genus Schistocerca; species Schistocerca cancellata. The sequence goes on along the minus strand of NC_064630.1, from coordinate 522,454,362 downwards.
CTCCACATTTTTTCACAATACCTATGATTTCAGGTTTGTATGTTTCTTCATTCACTGTCCCCATGTCATGCATTGTAGACGAAAGTATGATGGCACAGTTTTTACAAGAAATGTATGCAACTAATGTCTTACCTTGCTGAAATCCAAAACATTGCTCTTCCAGCTTCTCTCATTTTGTTTGGAAGAGATTCTGGAGGAATTTCACTTCTGCTCTTCCTTACTGAGACGATGCAAGTGATTTTCTTCTGCAGGTAATATTTGTAAAGGAGGTAGCTTGTGTACCAATTGTCAACTATATGCACTACAAGTATTTTCACTGTCTCCTAAGGAGCATTATATACCTGATATTGTCCTTCTGGCTGCATACTGCAATAAGCCTCCAGATTACTGCAACAAAAAGTTTTTAAATCCTATAGTGCAGACATTTTTATTCCCTATTTATCTGGTTTGCTGCATGTGCATTGAATCCATCCACAGCAGCCTCTTAAAGGGTGGAGCACTTCATCTGTTGTGATAAATCCACTTAGCCTGTAAGAATTTTGACAGCTAGCAACAAAAGTGTCCAGTATTGTACTAGTTGCAGCCAACTTATCAGTTTTTCTCATGTTATTCCTCATTTACATGTCATCAAACTGTATAAAATATAGGAGAAACAGAAACATTTTGAAACTCATTGCAGCCCTAAGCAGTTATATTCCTGTTCCATCTACTACCCAGACTTCTAGTAAATTATCATGATGGTCTTTTCTTTCCACAAAGAAAAAAAACAAGCTGCATGCAGCCCATATTTTGCATCTTTATGTCCCTCTATTATCTACTTTGTGCAAGAATTGATGTACATCTCACTGTCGATTTTTATATGCATATGTAAAGTTTACAATTTCATAATTAGTGTCAAGGTCAATTACTTTCAGAAAAGCACTAACATCATCAGTTACATCTGTCACATTTCACTTTGGACCTGAGAGAATTTGCACAATGTTTTTCTCTTGGTTTTCAACATTTTAACACACTCACTTTTACACCAATGCATAACTTTGTTGTTTGCAGTACAGAATTCCCACACATCTGATATCTCTTAGAGAACTTTATCATCATCTTCTTCAAGTTCAGATCCACTGCCATGGTCCTCATATTCAATGTTTTGATCACTCAAGTCCATTTCACTTTCCTCCAAGTCTGGAAAGTCTGGATGTACTTCATCATCACTTTCTTCAAGTAGTTTGCAAACATTGTTGTCTGAGACAATCTTTGAACTGAAATACAATGTCAAAAGAAATGAAGTGAAAAAACTAACGCAGATGCCATTATGAACAAGTTAACATCTAACTTGTTGAAACCTGGCTACTATTAAATACCCTCCTGGTTTCATTGCATGTGTGGAATGTTTACATCACAAGTTTGGCTGAACAACCAGTCATCATCCATGCATACAATTTACATCATAATAGCCATTACTCAACTGTTTGCTTGAAAAAGTTCAGTTCTAGACACAAGACATCACAACATGTTAGCATCACCAAATTAATGTAGGCCTCTCTTGTGTCAGTAGCAGCTTAAATGTTTATTACCCTTATGCTGTCATGTGTTTATTCACTTATAATACTATATCCTAAATGAATTAGTGAATTATTATAGGATCTTCTCTCTTAACTTAGTCACACCAGGCTTACTGTGGTCTTATTGCTTGTCTGATGGCAACATGTCTCATGTTTGTTGTTTTATACAAAAATGTTGATACATGAATTAGGTATTATATTAATATTTTACACTTTGTAAATAGAAAATACCATTTTGTGTACACATAAGTAAAGCCTACACATGAAGTATGATGGCCAATCTAAGCTGTATGTGATAGTCGCAGTCTATACTGCGTTGGAACTTTGCTGTTAGTGATTTCTAGCCAATAGATTATCAGAAGTTTGACTGCCAACATAAATGGTACCTGAGAGTATCAAACATGCTGCCGAAAAATCCTAGTATTTTTGGTTTCTGCTCAGTATAATATCACACTTTTTTTACCATATATAACTTATTTTATGTAAATCATTGATCTAGAACATGTAACTAAACTGTTGATTCAGAGGCATATAGAAATGGATGTGAGATGTACACTCCTGGAAATGGAAAAAAGAACACATTGACACCGGTGTGTCAGACCCATCATACTTGCTCCGGACACTGCGAGAGGGCTGTACAAGCAATGATCACACGCACAGCACAGCGGACACACCAGGAACCGCGGTGTTGGCCGTCGAATGGCGCTAGCTTCGCAGCATTTGTGCACTGCCACCGTCAGTGTCAGCCAGTTTGCCGTGGCATACGGAGCTCCATCGCAGTCTTTAACACTGGTAGCATGCCGTGACAGCGTGGACGTGAACCGTATGTGCAGTTGACGGACTTTGAGCGAGGGCGTATAGTGGGCATGCGGGAGGCCGGGTGGACGTACCGCTGAATTGCTCAACACGTGGGGCGTGAGGTCTCCACAGTACATCGATGTTGTCGCCAGTGGTCGGCGGAAGGTGCACGTGCCCGTCGACCTGGGATCGGACCGCAGTGACGCACGGATGCACACCAAGACCGTAGGATCCTACGCAGTGCCATAGGGGACCGCACCGCCACTTCCCAGCAAATTAGGGACACTGTTGCTCCTGGGGTATCGGCGAGGACCATTCGCAACCGTCTCCATGAAGCTGGGCTACGGTCCCGCACACCGTTAGGCCATCTTCTGCTCACGCCCCAACATCGTGCAGCCTGCCTCCAGTGGTGTCGCGACAGGCGTGAATGGAGGGACGAATGGAGACGTGTCATCTTCAGCGATGAGAGTCGCTTCTGCCTTGGTGCCAATGACGGTCGTATGCGTGTTTGGCGCCGTGCAGGTGAGCGCCACAATCAGGACTGCATACGACCGAGGCGCACAGGGCCAACACCCGGCATCATGGTGTGGGGAGCGATCTCCTACACTGGCCGTACACCACTGGTGATCGTCGAGGGGACACTGAATAGTGCACGGTACATCCAAACCGTCATCGAACCCATCGTTCTACCATTCCTAGACCGGCAAGAGAACTTGCTGTTCCAACAGGACAATGCACGTCCGCATGTATCCCGTGCCACCCAACGTGCTCTAGAAGGTGTAAGTCAACTACCCTGGCCAGCAAGATCTCCGGATCTGTCCCCCATTGAGCATGTTTGGGACTGGATGAAGCGTCGTCTCACATGGTCTGCACGTCCAGCACGAACGCTGGTCCAACTGAGGCGCCAGGTGGAAATGGCATGGCAAGCCGTTCCACAGGACTACATCCAGCATCTCTACGATCGTCTCCATGGGAGAATAGCAGCCTGCATTGCTGCGAAAGGTGGATATACACTGTACTAGTGCCGACATTGTGCATGCTCTGTTGCTTGTGTCTATGTGCCTGTGGTTCTGTCAGTGTGATCATGTGATGTATCTGACCCCAGGAATGTGTCAATAAAGTTTCCCCTTCCTGGGACAATGAATTCACGGTGTTCTTATTTCAATTTCCAGGAGTGTATATACATTGATTTTTCAGTTTCTCTTATGTGTTTGTTGATCAAATAGTCCACAAATGTAGGTGAATAACGACCAATGGACACAGTATTTCAGCAGTCAGACATGTTGCCATCATCAGGTGCACTGGTGAACTGACCTCCTGAAGTCATGCAGCCAACTTACCATATTTTACAAGCTATAAGACACATCTTTAATTTTTAAGCAATTTTTTAAATTACATTTTTACCATTTTTATTATTAGGCTGTAAAGCCAGACTAAAAAAATTCTTTGTTTGTAAAACTGACAGTTCAGATCCCTGAAGATCATCATCTCAACTCGCTTATTTTTCTTCTTCTTCTTTGCCATCATCATTTTCCTCTTCATGAAAAAGAGCACTTCATGAAATATTTAATGATAACATCTTCTCTCACTCTAGGTCATGGCTGTTTCATCCACTGACACACTTGTTTGATTGTTTGCTGTTTTAAAACTCTCCTTGGCTTGAATTTGAGTTGGTATTCATCCAATCATCTATTTGTTACATCCCTCTCGCATATACACTTTAAATGATTTATTTATCAAGACATCAAGAGGTTGCAGTTGTGAAGTAAGTGCTGCCAGAATAACAGCAAGCTCTGTGTTTTCTTGTCTCATTTTCTCTTTCACAGAATTTTTCAAGTGACTACTAAACTTCTCTCCCACGTTTGATTAATCCATAATTCTGTATCAGCTTCATCCATCTGACCCTTGTCATGTATGTGAACACCTGATGGTATTTCATAAGGTTTTGGCAATGTTTTGCACTTGAAGAAGATCACTGGATTGAGTTTAGTACCATCAGTACAACATGAAAAGACAATAATGTAGTGCATTTTTACATGTCCACTCGCTTTTATAGTCACAGTTTTAGCACCTTTCATGGCAACAGTTTCATTTCTTGGGCCATCAAATGTATGAGGAGTTTTGTCTGTATTTGCTATTTGGCTCAGTTCCACACTGTTTCCCTTTTGATGTTGTATAATAAAGTGATGGAAAGATAAAATTTTCTCTCCCTATTCTTGTGGGACTTTGTGAGATATTTTGGTTTTGGTTTGCATGCTAAGTCCAGGATGCTTCATAAACCTGTAGCACCAACCAATTCCACAATTAAGGTCTGTTAAGTTCCACTGTAGCACTACCTTATGAGCATATATTTGAATTGTTCTTTTATTAATCCAATGCCATTTTAATGGTGTCCTTGTACCCATTTGAATACTTTATTTTATAGTTTTGACTGTTTTGCATTCAATCTGCTATTTGCATATTTAGTCTTCCTCATATTTTTTAGTTCTTTACTAGACTGTCAATTGTGAATGGTTTTGTTCCATTGATGGAGGGTCAAAATGCTACTCAGCTGCTCTGTTTCCATGCTCATCTGCATATACTCTTACTTTCAGTTTATAGCTCATACCATATTAATACTTTTTATTTTTTCCATTATAAAACTAGCTACAAACAAAAATCACTTTCATTTCAAGTTCACTGACACCATTGACTACAATGAAGCTTCACAGGCTAGACAGCATTCTGGGTATGTGATGCCAAGGTGGGAGGAAGACAGAATTAGCAAGCTTGTTAATTCCTGCAACTTACGTTTGTCAAGTAGGTGCACTGCTGCTGTCATTTGAATCCAATGTTGCCAGATAGAGATGGGTTTTCTGCAGCATTGAATATGTGGCCATTTTTAAGACTGGTGGGAATTTCAAGTCAAACACTGGACACTTCTATATTAATTTCAAATGTAAGATGCACCTGAATTTTGGAGGCAATTTTTCAAAGGTAAAAGTGTGTCTTACAGTCCATAGAACATGTTATACCCCTCCCACTGCAAGCCATTCCCTTCACGCTCCATGACGAAAGGTGCACGATGGCACTTGTGGAGATAAAGAAATTGTTACCAGAAGGATTGGTATCACCCAGACTTTACAGCCCTCCAAGGTTCACAAAGAAGGGATTCCATTACACCCCTTTGTCAGAAATATCAGAGCTCCTACATATTTGCTGGAAAAATACCTGATAGAGATACTAAGTCATTAGTGGGTAAATGCCCACATGACATCCAGGATCCTATCAATTTTGTGGAACTTCTACACAACGACAAGCTGAAAGACTCAGATGTTGTGGTGAGCTTTGACATTTTGTTAATCACCACGGTGTCTCTATGTGAGTCACTGTTCAGGAATTTGATGAGAAGACCACTGAACTTTTCAGGCATGCCCTGTCTGCTCCACGAAATGAAACACCTCAGAACTGTGTTCTGAAAAAATGGTTAATCTGAATGGGAGATCAAGTGCACTATTTGACCTTCCTCTTCTCCTGTCCCCGACTATAGTACAACATGTGGAGGTGGAAGAAATCATGAAGGAAGAGATAGTCACAGACTTTACACAATGCACTGGCGTGGTATTGGGAAAAATTTGGCATATACTGAAGAAGCACTCTCAGTTCATTGAGGGCATGTTATCATTCAGATTTCAATTAATAAGATCATTATGACATCAGAACCAGTAATCTTTACCTTGTGAATGACATAATTTGTAAATTGCTATGAGATTTCACTGGTGTGATCCACTGATCCATAACTTCAGTCAAGTTATATGATAATTTTTTTCTACCTGCAAGACGCCTCACCTGTGCTTGCAATGTTCCTCAATAGCTGCACTTCTGGTGTCTGTCATTTTCTTGTATTCCTTTTCTTGTTTCAGTCTTGTGTTGCCTAATGTTGAGAATCAAACAAAATTTGTGACTGGATTAGAGGTTCTCGGTAGGCAAAATATAACATATTATCTTGGATGCAGGGTCATTGATGGAAGTAGCAGTAATTTCAGGTATGCCCCAGAGATATGTGTTGTGACCCTTGTTGTACTTGTTTTGTGTTAATAACCTAGTAGACAATGTTAATAGCAACCTCAGATGATGCAGTTAGCTACAATGAAGTACTGTCTGAAAAGAGAAGGTGCCTACATAAGATTCTAAATTGGTGCATAGATTGACAACTTGCTTTAAATATACATGAATGTAAAATAATTATGCACTTCACAAAATTGAAAATACTTAATATCCTTTAACTATGATAACAATGATTCACAATTAGTCAACTCACACATCTGGATGTAATAATTTGTAGGGATACAAAATTGGATGATCACTTAAGCTCAGTTGTAGGTAAAGTAGGTCAATGACAAGATACTAGGAAAATGCAGTTAGACTGCAAAGGAGACTGTCTATAAATCACTTGTGCTTCCCATCTTAGAATATCACTGAAGGAATATTGAAAATATGTATATGGAAGCCTACTTATGATATTTCAATAACCAGCATTAAGTGGAGAATGTAGATATATTCTTCAGTCCCTATGTACTACTCTCATAGGGACTATGATGTAAAAGTGAAACTAATTGTAGCATACACAGAGACATTTAATCAGTCATCCTTCCCATGCTCTGTACACAGTGGGAATGGAAAGAAATTCCTTATATGTTGTAGGTCCATACCAAGCACTCTCTGCCACACACTTCACTGGTTTATCAAGTATGTATATAGATGTAGAATACTAATAATGCTCAGTTTGCAACTAAGTGGGCATAACCAGGAAATCAGGCATCAAAATATCACGGACAGTGGGATACATACTCTACCTAATGCTTAAACAAAGTTGAAAATGATTCAAAATTTGTGAAATCAACAAATATATATAACTATACAGACAAAATGAGATTGCATGCAGATGCATTTCAGTATGCAAGCCAACAAGAAAACTGTCAGCTTCCATAGAGGGCTGTTAAAAGGATTTATATTTATTTGAATAGCTCTTTTACAGTGCACTTTCAAGCAATATTTGAGTTCTTGCTGTGTTTATTCTTCTTACTCTTCACTCACATTCATTTCATACATTCTGATCTCTGCTTCTGGATCCATTCAATGTTATGACACGGTTTTCTATTTCTTTCTTGTTTGTCCCTGAAGACCACATACTGAATTTTGTTCCTAACCAAATCACTGTTATACAAGTCCATTACATTGATTTTTGCTTCTTTGAGGTCATTTAGCATCTGTGTAAACAATGCAGTTTGTTCTTTCAGCTTCATTATTTTACTAAAGATTTACATCATCAGTCTGTCATATCCATTTCAGCAGCAGCCATTCTGCAACAAATATTTTTAACAGCCATAAGCAGAATTACTCCTTCCAATTTTATAAAATACTAAAATAAATCACCCTTTCAGTTAGTTGTAGTGGCCTTCCTCAAGGTAAAGACTAATTGATTTTTGCCTGAGGAAGGCTGCTGCAGCTCGGTTGAAAAGTCTAAATTTTGGTATTGTAATTATTTTGTAAAATGACATGGCTGATCTAATCTACTCTTTTTGCTACGGGGTAAAAGCGTCAAAAATTATTTTTAAAGATGTTCAGCAAACCTCACTGGTGAACAGTTCTGTGGGTTGTGTGATTAATTCTCAACACCTTGAGAACATAAAAAAGGTAGCGAAATTAACATTGTGTGGCCTAATAATTCACAAAACTTGTAAAAATTGTTTAATACATATCTTTCTCTCTTCTTTGAAGCTTTATGAATGTTTCTCAATGGCTCAGTATGTCTAAAAGTATGTAACCCTTTTTGACGAGTAGAAATACAAGATCAAAGATATGTGTTAATCATAGAAATTAATAGTAATGAAACTTTTTTCTCATAATTATTTTCACGTTTTAATACTTCATTTGAAGAACACATTATAAAACAGAAAATTGTTTTACATCACATCTTTCTCAACCACATACTACAAAACTCATCTTAACAACTACTGAAATGCATCGAGGAGGCAAGAAGATCAATGATGTATTTAGTTACACAAAGATGTTGTTTGAAGACAGTATATACAAGGAAAGACTATTTTCTGGGTAATTCATAATTTTGATGATTGACATTATAAATGTTGTAAGTATTTGTAAACAAATTATAGAAGTAACAATAATAATAATTATAATAATAATAATTATTATTATTAGTGATGTTTTTCTAAATTATAAAATATTTTTGACCATTTTTTAGTATTACTACTGCCTATTTGAAATAGAGGAAACTACAGCCGTAATTTTTCCCGAGGGCATGCAGCTTTACTGTATGGTTAAATGATGATGGCGTCCTCTTGGGTAAAATATTCCGGAGGTAAAATAGTCCCCCATTCGGATCTCCGGGTGGGGACTACTCAGGAGGACGTCGTTATCAGGAGAAAGAAAACTGGCATTCTACGGATCGGAATGTGGAATGTCAGATCCCTTAATCGGGGAGGTAGGTTAGAAAATTTAAAAAGGGAAATGGATAGGTTAAAGTTAGATATAGTGGGAATTACTGAAGTTCGGTGGCAGGAGGAACAAGACTTTTGGTCAGATGAATACAGGGTTATAAATAAAAAAACGAATAGAAGTAATGCAGGAGTAGGTTTGATAATGAATAAAAAAATAGGAGTGGAGGTAAGCTACTACAAACAGCATAGTGAATGCATTATTGTGGCTAAGATAGACACCAAGCCCATGCCTACTACAGTAGTGCAGGTTTATATGCCAACTAGCTCTGTGGATGACAAAGAAATTGAAGAAATGTATGATGAAATAAAAGAAATTATTCAGGTAGTGAAGGTAGGCGAAAATTTAATAGTCATGGGTGACTGGAATTCGAGAGTAGGAAAAGGGAGAGAAGGAAACATAGTAGGTGAATATGGATTGGGGTTAAGAAATGAAAGAGGAAGCCATCTGGTAGAATTTTGTACAGAACAGAACTTAATCATAGCTAACACTTGGTTCAAGAATCGTAACAGAAAGTTGTATACATGGAAGAATCTTGGAGATACTAGTAGGTATCAGGTAGATTATATAATGGTAAGACAGAGATTTAGGAACCAGGTTTTAAATTGTAAGACATTTCCAGGGGCAGATGTGGACTCTGACCACAATTTATTGGTTATGAACTGTAGATTAAAACTGAACAAACTGCAAAAAGGTGGGAATTTAAGGAGATGGTACCTGGATAAACTGACTAAACCAGAGGTTGTAGAGAGTTTCAGGGAGAGCACAAGGGAGCAATTGACAGGAATGGAGGAAAGAAATACAGTAGAAGGAGAATGGGTAGCTTTGAGGGATTAAGTAGCGAAGGCAGCAGAGGACAAAGTAGGTAAAAAGATGAGGGCTAGTAGAAATCCTTGGGTAACAGAAGAAATGTTGTATTTAATTGATGAAAGGAGAAAATATAAAAATGCAGTAAATGAAGCAGGCAAAAAGGAATATAAACGTCTCAAAACTGAGATTGACAGTAAGTGCAAAATGGCTAAGCAGGGATGGCTAGAGGACAAATGTAAGGATGTAGAGGATTATCTCACTAGGAGAAAGATAGATACTGCCTACAGGAAAATTAAAGAGACCTTTGGAGGAAAGAGAACCACTTGTATGAATATCAAGAGCTCAGATGGAAATCCAGTTCTAAGCAAAGAAGGAAAAGCAGAAAGGTGGAAGGAGTATATATATTGTCTATACAAGGGCGTTGTACTTTAGGACAATATTATGGAAATGGAAGAGGATGAAGATGAAATGGGAGATATGATACTGCGTGAAGGGTCTGACAGAGCACTGAAAGACCTGAGTCAAAACAAGGCCCCGGGAGTAAACAACATTCCATTAGAACTACTGACAGCCTTGGGAGAGCCAGTACTGGCAAACCTCTACCACCTGGTGAACAAGATGTATGAGACAGGCAAAACACTCTCAGACATCAAGAATAATATAATAATTCCAATTCCAAAGAAAGCAGGTGTTGACAGATGTGAAAATTACCGATCTATCAGTTTCATAAGCCATGGTTGCAAAATACTAAAATGAATTCTTTACAGACGAATGGAAAAACTGGTAGAAGCCAACCTCGGGGAAGATCAGTTTGGATTCTGTAGAAATATTGGAATGAGGCAATACTGACCCTACGGCTTATCTTATAAAATAGATTAAGGAAAGGCAAACCTACATTTCTAGCATTTGTAGACTTAGAGAAAGCTTTTGACAATGTTGAGTTGAATGCTCTCTTTCAAATTCTGAAGGTGGCGGGGTAAAATACAGGGAGCGAAAGGCTATTTACAATATGTACAGAAACCAGATGGCAGTTATAAGAGTTGAGGGGCATGAAAAGGAAGCAGTGGTTGGGAAAAGAGTGAGACAGGTTTGTAGCCTCTCCCCAATGTTATTTAGTCTGTATATTGAGCAAGCAATAAAGGAAACAAAAGAAAAATTTGGAGTAGGTATTAAAATCCATGGAGAAGAAATAAAAACTTTGTGGTTTGCTGATGACATTGTAATTCTGTCAGAGACAGCAAAGGACTTGGATGAGCAGTTGAACAGAATGGACAGTATCTTGAAAGGAGGATATAAGATGAACATCAACAAAAGCAAAACAAGGATAATAGAATGTAGTTGAATTAAGTCAGGTGATGCTAACGGAATTAGATTAGGAAATGAGACATTTGAAGTAGTAAATGGGTTTTGCTATTTGGGGAGCAAAATAACTGATGATGGTGGAAGTAGAGAGGATATAAAATGTAGACTGGCAACAACAAGGAAAGCGCTTCTGAAGAAGAGAATCTGTTAACATTGAGTATAGATTTAAGTGTCAGGAGGTCGTTTCTGAAAGTATTTGTATAGAGTGGGGCCATGTATGGAAGTGAAACGTAGACAATAAATAATTTGGACAAGAAGAGAATAGAATCTTTTGAAATGTGATGCTTCAGAAGAATGCTGAAGATTAGATGGGTAAATTACATAACTAGGGAGGAGGTATTGAATAGAACTGGGGAAAAGAGGAGTTTGTGGCACAACTTCACTAGAAGAAGGGATTGTTTGGTAGGACATGTTCTGAGGCATCAAAGGAGCACCAATTTAGTATTGGAGGGCAGCGAGGAGGGTAAAAATCGTAGAGGGAGACCAAGATATGAATACACCAAGCAGATTCAGAAGTAAGTAGGTTGCAGTAGGTACTGGGATATGAAGAAGCTTGCACAGGATAGAGTAGCATGGAGAGCTGCATCAAACCAATCTCAAGATTGAAGACCACAACAACAACAAATTCCATTTGTTTCATTTGGCCATAATTTTCATGTATTTCACACTTCAAAATATTTTGATTACGAAATTTCTCGTAAGATTTTATTCTTTGTTAATCCAAGAACTGCTATAATCTTTCAAACACAAACTAGATTTATCATCATGATAAGGCATATGAAAGAAAATACATAATATGTGTTAGTTTGGCAACATGAAAAATCTGTGAACTTTAAAAAACCTCTATTGCAAAATTATGTACAAAAATATACAATTATTTTTATCTTTATATTTTTTCTAACCTCAAGAAGCATGTTTTCTTTGTAACTGTTCCCTCATGTAATGCAAAAAAATGATACAAATGCTAATTTGACCAATTACTGATTGTGCAATAGTCTAGAACTTCATCCTGTAATTTATCATTTCTTATATTTGCCAAAAGTTAGAGGGCAAGCAATGGAAAATTCAGGATGGAATAATGACAAAGATAAGTTGCTACTCACCATATAGCTGAGATGTTGAGTTGGAGAAGATGATGTTGTTGTGTTCTTCTGTCCAAAGAATGGTCTGACGGAGTTCTCCATGCTACCCTATCTCGTGCAAGCCTCTTGATCTCCCTGTAATGACTGAAACATACATCCTTGGAATCTGCTTACTGTATTCATCTCTTGGTCTCCCTTATGATTTTTACCCCACGATGTCCTCCATTACTAAATTGGCAATCCATTGATGCCTCAGAATGTGTCCTAACAACCAATCCCTCCTTTTAGTCAGGTTGTAGCACAATTTTCTTTTCTCCTCAATTCTGTTCAGTACCTCCTCATCTGGTACATGTTCTAATGATGTAATATTCAGCATTCTTCTGTAGCACCACATTTCAAAAGCTTCTGTTCTCTTTTTGTCAAAATTGGTTATCATCCATGATTCACTTCCATACATGGCTACACTCCATACAAATACTTTCAGAAAGGACTTCCTGACACTTAATCTATACTCAATGTTAACAAATTTTTCTTCTTCAGAAATGCTTATCTTTCCATTGTCAATCTAAATTTTATTTTCTCCCTATTTCGACCGTCATCAGTTATTTTGCTTCCCATATAGCAAAACTCATCTACTGCTTTAAGTGTCTCATTTCCTAATTCCCTCAGCATCACCTGATTTGATTTGATTACATTCCATTCTCCTCATTTTGCTTTTGTTGATGTTCATTTTATGTCCAACTTTCAAGACACTGTCCATTCCATTCAACTGCTCTTCCAACTCCTTTGCTGTATCTGACAGAATTATAACATCATCAGCAAACCTCAAAGTTTTTATTTCTTCTCCCTGGATTTTAATTCATACTCCAAATTTTTCTTTTTTTCCCTTGTTGCTTGTTCAATATATAGATTGAATAACATCAGGGATAGGCAACAATGCTATCTCATTCCCTTCTCAACCAGTGCTTTATTTTGTGCCCCTCGACTCTTATTACTACCATCTGGTTTCTGTACAAATTGAAAACAGCCTTTTGTTCAGTGTATTTTACCCCTACCACCTTTAGAATTTGAAAGAGAGTATTCCAGTCAACATTGTTAAAAGCTTTCTCTCTAGGTTTATCTTTCCTTAACCTGTCTTCTGTGAGAAGTCATAGGGTCAGTATTGCCTTGTGTGTTCCTACATTTCTCGGAATCCAAACTGATCTTATCCAAGGTCAGCTTCTGCCAGCTTTTCTGTTCTTCTGTAAAGGATCCATGTTATTATTTTGCAACCATGACTTATCAAACTGATAGTTTGGTAATTTTCAAACCTGTCAGCACCTGCTTTCTCTGGAATTGGAACTACTAAGTTCATCTTGAAGTCTGCGGGTGTTTCACCTGTCTCATACATCTTGCTCACCAGATGAAAGAATTTTGTCATGGCTGGCTCTCCCATGAGTGTCAGTAGCTCTAACAGAATGTTGTCTACTCCTGGAACCTCGTTTTGACTTAAGCCTTTCTTTGCATTGTCAAATGCTTCACACAGTATCATATTTCCCTTCTCATCTTCATCTCCGTTCTCTTCCATTTCCATAATGTTCCCCTGAGGAATGTCTGCCTTGTATAGGCCCTTATATACTCCATCCAACTTTCTGCTTTCCCTTCTTTGATTAGTACTGATTTTCCATCTGAGCTCTTAATATTTGTACAGATGGTTCTCTTTTCTCCTAAGGTCTCTTTAATATTCCTGTATGCAACATCTATCTTACAACTAGTGATATATGCTTCTACATTCTTACATTTGTCCTTTATCCATCCCTGCGTATCCATTTTGCACTTCCTGTAGATATCATTTTTTAGACGTTTGTAGTCCCTTTCACCTACCTCTTTTATTACATTTTTATATTTTCGCCTTTCATCAATTAAATTCAGTACCTCTTGTGTTACCCAAGGATCTTTACTATCTCTCATCTTTTTACCTACTTGATCCTCTGCTGCTTCACTATTTCACCTCTCAAAGTTAGCGATTCTCCTCCACTGTATTCCTTTCTCCTGTACTTGTCAGTCATTCCCTTATGCTCCCTCTGAAACTCTCTACAACTTCCAGTTCTTTCAGTTTATCCAGGTCCCATCTCCTTAAGTTCCTAACTTTTTACAGTTTCTTCAGTTTTAATCTACAGTTCATAACTGATAAATAGTGGTCAGAGTCCACATCTACCCTGGAAATCTCTTACAGTTTAAAACTTGGTTCTGAAATCTCTGTCTTATAATTACATAATCAATCTGAAACCTCTGGTGTCTCCAGGTCTCTTCCTCATATACAACCTTCTTTCATGATTCTTAAATCAAGTGTTAGCTAGATTAAATTATGCTCTGAGCAAAATTCTACCAGACGGCTCCCTCTTTCATTCCTTTCCCACAGTCCACATTCACTTACTACTTTTCACTCTCTTCCTTTTGATACTATTGGATTCCAGTCCCCCATGAGTATTAAATTCTTGTCTCCCTTAACTGTTTGAACAGTTTCTTTCATATAATCATAAATTTCCTCAATCTTCTCCTCATCTGTGGAGCTAGTTGTTATATAAACATATACTACTGTGCTGGGTGTGGCTTCATGTCTAACTTGCCTAGAATAATTCATTCACTATGCTGTTCATAGTAGCTTATTCATGTTCCTGTTTTGTTATGCATTATTAAACCTATTCCGGCATTGCCCCTATTTGGTTTTTAATTTGTAACCCTATATTCACCTGAAAAGAAGTTCTGTTCCTCCTGCAACCTAATTTCACTAATTTCCACTGTATCTAGCTTTAATCTATCCATTTCCCTTTTTAAATTTTCTAACCTACCTGCCCAGTTAAGGAACCAGACATCAATGCTCCAATCTGTAGAACACCAGTTTTGTTTCTCCTTATGACATCCTCCTGACTGGTCCCCATCTGGAGATCCGAATGGGGGACTATTTTATCTCCAGGTTATTTTACCTAAGAGGAGTTGGAGATAGGCACAACAAAAAGGACTGTTAGACAAGTAAGCTTTTAGCTAAAAGTGCTTCTTCCAAATTGACATCATACACACACACTCAAGCAAATGCAACTCACACACACACATGACCCCTGTCTCTGGCCTTGGCATCCAGAGACAGTGCTCATGTGTGTGTGATTTGTGTTTGTGTGATTGTGTGTTTGTATGTTGTCTAATTCAGAAGAAGGCCTTTTGGCCAAAAGTTTACTTGTCTCACAGTCTGTTTGTTGTGTCTATCTGTGACTCAAAATCTTCTCTATATGGGGATTAGCTATTTATCCTTTTCATGACTCTATCAGAAGTTACAGAGTGTTTATTTCAAGCTTGAGTTGAACATTTTTTGTCTACATGCTGCATAGTAAGTTAGTCTTCATGCTCTGAATGGAGAGTGCACTAAGTACATCTTTTGTATTGCAAATTGTGATTTGTAATTGAAAAATCATTTGAAATGTTTAACAAAACTGTTTATTGAGGGCAGTGAAGATTATGAACTCTAAGAATGGTTGCAAGAACTTGTCTTTAGCAATGTGCAGAAAGCTCCACTGTTTACCGTATGTGGATGGAAGGCAAACCACAATGTCACTTATGTTCAAAAAACATGGACATTTACATCATCCCCTCGACAACAAGAAGATGATGTATAGAACCACAATTATATTGGTGTAACAAGATGAATACTAAAAATTTTTGCTTTTTGCAACAATCTTTATGGATCTGTTTTCCACACAGCTGTTCCCTTTTAAATACAACCATGTATTTACGTAGCTATTTGACTAGATCCAAAGCTGTACAACAGATTATCATCATTGGATCCTAACCTATCAGCTCAATAAAACACTGGAAAAGTGTTCTAAATGGGAAATAAATCTCAGGAGGGAGTTAGTCATCACAGTGTAACAAGAGCTATAAAAATATCTGTATCCATGTGAGTGATATTTTCTACACAGCACCAGTGAAAGTGGGCAAGAGAACAAAACAAGGAACATTATTTGAATGGCATCAAATGAGGTTACTATGAGCACTTTCAAATTTTATTACATTACCATGAAAATAGTTTTTATTATTTCAAGGTCATGAGTGCAGCTACATATGAGGACTATGGGCATCAAAAGATTGTTCATGCCAAAAATGATCATACGTGAGTTTATTATAAATAATAAAAATAAAAGGCAGTGTTCATAATTATCCTGAAAATTTCGTAATTTCCCAAAATAGAACACAGTAAAATAAAATCATTAGTTCACCACTTCTATAGAAGTGTATCTTGATACACTGTAAGTTCTTTCTTGCTGAGAAGTAAAAATCCCTTCATATCAATATCAGCATCAGGAATACGAAGAAGCTTCACAGTGTCCTCCTTACTGGCAATTCCTTCATCAGGTGCATTAAGCCAGTAAAGTTTAAATTGAACTTTGTCATAGTGATGAAGAAAAGCTAAGTTATAAGTTAGTCCATCATTAAAATTGGTTAAGTAATTTATCCTTGTTGAGTGTTTGAGATTTCTTTCGTCCAGGTGATTTCCAAATGTCTAGTGCATTTTGCCAGTGCTGTTTTAATTGTCCATAAAAGGCAACATCAAGTGGTTGAAACAAGTCAGTTCTGTGTGCTGGCAGACATGTGAATGTAATATTATTTTCTTGTGCCAGTTTCAGAACATCTTTCTTGGAATGACTTCTGATTTCACCTATTAGCACTTTTCTTTCTAGAATATTTCTGACATGAGGAACAAAGACTGTTTTGAACCAGTAATTGAATATAATGTGTTGAACCAGCCACTCTTACTCCTTACATACATGTATACTGTGTATTTCGTGGACTACGTTCTGTCCATGCAGACCAGATGTGCTCTGCCTTATATACAATGTAAGCTGTTAACATAACAACAGAGGCTGAACCACAGAACATGACTAATATGGAGCTTTTGGTAGCATTCTGGATTCTGTATGGGTATTTGACTCCTCTCTTAAATACACAATCTCTCTGGCCAGGGTCATCCAATAAACTGGCCTCATCATTATTAAATATATTAGCAGGTGGGACATCAGAACCATCATCATTTTTCAGAGTGAAACTCAAGTTGTTAAAGTAGTTACTGCAGATAAGGAAGCTCTGTTTGTTGTAATGTTATGACTCATGCATCTTGAAATTCTGTCCCTGTGTCTTTTCAGAAAAGCAAGATCCCAATCTGTACCTGGCACATTATTTTCAAATGCAGGTAGCTTATGCTTCCATGTTTTCATAAGCATAGCAGGTTGAATGGAAATGCCGAGTCAGATACAGTTAAGAGGTGATCAACAAAGCTACTTTTTAGAAAATGCCAATGGCCACCCAATATTGTTGGTATGTTTGTTTGTCTGAGAAGAAAAGTTGCTAGATTAGATTAGATTAGATTTACTTTCATTCCAATTGATCCATAGTGAGATGGTCCTCCTGGATTTAGAACATGTGAGAAAAACAACAACACATGACAAATATTCACAACTCAAACAAATAAGCTAATTTACCATTCCACAGGTCCCAAGTGGAATGATCATCATTTTTTAATGGATATTATATGAAAGAATCGTTTTACAAATACTAATGCACTGAATATAAAATAAAAAGTTTTTTAAATTTATTTATAAAGTAATATGAATATAATAGAGGGAAACGTTCCACGTGGGAAAAATATATTTAAAAAGAAAGATGATGAGACTTACCAAACAAAAGCGCTGGCAGGTCGATAGACACACAAACAAACACAAACATACACACAAAATCTAGCTTTCGCAACCAATGGTTGCCTCGTCAGGAAAGAGGGAAGGAGAGGGAAAGACAAAAGGATTTGGGTTTTAAGGGAGAGGGTAAGGAGTCATTCCAATCCCGGGAGCGGAAAGACTTACCTTAGGGGGAAAAAAGGACAGGTATACACTCGCGCACACACATATGTGTGTGTGTGTGCGCGAGTGTATACCTGTCCTTTTTTCCCCCTAAGGTAAGTCTTTCCGCTCCCGGGATTGGAATGACTCCTTACCCTCTCCCTTAAAACCCAAATCCTTTTGTCTTTCCCTCTCCTTCCCTCTTTCCTGACGAGGCAACCATTGGTTGCGAAAGCTAGATTTTGTGTGTATGTTTGTGTTTGTTTGTGTGTCTATCGACCTGCCAGCGCTTTTGTTTGGTAAGTCTCATCATCTTTCTTTTTAAATATATTTATAAAGTAATATACGTGTAATACAACTACTATAATACTTATTTACAATGAACACATTACTGCACTGAAATTGTGCAGAAGTTATATTGTACACACACACACACACACACACAAATCAGTTGGTTCTACTGAGAAATTCATCAATGGAGTAGAAGGAGTTGGCCACCAATAAATCCTTTAGGCTTCTCTTAAATGGAATTTCATTGGTTGTTAAGCTTTTTATGGCTGCTGACAAGTTATTGAAAATGTGTTTTCCTGAATAATGCACACCTTTTGTACAAGACTAAGAGATTTTAAATTCTTGTGAAGATTATTCTCATTTCTAGTATTGATTCCATGAATTGAGCTGTTGGTTTGAAAAAGTGATATATTTTTAATGAAAAATTTCATTAGAGAATAAATATATTGGGAAGCAATAGTTAGTATCCCTAGTTCCCTAAACATGCTTCTGCAGGATGTTCTTGAGTTCACACCACATATAACTCTTACTACACATTTTTGTGCCCAGAAAACTTTAGCTTGGCTTGATGAATTACCCCAAAAAATAATCCCTTATGACATTATGGAATGAAAGTAAGCATAGTATGCCAGCTTTTTCATTTTTATATCCCCTATGTCTGACACAATTCACATTGCAAATAGAGATTTGTTAAGATGCTTCAGCAGTTCTGTGGTGTGTTTTTCCCAGTTGAATTTATTATCAAGCTGTAATCCCAAGAATGTAACCCTGTCCACTTCTTCTATCTGATTGTCATCCTGTGTTAGGCATATACTCATGGGACACCCCTTACAAGTTCTGAACTGCATGTCGTGTGTTTTTTCAAAGTTTAGTGACAAAGAATTGGCTAGGAACCAGTGATTAATGTCCACAAATATTTCATAAGCCGATCTTTCTAAGACTACACTTGATTTACTATTTATTGCAATTTTTGTATCATCGGCAAACAAAACGAACTTGGCATCTGGTAATGTTACTGATGAAAGGTCATTGATATACCCAATGTAGATGTAGATGTAGATGGTAGTGCAGCAACCCAGCAGGATCTCGAATTAAATGCATGCAAGCAACCCAATTTTGAAGAATTGTTGCTCTTTCCCAGTGCCTGCAGTGATGGGCCATCATGGCACTGGGAGCAGTATGTTGTGAGGAAGAGCACCGATGTTTGCTCCCTTGTGTGGGAGGCATGTAGTTTGTTCATCTATTGCTTGAGTGTACACACAGATCTTTCAGCTTCTCCATTTGACTGAGGATGACATGTTTCAACACAAGCACTACCCTTTGATGTCATCTATTCAAAATGTGAATCCATTACCAGTCAAGTACAGTGCCAAAGTGCTAACTGTTTTGTTCATACAATTCACCAGTTTCCTTGGTGGAGCAGTCACAACAAATCTTTTTGCAACACTTTAGGAATAAGTACATGTGATTGTTCAGAGTCATTTTGCAATAAAATCACATCATGCTGCATAGGAGAAGCTATGCTGATTACGAAAATGTTTATACACAAAATAATTCTGTAAATTTTACACTGAAAAAGGCCAAGCAGCACAGATGTAGTGTAAGAGAATGTTCAAGTCAGAGTCTGCCTCAGTAACCTGTACAATTTTCCTATCTGCAGTGGAAAAATCTGTTAAAGTTCTGTGTCCTGTGCATCAGTCTGACAACAAGATGTAGCAGTAATATTCAACTCAGAACCAGGATGAACAGGAAGGTGAGAATGGACATCAGCATTTGCATGCTTTGATGTGGACTGGTACAATATTTTATAATGATACTGTGCCAGTAACAAAGCCCAACACAGTAGTGTCTGAGTCATGTGTGGTGGAACAGGTTTGGATGAATGAATCAAAGACTGAAGTGGCATCACTAGGTAAAACTTCTGACCAAACAGGTAATGGTTAAACTTTGTCACAGCTTAGATAACAGTGAGCACTGCTATCTTGATGTGGAAACAGTTACAGTGAGTCTTGGGCAATACCTTGGAAGTGAAAGCAATCAGCCCTTCCTGTGTACCAAATCTGTACAAGAGCACAGCTGTGATTCCGTATAAAGAAGCGTTCACTATCAAAACCACAGGCTTAGTGGTATCGAAATGAACAGACGTTCTTTGATTCAAACAATAGGTACTTTCTTCAGGTGTAAATGATGCAACAGATCTAGGCTGTGTTGGGTATAAACCAGATGTAATATGTCATTTTCTCAATAAATGACTGCAATTCTGTCACATTCTGAAGAGCAGGGAGTTCCAAGATGGCCAGTAAATGTGAGTGAAGGGTATGAATACCTTGTCTATTAAAAAGTGGCTAAGTACTGAATTCCAGTGTGAAAAAGACACATTTGTCCCAGTGACACTACAAATCTGTAGCTGAAAGTGCCTGAAAAAGTATATCCAGGTTAAAGATATCTTCCTCCGGTGTACGTCCTGGCGCCACAATATAGTCCAGGTAATTTGAACAGAATGGAACTTTCGCAGTGAGCTGTTCTAAGTAGCACTGGAATATGGTACCTAGTACAGAAGCACTCCCAAAGTGTAAGTGCAAAAATCTGAATAACCTAAATGGGTGTTGAGGCAACAATTTGTTACGAAAGCTTGAATTTTGTGTGTATGTTTGTGTTCGTTTGTGTGTCTGTCGACCTGCCAGCACTTTCATTTGGTAAGTCACATCATCTTTGTTTTTAGGTATATTGATCATTCGGTAATTTTCACATCTGTCAACACCTGCTTTCTTTGGAATTGGAATTATTATATTCTTCTTGAAGTCTGAGGAAATTTTGCCTGTCTCATATATCTTGCTCACTAGACGGTAGAGTTTTGTAAGGCCTGGCTTTCCCAAGGCCATCAGTAGTTATAATGGATTGTTGTCTACTCCTGGAGCCTTGTTTCAACTTAGCTATTTCAGTGCTCTGTCAAACTCTTCATGCAGTATCATATCTCTCATTTCATCTTCATCTACATCCTCTTCCATTTCCATAATATTGGCTTCAAGAAAATCACTCTTGCATAGACCCTCTATATACTACTCCCACCTTTCTGCTTTCCCTTCTTTGCTTAGAACTGGGTTTCCATCAAAGCTCTTGATATTCATGCAATTGGTTCTCTTTTCTCCGAAGGTCTCTTTAATTTTCCTGTAGGCAGTATCTATCTTACCACTAGGGATACGTGCCTCTACATCCTGACATTTGTCCTTTAGCCATCCCTGCTTAGCCATTTTGCACTTCCTGCTGATCTCATTTTTGAGACGTTTGTATTCCTTTTTGCCTGCTTCATTTACTGCATTTTTATATTTTCTCCTTTCATCAATTAAATTCAATATTTCTTCTGTTACCCAAAGATTTCTATTAGCCCTCATCTTTTTACCTACTTGATTCTCTGCTACCTTCACTATTTGATCTCTCAATGCTACCCATTCTTCTTCTACTGTATTTCTTTCCCCCATTCATGTCAATCATTCCCTAATGCTCTCCCTGAAGCTCTCTACAACCTCTGGTTCTTTCAGTTTATTCAGGTCTCTTCTCCTCAAATTCCCACCTTTTTGCAGTTTCTTGAGTTTTAATCTACAGCTCGTAACCAATAGATTGTGGCCAGAGTCCACATCTGCCACTGGAAATGTCTTACAATTTAAAACCTGGTTCCTAAATCTCTGTCTTACCATTATATAACCTATCTGAAACCTGTCAGCATCTCCAGGGTTCTTCCATGTATACAATCTTCTTTTATGGTTCTTGAACCAAGTGTTAGCTATGATTAAGTTACGCTCTGTGCAAAATTCTACCAGGCGGCTTCCTCTTTCATTTCTTCCCCCCAATCCATATTCACCTACTATGTTTCCTTCTCTCCCTTTTCTTACTATCGAATTCCAGTCACTATTAAATTTTCGCCTCCCTTCATTATCTGAATAATTTCTTTTATCTCATCGTACATTTCATCAATATCTTCTTCATCTGCGGAGCTAGTTGGCATATAAACTTGTACTACTGTGGTAGGCATCGGCTTCATGTCTATCTTGACCACAATAATGCGTTCACTATGCTGTTTGTAGTAGCTTACCCACACTCCTATTTTTTTATTCATTATTAGACCTACTCCTGCATTACCCCTATTTGATTTTGTATTTATAACGCTGTATTCGCCTGACCAAAAGTCTTGTTCCTCCTGCCACCGAACTTCAGTAATTCCCACTATATCTAACTGTAACCTATCCATTTCCCTTTTTAAATTTTCTAACCCACCTGCCCGATTAAGGGATCTGACATTCCACTCTCCGATCTGTAGAACTCCAGTTTCCTTTCTCCTGATAATGACGTCCTCCTGAGTAGTCCCCGCCCGGAGATCCGAATGGGGGACTATTTTACCTCTGGAATATTTTACCCAAGAGGATGCCATCATCATTTAACCATACAATAAAGCTGCATGCCCTCGGGAAAAATTACGGCCTTAGTTTCCCCTTGTTTTCAGCCGTTCACAGTACCAGCACAGCAAGGCCGTTTTGATTAGTGTTACAAGGCCAGATCAGTCAATCATCCACACTGTTGCCCCTGCAACTACTGAAAAGGCTGCTGCCCCTCTTCAAGAACCACACGTTTGTCTGGCCTCTCAACAGGTACCCCTCCATTGTGGTTGCACCTACGGTACGGCTATCGCTGAGGCACACAAGTCTCCCCACCAATGGCAAGGACCATGGTTCATGGGGGGGGGGGGGGGGGGGGGGGATTATATCGCACACTATGTGGAGAACCTTTCACAAAAGCAAAACTGAGTTATTTTCAGTTAAAAGGATCAGTATTCTACAACAGACCACTTTACTGAAAACTTTCGAATAGATTGTGAGGAATCAAGTAAGTCTGTAAGTAGAGATGTTTTACCTGCCTGCAGTTTTAGAGATGGCTTTAACTACTGCAACTGTAGTTGATTGAGTGCAACATTTGCTGCCACTCTAAGTAATAATCAGTGAGTTTGGTGGCCAATTATTTAAATCTGTTTCCACTTTTGGTAAAGCTGTTTTCTGGGTGCTCAGTTAAATTCTGTATCCCAGTATTTGTTTCATTATTTAATAATATTCATAGTTTTTTTAAATTTCTTTAGCATATTTGTCCATTCCTTCTGTGATTCATTCCTTCATTCACTCATTCTTTGAGTTTAATCATCCAGTCAGAAAGGAGAACCCTCAGTGATAGGGGAAAAATCAGGGTGTACATTACCAAACGACAAGGCAATCATAGAATCTTTATGTGTACAGTTCCTGGTCACATTATTAGAAACGCCATGAATTCTTAATGTAATACAAGTTTAGGAGATACAAAAAGCTGCAAAGATTATTTTGATCAATCTAAATGAAGTGATTTAAATCCTTCAAATGTTACAGGTTACTAACAACTAATAAACTGCACTGTTTAATATTAATTGTTGTTCTCTTTAAAAAATGTCCAAAAAGTGGATAGAGGCCTAACTTCTCATTACTTTGTCATAGCATCTTTAGCATCTATTAATGCTTCAGTTAGCATTGGCATACCATTAATACACCTGCTAGTAATTTATCATTCATCTGTGGGTTATGATACCATATTTGAACAATCCTTTCAATGAGACAAATTCTGTGGTGATTGTTTCTATTGTCACTTCTCTTTTCACCAGCTCTCAATCATTGGTTTCTTGTTGGGCAAATTTCCTGGCCCAGTTACCATAGGGATGTTTTCTTGCTGCAAAAATGTTTTTACTGATCATGGCTGGGTGGCATGGAGCTTCATCCTGCATAAGCATTAATGGTTATCATTCAGGAAGCCATTATTTTATTTGAGGTAGCTGCCTACTCTTTAACACATCTGTATACTGTGCTCGCTGTATTGTTCCCTCAACCAAATCAAGACATCCAGTGGATTTGCTACTGATGACAGACCATAACATGATGTTGATGGGATGTTTCTCTGTACAAACTGAGATTTTTTGACTAAAATTTCAAATGTGGACTCATTACTCAATCAAAGATGAAACAAAATGAAGAAGCATTTAAGATATGCTACAGGATTGGCCTTGAACTTAGAACATATATTTATCACTACTAAATGTAAGCAAATACTATCTAATTTAATGATACTCAACAATTTCCAGAAGTCCAAATCTTGATTCTTGTGCTCCTTTGCCCATGGGAGGCATTTTGACATGACAGCAGCACTCAGTTTTGGCTTTTGGGCAGGCCTATGCACATTGAAGTTCATTTGTGAAAGTTTGCATCATACAGTTCTAACGGGTGCAATAACACCACTGTGTTCCAGTTTCAGTTTACTTTTTATTTTTATTTTGTTTTATTTTATTTTTGTGCATCCAAACCAGTTCTGAGATCACATTGTTTTAAAGTAGCACTCAGATCTTTGTGAAGATATTGGTCTTCTGCACACCTATTCTTCCTTTGAGCACCTAATTCCTCATCAAAATCACACACCTTAGGGATGATTCTCATATTTCAAATCTTCAAGAGATCTCCCAATTTGACTTAGGTGCTAGTCAGTCCTTCTACCTTTTGTAATGGGACACCCTCTTCTAACATTACTTTTTTTAATAGAAGTAGATTTTTTATACTATCAATTCTTCTATAGGTGAACATTATCTCATTTGTTTAACTAAATGAACTTCATATGATTTTGCATATGATGTGTTATATTTCAGGCTAAAATATATAAAAAGGAATTAATTTATTACACCCTGTATGTATGCTTAAGATTACTCTTCTTTTAAAAATAATTGAAATTACGAAATTTTGGGCACATTTAAAATTCATTTTATTAACTGTACAATCTAATGCTAATCACCAAATTTATTTCTGGATTAATTTACAAAATAATGATATATTTTAGCTAAGATTCTTCTTTGGTCAAGGAAGTTTGTTAACTCTTTTGCCTTTGTAAACTCTTTGGAATTATTATGAGTACCTCACAATGTTAGAAGTAGTGTACATGCCTCTGATGGAAATTCACATATTTTGCTAATCTCGTCGACAACAATGTAACTGAAGGTTTTATGAAAGTGGAGCTTGTGAAATCAGTGTGATTTAGAAGAATGGGATAAAATAAAAGAAAATCATAGCAACAGATAATTCTTCATCACTTATTTCATCAGCAGGAACCTACCACGATTAATCAAAACTTCAACCTCAAGAATGTAACCCTAGACACAATAATAGGAGCCAACAACAAGAAGAGGAAATGATAATAAGTAAAAAGTTCTTAATTAGTATATCTTACACATCTTGAAGCTTTTGACACTTTTATAGACAGAGAATTTTAATAGTGATGTCTGGGTGGGTAAGATTGCAAATGTGGGCATCAGCCATGATCTGTTGACTGATAGTGAAGTCTTGTCTGTAGCAGAAGAAGAAAGGACAGTAATTTGTATCATTTCCAGTTTTTATATACGAGGGCAGTTCAATAAGTAATGCAACACATTTTTTTTTCTGAAACAGGGGTTGTTTTATTCAGCATTGAAATACACCAGGTTATTCCCCAATCTTTTAGCTACACAACACTATTTTTCAATGTAATCTCCATTCAATGCTACGGCCTTACGCCACCCTGAAATGAGGGCCTGTATGCCTGCACGGTACCATTCCACTGGTCGATGTCGGAGCCAACATCGTACTGCATCAATAACTTCTTCATCATCCGCATAGTACCTCCCACGGATTGCGTCCTTCATTGGGCCAAACATATGGAAATCCGACGGTGTGAGATCGGGGCTGTAGGGTGCATGAGGAAGAACAGTCCACTTGTAATGCATCTGGGAGATGTTTTTTTTTTTTTTTTTTTTTTTTTTTTTACTGTATTTGCCGATACCAAATAGTGAATGTTTTCTTATATTTTTTGTCAGAATATTTTTTTATTATAATTTGCCTTAGTATATGTTAATTTACTTCTGTTTTTGAGAGTAAAAGCATATTGATTACTATTAGAAAATGTATCGAAGAATAGCAAAGAGACTGATTACAAGTGGAAACTTGTGAATTGTGTAAAATATCTTTGACGTTGGAGTCGTCTTTGACTATAGTCAGTCGGCAGCTAACTCTTGGTGTGTGTTGACAGAAGAACAATGTGAAGGTCGCCGTCATAAATAATTTTGAATTAGGTTACTATTATTTTTGTATTAACTAAAAAGAAGAAACTACATTTGAAGGAACTGTATTTGAAACACCAAAATGAGAGAAACACGTTGAACCACGTCAATTCTGCAACCAACAAAGATGCATTGTGGAATCATACTTAGACAACTGAAGCCAAGACTAATATCGCCTTGTAAACGTCTAACCGAAAAGGTACTGTCACGAAATATGGCAAATTTAAGTAAATAAAAAATAGTGAGCATATGTTCAACTTGTGTCGTAGCCGGGAAAACATATTTCAATTGGGGACTGTAGCCGGGATGCCATATTTCACACTGAAGTTTTGTGAGCTCCTCTCGGGTGCGAAGACTTGTCTGAGGTCTTGCGTTGTCATGAAGAAGGAGAAGTTCGTTCAGATTTTTGTGCCTACGAACACGCTGAAGTCGTTTCTTCAATTTCTGAAGAGTAGCACAATACACTTCAGAGTTGATCGTTTGACCATGGGGAAGGACATCAAACAGAATAACCCCTTCAGCGTCCCAGAAGACTGTAACCATGACTTTACCGGCTGAGGGTATGGCTTTAAACTTTTTCTTGGTAGGGGAGTGGGTGTGGTGCCACTCCGTTGATTGCCGTTTTGTTTCAGGTTCGAAGTGATGAACCCATGTTTCATCGCCTGTAACAATCTTTGACAAGAAATTGTCACCCTCAGCCACATGACGAGCAAGCAGTTCCGCACAGATGGTTCTCCTTTGCTCTTTATGGTGTTCGGTTAGGCAACGAGGGACCCAGTGGGAACAAACCTTTGAATATCCCAACTGCTGAACAATTGTAACAGCACTACCAACAGAGATGTCAAGTTGAGCACTGAGTTGTTTGATGGTGATCCGTCGATCATCTCGAACGAGTGTGTTCGCACACTCCGCCACTGCAGGAGTCACAGCTGTGCACGGCCGGCCCGCACGCGGGAGATCAGACAGTCTTGCTTGACCTTGCGGCGATGATGACACACACTTTGCCCAACGACTCGCCGTGCTTTTGTCCACTGCCAGATCACTGTAGACATTCTGCAAGTGCCTATGAATATCTGAGATGCCCTGGTTTTCCGCCAAAAGAAACTCAATCACTGCCCGTTGTTTGCAACGCACATCCGTTACAGATGCCATTTTAACAGCTCCGTACAGTGCTGCCACCTGTCGGAAGTCAATGAAACTATACGAGATGAAGTGGGAATGTTTGAAAATATTCCACAAGAAATTTCCGGTTTTTTCAACCAAAATTGGCCGAGAAAAAAATGTGTTGCATTACTTATTGAACTGCCCTCATACGTTCAGAAAGTTCAATCACTCAACAAATGAAGACATGAGAACTGCTCAACAACGATGGATCAGATAAATTGAATGAGGACTTTACAACTACAATGAAAGACATCAGAAAAGATAAGTGCAAAACATTAAACTCACATTTCGCAGTTGATTTTATTAAAATTAGAAGAAATGGAGATGGACAACAATAGAAAATTTAGTGCAGTTAATAAACAGTTAACGGAAATAAAAACTGAAAACAATAATAAAATGGACAGGGTACAATACCAAATAGACCAACTTAGTAATCATGTTTTGGAGCTACAAGATGGGTTGTCGCATGGATTATAAAGTGTGACTTGAAAAGCTGATGTATTGGAAAATAAATTTATTGTTGTGGAAAATGAATTAGTTGCACAGTCTGCAAATCAGGAGAAAAATGTTAATGACATCAGAGTTCAACAGAAAGTCGTAGAGGAAAAAATGGAAGAGAACTTCAGTAGTTTGGATCAAAAAATTTTAAATATTGAAAACAGTGTACTAACTAATGTAAATGTTTTAAATCGAAAAATTTCAGTAATTCAGGAAAACTGCATTCACAAAAATCTATATTCAAATAATGGTATTGAGTTATCCAACATTCCAATCAAAGGTTTTCCATAGGACAATTTGCATCAAGTGGATTTTCTACACCACTGTAGTTTCGAGTCAGGTATGACTGGTGACCAAAAAACTAAATTTGTTAAAAGATGTCTTGAAAGCAAAGCTCTGTCATGGGTAAAACTAAATTTAAGTCAGTGGGAAACATATCAAAGTTTTGAAAAACGTTTTTTAAATAAATTTTGACTGAAAGCTAAACAAGGGAGAAATAAAAGTGAATTTCTCAATGGTCCTAATATAGGAACAGTGACAGTACCATGCAAGAGTTCTGTAAGAAACAACTTAAGAAATTAATGCACCTTGAAAACCATTTGACAAAATGACATTGATTGATGCACTAAAAAAGAGATTACCAGAGAGACTGCAGTGGGATTTAGTACACGGACCTGATGATTACCTTTCACAATTTTTGGAATATGTTGGCAGGATGGATAGGGCAGTGGAAAGAAGCCTGTACCATAACAGTCATAATGATAGAGATCACAATGGTAGCAACTACAGTAACAGAAACAGAGATAATGGTGACTTCCGTCAGGGTCAAAATGGTAAAAGGGAGAGAACTTTTGAATATCAGCAGAATAGGAATAATGGTGACAACCATGGGCAATATAATAAGAGAAACAATCATAGTGGTGGCCACTTGGGAAACAGTAGTCCGCCTCATTGAAGGTCCAGAGTTTTGGGACGAGGAAAGACAACAAGTACAGGACCCCCAATTTACACTTGCATTTAGACAATAATAACAGTATTAATAATGTGGCACAGGTATCTGCAGTTGAACAGGAGGAACATCAGATTTTTCATTTATGTTGTGAACAAAAGTTTTGTAATACTATGTGTGATTATAGTAATGTAGACAGTAATCACAAACCAGAAGGTGAGAGTAATGAGAATTTTGATGTAGTGAGTACTGATGATTTTCTCTCTTGGTCAGAAAACAGTGTCATTGATGTATGCAAAACAGACGATGACTGTACTGGATCTGAATGAGGTGGTATTTTTTTATGTAGATGTGAATGAGAGCTGTGAAATGACTGAGGTTGATAAGTCTGAGACTGGTAGCTTATTGCAAATGAATGTAGGTGAGGTGTGTGACTTTAATGGTAATGAGATGTGTTGTTAATGATGTTGTTGATAAAATAATTTGGAAGAATATGATGACGAGTAACATGTATTTTTGGAGTTTAAGAATCATGAAGTTTCAGAGTTATTTGTGAATACAGGTAAGTGATGATTTAAGTGAGAGTCATGGACTACCGGTCCAGTCAAAGCAATTTTTCATTAATGTATTGCAGAATAATGATCCAAACAGTAAAGGTAAGTTATCTGTAAGCCCAGAGAATAAAGGTGAAAAGTATTTGAAATTTGTTTGGAACCAGACAGATGATAACATAGATAAATGTGCATTCTGGAATAAGTTAGCTGTGGTTAGTAAATATTTGTATCAAAATTGGTGGAATGAAGTGAAAGAAGATCTAAGTAGGAAATGTAATTTTGACAGTAATATATTTTATGTTCCTTCTGTAATAAGTGATGTTAGTTGTGCTATGGAACCCATTCAGTGTAGCCAATCTTTACCTGACAACATGTGTAACCACAGTAATGCTATGGTACCAGAAAAGTTGATAAAACCATGTAAGAATAGTGTAGATGTAGCATTTGATGAAATTGAAAGTGATCTCTTACATGAAGTGTCTAATAACACAGATGACAATTTATATTTTGGATGTCCTTTCATTAAGATTCAGACAGGTAGTGGAAGGGAACTGTTTGATTGATAGATAGTCCAATTTGTGATATATGTGAACAATTTAGAGCCAAAATACAGTATAGTAAGAATTTTGTGGAAATACCCATTGCACTTGTAAAGATAAGAGGGGCTAGTAGAAATCAAAGGAGTTACATAAAATGTCAAGTACTGTTAACTTTTAGTATAGAGGAGAAGACATATGAACATAAATGCATAATGATCCATAGTCTAGAAGAAAATATTCACTATGTTTGTAGATTTATAACACTATGTAATTGTTTTGTTTGTCATGAATATAGTATGTAACAAAGATGATGTAACTTACCAAACGAAACCGTTGGTATGTTGATAGAGACACTAACAAACACAAACACACCCACAAAATTCAAGCTTTCACAACCCATGGTTGCTTCATCAGGAAAGAGGGAAAGACGAAAGGATGTGGGTTTTAAGGGAGAGGGTAAGGAGTCATTCCAACTCCGGGAGCAGAAAATCATACCTTAGGGGGAAACAGGGACAGGTATACACTTGAACACACACACATATCCATCCACACATATACAGACACAGGCAGACACATGTAAATGCAAAGAGGTTGGGCAGAGATGTCAGTCGAGGTAGATGTGCAGAGGCAAAGATGTTGTTGAATGATAGGTGAGGTATGAGGGGCGGCAACCTGAAATTAGCGGAGGTTGAGGCCTGGCGGGTAACGGAAGGAGAGAATTTATTGAAGGGCAAGTTCCCATCTCTGGAGTTCTGATAGGTTGGTGTCAGTGGGAAGTATCCAGATAACCCGGACAGTGTAACACTGTGCCAAGATGTGCTGGCCGTGCACCAAGGCATATTTAGCCACAGGGTGATCCTCATTACCAACAAACACTGTCTGCCTGTGCAAATGGACAGTTTGTTGCTGGTGGTGGGAGGGTGCATGGGACAGGTCTTACACCGGGGGCGGTTACAAGGGTAGGAGCCAGAGGGTAGGGAAGATGGTTTGGGGATTTCATAGGGATGAACCAAGAGGTTACGAAGATTATGTGGACTGCAGAAAGACACTCTTGGTGGAGTGGGGAGGATTTCATGAAGGATGGATCTCATTTCAGGGCAGGATTTAAGGAAGTCGTATCCCTGCTGGAGAGCCACATTCAGAGTCTGATCCAGTCCCGGAAAGTATCCCGTCACAAGTGGGGCACTTTTGGGGTTCTTCTGTGGGAGGTTCTGGGTTTGAGGGGATGTGGAAGTGGCTCTAGCTATTTGCTTCTGTACCAGGTCAGGAGGGTAGTTGCAGGATGCAAAAGCTGTTTTCTGGTTATTGGTGTAATGGTTAAAGGATTCAGGACTGGAGCAGATTCATTTGCCATGAAGACCTAAGCTGTAGGGAAGCGACTGTTTGATATGGAATGGGTGGCAGCTGTCAAAATGGAGGTACTGTTGCTTGTAGGTGGGTTTGATGTGGACGGATGTGTGAATCTGGCCATTGGACAGATGGAGGTCAACGTCAAGGAAAGTGGCATGGGATTTGGAGTAGGACCAGGTGAATCTGATGGAACCAAAGGAGTTGAGGTTGGAGAGGAAATTCTGGAGTTCTTCTTCACTGTGGGTCCAGATCATGAAGATGTCATCAATAAATCTGTACCAAACTTTGGGTTGGCAGGTTTGGGTAACCAAGACGGCTTCCTCTAAGCGACCCATAAATAGGTTGGCGTACGAGGGGGCCATCCTGGTACCCACGGTTGTTCCCTTCATTTGTTGGTATGTTTGGCCTTTGGAAAGAGGTTTTAGGTAGGGTAGCAGGTGATCAGCGTGAAAGGAAGTGATCCATCACAGCAAGGCCCTGGACGTGCGGGTTATTTGTGTATAAGGAAGTGGCATCAATGGTTACAAGGATGGTTTCTGGGGTAACAGATTGGGTAAGGATTCCTGGTATTCGAGAAAGTGGTTGTTGTCTTTGATGAAGGATGGGAGACTGCATGTAATGGGTTGAAGGTGTTGATCTACGTAGGCAGAGATACATTCTGTGGGGGCTTGGTAACCAGCTACAATGGGGCGGCCGGGATGATTGGGTTTGTGAATTTTAGAAAGTAGGTAGAAGGTAGGGATCTGGGGTGTTGGTGGGGTCAGGAGGTTGATCGAGTCAGGTGAAAGGTTTTTTAGAGGGCCTAAGGTTCTGAGGATTCCTTGAACTCCGCCTGGACATCAGGAATGGGATTACCTTAGAAAACCTTGTATGTAGAGTTGTCTGAAAGCTGACGCAGTCCCTCAGCCACATACTCCTGACGATCAAGTACCACAGTCGTGGAACCCTTGTCCGCCGGAAGAATGACGATGGATTGGTCAGCCTTCAGATCAAGGATAGCCTGGGCTTCAGCAGTGGTGATGTTGGGAGTAGGATTAAGGTTTTTTAAGAAGGATTGAGAGGCAAGGCTGGAAGTCAGAAATTCATGGAAGGTTTGGAGAGGGTGATTTTGAGGAAGAGGAGGTGGGTCCCACTGTGATGGAGGACAGAACTGTTCCAGGCAGGGTTAAGTTTGGATAGTGTCTTGGGGAGTTGGATCATTAGGAGTAGGATTAGGATTATTTTTCTTCATGGCAAAGTAATATTTCCAGCAGAGAGTACGAGTGTAGGACAGTAAATCTTTGAGGAGGGCTGTTTGGTTGAATCTGGGAGTAGGACTGAAGGTGAGGTCTTTGGATAGGACAGAGGTTTCGAATTGGGAGAGAGGTTTGGAGGAAAGGTTAACTACTGAATTGGAGTGTTGTGGTTGATTAGAATTTTGAGGTTTTGGGGGGAGTGGAGCTGGAAGTGGGAGATTGAGTAGATGGGAGAGACTGGGTCTGTGCGCAATGAGAGGAGGTTGGGGTTTGTTGGAAAGGTTCTGGAGGGTGAGTGAGTTGCCTTTCTGGAGGTGGGAAACCAGGAGATTGGATAGTTCTTTGAGGTGGAGGGTGGCATGCTGTTCTAATTTGCGGTTGGCCTGTAGGAGGATGCTCTGAACAGCCGGTGTGGATGTGGGGGAGGAAAGATTGAAGACTTTTATTAGGGGTAGGAGTTGACGGGTGTGTTCATTGGCTGAGTTGATGTGTAGGTGGATGCGGGCTATGGACTGTTCAGTTTGGAACTGGTATAGGGACTGACAGAAAGAAGGGCTACAGCCTGAGATGGGAACTTTGAGTGTGAGGCCTTTGGGGGTAATGCTAAATGTCAGACAAGCCTGAGTAAATAAAAAATGGGAGCGTAATCTGGCTAGGGTTAAGGCATGAATTTCGAGGGAATGTAAATAAAACTCAATGGGGTCGTTGTGGGGATGTTGTGAAAGTGACATGGTATTAGAAGGTGGAAAGTGTAACATTAGGCTGAAATGAAAATAAAAATAAAAATAATAGTATATGGGGAGAGATAAAGGTGAACTAGAAAGGAACTTGAGATCTAGTGTGAATAAAGTTGAAAAAGTTTTCTTTAAAGCTGAGCTATGTTGATTCTGTGGTGAACTTAGCTTGCTAAACAACGATGTGCACAAAGGTTAGGTAGTTGTGTTGCCTCCAAAACACGTTAAAGGATGGAGAAATTCAGGAAAAACCACGTAATTTACCAACTAACATGTCTACACCGTGAAGCGTTCTATGTGGGAATGACCAGCAACAATGTGTCCATTCACATGGACGGACACAGGCAGACAGTGTTTGTTGGTAATGAGGATCACCCTGTGGCTAAACATGCATTGGTGCATGGCCAGCACATCTTGTCACAGTGTTACACCGTCCGGGTTATCTGGATACTTCCCACTGACACCAACCTATCAGAACTCCGGAGATGGGAACTTGCCCTTCAATATATCCTCTCTTCCCATTACCCACCAGGCCTCAACCTCCACTAATTTCAAGTTGCCGCCACTCATATCTCACCTGTCATTCAATAACATCTTTGCCCTGTACTTCCACCTCGACTGATATCTCTACCCAAACTCTTTGCCTTTACATATGTCTGCTTGTGCCTGTTATGTGCGGATGGATATGTGTGTGTGTGCGAATGTATACCTGTCCCATTTTCCCCCCAAGGTAAGTCTTTCCGCTCCTAGGATTGGAATGACTCCTTACCCTCTCCCTTAAAACCCATATCCTTTCGTCTTTCCCTCTCCTTCCTTCTTCCTGATGAAGCGACCATGGGTTGCGAAAGCTTGAAATCTGTGTGTGTGTTTGTGTTTTTTTATTGTTTCTATCAATGTACCAACGCTTTCGTTTGGTAAGTTACAGAATCTTTGTTTTTTTTAAATTAATAAACAGAGTTCAAAGGCAATGAAAAGAATGCAGTAATAAGGAATGGAAACAGGTATGCTCAGATACTATTCCTATCTTTGCAGGGCAAATTATATTATATATATATGAATATAATAGAGGGAAACATTCCATGTGGGAAAAATATATCTAAAAAGAAAGATGATGAGACTTACCAAACAAAAGCGCTGGCAGGTCGATAGACACACAAACAAACACAAACATACACACAAAATTCATCAGGAAAGAGGGAAAGACGAAAGGATTTGGGTTTTAAGGGAGAGGGTAAGGAGTCATTCCAATCCCGGGAGCAGAAAGACTTACCTTAGGGAGAAAAAACGACAGGTAAACACTCTCACGCACACACATATCCATCCGCATATGCACAGACACAAGCAGACATTTGTAAAGGCAAAGAGTTTGGGCAGAGATGTCAGCCGAGGTGGAAGTACAGAGGCAAAGATGATGTTGAAAGACAGGTGAGGTATGAGCGGCGGCAAATTGAAATTGGAAATTAGCGGAGATTGAGGTCTGGCGGATATCGAGAAGAGAGGATATGCTAAAGGTCAAGTTCCCATCTCCGGAGTTCTGACAGGTTGGTGTTAGTGGGAAGTATCCAGATAACCCGGACAGTGTAACACTGTGCCAAAATGTGCTGGCCGTGCACCAAGGCATGTTTAGCCACAGGGTGATCCTCATTACCAACAAACACTGTCTGCCTGTGTCCATTCATGCGAATGGACAGTTTGTTGCTGGTCATTCCCACATAGAACGCTTCACAGTGTAGGCAGGTCAGTTGGTAAATCACGTGGGTGCTTTCACACATGGCTCTGCCTTTGATCGTGTACACCTTCCGGGTTACTGGACTGGAGTAGGTGGTGGTGGGAGGGTGCATGGGACAGGTTTTACACCGGGGGCGGTTACAAGGGTAGGAGCCAGAGGCTAGGGAAGGTGGTTTGGGGATTTCATAGGGATGATCTAAGAGGTTACGAAGGTTAGGTGGATGGCGGAAAGACATTCTAGGTGGAGTGGGGAGGATTTCATGAAGGATGGATCTCATTTCAGGGCAGGATTTGAGGAAGTCGTATCCCTGCTGGAGAGCCACATTCAGAGTCTGATCCAGTCCCGGAAAGTATCCTGTCACAAGTGGGGCACTTTTGGGGTTCTTCTGTGGAAGGTTCCGGGTTTGAGGAGATGAGGAAGTGGCTCTGGTTATTTGCTTCTGTACCAGGTCGGGAGGGTAGTTACGGGATGCAAAAGCTGTTTTCAGGTTGTTGGTGTAATGGTTCAAGGATTCTGGACTGGAGCAGATTCGTTTGCCACGAAGACCTAGGCTGTAGGGAAGGGACTGTTTGATGTGGAATGGGTGGCAGCTGTCATAATGGAGGTACTGTTGCTTGTTGGTGGGTTTGATGTGGACGGACGTGTGAAGCTGGCCATTGGACAGGTGGAGGTCAACGTCAAGGAAAGTGGCATGGGATTTGGAGTAGGACCAGGTGAATCTGATGGAACCAAAGGAGTTGAGGTTGGAGAGGAAATTCTGGAGTTCTTCTTCACTGTGAGTCCAGATCATGAAAATTTCATCAATAAATCTGTACCAAACTTTGGGTTGGCAGGCCTGGGTAACCAAGAAGGCTTCCTCTAAGCAACCCATGAATAGGTTGGCATACGAGGGGGCCATCCTGGTACCCATGGCTGTTCCCTTTATTGTTTGGTATGTCTGGCCTTCGAAAGTAAAGAAGTTGTGGGTCAGGAGGAAAGAGGTTTTAGGTAGGGTGGCAGGTGATCGGCGTGAAAGGAAGTGCTCCATCGCAGCGAGGCCCCGGGCATGCGGAATATTTGTGTACAAGGAAGTGGCATCAATGGTTACAAGGATGGTTTCCGGGTGTAACAGGCTGGGTAGGGATTCCAGGCGTTCGAGAAATTGGTTGGTGTCTTTGATGAAGGATGGGAGACTGCATGTAATGGGTTGTAGGTGTTGATCTACGTAGGCAGAGATGCGTTCTGTGGGGGCTTGGTAACCAGCTACAATGGGACGGCCGGGATGATTGGGTTTGTGAATTTTAGGAAGAAGGTAGAAGGTAGGGGTGCGGGGTGTTGGTGGGGTCAGGAGGTTGATGGAGTCAGGTGAAAGGTTTTGTAGGGGGCCTAAGGTTCTGAGGATTCCTTGATGCTCCGCCTGGACATCAGGAATGGGATTACCTTGGCAAACTTGGTAAGTAGTGTTGTCTGAAAGCTGACGCAGTCCCTCAGCCACATACTCCCGACGATCAAGTAGGTACCACAGTCGTGGAACCCTTGTCCGCCGGAAGAATGACGATGGATTGGTCAGCCTTCAGATCAAGGATAGCCTGGGCTTCAGCAGTGGTGATGTTGGGAGTAGGATTAAGGTTTTTTAAGAAGGATTGAGAGGCAAGGCTGGAAGTCAGAAATTCCTGGAAGGTTAGGAGAGGGTGATTTTGAGGAAGAGGACATGGGTCCCGCTGTGACGGAGGACGGAACTGTTCCAGGCATGGTTCAATTTGGATAGTGTCATGGGGAGTTGGATCATTAGGAGTAGGATTAGGATCGTTTTTCTTCGTGGCAAAGTGATATTTCCAACAGAGAGTACGGGTGTAGGACAGTAAATCTTTGACAAGGGCTGTTTGGTTAAATCTGGGAGTGGGGCTGAAGGTGAGGTCTTTGGATAGGACAGAGGTTTCGGATTGGGATAGAGGTTTGGAGGAAAAGTTAACTACTGAATTGGGGTGTTGTGGTTCCAGATTGTGTTGATTGGAATTTTGAGGTTTTGGAGGGAGTGGAGCTGGAAGTGGGTGATTTAGTAGATGGGAGAGACTGGGTTTGTGTGCAATGAGAGGAGGTTGAGGTTTGCTGGAAAGGTTGTGAAGGGTGAGTGAGTTGCCTTTCTGGAGGTGGGAAACCAGGAGATTGGATAGTTTTTTAAGGTGGAGGGTGGCATGCTGTTCTAATTTGCAGTTGGCCTGTAGTAGGATGCTCTGAACAGCCAGAGTGGATGAGGAAGAGGAAAGATTGAGGACTTTTATTAAGGATAGGAGTTGATGGGTGTGTTGATTGGCTGAGTGGATGTGTAGGTGAAGGATTAGGTGGGTGAGGGCAATGGATTGTTCAGTTTGGAACTGGTATAGGGACTGATGGAAAGAAGGGTTGCAATCAGAGATGGTAACTTTAAGTGTGAGGCCTTTGGGTGTGATGCCGAATGTCAGACAAGCCTGAGAAAATAAAATATGGGAGTGTAATCTGGCTAGGGCGAAGGCATGTTTGTGGAGGGAATGTAAATAAAACTTAATGGGGTCGTTGTGGAGGTGTAGTGAGGGTGACATGGTACTAGAAGGTGGAAAGTGTAACATGAGACTGAAATGAAAATGAAAATAAATATAAAAATATTTGGGGAGAGATAAAGGTGAACTAGAAAGCAAATGGAGATCTGGTGTGAAAAAAGGCGAAAAAGGGTTGGTTAGAGCTGGGCTATGTTGATCCTGTGGTGAACTTGTGTAGGTAGATGATGATGTGCATAAAGGTTAGGTGGTTGTGTTGCCACCAAAACACGTTAAAGGGTGGAGAAATTCGGGAAAATTTCGAAAAAACTACGTGAGGATGTATTAAAAGGAGTGGTTTGGTGGTGGCAGATTATGGAAATGAGGCTAACAATTGTCTGATGAAGAAATAATGACGTTAAAACCTGTGGGAAGCGGCTAAAAATGATAGGTGATGTGAGAAAAACGGAAATGGAAATAAAGCAAAAGTTATTAAAACTAGCCGAAAAGGTTGTTCAATAGCTGAAAGGAACTGTTTGTGAACTAGAAACGGTGGATTTTATAGCACTGTTATTGTCACTGTTACATTTCGTAATCTTTTCTGTCGTCTTATTTCCTCCTTCTATTTTTGCCATCACTTTGTATTCACCTTCTTCTTTTTTACCGTAATCCAGTATACAATTTTATCCCGCCGATATATACTCAATAATACGTAATAATACATAACCCACTTCCAAACCATAACCAAAAAAATTTCTTTCCGCTTTCAACACTACCGCTGCTATAAAATCCACCGTTTCTAGTTCACAAACAGTTCCTTTCAGCTGTTAAACAACCTTTTTGGCTAGTATTAATAACTTTTGCTTTATTTCCATTTCCGTTTTTCTCACATCACCGATCATTTTTAGCCGCTTCCCACAGGTTTTAACGTCATTATTTCTTCATCAGACAATTGTTAGCCTCATTTTCATAATCTGCCACCACCAAACCACTCCTTTTAATACATCCTCACGTAGTTTTTTCGAAATTTTCCCGAATTTCTCCACCCTTTAACGTGTTTTGGCGGCAACACAACCACCTAACCTTTATGCACATCATCATCTACCTACACAAGTTCACCACAGGATCAACATAGCCCAGCTCTAACCAACCCTTTTTCGCCTTTTTTCACACCAGATCTCCATTTGCTTTCTAGTTCACCTTTATCTCTCCCCAAATATTTTTATATTTATTTTCATTTTCATTTCAGTCTCATGTTACACTTTCTACCTTCTAGTACCATGTCACCCTCACTACACCTCCACAACGACCCCATTAAGTTTTATTTACATTCCCTCCACAAACATGCCTTCGCCCTAGCCAGATTACACTCCCATATTTTATTTTCTCAGGCTTGTCTGACATTCGGCATCACACCCAAAGGCCTCACACTTAAAGTTACCATCTCTGGCTGCAACCCTTCTTTCCATCAGTCCCTATACCAGTTCCAAACTGAACAATCCATTGCCCTCACCCACCTAATCCTTCACCTACACATCCACTCAGCCAATCAACACACCCATCAACTCCTATCCTTAATAAAAGTCCTCAATCTTTCCTCTCCCACATCCACAACGGCTGTTCAGAGCATCCTCCTACAGGCCAACTGCAAATTAGAACAGCATGCCACCCTCCACCTTAAAAAACTATCCAATCTCCTGGTTTCCCACCTCCGGAAAGGCAACTCACTCACCCTTCACAACCTTTCCAGCAAACCTCAACCTCCTCTCATTGCACACAAACCCAGTCTCTCCCATCTACTAAATCACCCACTTCCAGCTCCACTCCCTCCAAAACCTCAAAATTCCAATCAACACAATCTGGAACCACAACACCCCAATTCAGTAGTTAACCTTTCCTCCAAACCTCTCTCCCAATCCGAAACCTCTGTCCTATCCAAAGACCTCACCTTCAGCCCCACTCCCAGATTTAACCAAACAGCCCTCATCAAAGATTTACTGTCCTACACCCGTACTCTCTGTTGGAAATATCACTTTGCCACGAAGAAAAACGATCCTAATCCTACTCCTAATGATCCAACTCCCCATGACACTATCCAAATTGAACCATGCCTGGAACAGTTCCGTCCTCCGTCACAGCGGGACCCACCTCCTCTTCCTCAAAATCACCCTCTCCTAACCTTCCAGGAATTTCTGACTTCCAGCCTTGCCTCTCAATCCTTCTTAAAAAACCTTAATCCTACTCCCAACATCACCACTGCTGAAGCCCAGGCTATCCTTGATCTGAAGGCTGACCAATCCATCGTCATTCTTCCGGCAGACAAGGGTTCCACGACTGTGGTACCTACTTGATCGTCGGGAGTATGTGGCTGAGGGACTGCGTCAGCTTTCAGACAACACTACTTACAAAGCTTGCCAAGGTAATCCCATTCCTGATGTCCAGGCGGAGCTTCAAGGAATCCTCAGAACCTTAGGCCCCCTACAAAACCTTTCACCTGACTCCATCAACCTCCTGACCCCACCAACACCCCGCACCCCTACCTTCTACCTTCTTCCTAAAATTCACAAACCCAATCATCCCGGCCGTCCCATTGTAGCTGGTTACCAAGCCCCCACAGAACGCATCTCTGCCTACGTAGATCAACACCTTCAACCCATTACATGCAGTCTCCCATCCTTCATCAAAGACACCAACCAATTTCTCGAACGCCTGGAATCCCTACCCACCCTGTTACACCCAGAAACCATCCTTGTAACCATTGATGCCATTTCCTTGTACACAAATATTCCGCATGCCCGGGGCCTCGCTGCGATGGAGCACTTCCTTTCACGCCGATCACCTGCCACCCTACCTAAAATCTCTTTCCTCATTACCTTAGCCAGCTTCATCCTGACCCACAACTTCTTCACTTTCGAAGGCCAGACATACCAACAATTAAAGGGAACAGCCATGGGTACCAGGATGGCCCACTCGTATGCCAACCTATTCATGGGTCACTTAGAGGAAGCCTTCTTGGTTACCCAGGCCTGCCAACCCAAAGTTTGGTACAGATTTATTGATGAAATTTTAATGATCTGGTCTCACAGTGAAGAAGAACTCCAGAATTTCCTCTCCAACTTCAACTCCTTTGGTTCCATCAGATTCACCTGGTCCTACTCTAAATCCCATGCCACTTTCCTTGAAGTTGACCTCCACCTGTCCATGGCCAGCTTCACACGTCCGTCCACATCAAACCCACCAACAAGCAACAGTACCTCCATTATGACAGCTGCCACCCATTCCACATCAAACGGTCCCTTCCCTACAGCAATCGTGGCAATCGAATCTGCTCCAGTCCGGAATCCTTGAACCATTACACCAACAACCTGAAAACAGCTTTTGCATCCCGTAACTACCCTCCCGACCTGGTACAGAAGCAAATAACCAGAGCCACTTCCTCATCTCCTCAAACCCGGAACCTTCCACAGAAGAACCCCAAAAAGTGCCCCACTTGTGACAGGATACTTTGCGGGACTGGATCAGACTCTGAATGTGGCTCTCCAGCAGGGATACGACTTCCTCAAATCCTGCCCTGAAATGAGATCCATCCTTCATGAAATCCTCCCCACTCCACCTAGAGTATCTTTCCGCCGTCCACCTAACCTTCGTAACCTCTTAGTTCATCCCTATGAAATCCCCAAACCACCTTCCCTAGCCTCTGGCTCCTACCCTTTTAACCGCCCCTGGTGTAAAACCTGTCCCATGCACCCTCCCACCACCACCTACTCCAGTCCTGTAACCCGGAAGGTGTACACGATCAAAGGCAGAGCCATGTGTGAAAGCACCCACGTGATTTACCAACTGACCTGCCTACACTGTGAAGCGTTCTATGTGGAAATGACCAGCAACAAACTGTCCATTCGCATGAATGGACACAGGCAGACAGTGTTTGTTGGTAATGAGGATCACCCTGTGGCTAAACATACCTTGGTGCAAGGCCAGCACATCTTGGCACAGTGTTACACCATCCGGGTTATCTGGATACTTCCCACTAACACCAACCTGTGAGAACTCCGGAGATGGGTACTTGCCCTTCAGCATATCCTCTCTTCTCTCTATCCGCCAGGCCTCAATCTCTGCTAATTTCCAATTTCTATTTGCCGCTGCTCATACCTCACCTGTCTTTCAACATCATCTTTGCCTCTGTACTTCCGCCTCGACTGACATCTCTGCCCAAACTCTTTGCCGTTACAAATGTCTGGTTGTGTCTGTGTATATGCGGAGGGAAATGTGTGTGCGTGCGAGTGTTTATCTGTCCTTTTTTCCCCCTAAGGTAAGTCTTTCCGCTCCCGGGATTGGAATGACTCCTTACCCTCTCCCTTAAAACCCAAATCCTTTCGTCTTTCCCTCTCCTTCCCTCTTTCCTGATGAGGCAACCATTGGTTGCGAAAGCTTGGA
Source organism: Schistocerca cancellata (assembly GCF_023864275.1). Classification (NCBI taxonomy): domain Eukaryota; kingdom Metazoa; phylum Arthropoda; class Insecta; order Orthoptera; family Acrididae; genus Schistocerca; species Schistocerca cancellata. Next base: position 522,412,274 of record NC_064630.1, on the reverse strand, counting down.
TTTTGTGTGTATGTTTGTGTTTGTTTGTGTGTCTATCGACCTGCCAGCGCTTTTGTTTGGTAAGTCTCATCATCTTTATTTTTAGATATATGTATATATTTATATATATATAAAGAAAGATGATGAGACTTACCAAACAAAAGCCAAATGCAGTGAAAAGTCCATTCTTTTCACTGCTTTTGAACCCTGTTTATTAATGTTTTATATGTGAACACATTTTAATCACACTTAACATAAACCTCATATAAATGACTTTAAGAATTTACTAAGAACAACATATCTCGTGTGATGTGAAGGAGGTATTGAACAGCATATTTAGAACAGAAAACAGTGTTTGGACAACATGGTTGTGGAGAAACAGTGATTACTATAAATTAACTTAGTATTAAGAAAACAGTCTTAATCATATTTTTTATTTATTTAGTGCCGACCAGTTTCAGGCCATTGCAGGGGCCATCTTGAGGGTGAACGTATGTTAGACTGCTGGTGACGTCACGTCCATTGAGGTGTGGCAGGAGACTGTCTCCTGATGTGACACCACCAGCAGTCATCAACATGTTTGCCCTGAAGATGGTCCCTATGATGGGCTGAAACTGGTCGGCTCTAAATAAATAAAAAACGTGATTAAGACAGTTTTCTTAATACTAGCAGAAAACGATGTTTCAGGATTTCATGTCATTGCTTGATGGGAGGTTACTTATCCATTGCAGCATATGATGAGACCTCTAAGGCAGAAGCTGAAAGATGTCAGCGTCTCCACTCCCCACACTGCTGTATGGCTGTACCCTGCTGGACCAGTCAACTTGCAAGAGATCATGGGTGCTTGGTTATGGTCTTGAGCATTTGTCAACTGTATGTGTTGTGACTGATATTTGTGAATTGTTATCCAAGACTGCTAAAGACAGTGTTTATTGGCATAAATGCATGTAGGGGTATTGACTTTCCAATCATTACGTAACTTTAAATCAATATGTATTTTTTATCAGTTGTAAATGAATCTTCTAGATCTTTATGTATGTAGGTTAGTTGTATGGACAATTAGTAAATAATCTGGGAAACAATATACTAGTATAAACAATATAACAATATGTATGCATGTCTGCTTTCATACTCTGATTTTGGTTCTCAAGCTACTGGATTGTGTCATCATTCAGCACTCTTTATGACTATGTTCACTTGAACCTATCTTGAGTGTTTTAATATTGTATCTACTTGGATCTGGAGTTGTGGACAGACATATGCTTAGCTCTGTTTTGGGTACCCCTGGTCATCATGACTGTGTGTGTACTCATAGAGAGTGTACAATCCATGATTGACACAAGATGCTTCTTACAATTACTCTTTGCATATGATTGAAGTTATCGATATGATTATGAACTTTATTCATTTTGTTGTGTCAAAACATTTTTTGCTTTGTTTGTACCTGGTGTAGTTTGGATTCATGGGTCAGTCCCCACATCGTAAACTCAGGCCCCAATATTTTTCCATTCTTTTATTCTTTCATGAGTTAACCTATCCTTAAATACTATGGTTTAGATGGCTGATTGATTCCTGCTCATGATGTAGTATATTCTTCTGGTCTGTAACCGCTGTTGTGAGTTTTCCAAGTCGGCTCACTTGTTATACACATACACTCTGAAAGTTTTTCTCTTCTCTTTTTAAAATCTTGGAGATTTGATTGTATAGATCTTAACTTAAAATTTATAAATTCTAGTAATTTACATTGTCTCTGTAATTATTTCTGTAGTTTAGTCATGTAATGATGTAGTTTTGACCTTGTATTATTTGTCTTTTGACAGATCCGAAAATCTGAATGGCATATCCTGATACATGTATAGATTTTGATTTGTAGAGTAGATATTCTTCTTATGTTCTCTGTAATATGTTACGTATCAGATACTTCTATACATCCATCTGCTATCCTGGGCACCATTTTGTACACCGTTTGGCAAACCTTATAGTCTGTCACAAAATATTGTAAGCATTATGTTTATAACTTTTGCTAACGGGGTACTGTAATGGGACACCCTCCTCTAAAATTACCTTTTTTTATACAGAAATAACTGATACCATTTATACTCTTGATTCTTGTGTAGTTGAACTTTATCTCAGTTATTTAACTGAATGAACTTCATACGATTTTGTACAGTATATGATGTGTTATGTTTCAAGCAAAAATATATAAAAAGAAATTAATTTGTTACCGTACTCTGTATGTCCACTTAAAATTACTCTTCTTTTAAAAATAACTGAAATTACGAAATTTCCGACATATTGAAAATTCATATTATTAATTGTACAATCTAACACTAATCATTAAGGTTATTTCTGGATTCATTTACAAAATAATAATATATTTTAGTAAAGATTCTTATTTGGTCAAGAAATATTGTGAGTGCTGCAGAATGTTAGGAGTAGTGGGCATGCCTCTGATGGAAATGCATGGACTTTGCTAACCTAGTCAACAACAATGTAATTGAAGGTTTTATGAAAGTGCAGCTTGTGAAGTCAGCATGACTTAGAAGAATGGGATAAAATAAAACAATGTTAAATCAAAATTTCAGCGTCAAGAACGTAACCCTAGATACAATAATGGGAGCCAACAACAAGAAGAGGAAATGAAGATAAGTAAAAAGTTCTTAATTTGTAGATCTTATGCCTCTTGAAGCTTTTGAAATTTTTATGGACAGAGAATTTTAACAGTGATTTGTGGGAGGGTAAGATTACACTTTGCAGTCTTACAAGGCATCAAATCATTTGATTTACTCATTATTTTCATATCTCTCTGTCTCTGAAGTCACTCATTAATAAGCACACTTTATCATTGGAGGCTACAGATGTTAAGTACTGCAGGAAACCAACAGTACTAATATGTTAATAATGCACTCACACTTCAAACATGTCAGCTCTTGCTCTTCTCAAAACTGTAACTGGCTGCTGTTGATCAACAATCAGCTCTCTCAAGAATCATGAACTGTAACAATTGAGTTCATGTCATTCAGTAATAGCTCTTTAACAATATTCTACATATTAAACAATTATAGGTGACTCAGTTTACAAAACTGAACTCCAATAACAAATTATTAAGTGCAGCCAATAATAGGACCAGGGTTGTACACTCTGCTGTACTGGTTAATAGCAATCACACTTAAATCAACTAAATTTAATTAAGTAAATTATAAAGAAAGCTGCCAGTTTGAAGGAAAAAGCTGCACATGTGTTTTGATTTTTAATCATCAACTGAAGTATTTTACAGTACTGGTAATACTGAAGTTTCAGCTCTTGAACGGTGGCTTGTTCTCTGAATTAGGTACAGCTATCTCACAATTTATATAAAAAAGGAATGAAGTAAATCATTTAACTGGGTAGTTTGCATTTTTACATTTACAGATTACTAAACAGCACTGTGGATTAAATTTAGTAGAACTGATGATATTAGTCTTTTCACTACTTACATACAAAAACCAAATTTAACAACAAAGTGGACACCTTCATTTGCTACACTATACTTGATACTAGTACCAATATTGAATGAAATATTCATCTGCAGGATGCGGATTCATCAGAGAAATTGATTTCGTTAGGTTTAATACTCACTTTGCAATCTATAAACAATTGTATTTTATTGTGTAAATGGTCAAACATTTCTTTGATGCATATTTAATTCCTCTTTGAGTCCCTTGTAGCTTTAGTAATGAGTGAAGAAGGTGATATTTTTCCTGTATTGTTATAGCTGTGTAGGTATTATTTTCACATTGTGATGGATTACCTACTGTTTATCCACGATATTTTGATGGTTGTCATGGTGGCTGTCAGGAACTGCCATGCCCCGGCATTATAGCTGCTGAAGGGGAGAAGCAGTGAGGGGAAGTCACTGTCAGCTTCCCGCATTTTGTGCTTTTCGTGGAATTGGAGGCAGCATTTGGGGGAAATACTGCCCAATTAAGTGACACTTCCCTCAAATCAGAAATCATCTAATTTGTTGACATATCCATATGTGAGAGTTGTACATACAACTCATGTATTATTTATTTATTGTAAATAATGAAAAATGGAAGTAGATAAATGTACAGCTTGTGACACAATGAATCAAAAGCCTGAAACTGATGTTTTAAATCTGTCTGCCACTGCATTTATTACACAGTGTACAGCAGTAATTCACTGTATGTGAAAGAATTTTTGAAAATGATGTTCACTAAACATAATCATCATTGCTTGAGGGCATGGTAATGATGATAACTTCACAGATGTCATTTCTGTTATTCTGTCTCGTGTCCAGTACTATTGCTCTATCTAGCTGCTGCTCTTTCCTGTAATAACCTTGCCAGTCCTGTACAATAACTGAAAGGAAAGATTCTGCAATCTTTCCCTCAACATGTCACCAGTCACATTTTTCTCTTTGAAATTGTGTTATATTTTGGCCCATGCCAAATTTCATCGGATTTAGATCATAGTTACAGGATGATAAACAAACTAAATTATGGACTTTGCTCTCAGAGATTTTATCAACAAAGTACACTTTCAGGGCTGGTTTGCTTTTCTTTATTTCAGATAACAGTTCAGCCTTCCTCATTGAGTTGTTGCAGTTTATTTATCTGCTTTGCAACCACTCTAACATTGTAATCTCGAAGTATGATTTATTAGGCATTCTGTTGAACCTCCTGCTGTGGTATGGTGCATATCCATATAAACACAGAATTAGGTGGAATATTATGAACCACCGTGTCTGCAACATCCCCCCCTCCCCTTCTACCATGACCACCACCCCTCCTTTATGCCCCCTTTGCTGTCAATGTCTGCTAGTTTTGTCTACTTCAAGAAGTCCACAAGTTAGTGGAAACAGTTTATGGCATGAAATTTTCTGACAAATTAAAACTGTGTGTGAAACTGGGTTCCCAGGTTCAAGTCCTGGTCCAGCCTACAGCTTTAATTTGTCAGGAAGTTTTAAATCAGTATACAATCTGCTGTAAGGTGAAAATTCTCTTTTTTTTTTCCCCCTCTTGCTGCAAATACTTGCCAAGTTCGTCACTTCATCGAAGTTTTCCTCAAACTTACAGAAGTTGTGTATGTTTAGTATCAGTGTTAAAATATCAGTGTCCTAAAGGAGAAAGGTACGAAGACAGATGGGCCAAAACCAATGTACCACTGAAATGCCTAAACACACGTAGTTGGCATAACCCGTCAAGGAAGTGAGAAATAAGTTTACCGATCAATTTGTTTCACCAAAATGGAAAGTAGAATGACATTTCAGTCATCTTTAAATTGTAGGTGTTTAGTTAACATTAGTATAAACATTAATGCATTACATTTGTGATAAAAGTGGTAAATACTGCTTGAAAAAATCAGAGTAATTAAAAGGCAGTTTTGTTAATGGGATATTGTGTTGCGTTTTTGTTTCTTGTTATCAAATAATTGATTATACAGTATGAATATAATAGAGGGAAACATTCCACGTGGGAAAAATATATTTAAAAAGAAAGATGACGAGACTTACCAAACAAAAGCGCTGGCAAGTCGATAGACACACAAACAAACACAGACATACACACAAAATTCTAGCTTTCGCAACCAACGGTTGCCTCGTCAGGAAAGAGGGAAGGAGAGGGAAAGACAAAAGGATATGGGTTTTAAGGGAGAGGGTAAGGAGTCATTCCAATCCCGGGATCGGAAAGACTTACCTTAGGGGGAAAAAAGGACAGGTATACACTCGCACACAAACACATATCCATCCGCATATACACAGACACAAGCAGACATTATACAGTATGCAAGATATGGCCAAAATTTGCACACCAGTACAACATCCTTAAAATTTTTATCCTAAATGAAGTTCCCTAATTTTAGTTAATTTTGTTAGCTTCAGCATGTATTCCTCTAAATTTTTTATATTTTTGTTTATTTTTGTGTTTTGTTGTGATTTTTATTCATTAGTAAAAATGAAGCAACAGTGGTGCTGCTCTGGTTTTAAAAATAATTGCACTTCTGCAAGAAGTACATGCAGCAAGGTCCTGAAATAAATTTGCCCCAGTGACTTGAAGAAGTAAACTTCAGGCAGTTTTTGTTGTAACATAAACACTTCAGCTAGTTCTTTAAGAAGTTACTTGCTAATGGACACAAACCTTTCATAATTCTTCATTTGTAGGGGCATCTTGACGTTGGCAGTGCTCAGAGACAAATGATTATCTTACAAGGAGTCCCCAATCTACTTCTACATCTACATCTAAGCTCTGAAAACCACCATGATATGCATGGCAGAGGGTACCTCAACATTGTACCAATTATTAGGACTCCTTCCCATTCCACTCACAAATGGAGTACAGAAAGAATAATTGTGTGAACTCCTCTGTAAATGCAGTAATTATTCCAATCTTATCTTCATGATCCCTATGTGAGTGATACATAAGGGATTGTAGTATATTCCTAGAGTAAACATTTTAAGTCAAGTCTTTAAAATTTGTTAATAGGCTTTCTTGGATAATCTACGTCTCTCTTCAAGAGTCTTCCAGTTCAATTCCTTCAGTATCTCTGTCACACTCTCCCACAGATTAAGCAAACCTGTGGCTATTTGTACTGCTCTTCTCTGTACATATTCAATATCCCCTGTTAGCCCTATCTGGTACGGGTCCCACATACTTGAGTAGTATTCTAGAACTGGTCACATGAGTGATTTGTGAGCAATCTCCTGTGTAGATTGATTTCACTTTGTCAGTATTCTACAATAAACCGAGACTACCATCCGCTTTACCCATGACTGAAACTATGTGAAAATTCTGTATAGAAAATTCTGTATAGAATCTGTCAGGGATACCATGGGGCATTGGAGCTTTCTCCAGTTTCAATGATTTCAGCTGTTTCTCAGCACTACTGAATCTAATACTTATTTCATTCATCTTTTCAAATATATGAGGATAAAAGTAGGGCAAATCTCTTGGGTTTTCCTTTCTAAAGGAATTCTTCTGCTTCTGGCAGCTCTAGTAAAATCATCTAGTTATTATGGCCAAACAGTATGAGACTAGTTCATGGAGTTCTCCATACTCATCACTTACCAGCTATATCCTCTTCATCTCAATGTAAGTAATGTATCCTAAATCATCATATGTAGATCCTTCCCTGTGATTCTTTCCTTTAAGCATCTCTTTCAGTATCATTTTCAGAGACAACTCATGTTATAATACCTACTCAACTAGACAAAAAATACATCAGATATCTCTCATAATAACTTCAAACAAAAAATCAGAAAGCCATGGAACAAAGTATCACAGTTGTTTAATGAAAGTAAGTTGAGAAGCTATATCAAATTTTTAACATTGCTTCCAGATAATAATGATATTTATATACAGAGGACTTCCATGCATTGATCTCCATAAGTTAAGATTCTCTAAGAACATAACAGAGAACATGACCATGGTGGCTTTTATAAAAGGTGCCCTATCAGCACTGTGCACACGACATACAAAGATTGTAGTTGGCTTGATGCATTTGTATGTCAGATGTAATGACACAAAACTTTTAGTTGAAAATAATCAGTTATTGTCAATATGATTTAAATGGATAGATAAAACATCTACTCACCAAGCAGTGGCAGGGTTTAACTTTTACAAATTTTCAGAGGCAATGACTCCTCCTTCTGGCAAAAGAGTTGAAGGGGAAGGAGGAGGGGTGAAGGAAAGGGGCTGGAGACGTTCAGGGAAAGGGGTACAGTTCAGAAAAGTCAGCCCAAACCCTGGGTCAGAGGAAACTTACCAGATGGGATGAGAAGAAAAGACATGCTGCCACTTGGTGAGTAGATTTTTTACCTACCCATTTACATTATATTGTCAAACTTTTAGTTGTCTTGATGCACTCGTATGTCAGATGTAATGATACAAAACTTTAGCACTAGTTTTCTATTTTCTACATGAATGAATAGACATACAGGTACCAGTACATTCATTTCTTAGATTATGACATCTATTTCTGGAATTTGGGCTGTTTTTATGGGATCCAGAGAATCCTTTGAGGTGTAGTACAGTGCAATGCATTCAACAATGTGCAACAAGTAAAACAAGCCAGCAGGTACCAAGACATAGTACCAAATGTCCTATTGCTACTACTCAAATGGGACCAAAAATTATCATATAGTATAGCATATGGATAGTACCATAAGCATTACTGACAAGAACTGAATTAACAGGAGAGTCTGTTTCCTGTTTCTGGGATGAAAATATTTGGGATTACAGCAGCCATAGGGAAAATGGTGATGGAGAAGATGTAGGTGAACTTATTTGAGATGTTTGGATTTTGAACAGACTATGTGACTATTTAATATTAATAATAGATATATAATTTTAGGGGTTGACTGGATAATGGCTTATTAGGCTGCCACTGACTTTAATATAAGGTGTAATCAAATGAAAGTGAGGCAGAGGAAACAAACTAAGTAAATCGTTTGTTATTTCAAAAGTAATCACCATAAAAGTTGATACGTTTTCCCACTGTGAAATAAGATGGCCAACACCTGCATGAAAAATGTTTGTGGTTGCCTATGGAACCATGATTGTAACCAGGCATGCACCTCTTAGTTTGAAGCAAATCAACAGCCATGAATGTCTTTCCACGGGGATCTAAAAGTAGGAAAACTGTACGGGGAGAGATCTGGACTCTATGATATGTAAGGGCTTCTCAGCAAGACTTCTGTAGTTTACTGACAATAGTATTGGCAACAGGTGAATGGTTGACTGCCCCATATATAAATAATGAAGTCTTGATGTTTAATGATTACAGTAAGCTTAGAGAATTAAGTTTAAGAGGGGAAGAAGAGTGTAGGGACTTTAGTCTAAATACTTCTAACATAAATTTACTACCAGAAATGAGAATTTAACTAAGATCTACTCAGAGAAAGTCCATTTAAATGGGATGTTGACAGTAGTGCTCAGGAAGAGTCACTCAGTTTATTTGGTAATAAATGTATAATAAGTAAATGTGGTAGGAACCAGATACTAACAGATTTTAAGAAATATATTGATGTTTTCTTATTAAGACATAGATTTGAAAAAAAAGCAAGTGTATACCCTTCAGGTATACACTATTTTAAGTGAAGCCTTATCCTATACCTATCGTAGTTGAAGCAACTGCATGAAAAGAAATAGAAAACATGGAAGAGTGTAGCGTGACAGAGGAGTTATGGAACCAGTACAACAATCCTTGGTTCCTGTTAACAAATCATGTATTACAGTAAGAGAATACTTAAATGTTATGACACTTAATCATATTCCTGATGTGGAAATGGTCTGGTCTCCCATTGTTGAAGAGTTACAAAGTTTAATGAGGTTAAGTACATAGTATCATTGATGTCACAAATAGATAGTGGCAAGTACTGCTTGCAAAATAATTCAGATCATATGCAGCATCTCTTTTTGAAGGAGTTAATTATCACTTTAAGGTGTTTTCTCTCAGTGTGAAAACACCTGTTTTAGCTTTTGTTAGGGGCTGGACCAGATAACTAATAAATAATTATGTTAAAATTTTTAATGCATTTAGATAATTTACTGTAATTACCATGAATTCTACTAGACATGTCAATTTATCATTTATAAATGATGTACCATACCACTTGCCAGCAACAGTGCCAATGTTGAAACTTCCTGGCAGATTAAAACTGCGTGCTGCACCAAGATTCAAACTCGGGACCTTTGCATTTTGTAGGCAAGTGTTCTACCATCTGAGCTAACCAAGCACGAATCACGACCAATCCCTAGAGCTTCAATTTTGTCAGATGGTATAGCACTTGCCCGCAAAATGTTAAGGTCCTGAGTTCAAGTCTCCGACTGGCACACAGTTTTAATCTGCCATATACACTCCTGGAAATTGAAATAAGAACACCGTGAATTCATTGTCCCAGGAAGGGGAAACTTTATTGACACATTCCTGGGGTCAGATACATCACATGATCACACTGACAGAACCACAGGCACATAGACACAGGCAACAGAGCATGCACAATGTCGGCACTAGTACAGTGTATATCCACCTTTTGCAGCAATGCAGGCTGCTATTCTCCCATGGAGACGATCGTAGAGATGCTGGATGTAGTCCTGTGGAACGGCTTGCCATGCCATTTCCACCTGGCGCCTCAGTTGGACCAGCGTTCGTGCTGGACGTGCAGACCGCGTGAGTGACGCTTCATCCAGTCCCAAACATGCTCAATGGGGGACAGATCCGGAGATCTTGCTGGCCAGGGTAGTTGACTTACACCTTCTAGAGCACGTTGGGTGGCACGGGATACATGCGGACGTGCACTGTCCTGTTGGAACAGCAAGTTCCCTTGCCGGTCTAGGAATGGTAGAATGATGGGTTCGATGACGGTTTGGATGTACCGTGCACTATTCAGTGTCCCCTCGACGATCACCAGTGGTGTACGGCCAGTGTAGGAGATTGCTCCCCACACCATGATTCCAGGTGTTGGCCTGTGTGCCTCGGTCGTATGCAGTCCTGATTGTGGCGCTCACCTGCACGGCGCCAAACACGCATACGACCATCATTGGCACCAAGGCAGAAGCGACTCTCATCGCTGAAGACGACACGTCTCCATTCGTCCCTCCATTCACGCCTATCGCGACACCACTGGAGGCGGGCTGCACGATGTTGGGGCGTGTGCGGAAGACGGCCTAACGGTGTGCGGGACCGTAGCCCAGCTTCATGGAGACGGTTGCGAATGGTCCTCGCCGATACCCCAGGAGCAACAGTGTCCCTAATTTGCTGGGAAGTGGCGGTGCGGTCCCCTATGGCACTGCGTAGGATCCTACGGTCTTGGCGTGCATCCGTGCGTCGCTGCGGTCCGGTCCCAGGTCGACGGGCATGTGCACCTTCCACTGACCACTGGCGACAACATCGATGTACTGTGGAGACCTCACGCCCCACGTGTTGAGCAATTCGGCAGTACGTCCACCCGGCCTCCCGCATGCCCACTATACGCCCTCGCTCAAAGTCCGTCAACTGCACATACGGTTCACGTCCACGCTGTCGCGGCATGCTACCAGTGTTAAAGACTGCGATGGAGCTCCGTATGCCACGGCAAACTGGCTGACACTGACGGCGGCAGTGCGCAAATGCTGCGCAGCTAGCGCCATTCGACGGCCAACACCGCGGTTCCTGGTGTGTCCGCTGTGCCGTGCGTGTGATCATTGCTTGTACAGCCCTCTCGCAGTGTCCGGAGCAAGTATGGTGGGTCTGACACACCGGTGTCAATGTGTTCTTTTTTCCATTTCCAGGAGTGTAGTTTCATATCAGCTCTCACTCCACTGCAGAGTGGTAATAAAGAAGCAGAAATAAGGTCTGCAGACATTTAAACGGTGATAAATGAGCAGGAAACAAATGGTATGAGCTTCATAGACATAAAAACGAAAGTCAGAAAGAACATAAGTCTAAATTTATGGGGCTGCAGCATTTGACAAACATTTTACTCAAACTTTCTAGGAGTTTTGTTAGTTGATCATTTAAGATGAGAAAACATATTGAATTTTTTCATGTAAATCTAATGAAGACAAACACTTATTTTACATGTTATTTTTGTACAAATTGAGCAATGGATGAACAACAGCAGCAGCACAGTAGCAACAACAACAACTTCACTTATTATCATTATTGTTATTCTTATAAATTATAGAAAAATTAAGTGGTTAAGAAGTTAGGGAATCACAATAAAGGTAAATATATCACAGCATATAAGGAAGGAATTATGTTCTTTGGTTATATTATTAAGTATTGGGATATTACACCAGTAAATTATCACAAAAGGTTGGTTCTTTAGCTAAGATGGTACAGAGTAACAGCAAAACATCTGCACAGGCATTGAAAATTGATATAAAGGATGGTTTATTGTATGTGAACTGTCTGAAGAGTAGTGATGGTAAGGACAGTCTGTACTAGTGATGTGTCAATAAAAGTAAGAAAAAAAACTGCACAGGTATGTCAACCTAAGCTCTCTTAGGAAACTATAATCTTAAAAGTACTGAGCAGAAATCAAAACCTCTAACAACATGTGGTAGTTACAGGAGGTGCTGCAGACACATTTTGGATACAAAATTTTTTTCAAAATATGATATTCAAATATATATTGAGCCATACACTCCTCTCTATGTGGTGATCAAAAGAACTGGTCAGATAGTAGAAAACACAAGTGAAAATGATAACAAAATAGTAATGGTTGGGTCAAATCGTACTGAAAGCCCATATGTCAGCATTTGTAAAATCTCTGGTTATATGTTCTAAAAGTCAATGACACAACAAATATGGTTCTTCCCACCAGGACCTCAGAAATTTCAAATCAATATTTGAATAGTAAATCCCTTTTTACTGCACTGTGAATAGTTCAAAATAGTGCAACAAAAGTATGATATCTCTAAACTTTGAAATACAAATAGGTTTAGATGCTAAATTCACATGTCTTGATTTACTCTTGAACTGAAATATAAGGAGCAAGTGTGCAGTAGGCTTGTTTCATTGTTAAATCTGAATGCAGGTATACAATATATAAAGTGAAATTATATCTGTCCAGAGAAATTCAAATTTAAGAGAAGCAGCTAAAGTATAACCATGGTGAAATTTTAGACATTCCCTAGAATGAAGCAACTGTTGCTAGGCAATTAGATGATGAGTGAAAACATCTCAACAGAAGAAAGGCAGAATCTCACATACAATCAACCAACAATCCAGAAGTCAAACACTAAGAATCGCACTCCATTGAAGTTATCAGGATTTTTCCCACTAGAGAGGGCAGTGAAAAAGTGAAGTAACAGAAAGTGACAAACTAACATGCAATTTCAAGGACAAATCTAAAGCAAGTTATAAAATGAGGAGGAGATGCAAGTTCAGCTAATCACAGAAATACAAACTGATTAAAAATAACAACTAAATAAACCCACACTAGTGGTTAGTGCCTTCTGTTTTTGTTCTTCAAACATAGTGTAACATTTGATACAAACACATCATGAGAATTAGCCAGACTATAGAAGATTAAACTGAGATTCAAAAATTCATGTATGGACATCATTCACATACCCAGCAACACCCGAAGAATTGACCAAATCTTTAAGGGGTTACCAAATAAATTTCAATATCTCTCTGAGATACAGAACAAATGGTTCATTGGTTCATGCTACATAGTAATGTGAATGTGTGTCTTTCAAGTATTGCAATGAAGTTACAACAAAAATTCCCCACAAACAAATATAATGCCAGTAAATAATTAGGTTGTAAGAACAATGATGTTGCTACGAAACACTGAGCAGGAAATCAGTAAAACTTTACAAAAAATAAAAAATCAGTAGGCTCAGGTGAAGTAACAGTGTGTGTACAGAAACAAAATACATGGAGAGTATACAAGCTCTTAATGAATATAATAAATGAATCCTTCACATCAGGGAAGTTTCCAGAGTATTCAAATCAGGCAGCAGTTGTACGTCAGCTAAAGAAAGATAGCGTAGAAGACATAGATAATTACAAGTCATTTCCCTGCTCTCATCATCTTATAAATAACAGAATCTCTTATGAAAGACAGATTAATGAGTTACTTGACTAAACACAACCATTTAAGTGAATCACAGTCTGGTTTCCAAATTGTAAAAGGAAAAAATCAGCCATAGTAGTATTCACAAAAGTGGTACTTGATGCTCTTGAGAAAGACGAGTGGTTCACAGTCATATTTTTGGATGTGTGTAAGGCTTTTGATACTACTGACCATAAGATTCTACTAAATAAGCTAAAAGCTTTAAGAATAAGATTAACAGCTAAATTATTTGAAAACTGTGACTCCAGTGCCCAAACAATTTATGAAACATTCCACAATTACTAAATAGGTACTTTAAAAGCCCATGTTGTTCAAAAGAAATATCATAAAACAAGAAAGGGTAAACTGTGGTACACCAAGGAACTGGTGAATCCAAAAAATAACCTACTGCTGTTGAAGCATCTTGGCAAAGTAAATAATTCTAATTAAATTAAGGATCTCAAAAAAAAAAAAATACTAAGAAACTGTTTAAGAAAGAGCTACAATTGGCGAAACAAAGATACAAAACAAATCTCATAAAAAATAGTAAAAACCAATGCAAAACAGCCTGGTAAGTAATTAATACTGTTAAAGGTGAAGTCAGAAACTTTGAAAAGACAGTCCCAATACCAGCAGATACATTCAACAAATATTTTGTAAGCTGTGCTGATGATATCAAAAAGCTGACCAGTAAACCCAATGTAACATATATAGATTATCTTAAGAGTGCAAACTGAGATCATAATAGAGCCAGGTCATCATTGAAACACTTTAAAGAGATATGCCAACATGAAGTTCTTGCAGCGGTCAAAGAAATGAAAAATTCATACAGTACAGATATTTTTAATATGTCAGACAATCTATTGAAAGAAATAATACATTACATTGCAGCACCATTAACATATTCTACAAACATGTGTCTCATGGAAGGGGTTTTTCCTGATCCTCTCAAACTATCCAAGGTGACTCCAGTCTTTAAGAAGGGTATCAAATCAGATCCTGCAAACTACAGACCAATTTCACTAATTCCAGTACTACGAAAAGTCTTTAAAGGCATAATATATCAGCAGATGTATGAAAACCTAGAGCTAAATGATATGTTAAGTGCATCACAGTTTGCTTACAGAAAAGGAAGGTCAGCTATACATGCCATAGAGCTCTTAGTCAGAGACATTTTAGCAGCATTCAAGGACCATGCTCACTCACAGGTAACCTTATGTGATCTGAGCAAATCCTTTGACTGTGTTGGCCACTCACGTTTGCTCTCTAAACTTGAGTACTATGGAATAGGTGATAAAAGTTTAAAACTCATCAAATCATACCTCAATAAAAGGAAATAGGTGGTGAATTCAGGAAGTCATCTGTCAAACACACTTGAGGTTCAACACAGAGTGCCACAAGTATCTAAATTGGGACCACCTCTTTTCCTTGTACACATAAAGGACTTACCAGGAAATATAGTTGCAAAGATGTATATGTATGCAGATGATACATCTTTTCTATCTGTAAACCATGTATTTGATAATCTTGTAAGTGGTATGAAATTGGCAAAAGAAAATGCAACATAATGGTTTGATAAGTGGTCTACTATTAAATGAGGAAAAGACCCTGAATATGTGGTCCAGTCTATCAAAGACTACAAAAATAGAAAAACAAAAGGCAATGTTTTTAGGTATCATACTTGACAACATTCTAACATGGAACTCTCACGTTGCTCACATAGTGGTTAGGTTATCAAGAGTTATATATTTGTTGACGAGACTGATGTGTTGTGTGACATTTGAGTATGTAAGGACAGTGTACTTTGCCTTTTTTCAATCTGTTTTAAGGTATGAGTTAATACTCTGGGGAAACAGCAGAAAAAATAAATGAAATTATGCTGATCCAGAAGAAAGCAACCAGAGTAATGGCTAAGGTAGATAATAGGACACACTGTAAACCATTGTTCATTAAATACAGAATTTTAACAGTTATTAATTTAACTACATACTTGCTGAACTACCTAATTTAAGTGCAACAAATCAAAGGCATGGCTACTATACTGTACTTCTCTGCTGTTGCCACAAAATAGATTAGTTAAAACTAACAATAGTCATAAGCATATGGCAATTAAAATACATAACACATTGTTGAAGAATGCGTCAATCAAGCCTGATAAATTATTTAAAGAAAATGTACATAACTTCTTGTTAACTAATCCATTCTATCCATTACAAGAATTTTTAGAAATGCCCAATATCAACTTAAATATGTAAAAATTTATTTTGTAAAATGAATAGGTTAAGTGAAATGACGAAGTATTTCAGTAATAATGCTGAATGACCAATAAAGAATCTGAATCTAATGACAGCTGATCATACCTGGTAGGTAAGGTACAAAGAGTAGTGATAACACATCACTCAAATAATTATACAGCCTTAATGAAACACTTATGAGAGCAAAATACATTAATATAGGAGTTCCTCAAGGTGGCATTTTAGCACCAATACTGTTACTGATATGCATCAGTGACTTTCAAAGTAGTGTTAGTCATGGAGAAAATACTCTCCTTGTTGATGAAAACAGTATTGCACTCAGTAAGGAACCAAAAGAAATCCTTGCAGAGAGAGCAAATGAGACCCCCAACGAAGTTTACAATTGGTCAGTAATAAACAAAGTCACATTGTACATAAAGAAAACAAACGCCATCAATTGCAGTCTTAAGAGAGAAAATGACACTATTAAGTTAAATGTAGATGGCCCCTCATTAGACACTGTATTAAATGCAGAATGTCTGGGAATGAATATTGATTCTCAGTTGAAGCTGTGTGAACACATAGATATAAACATACAAACAAAAATATATTAGCACATGATGTCCTTAGAGTCCTGCCATCAGTGTGTGATTGCACAAAATTTGAACACAATTTCGAACTGTGGAAAAGGTCATAAGAATAATAACCAGACAGAAGCCAAGCTAATTGTAAGGATGTGCTCAAAACCATGGGGATTTTAACCACACCATTTGAATACATTTACCAAACAGTTGTAAACACAAAAAATAATGGTGGTAATTACTGCACAAAGAGCTCTGCCTGTGACAATGCAACAGGGTCTAAGACTGAACTTACATATACCAAGAAAGAATAATACGAAATTGAAAACACTATTTTCTGTCAAGGACTAAAACCATACATTAAAACGCCAAAGGACAAAAAAAACACTTACAAATAAATATATTAATATAAAGATAATACAAAATAATTAATGAAATCAACTTATTTAAAGAGGCAGTTGGAAAGTAAAAGTACTTGTTAACTCAATCATTCAATCACATTACTTATATAAAAATGAGTAGAGGCTTGGCAAAAAATGTAACACAAATAATAACAATGATTATAAAAATCTAACTTTTCACATACTGTGATGAAGGAAGCTGGGATAATTTTAATTCCCCTCTTGTTTTGCCATCTACCTCCTTAAATTTGTATTGTTACTTTTAACTATTTATCATTAACATACATGAATATAATCTGCATTTCCATAAAAGGGAAAGATTGGCCCTCAGATCTAATTTTGTGCTTTGTTTCATGTACGTAATTCATTTTCCAATTTATTTCAGTTATTCCTAGTTAGTAACTTTCACTATAGGGCGAAATCAGTAATTCTTTTGGAACTTAAATTCTATTGTTGACATATAAAAAAATTAAGTTCCATGATAATTGTGAACATTTGGAAGACGGAATAATAGTAATCTTAAAGTATCTGTTTCACTCTATTTAAAAACACGTTAGCAAGGCCAGCCCTTAATGAATTCCAAAGTAATTAACAGTTTTGTTAAAAGTATTGTTTGTGTGACTATATTTGTTAATTACATAATTTAAATAAATAATTTGGCCTAACTTTTGCAGTGAAAGAAACTGTTAAAAAGAACCAATCTTTTGATGTATTCAGATAATTTAATGAAGTAAGTTTTAATTGTACTTTCTGTAAATTGAACTTACAACAGTGTGTAGTTTCAGTACCTATTACTGTGATGAAGAAGTGCCCGATTTTTGGTCCCTCATGAAACAAGTCAGTCTACGACCAAATTTCAGATGAGCAACCTGTGCTGGTTAGAACAACAACAATGTTTGAAATTAACTGTGGAATAAGTGTTAAACAATTAGACCTTTTCTTTGTTGTTGTGTTGATTTATGGTAATTTTGGTTAAAGTTCTCCAACAGTACCAGTACCAGCTTTCTGCTTTTACATCTACATCTACATCTACATCTATGTCTACACTCTGCAAACCACCATGAAGTGCATGGCAGAGGGTATGTTCCACTGTGGCAGTTATCAGGGTTTCTTTCTGTTCCATTCACATGAGGAGTGTGGGAAGAATGATTGTTCAAATGTCTGTACATGCAGTAATTATTCTAATCTTACCCTCATGATCTCTATGTGAAAGATATATAGAGGGTTGTAGTATATTCCTAGAGTAAACATTTAATGCTGGTTCTTGAAACTTTATTAATAGATTTTGTGTGTATAGTTTACATCTATCTTCAAGAGTCTTTCAGTTCAGTTCCTTCAGCATTTCTGAGACACTCCCCCATGGATTAAGCAAACCTGTGATCATTTGTGCTGCCCTGCTGCCCTTCTCTGTATACGTTCAGTATCCATTGTTAGTCCTATCTGGTGTTAGTTCCACACAGTTGAGTAATATTCTAACAGTGGTCTCATGAGTGATTTATAAGTAATCCCATTTGTAGGCTGATTGCACTTCCCCAGTATTCTACCAATAAACTGAAGTCTACCATGTGCTTTGCTCATCACTGAAAATATGTGATCATACCATTTAATGTCCCTACAAGGTGTTACACCCAGATATTTGTATAAATTAGCCGATTCCAACAGTGACTCATTGATGTTCTCACCATAGGATACTACATTTTCTCATTTTGTGAAATGAAAAATTTTACATTTCTGAAGATTTAAAGCAAGCTGTCACTTCCTGCGCCAATTTGAAATCTTATCAAGATGAAACTGAATATTTATGCAGTGTCCTTGAGATAGTACTTCATTACAGATAACTGCATCATCTGCAAAAAAGCTGATTCTACTATTAATATTGTCTGCAAGGTCATTAATATACAACATTAACAGCAAGGGTTCCAACACACTTCCAAAACCTATTTCTACATCTTATGAAGATTCTGACCAAACATAACATCCTGCATTCTCCCTACCAAAAAGTCCTCAATCCAGTCACAAATGCCATTTGATAGCCCATATGATCATACTTTTGACAGTAAGCATAGATGTGGTACTGAGTGAAATACTTCTAGGAAATCAAGAAATGCAACATCTACTTGAGTGCCAAATCCAAAGCTTTCAGTACGTCATGTGAGAAAAGTGCAAGTTGGGTTTCATATGATCGATATTTTAGAAATCCATACTGGTTGGCATTGAGGGAGTCATTCTGTTCAAGAAACCTCATTATGTTTGAGTTCAGAATATGTTCTAAGGCTCTTCAGTAAATCAATGTTAAGGATACTGGATTTTACTTATGTGCATCACTTCTAGTAACCTTTTTGCAGATGGGTGTGATCTGTGTTTTTTTCCAAGAAATGGGCACAGTTTTTTGTTTAAGGAATCTGTGATAGATTATAATTAAAGGAGGGGATACCTCAGGTGCAAATTTAGTGTAGAATCTGACAGGGATGCCAGTGAGTCCTGGAGCTTTGATAAATTTTAATGATTTCAACTGTTTCTAAACACAATTGACACTAATACTTATTTCATTCATCTTTTCAGCGGTATGTGAATTAAATTTGGGCCATTCTACAGTGTTTCACTTTGTAAAGGAACATTTGAAAATGGAGTTAGGCATTTTAGCTTTTGCTTTGCTATGCTCAATTTCATATCCTGTCTTATTCATTGGAAACTGAACACTAACTTTGGTGCCATTAACAGCCTTTACATATGACCAGAATTTCTTTGGATTCTGTGGAAGATCACTTGACAGTATTCTGTCAGCAGTAGTCACTGAAGGCAGCATACATTTCTCTCTTGGCAACCAAATGCATTTCATTCAGCATCTCTCTGTCTGTAGCCCTACACTTTGTTTTCCACCTGTTATGCAGTACTCTCTGTTTCTTTGAAGTTTCTTTACATGATGATGTACCACAGAGGCTCCCTTCCATTATGAACTGTGCTACTGGGTACATATCTCTCCAGTGTATGGTCAACTATTCTTTTAAAACTGAGATAGAGTCCCTCTACATGCTTCTGCCCTGTGCTGAAAGTTCAAAGTTTCCCATTGAGAAATTGCACTACTGTTTTTTATTCAGTTTTCTGAACATACATATATTTCTGCTTGGTTTAGTTGTCTCTGTACTTTTGTAACTATTGTTGCCACAACCACATCATGCTCACTGATACCAGTTTCGATGCTAACATCCTCAAAGAGGTCAGAACTATTTGTTGCCATTAGATCCTACATATTTCCATCAAGAGTGGAGTTCCTAACTGTCTGTTTTGGGTAGTTTTCAGAGAAGTCATTTAGTAAAGTTTCACGGGATGTCGTATCATGCGCACCACTAACAAAACTGTAATATTCCAATTTTTTTCCATTCACATTTTTTTTGAAGCATTCCACTTCCCTTTGTGTAGTTTCTAAAATACACTTACCTCTCCTTTCTTTTATCAGTTAGTATGATGTTTCCTCTGTAAACACTCAGTTATAAAGTTACGTACTAACCTTGTGTTGAATGAATTTTTCTTTGAAAGTGTGACTATTTTATGAACAATGTCAAATATGCTAATTAACAAAATTTATTAGTTAAAAATTTTGTTCTAGTTAGTTAAAGGGTGTTTGAACAGGTAAATCCAGGTTACATATCATTTCAAAAATGGGTCAAGCATGGTACATCATAGACTCACAGCCAACACTTTAACTATGATAACAGAATTAGCCAAGTTTGAGTAGGACTTGTGCTCTGAGGATTCCTTACAGAGTCAATTATGTGTGGAGACAGATCATCCATCTCAGGAATCGAGAATCCTGACAATTTTTGCCTGTTATTGATACTGGCAAGAGTCAGTCCCAGAAATTCCAAGACATTCGAAAACGTTTTAATTTTATGATTTAAATTTAATTTTTTTTCCAGTTTTGCATTTTCTATAGTAAGTCATGATAAAAAGGGATCTTAACAAGTGGACAGAGAGACAATCAGATATCAAATGCAAAAATATATTTTTTATGATATACAATTACAAATTAACTATTTTTGATTCATCCCTTTACTTGTACAGTGAAACCTTGCTGATTGCCAAATTTCAAGACTTTTTGCCTGTTATTGATACTGGCAAGAGTCAGTTCCAGAAATTCCAAGACATTCGAAAACGTTTTAATTTTATGTTCTAAATTTAATTTAATTATGATTAAGTTTGTGGTATCAGAATATGTGACAATGGGTGCATAGTTTGATTGCATTGACTTAGAAGCTTACATTTCTTGCACCACCAAGGGTTTGTATTCCTTTGTATGTGACTTAAATATGATTATAATAGAAGGAAACATTCCACGAAGGAAAAATATACCTAAAAACAAAGATGATGTGACTTACCAAATGAAAGTGCTGGCAGGTCGACAGACACACAAACTAACACAAACATACACACAAAATTCAAGCTTTTGCAACAAACTGTTGCCTCATCAGGAAAGAGGGAAGGAGAGGGAAAGACGAAAGGATGTGGGTTTTAAGGGAGAGGGTAAGGAGTCATTCCAGTCCCGGGAGCGGAAAGACTTACCTTAGGGGGAAAAAAGGACGGGTATACACTCGCGCACACACACACACACACACACATATCCATCCACACATATACAGACACAAGCAGACATATTTAAAGACAAAGAGTTTGGGCAGAGATGTCAGTCGAGGCAGAAGTGCAGAAGCAAAGATGTTGTTGAATGACAGGTGAGGTATGAGTAGCGGCAACTTGAAATTAGCGGAGATTGAGGCCTGGTGGATAACGGGAAGAGAGGACATATTGAAGAGCAAGTTCCCATCTCCGGAGTTCGGATAGGTTGGTGTTAGTAGGAAGTATCCAGATAACCCGGACATTGTAACACTGCGCCAAGATGTGCTGGTCGTGCACCAAGGCATGTTTAGCCACAGGGTGATCCTCATTACCAACAAACACTGTCTGCCTGTGCCCATTCATGCGAATGGACAGTTTGTTGCTGGTCATTCCCACATAGAATGCATCACAGTGTAGGCAGGTCAGTTGGTAGATCACGTGGGTGCTTTCACACGTGGCTCTGCCTTTGATTGTGTACACCTTCCGGGTTACAGGACTGGAGTAGGTGGTGGTGGGAGGGTGCATGGGACAGGTTTTACACCGGGGGCGGTTACAAGGGTAGGAGCCAGAGGGTAGGGAAGGTGGTTTGGGGATTTCATAGGGATGAACTAAGAGGTTACGAAGGTTAGGTGGACGGCGGAAAGACACTCTTGGTGGAGTGGGGAGGATTTCATGAAGGATGGATCTCATTTCAGGGCAGGATTTGAGGAAGTCATATCCCTGCTGGAGAGCCACATTCAGAATCTGATCCAGTCCCAGAAAGTATCCTGTCACAAGTGGGGCACTTTTGTGGTTCTTCTGTGGGAGGTTCTGGGTTTGAGAGGATGAGGAAGTGGCTCTGGTTATTTGCATCTGTACCAGGTCGGGAGGGTAGTTGCGGGATGCGAAAGCTGTTGTCAGGTTGTTGGTGTAATGCTTCAGGGATTCCGGACTGGAGCAGATTCGTTTGCCACGAAGACCTAGGCTGTAGGGAAGGGAACGTTTGATGTGGAATGGGTGGCAGCTGTCGTAATGGAGGTACTGTTGCTTGTTGGTGGGTTTGATGTGGACGGACGTGTGAAGCTGGTTACCAAGCCCCCACAGAACGTATCTCTGCCTAGGTAGATCAACACCTTCAACCCATTACATGCAGTCTCCCATCCTTCATCAAAGACACCAACCACTTTCTCGAACGCCTGGAATCCTTACCCAATCCGTTACCCCCAGAAACCATCCTTGTAACCATTGATGCCACTTCCTTATACACAAATATCCCGCACATCCAGGGCCTCGCTACGATGGAGCAGTTCCTTTCACGCCGATCACCTACCACCCTACCTAAAACCTCTTTCTTCATTACCTTAGCCAGCTTCATCCTGACCCACAACTTCTTCACTTTTGAAAACCAGACATACCAGCAATTAAAGGAAACAGCCATGGGTACCAGGATGGCCCCCTCGTACGCCAACCTATTCATGGGTCACTTAGAGGAAGCCTTCTTGGTTACCCAGGCCTGCCAACCCAAAGTTTGGTACAGATTTATTGATGACATCTTCATGATCTGGACTCACAGTGAAGAACAATTCCAGAATTTCCTCTCCAACCTCAACTCCTTTGGTTCCATCAGATTCACCTGGTCCTACTCCAAATCCCATGCCACTTTCCTTGATGTTGACCTTCACCTGTCAAATAGCCAGCTTCACACGTCCGTCCACATCAAACCCACCAACAAGCAACAGTACCTCCATTACGACAGCTGCCACCCATTCCACATCAAACGGTCCCTTCCCTACTGCCTAGGTCTTCGCGGCAAACGAATCTGCTCCAGTCCGGAATCCCTGAAGCATTACACCAACAACCTGACAACAGCTTTCGCATCCCGCAACTACCCTCCCGACCTGGTACAGAAGCAAATAACCAGAGCCACTTCCTCATCCTCTCAAACCCAGAACCTCCCACAGAAGAACCACAAAAGTGCCCCACTTGTGACAGGATACTTTCCGGGACTGGATCAGATTCTGAATGTGGCTCTCCAGCAGGGATACGACTTCCTCAAATCCTGCCCTGAAATGAGATCCATCCTTCATGAAATCCTCCCCACTCCACCAAGAGTGTCTTTCCGCCGTCCACCTAACCTTCGTAACCTCTTAGTTCATCCCTATGAAATCCCCAAACCACCTTCCCTACCCTCTGGCTCCTACCCTTGTAACTGCCCCCGGTGTAAAACCTGTCCCATGCACCCTCCCACCACCGCCTACTCTAGTCCTGTAACCCGGAAGGTGTACACAATCAAAGGCAGAGCCACGTGTGAAAGCACCCACGTGATCTACCAACTGACCTGCCTACACTGTGATGCATTCTATGTGGGAATGACCAGCAACAAACTGTCCATTCGCATGAATGGACACAGGCAGACAGTGTTTGTTGGTAATGAGGATCACCCTGTGGCTAAACATGCCTTGGTGCACGACCAGCACATCTTGGCGCAGTGTTACACCGTCCCGGTTATCTGGATACTTCCTACTAACACCAACCTATCCGAACTCCGGAGATGGGAACTTGCTCTTCAATATATCCTCTCTTCTCGTTATCCACCAGGCCTCAATCTCCGCTAATTTCAAGTTGCCGCTACTCATACCTCACCTGTCACTCAACAACATCTTTGCTTCTGCACTTCTGCCTCGACTGACATCTCTGCCCAAACTCTTTGTCTTTAAATATGTCTGCTTGTGTCTGTATATGTGTGGATGGATATGTGTGTGTGTGTGTGTGTGTGTGTGCGCGAGTGTATACCCGTCCTTTTTTCCCCCTAAGGTAAGTCTTTCCGCTCCCGGGACTGGAATGACTCCTTACCCTCTCCCTTAAAACCCACATCCTTTCGTCTTTCCCTCTCCTTCCCTCTTTCCTGATGAGGCAACAGTTTGTTGTGAAAGCTTGAATTTTGTGTGTATGTTTGTGTTAGTTTGTGTGTCTGTCGACCTGCCAGCACTTTCATTTGGTAAGTCACATCATCTTTGTTTTTAGGTATATGACTTAAATATGAACTTGATATGCCTATCACTTCCTGAAGAAAAGGGTTCCTCAATGACAGACAGACAAGCAGGTGGACAGACAGGCAACAAAGTGATCCTACAAGGGCTCAACTTCTACTGACTGAGGTACGAAAGCGAAAAACCTAACTATATCTGAAAATCTCATTATAAGCATATATTTCTGAGATGCAATTTCATGCATGTTAATAGCTTTTTGAAGTACTGTGCTAATTATATTACATAACAAATGCCAGTTAAGTGGGGAAACTGTCATTCAGACCAAACAGATGACAAAAGTGTAGATAATGATACTAATACAAGTAGTTGAGTAATATTCATTTACATTAGCTGATTGTTGTTTGACTATGTCCAGAATAACTTTGTATTATATTCGACTATGGTGAATTATATATGTTTAAAGATTGTGATCCTGATAGCTGAATGAAAACATGAAAATAACATCAAGTAATTATTCTAATAAAAGGTAACTTGGGACAATAGAAATGACAGAAGTGGTAGAAGAATTGAATGTGGAGAAATATTTGTATGCCGTGAAGTTGATGAGCATTTGGCTACACCAAAAAACTGAAACAAACATGATCATATTTGACAGAATACAATGATATTCTTGAAAAAGGAATGAATTGTTTTGTTTGATGTATTGATGACAGTACTAACTTCCCTACTAAAATTTTAATAATATGTCCTTGTACAAGTTTAAATGATCGTATTACTATTTCATGTTTTAAATCATATGTTGATACACTAGGTATTTTTAGAAATATTTTTCTTCATTACAGTTTTGGCTATGACAGAATATCTTACTCAGAAAATGTTCATATTAGTCATTTTCTCCCAGAAAATAAGTGAACCCACATCATACCAATTTACTTGTGTATGACTGACAATGTCACAAGAAACTAATCAGCGATGTTTTCCGTAGCTGATATTACATTCATGTAAAAAAAGTCTGTGAAGCCCAAATGTGAAAAGGACTGATGCTCTACAGACAGTGGTATGACGTTTTGTCAAAGAAATGGGGAAAAAATCAACTTTGGATGTGTTAAGATTTGTACCTCTGTTTGCAAAAACTAATACTGTTAAAGGAAAATAGCATGAACTGAAAGGATAACTATGTTTTTTTCTTCAAGTGCAAAAGGCTGCCATTTACTTGTTCTTAACTCCTCTAGGAAACATTGGTAAATGTGCACATTCAGTAAGCATATGTGTATTTAATATTGTTAGGTTAATTAAATAACCATTACCATCATTCACAATTCTTTGTTTTATTTTATTCTATTTACAACAATATTTAATACCAAAATGTCTATATACACTCCTGGAAATTGAAATAAGAACACCGTGAATTCATTGTCCCAGGAAGGGGAAACTTTATTGACACATTCCTGGGGTCAGATACATCACATGATCACACTGACAGAACCACAGGCACATAGACACAGGCAACAGAGCATGCACAATGTCGGCACTAGTACAGTGTATATCCACCTTTTGCAGCAATGCAGGCTGCTATTCTCCCATGGAGACGATCGTAGAGATGCTGGATGTAGTCCTGTGGAACGGCTTGCCATGCCATTTCCACCTGGCGCCTCAGTTGGACCAGCGTTCGTGCTGGACGTGCAGACCGCGTGAGACGACGCTTCATCCAGTCCCAAACATGCTCAATGGGGGACAGATCCGGAGATCTTGCTGGCCGGGGTAGTTGACTTACACCTTCTAGAGAACGTTGGGTGGCACAGGATACATGCGGACGTGCATTGTCCTGTTGGAACAGCAAGTTCCCTTGCCGGTCTAGAAATGGTAGAACGATGGGTTCGATGATGGTTTGGATGTACCGTGCACTATTGTGTCCCCTCGACGATCACCAGTGGTGTACGGCCAGTGTAGGAGATTGCTCCCCACACCATGATGCTGGGTGTTGGCCCTGTGTGCCTTGGTCGTATGCAGTCCTGATTGTGGCGCTCACCTGCACGGCGCCAAACATGCATACGACCATCATTGGCACCAAGGCAGAAGCGACTCTCATCGCTGAAGATGACACGTCTCCATTCATCCCTCCATTCACGCCTGTCGCGACACCACTGGAGGCGGGCTGCACGATGTTGGGGCATGAGCGGAAGACGGCCTAACGGTGTGCGGGACCGTAGCCCAGCTTCATGGAGACGGTTGCGAATGGTCCTCGCCGATACCCCAGGAGCAACAGTGTCCCTAATTTGCTGGGAAGTGGCGGTGCGGTCCCCTACGGCACTGCGTAGGATCCTACGGTCTTGGCGTGCATCCGTGCGTCGTTGCGGTCCGGTCCCAGGTCGACGGGCACGTGCACCTTCCGCAGACCACTGACGACAACATCGATGTACTGCGGAGACCTCACGCCCCACGTGTTGAGCAATTCGGCAGTACGTCCACCCGGCCTCCCGCATGCCCACTATACACCCTCGCTCAAAGTCCGTCAACTGCACATACGGTTCACGTCCACGCTGTCGCGGCATGCTACCAGTGTTAAAGACTGCGATGGAGCTCCGTATGCCACGGCAAACTGGCTGACACTGACGGCGGCGGTGCACAAATGCTGCACAGCTAGCACCATTCGACGGCCAACACCGCGGTTCCTGGTGTGTCCGCTGTGCCGTGCGTGTGATCATTGCTTGTACAACCCCTCGCAGTGTCCGGAGCAAGTATGGTGGGTCTGACACACCGGTGTCAATGTGTTCTTTTTTCCATTTCCAGGAGTGTACAAAAGACATGTTACACATTTAGAAAGACAACTATCTGTTTCATTTTCTGTTTGTTAAAAACAGCCTTGAATAGTTCCATTATTTTGGTGTGAGAATTTTGTTCACATGTTCATGCTTACAAAATTCTTGGTGGTCTGTTGTAATGGAAGTATTGTATATAATTATTTTTTCATCAAAAATCAGATGACCCAATACACTGTAATTCCTGACACAATTCAAAGATTCTGAAACTAAATTCTCTATAATTCTGTTGTAAATGTACATTTGTGAAGCATAATGCTGACAAAAATAAATATTTTATAACGAAGAGAATTTTTTTTTATTTCTAATGTACTTCACAGTTTTATTCACTTGCAAAGTCAAAAATATTTAGATTTTGTATTATAATTATACTTATTATTTTCCATGATTCTTCAGAAAGATAAAATCAAGAGAAGACTGTGTTTCTCCACTGGCACTGTGCAGAGCATGATGAAGAAGTTCGAATCAACTGGAGAACTGAGCGTCACCATGGGAAGAGGCCAACAACAGATTGCCCACAAGTGGCTGATGAAACCACTGTTGCTATGACGGACAATGCTGCATGCAATTCCTGATTGTCAGGCAGTACATGTGCTGTCATGACAGTTGAACATCCCGTGATCCACTGTACAGAAGGTGCTTCGAACCATTTTTCAAATGGTATCCACACAAGATCCATTTCATGCAGCAGCTTGCAACACAGGATGCACAACAATGTGTTGACTTCACTCTCCACTTTCTCACAAGTATTGAAGGTGGTGAGGGCTGGCCCTTGACCATCCTACAGAGAGACAAAACCTATTTTTC
The DNA here is from genome assembly GCF_023864275.1 of Schistocerca cancellata. Lineage (NCBI taxonomy): Eukaryota > Metazoa > Arthropoda > Insecta > Orthoptera > Acrididae > Schistocerca > Schistocerca cancellata. The sequence goes on along the minus strand of NC_064630.1, from coordinate 522,384,327 downwards.
TCTGACAGATGAGGTGAACACAGAATTGCTGAGTGTGGGGATCTTAAACTCCAGTCACTGTGCATGAACTTCCCCTGAATGGTGAACATCCCACCATATGGAGTGGCTTCACAGCTGTGTTCATCATTGTGAGATGTTTGTATTTTCCCACCTCCGCGTTGCAAAGTTTTGACTTTTGAGTGAAATGCCCAGTCGATGTGCTGTTGTTTTCACGTCAGTTCTACCAACAGTGAGAGTTGTTTAGTTCTTGGGTTGTTGTAAAATTCCTGGATTCGTCTTGTCGCTGTGCAGCCTATGAGAAGGATTGCAGAAGACTCCCAAATAAATTCCAAAGTACAGTGCAGTTTTAACACCAATATATTTCCAGGACTCTGGTGTCCGAGCCTGGTGAACTGTACCGGTTACATCACATGTACCCAAAGTTGACATCAAACGACACAGAATTCACAACAATCAACAAACAAGTGAGCCTACAATACATTTGCTCGTGACCCTAGCCAAAAAACAAGTGCCCCAAGGCGCCTGCGTGACCTCTATTTATACTTTTGTTAACAATTACAGACAATGAAAATTACAATTTTATGTAAAATCAGAATTAAAAGTTAAACCGAATATGAGATACACATTGCTAAAAATTTACAATCTCAGTGCTGAACAAGGTGAACCTATTTTCAACTTAGTTACGAGTTAATATTTTCTGACTAATTATGTTACAGGTAACAATTACATTTCTAAATTTATTTATAACAAATCAACTAGTGTCTGAATTTTAGTGCTAACATAAGTGCTTCAATTAACGTGCTTTATTTATATATTCTATTTAAATTGTTGTAGTAATTTTATAATGATAGCTTTACTGGTACATGCTGACCATGTGCTACATTTCTTTCAATTAGTTACAGTATTAATTTCACATTTATATTGTGTTTTTCACATAAGAACAATGTTAATCAGCAAAGCATCGTTTTCGAATTATATGTATACTGAAATAGTGGTTAATTTTTTATGTAATTTGGAAACAGGTCACTTTACAATCAGGCAATTAGGACTGGTGTTTATCTTTAATGCTCTCCAAGGGGTTCTGATTGGTAGCAATGAGATACAGTAATATTTCAATTGACCCATTCTTTTTTGAACAGGTTGGTGCTCAAGGGCCAAATATGTGCAGTATGACTGGTCAGTGTTACTCCAATATGCTTTGCAGCATATTATATCCACCCTACAGGAAAGAGATGCCTTGAACTCAACAGTTTTCATGCAAGATGAGGCCCACTGCACATTGTTCATGAATTTCAACTGCTTCTCTGAAACACATTTGGAATGATCGAATTACCAGCTGATTATTTTCAAATGCTTGGCCAGCACAGTCACCTGATCTCACTCCCAATTGATTTCTGGTTGTCGGGCTACCTGAAGGATGGGGTTTACCAGGGCAACAGTCACACATGTGCTGATCTGAAGCACAGCATATCAAGAGAGGTAGCCAGCATACCTAAAGAAAAGCTGTGTTCCGCTGTGCAGAATGCCATCCTGTGCTTTCAGACTGTTCTTGACATTGATGCATCCCACATTGAATTCCTTTTGTATTAGTAATAGTACCATATCAGCACATTAAAAGTGTTTCATTTGAACTGATTCTGCATTATTTCTCTTCCCCATGTCCTTAATATTATTGCTACCAAGTTTGGTCCTTGTCAGACAATTAGTTTACATCTTGTAATGTATTAAATAGGGAAAGTTTAATTATAACCACCCAGTAGATTGGAAAATATTTGGAAATTTATTATTTAAGAAATTTTGCAACAGTGATAGGTGGCTTTTGTGTATTCCTTTTATACCATCAAGATTTTTTGAGCTTTTGATAGGGGAATCTAAATAGAAGATAGGCTCAGATCAGTGGTAAGAATTGTTTATTACACATAATGAGTTGTTATTAATTTAAAAATCTTATTCACCCTGTTGATATTTGTTATACATAATTAATCTGTACCAAAAGTTAACGTGAAATTTACTCACTAATATACCAGATTGTATTGAATATTATTGATACGTCTGTTGTTGTTGGCCATGGACATTTTTGATTCATTGCAATGTGGCCACGTAGGTCTGGCATACATATTTCTGACAATGGAGTTGTGTCCAAGACCAGTAAAGCTTTAATCAAGAAAACACACTATGATGCAGACAGCAATAAGGTGTTTAAGGAATCACTATTTAAGAAAATTGGTGAGCCTAAGTAGCTAAGGCGATTAAGAAATTCCTAGCTTGTGAAGGAGTGAGACAAGTGTTTACATCAAAGGTCCACTCCCAAACCAACATGTTAAAGAGGATGATGGAGTTGGAGTGGTGAAGGTTGTACTGTTCAAAAAGGTGCTCAAGCTGGCTTTAGTTAGATGCTGAAATTGAACGAAATTGTAATGTGTTGACTCATTCTAGAATATTGGTAGTAGCTAATGAAGCAGTAAGCAAAATTAATGAGGGAGACATATGGTGTATTGAGTGGATTGACCAAAGCGTATATTTGTAACCAAGGGAGGTAAAGTATTCTTAATAGGTTGGAAATGGTGTAGGAAGAAAGAGGTAAGGAGGAAGAGAGTACTAATTGTGTTTAAAGTTGGCGTAATGAATTTAGACTGAAACAATTAAGTTACAAACAAGGAGAAAAAAGTTCTTGTCTTTGTATGATGGATCAATCATAATTCCACCCAAGCTGCATCCCAAATCATTTTGTTCTGATGTACCAGTAGTACGGGATATAGAAATCTGGAGGTAGACATTCATCTCTACACTGATGTGAAACAGTGTGTAAAAATAAATGCATTAATAAGAGTGGTTCACATGAGAATGGTCATAAAAAACTTTTTCTTTAGTTGTACCAATAAGGTGCCTACAGTTTGTATTTTGTCAATTAAGATAACCATAGTTTTTGAATTAACAGTCTTTAACGTTTTTTGAAGTGTGATTCAATAACGGCTTTAGGGGTATTTTATAATAGTTGGTATTTGTTTGAGTAGGTGTGTTTAGCATTGTAGAAGACAAACTCATCAACATTATGAAACCTGTTTGGAAGTCATCACCACTGCAGCTGTCTAGTGTTGAGTTTTCAATTGTTGATAGCTTACTGCGAAATAGCTTTTCAGTACACAACTCCTTAAAGAAAATTGCTTTGATTTTGTGTGAAATTAGATAAGCATTATATGCTACAAATTTCACTGAGTAATAAACCGGTAATAGTCGTGTGGAGACAGTACTAAATAAGAGTGGTACTATGTAAAAACCATGTTAGTAGATGACTGTAAATTTTAAAAAAATGTCATTATGAGAAGGTATGAATGACTTGCTGTTCTTACTGTTGAGGTTCCAAAAGTCTGCAGGACATTCTGTAAAGGTACTTTTATTAAATGATACACTAATGGCCATTAAAATTGCTACACCAAGAAGAAATGCAGATGATAAACGGGTATTTATTGGACAAATATATTATACTAGAACTGCATTTGATTACATTTTCACGCAATTTGGGTGCATAGATCCTGAGAAATCAGTACCCAGAATAACCACCTCTGGCCGTAATAACGGCCTTGATACCCCTGTGCATTGAGTCAAACAGAGCTTGGATGGCGTTTGCAGGTACAGCTGCCCATGCAGCTTCAAAACGATATCACAGTTCATCAATAGTAGTGACTGGTGTATTGTGACAAGCCAGTTGCTTTGCCACCATTGACCAGACGTTTTCAGTTGGTGAGAGATCTGGAGAATGTGCTGGCCAGGGCAGCAGTCGAACATTTTCTGCATCCAGAAAGGCCCGTACAGGACCTGCAACATGCGGTCGTGCAATATCCTGCTGAAATGTAGGGTTTCGCAGGGATCGAATAATGGGTAGAGCCACGGATCGTAACACATCTGAAGTGTGACGTCCACTGTTGAAAGTACCATCAATGCGAACAAGAGGTGACCGAGACGTGTAACCAGTGGCACCCGATACCATCATGCAGGGTGATACACCAGTATGACGATGACGAATACACGCTTACAATGTGCGTTCACCACGATGTTGCCAAACATGGATGCGACCATCATGATGCTGTAAACTGAAGTTGGATTCATCCGAAAAAATGAAGTATTGCCATTTATGCACCCAGGTTCGTCGTTGAGTACACCATCGCAGGCACTCCTGTCTGTGATGCAGCATCAAGTGTAACTACAGCCATGGTCTCCGAGCTGATAGTCCATGCTGCTGCAAACGTCGTGAACTGTTCGTGCAGATGGTTGTTGTCTTGCAAACGTCCCTATCTGTTGACTCAGGGATCGAGACGTGGCTGCACGATCCGTTACAGCCATTCGGATAAGATGCCTGTCATCTCGACTGCCAGTGATACGAGGCCGTTGGGATCCAGAACGGCGTTCCGTATTACCCTCCTGAACCCACCGATTCCATATTCTGCTAACAGTCATTGGATCTCGACCAGCGCGAGCAGCAATGTCGAGATACGATAAACCGCAATCGTGATAGGCTACAAGCCGACCTTTATCAAAGTCGGAAACGTGATTGTACACATTTCTCCTCCTTACACGAGGCATCACAACAACGTTTCACCAGGCAGCGCCGGTCAGCTACTGTTTGTGTATGAGAAATCGATTGGAAACTTTCCTCATGTCAGCACGTTGTAGGTGTCGCCACCGGCGCCAACCTTGTGTGAATGCTCTGAAAAGCTAATCATTTGCATATCACAGCATCGTCTTCCTGTAGGTTAAATTTCACCTCTGTAGTACGTCTTCTTCGTTGTTTAGCAATTTTAATGGGCAGTAGTGTAAAATTGTGTGAATGTGTGTCATGGTAGGATGTAATGTGGTATTTCTGATTTAAAGCTTCTGTATATAATTTGTGTCAGTATTTTTAGGTAATGTCACTTGAACTACACAGATTGCTCTGTGTCATGGGATGGAGGCTGCATCATTAAACTCATTAATTAATGTTAATTTTCTGTACTGGCAAGTAGACGCACATTAGGTTCCTGGTCCCTGACATATCTGTGATTAAGTGATTACTCTTATTTATATGGAATTTTAAAGTCTCCTCTGAGGTGGTGTGCAGCAGCAGTAATGTGGCGGTACACCCTTGTGAAAATGATGCAAAATACAGTATCGCTAACCACTGCCAGCTGTCTTGGTGAAAGCCTTGAAAAATGACAAAGGAAGAAACACAGGAGATGCATGATACCATGTGGTGATACCACAATATACTAAACAGAATGTTCCATTCATACTATTTTAGTCATGTAAAAGTTCTATAGCTGGCATGAGCTCAAGAGGGGCTCAAGGCTTTTACTGGTTGAAATTGCTTTTACATGTATTGAACATGAAGTTCATGTTAATAGAGGTGGAATTCATTGATAAATGAATAATCATATGTATTACTAAAAGTCTTTGTGAGAATGAAGAAGGAACAAGTTTCCAGATTCGAATACAAAGACTCAGGCTCTTGAATAAAAATGCAGAGTGTTGTTAACTGGATCTTAAAACGTAAGACTGCCTTCAGAATTTGATTCTGTTGCAGCCCACGGGTCATGGGGGTCCATGGGTGCTCATTAGCTTTGTTCATGGATAAGTGCAGGTAGTATAAGCTACCCTCCAGATGGCGCTGTTGCACCACATGGACGTTTTTTTCTGCTGCATGCGTGAGCCACTTGGCACCTGACTTCCTGTGTGTATAAACTGTTGGACCACCCATGTCCACCTCTTCCACAAGTGCCCAACATTCTGTATTGTAGGTCGCACTGTCCAGCTTGGACCTTAACCATGGCTATTGGTGGCAGTGTGGACTGTGGCATACAGCACCCCATGCATGTGCATCACAGTTGCCCATACAATAGTTTGTAGGGGGTGGGGGTAAGACCTAGAGTGTGGAGTATTTTTAATATTTGAAAGATAAACGCCGATCCTTTAAAACCCATGAATAATACCGACTTTTAAATCACCTTGTTGAAAGTAAAACACATGACTGCATATTTAACTCTTTAATGTTAGTTAAGCACAGTAGATAAATGCTATCCTCCTGTTTTAGGTACTCATCTATCAGGCCAAATCTATATAGTTACATGGTACCATTGCCCCATGGAAGAGTTAAAACGTAGTAGGATTCCGTTTTTATGTACCGCAACTATCACAGTGCACCAAGAAACATACACAGACGCCAATTATATATTTATTTGGGGGCACAATGACTATACCTTTAGCGCCTATACTAAAATCGATGTGATTGGAGTACAATAATACTGATACCCTACAACCATGAATACACAGACACACACGGAAAAACTAAAATCATGGTTTCAGTCGGTTCTGCACCGTAGGATAAAGACGAGAAATACGATGGAATGAGCTAAAATAACACAACAGATGTGTGTGGTTGGCTGAGCGACGGACTAACAAAGGGTGAGTCAGTCGTTCCGTAGCTCATCAAAAACTCCAGCTTAAAAACTTATGCTAGAAACCGAATTATCAACCTAATTTTGAAAACTTCTTTGCGTGTCTCATCATTTATTTTTGGCCTCTCATTTAGACATGGAATGGACCCTGTTAAAATGTGGCGACAGTGATTTTTACGCCAATGGAAAGACACCTTGCCTTATGTATTCACGACAAGACGGCACTCCTGAAGGAAACAATACACCTACACTGGATTGTTTCGACAGTGGCTTCTTTTTAACCTTTTCCAGGAATGTGGCAGATGAATAGAAGTCGAGAATTACTACATTACAAATCGAAACACAGAAAATGGAATGTTTGGTGACCGAGAAAGAGATGTTTGGACCAAAAATTTTGAGGGTAAAACTACCAAGCAGCGTTTAATGTTGAGTAAAAGTACTGATAATTCTTTAAACCAAACAATTTTGCATTTTATGTAAAACTATTATCATATAATGCTTTAACAGTACTGTATTTAGGGTTGCAGAGCAATGAAAATAACTAGAACAAAAATTCATAAGAAATACGTAATTTCCTCCAATTTCTCCTGCCTTCACTCATCTTTGAATTTTCCCTTTTAATTACAGGTGTAAATAAACTTTACTTCATTAACACACTGTTACCACAAGCCGATTAATTTTCTGCTTTCTAATGGCAACCAGCTATTGAGCTTTAGTTGACGGCCTTGTTGAAAGTTTCTACTAGAATAAATTATAATGAATTACTCTAGCAGTTATATCCTGCAATCATCCATCACAGCTTCGTAAAAGTGCTTTCATATTTTTCGATTCTTTAGAAATATTTGCAGCATTCCGACTTTTCTGTCATAGGAGCAAGAACACTTACTATTTGCCATATGAGGTCAAAAGAGCGAATGATGCAGCAATCACGACTTACTTTTTTTGCTTCATGTGGACTTCTCGCTGCTGCGGAAGCTAGTGGTTTACCATTGTATAGAATGGAATGACTTCTTTCCCTTCGCCTGTATACCAAAGTGCCTGCTTAAGTGACTTGAGGCAAGTAATGCATTACCATTGTATAGAATGGAATGACTTCTTTCCCTTCACCTGTATATCAAAGTGCCTGCTTAAGTGACTTGAGGCAAGTAATGCATTACTTTTCAGCAGTCAACCTGTGTGGGAATCCATGAAAAGACTGACCATATTTGAAGTCTTATCTAAGATACATCTTCAGAACGTGTCTCCTATCACCGTAATTGGCATTCCTTAACTATAAGGTAATAAGTATGTTAGTATCAAATTACCCGTAACAGTTGTCTTGGTACTATCCATTGCTTATACCCTATATCGGTAAGCGAAGAGAAAAGAAATAAGACAAGCTTACGCCATGAAACACTAGTAACGTAATTACCAGAAACATCTGGCAGAAAATTGTCCAGAGAACTTGTGGAACATCAAAAGAAATTTTGATAACTTGCATGAAATCAACCGAAAATTTGAGCAGAAAAATAAAAAGTATAACGAAAACGGCATAGAAAAAGGAAATGCTGCCGGGTCTGGGCATTTTTCTACAACAGCTATTGTTAAACATGAACAAAGTCGACTCTTAGAATTTAGTGCAGAAATGTTTGTAGTAAATGAACCGTATGTAAGTTCTTTTTGCGAAAATGACAACAAGAAGAATTGTCATAAACGTTAAGTGGTTAGTTTTAATATCTCTATAGGGTAGTTCTGTTACAAGATACTGAAAACAAATGGAATGGATAGTCGAGAGCTAGATATTGAAGACAAAGTTGTGTTTAAATTGGCAGGTCATATCAGCATAATGCGGGGGTCGTTCAATAACTTTTTTCTGAAAGCAGGTTGGTTTTATTGAGGATTCCAAGACACAGAATTATTCCCCAATACTTTGCCTACAAAACCCTATTTTCCAACATAATATCAGTTCAATACGACGGCCCTGCGCCACCTTACTGGGAGGCCCCATATGCCCGCATGGTACCCCTCTACTGGTCGACGTCAGAGCACAACGTCTGCATCACTAGCCTCCCCGTCATTAAAGTACTGCTTCCTGCAGAGGGCCAAACAGATAGAAGTCGCTGCGAGATCCGGGCTGTAGGATCGATGAGGAGGAACAGTCTGATGAAGTTCTGTGAGCTCCTTTCTGGTCCGCAGAATAGTGTGACGCCTTGGGTTATGGTGGAGAAGGAGAGGTTCGTTTGTATTTTTATGGCGAAGAACAGGCTGAAGTCGTTTCTTCGACTTCTTGAACGAAGCACAATACATTACAGAGTTGATCGTTGCACCAAGACGGAGGACGTCGAACAAAATAACCGCTTCAGAGTCGCGGAGGACCATCGTCACGGTTTTACCCGCAGAGGCTACAGCTTCGGGTTTCGGAGGATAGGTGGTGTGGCGCCACTCTGTGGAATACCGTTTTGTTTTCGGTTAGAAGTGATGAACACATGTTTCATAGCCTGTGACGGTGTTCAACAAAAAATCATCACAATCAGCTGCGTAAAGCACAAGAAACTGTGCCCTGACAGTCCTTCATTGACCTTTACGGTCTTCTGTTAGGCGGCAAGGAACCCAGCGGCACACACCTTTGAGCACCCCAACTGGTGGACGAGAGGGTCAGCACTACCGACAGAGGCATACAATCGTGCGGCGAAATGTTTGGTTGTGATCTGTCGATCACCTCGAATGAGAGTGTCGGCACAGTCCAACATTGCAGGAGCCACAGCTGTGTGCTGCCTGCTGGCAGGCGGAGGATCGGACAGGTATACATGACTTTGTTGCGATGATGACAGACGCCTCATCCAGTGACTCACCGTGCTTTTGTTCACTGTCACGTCTCCATAGACTTCCTGCAAGCGTATTAGACTTGGCCACTGTTTCTATGTTTCGATACAGTGTATCGATACCTGGAACTGTTTCAGTGTTTCGGAACGGCTATGATTCACTGTTTCGAAACAGTGGTGTTTCATTCCGCCCCTGTCTCGGATCTCAAGCCAGACACAGAAACTGTATCGTTGTTTCAAAATAAGACTGTTTCAGTCCACCTGCGCCTGGTACGGACTAATTGTATCGAAACAGTGATGTTTCATTCCGCTCTGTGTCGGACGAGATTCGGGCTCGGCACAGGTACTGAAACACAACATACCACTTCATAAAACACTTTCAAGAGTGTCGAAATCTTTTGACAAGCAATAGCATGAAGCTTAAGATATCCGAAAATAAAGCTTCGTTTCTAGCTGACTGTTCTATTCCGAAATGACGTAACATCTGCTTTATAAACACTAACCAAATAATAAAACAACGCATGCTATTCGCATTCAAAATAATTAATATGTGAAAATCATTTAGCTAAATTACACTTTTTTCATAACATACGCTTCTCTGTTCATGTACAGTAATCATATTAAGAAACGCAAGTAAGACTACAACATTTTAAATAAAAAAAGGCGTAGAGTGACAGTTATTAGACATGTACATAAATTTGATGTAGGTATAATTGCAAGCAATCTGTTTGACATATCACTGATAGTGTAATGGTGAACGGGAAGCATCGTAAATTTATAGTAAGGGTTCGAAACACAAAATTTTTTTTCTGTTATATTTTAATATTTATTCGAATTATTTGGAGTTATTTGTGAGTCTATAGTCACTGTGTCTATTATCCACAATGATTCCCTTTGTGTGCATGGAAATTAGCAGGATGGGTATATCAGCCATACTAATGGAATGTGGGAATCCCAGTAGCATATCTGTTGTTTCTGCAGTTTGCTCCCACCTCCAGTTCCGTTCGTGGTGGTTCTTCTGCCTTCAGCTAAGGCTTTCCTCAGCCAATTGAAAAGTATGAAAGTCACATGACACAAAAGCAGCGCATTTGCTGCAGGAAATACGAAACTGCCAAGACGCCTAAGTGATAGTTTCATACTTTTTGCGATGTGATTAGAGCTCTCGCACCTCATTTGTATTTATATGGACATACTTATACAGTAGACATTCAAGATGATAAAATGTGTAGGTTTATTAGATTACAAAACACAAACTGTTCCACTGTTTCGAAACGGTGTTTCGAAACATTACATTGTACTGTTTCATTTGTTTTGAAACATTTACGTGTTTCAGTTTGCCCATCTCTAAAGCGTATATGAATATCTGGGACGGTCTGGTTTCTCCGCCAACAGAAATTAATGACAGCTCTCTACTTAGAACAAACGTCCGTTACATACGCTATTTTAAAGGTTAAGTACAGCACCGTTACCTGTCATTCATGAAACTATGGGTGCTGAGTCGGGAATATTCCACGATGTACCACAATATAATCCGCATTTTTCAACCAAAACTGGCCGAGAAAAAAGTGTTGCATAACTTATTGAACGCCTCTCGTATTTTTGTCTCAAGACAGCTAATCAGCAAACGACTAGAACGAGTCATGGAATTTCGAAAAGTACAACTGATCAGATTGTTGTTGTTCTGGTCTTCAGTCCGAAGACTGGTTTGCTGCAGCTCTCCATGCTACTCTATCCCGTGCAAGCCTCTTCTTCTGCCAGTACCTGCTGCAGCCTACATCCTTCTGAATCTGTTTAGTGTTTTCATCTCTTGGTCTCCCTCTTCACTTTTACCCTCCCCACTGCCCTCCAATACTAAATTAGTGATCGCTTGATGCCTCAGAATATGCCCTACCAACCGATCTCTTCTTCTAGCCACAAATTTCTCTTCTCCCCAATTCTATTCAATACCTCCTCATTAGTTATGTGATCTACCTACCTAATCTCCAGAATTCTTCTGTAGCACCACATTTCGAAAGATTCTATTCTCTTTTTGTCTAAACAATTTATTGTCCACGTTTCACTTCCGTACAAGGCTACACTCTATACAAATACTTTCAGAAAAGACTTCTTGACACTTAATTCTATACTCGATATTAACAAATTTCTCTTCTTCAGAAACGATTTCCTTCCCATTGCCAGTCTACATTTTATATCCTCTCTACTTCCACCAACATAGTTATTTTGCTCCCCAAATAGCAAAACTGCTTTACTACTTTAAGTATCTCATTTCCTAATCTAATTCCCTCAGCATCACCTGACTTAATTCGATTACATTCCATTATCCTCGTTTTGCTTTTGTTGATGTTCATCTTATATCCTCCCTTCAAGACACTATCTATTCCGTTCAACTGCTCTTCCAAGTCCTTTGCTGTCTCTGACAGAATTACAATGTCATCGGCGTACCTCAAAGTTTTTATTTCTTCTCCATTGATTTTAATACCTACTCCGAATTTTTCTTTTGTTTCCTTTACTGCTTGCTCAATTTACAGATTGAATAACATCGGGGATAGGCTACAACCCTGTCTCACTCCCTTCCCAACCACTGCTTCCCTTTGAAATGAAATGTCATGTGACGAGGCCCTCCCGTCGGGTAGACCGCTCGCCTCGTGCAAGTGTTTCGAGTTGACGCCACTTCGGCGACTTGCGCGTCGATGGGGATGAAATGATGATGATTAGAACAACACAACACCCAGTCCCTGAGCGGAGAAAATCTCCGTCCCAGCCGGGAATCGAACCCGGGCCCTTTGTATTGACAGTCCGTCGCGCTGAGCACTCATCTACCGGGCGCGGACACTGCTTCCCTTTCATGCCCCTCGACTCTTGTAACTGCCACCTGGTTTCTGTACAAATTGTAATTAGCCTTTCGTTCCCTGTATTTTACCCCTTCCACCTTCCTAGTTTGAAAGAGAGTATTCCAGTCAACATTGTCAAAAGTTTTCTCTAAGTCTACAAATGCTAGAAACGTAGGGTTGCCTTTCCTTAATCTATTTTCTAAGATAAGTTGTAGGGTCAGTATTGCCTCACGTGTTCCAAGATTTCTACGGTATCCAAATTGATCTTCCCCGAGATTGACTTCTACCAGTTTTTCCATTCGTCTGTAAAGAATTCGTGTTAGTATTTTGCAGCCGTGGCTTATTAAACTGATAGTTCGGTAATCTGTCAGCCGCTGCTTTCTTTGGGATTGGAATTACTATATTCTTCTTGAAGTCTGAGGCTATTTGACCTGTCTCATACATCTTGCTCACCAGATGGAAGAGTTTTGTCAGGGCTGGCTCTCCCAAGGCTATCAGTACTTCTAATGGAATGTTGTCTATTCCCGGGTCAGATTATTCAGATAAATCGAAACTGAAACGAATGTACCTCGCAGAAGTACAGATGTTCTACACAGTAAACTATTTACACATGTGGAGATTGGAAATACGACAAAACGGTTTAAGGTTAATAAAGAGTAGAGACTAGAATTTTGTGCACACTTTCCTCAAAACTTATGCGCAAGAAATTCTTAATAATCAAAGTAAGAAATGTGAAAAGATGATATAGAAATAGGCACGTTCTTATTCACAGCAAAACAGTTTGTGATTGTCTACGATGGAGAAGGTATACACCTTATGATGAGAATACCTACTAATGGAGACACTATAGTGGATATTCTATAGAATTAATTTACTATTTCGTAACCGGAATTTCTGTTTTCAAGTCAATCATCATATTTTAAATGATTACCGTCATCAAAGAGGGTACAAAAGTAACGAACAATACCTCCATGCGAACAGCACCGGAAAAATTGTTATGCAGTGAGTGTGTACAAATAGAGTAAATGTCACGTTTGACAGTGCTGTTGTAAAATGTTTGAAAATGTTCAACTATAATAAATATAAAGGGGACAAAGCAAAGAAATTTACAGTAAGCCACGAAAAAAAAAAGAACAAACAAACCCACGTGCGAGCGCGTGTGCGCGCACACTTGTGTGTGTATGTGTCTGTGTCTGTGTGTGTGTGTGTGTGTGTGTGTGTGTGTGTGTGTAAGAGAGAGGCAATGAGTACATGTGGGTGGTAGGTAGAAGGAAGAAGGACAACATTAACAAAGAATTGCACTCAACTTAAGAGAGGATGTGCACATGGTAAAACAGTGCAGTAAACTACTTGATAATTTAAATTAAATCAACGATCATAATAAAATAAAATAAATACAAGAGCACTGAAGATTAGCTTGAAGACGTATTACAAGTGTGACGAGATGGAAGCAAGAAGTATATGTGTACGATAGGTTATTTATTATCGGTATAGATAATTTGAATTACTGTAGAGAAGTTGCACATATTATAAAACTTCGAAACATTTGGTGCATCTTGACAATCACAATAACATAAATAAACGTAGGAAAAACTGAGGAAAAGAAAGTAACAGACGGGTGACCAGAACTGGATACAGCAGAGGATTAAGTATTGTACGTTCTTTGACAACGATACCGGTAGTTAAAGTCTGAAGATGGCTGTATAAGCCGAAAGCCGCTTACGAAATAAATTAATCTTGTAGAACATCCACTAAACTGTGCTTTTTATTTATAATTGTGAAGCTGTTCTAGCTAGAAGCGACGGAAGGATCAATTAACGTACTGTACTAATGGAAGAATATTGATAACAGAGTCTGGTTTCAAATTCTAGAAAAGGGGAATGTTTGAAAATTAGCTGAGATACAACAGATATAGAAAACTTTACTGTTAAATAATGTAAACAACATAAGTACTTTGGAAATTTTATATTCAGGGGAACGAAAGAACAGAAAAGACATACAAAATAGATTAATATGTATCTAAATTGCTAGGTCATCGTCAGTGAAAAAGGAATTGGAACAAAACTCTGTATACACCGAACAGTTTTAAGGCCAAACAAACTTACGGAGCAAGATGTTAGAACTGACCAACGGTTTATGCCGTCACGAGAGGTAAGTACTACCGATACCGGTGATGAAACGAATTTAAACCGATGCCGTAAAGAACAGACTTGGCTGAAATGTGTCATAAAACGTAGCAGAACTACTTGACTCTAAGAACTTACCTGCTAAACAAGTTTCTTCCTGACGAAATTCAACTGTTCTCACAGAGGCAGTCTGCTGGCGTCACCACACGGTTAATGTTACAGACTAGGTTTCTCTTTTCCCCGCGGATAGCATTGTCCCAGCATTAATTATATCTGTTGCCAGCACCTTTCTGTGCCGTCTGAGGTTTGTGAAACCCCTTTCACTTATCATCTTTTGATCTTTAGAACGCGTTCGTCACTTGTGAGACACTTCTGGCGCTGAGCACAGAAGCCGCCTGTCTGCGTTCAGTGCCGCCGATCGTAAAGCACGCCGCCGGTTGCGTGACTGAAGGCAGAAGCCATCCGCGCTGTTTGATGTTACTGCCTGCTCTAATTGGCTGTCAGCATCATCGATTTAGCCTATAACCGAGGCAAACGCTGTAATCTGTTAATGTGCATAGCTTACCAATCGTCTTCCCTCTTTGATCTTATTTTCAGTACTGACTGAAAGAATTTTTCACGACATGCCTTCTGAAAACATGTTACTTCGAAATTCCTCTTACAGAAATCTAGAAATAGCGCTAGTTTGGTAGATAACAATGCTCAACGAACAAAATGCTGTGAAAATGAACTGAGCTAAATTGTATAAACTCGTTGCGTCTAAACATCCTATTACGTGAGATTTCAGTCCTGGGGGATTTAAAGTCATTGCCACTTTACTGCGACTGCAATATCGCTACATCAACTACTGTTATTTCCTATGCGAATGAAAAATCTTGGCTACAACGAGCACTATTTCCAACAAAACTGATTGATGGGACAGTCATTAACTCCCGGAATGAAAAATGTTGTGCGTGGATCAGTGAGGGAGCCAAGCAAAGCATGCTACTGGCGTTAACAAAAGTTCAAAACGAAAAGGAATGCTATTCTGTTACGTGAGAGGGTAAATGAACGCGTCTGCTACATAGTACAAGAGGAGCACAAAAAATTTAATTTGGTAGGGATTTGATGGCTTTTTTTTTTTAATTTCACCTTTTCTTTCAAGGGGCATTCGATAAATATTATTATCTCAAACTGAGAACCAGTCAATAGATTTAAGCTTCATTTTCGGATTCTGGAACCTGAAAATACTCGTATAAATTAGCCAAATTCTCTTAAACATAAAATGCAACTTCCTAAAATTTGTAATGCAGTGTAATGTTTGAATAGGAAACTATGTCTGGGGTCCCATAGTCTTCATACTATAGGGATAAATATTTAAAACAATGTGTTCTACTCATGTACGACTGTTGGTTGAATTGATGACAGCAGCCGTTATTAAATTTCAAACCAGCTAACATGTCATCCGAACCTAAACTCGTTTATAATCGTGAATCCAACGGAAGACGAGAACAGGATGTGTAAATTAACAAGCGAAATATTGAATGTGCGAGTATTTTGGCACTAGGAATTACTACCTCATTAGCTGGCTGGCTGCAACTGAAAATATTACCAGACTCAGAATAAATTACTATCACTCCTTTACCCACCCATTACAAGGTTGTTTCTACAGTGCAGAAATGGCCTGACTCCAGACATGGATTTCTTTACTGTCAATGTCTACACGCCACCCACTAGACATTCTGGTATTCGTAATTATTAATTCAGAAATGTTCTGTAGATGGACATTGCTATCCAAAAATTCCGCCATGTCTATCAGTAACCTGTCCATTACTTTCCTCAGAACGTGGTATCTCTTCTTTGTATACTTTTTCCGTTTCTCCACGGTGTCTGCCTTCTTATATAACTTCTGGTATTATTAATGACAATTAGTGGTCGGATGCCGTTCCTCACGCCACCACTCCAGCCAGGACGGAATCTGTGTATCCCGTCTGTCTCGGTCAAGAGTAAATATCACGGTCAAGTGTGAGAAGGTTTTATAAATGTTTGCTTAGCTAGTATCTGAGGCGGGACGTGGGTACCAGCCCGGCATTCAGCTAGTTGGATGTGAGAAAGTGCCTAAAAGCCAATCCACGGTGACCAGGCGCCTAATACACGTTGTTAATCCACAGAGGGATTCGGTCCAGGAGTGGTTGGCATCTCTGAATCCCGGAACAGGTGAGTTAACGCGATCAGCTGTCCAGCCAAAACAATCCTGGGAAATTACTACGCCGTTAGATATTTGATTTCGTACCTCTCCCCGTGCTCACATTACCACTTTGTATAGTTACTATTACTGTTTTTCATTCTGTAAATAGTGGTTATTATTTTTATTGTCAGCAGTAGCAGAAACAGTCCTAGTAGTTGTAGATGTAGCAGAATTAGTTTGGTATCATTATCTGTTATCTCAGACACAGTAACATTAATTACTGCACTCATGACGAAACTAGTGGCATTATTTCTGCCTTAGATATACACCGAGGTGACGAAAGTGATGGGATAGTAATATGCACATATGTAGATGGCGACAGTATCAGTATCAAGGTGTTAATAGCGCAGTGCATCGGCATCGGTGGAGCTCCCATTCGTATTCAGGTGAAATTGGAAATTTGTGGTAAGGTCTTTCTGGGACCAAACTGCTAAGGTCATCGGTCCAAAAGCTTACACACTACTTAATCTAACTTTAACTTACGCTATGGACAACACACACCCCCATGCCCGAGGGAGGACTCGAATCGCCGCACGGACTACTCAGGTGATTAGTATGAAAAGTTTACCGACGTCATTATGGCAGAACGAGGGGAGTTAACAGACTTTTAACGTGGAACAGTAGTTGAGGCTCGATACGTGGGACATTTCATTTCGGAAAACGGTAGGGAATTCAATACTCCCAGATTCATGGAGTCACGATTGTGCCGAGAATACCAATTTTCAAGAGTCTCTCTCACCTCGGGGAACACAGTGGCCGAAGACCTACAGTTAACTACAGAGAGCAGCGACGTTTGCGTAGAGTTGTCAGTGCTAACAGACAAGCAACACTACATGAAATAACTACGGAAGTCAAGTGTGGGTTGTACGATGAAGGTGTCCGTGAGGAGAGGGCTGCGAAATTTGGCGTTAATAGGCTACGGCAGCAGCATGACATCGCCTCTCCTTGACTCGTGACCATATTGATTGGACCCTAGGGAACAGGAAAATCGAGCCTCATCACATGACTCCTGATCGCAGTTGGTAAGAGTTGACGGTAGGGTACTAGTATGGCGCAGACCCCATGAAGTCATGGACCCAAGTCGTCAACAAGGCACTGTGCAAGCTGGTTATGGTTCCATAATGGTGTAAGCTGTGTTTACATGGAATGGACTGGGTCCTCTGGTCGAACTGAACCGATCATTGACTGGAAATGGTTATGTTCAACTAGTAGCAGACCATTTACAGCCATTCAACAATGGAATATTTATGGATGACAATGCGCCATGTCACCTGATGAACACTGCTCGCGACTGATTCACAGAACATTCGGGACAGTTCGAGTGAATGGTTTTGCCACCCATATCGCCCGACATGAATCCTACGGATCATTTATGGGACATAACCGAGAGATCAGCTAGAGCTAAAAATCCTGCACGGGCAATATTTTCGCAGTTATGGGTGGCTACGGAGGCAGCGTGGCTCATTATTTCTGTATTGGACTTCCGGCGACTTATTGAGTCCATCCCATGTCGAGTTGGTGCACTATGCCGGGCAAAAGTAGGTCCATCACGATATTATGAGGTATGCAATGACTTTTGTCACCTCTGTGTATTTAAACATGTCCAGATCAAGTTGTAATATCAAATATTAATTATGAGAAATACTTATTACAGTGCAAAGAAACTGTGCATTTAAAGTTGTTGTTGTCATTGTTGTGTTCTTCAGTCTGAAACTGCTTTAATACAGCTCTCCACGCTGCTCTGTCCTGTGCAAGCCTCCTCATCTCTGAATAACTACTTGAACAGAATGTTTTTGAACCTGGTTACTGTATTCGTCTATCAGTCACTCTCTACAATTTTTACCCTCCCCTCCCCCAACCTCCTCTCCAGTACTAATTTCATGATTACTAGAGGTCTCTCAATGTGTCCTATCAAATGACCTCTTGTTTTAATCAAGTTATGGCATTAATTTCTTTCCTTCCCTGTTCTATTCAGTCCTTCCTCATTAGTTACGCAGTATACCCATCTGATCTTCAGCGTTATTCTTAGCTCAACATTTCAAAAGCTTTTATTACCTTCTTCTTTGAACTACTTATCGTACACGTTTCACTTTCTTACAAGGCTACACTCCAGACAAATACCTGCAGAAACTTCTCAACATTTAAATTTAAATGCAGAGTTAACATATTTCTTTCCTTCAGTAAAGCTTTTCTTCTCATTGCCAATTTCCATTTTTATTCTCTCTGGTTCGGTCATTATAAGTAATTTTACTTCCCAAACAGCAAAACTTATTTACTACTTGTACTGTCTCATTTCGTTATCTAATCCCCTCGGCGTCACCTGATTTCATTCGACTACATTGCATTAGCAATGATTTGTTTTTCATCTTACACCCTCCTTTCAAGACACTGTCCATTCTGCACAGCTGATCTTCCAAGTCGTTTCTCTCTCATGCTGACTTGCAATGTCATTGAGTACATAAAAGTTTTTAGTTCTTCTCCATGAACTTTAATTTCTTCTCCAAATTTTCCTTTGGTTTCCCTTACAGCTTGCTCAGTGTACAGATTGGATAACGTCACGGATAGGTTAAAACCCTGTCTCACTACCGTCTCAACTGCTACTTACCTTCCATGACCTTCGAAGCTTATAACTGCAGTTTGGTTTCTGTACTAGTTCTATATAATCTTTTGTTCCCTTTATTTTAACCCTGCTACTTTAAGAATTTCGAATATTGTTTTCCAGTAAATACTGTCAAAAGCCTCCTCTAACCCTACAAATGCTATAAACGTGTGATTTCCTTTCTTTAATCTATCTCCTAAGATAAGCCTTACGGCCAGTACTGTCTCGCATGTTCCTACACTTCCCCAGAACCCGAACAGGTCTTCTCCAAAGTCGAATTCATCAGTTCTTCCATTCTTTTAAAGATAATTCGTGTCAGTAGTTCGCAGTCATAACTTATTAAACAGATAGTTCGATAATATTCACCTCTGTCAGCGCATACTATCCTTGGAATTGGAAATACTACTGTCTTCTTGAAGTCTGAGAGTATTTCGCCTGTCTCGTACATATTGCACACCAGGTGGAATAGTTTTATCATTGTTGGCTCTGCAAAGAGTATCAATAGTTGTGGTGGAATTCGTTTACTCCAGGGGCATTTTATTAACATTTGTCTTTGGTGCTCCGTCAAATTCATCTCGTTCCATGATATCTCATCTTCATCTACTTCCTCTTCCGCTTCTATAACGTGGCCATCAAGTTCATTTCATTTATATAGTCCCTCCACAAATTCCCTCCACCTCCCAGCTTTGCCTCCTTTGCTTGGTACTGGTTTTGAATTTGAGCTCTTGATAGTTTGTAACACCGAAAATACAAATAAAGTATCTTCTGCACCACCTAAAAATTTTCAACGTTTAATATCCGTGGATAACTTGTCCTGTACTTATGATTCTGAAGCTGTAAGCTGTAGAAACTATGCGAAGAGAAAGTGCTTTGTCTACTTTTCTTTTTTTTCTTTTTTTTTTTTTTTCAAAAACGAGTCATGTTTGCCATGAGATGTAGGATTCTGTGTTGTTTAATATTTTTAATCGTCCAGTGTGATGGTATGAATAGTCCATGTTGTATAACTCATTTTAGGCTAGGCATGCAGGGAAAGAACGTGCTAATGTCTCTCACTACAGGAAATAAATGTGCTTTGTCCAATGTTGTGTATTAAGTTTTAGATTCCTTCTGGGTTGGCAAACAATGTTGAAGCAAGAAGAAGAGAATTTTCCTTTATTGTACATTGTTGTTACTAGTTAGAACCATTACTTTAGTTTGAGACATTGTTTTTAGTAATGTAGGTGTTGTAAGTGATTCATTTCAGCTTTAATAGTTTTTACGTACAACCAGACACTGTAGTCATGTATGTGTGTGTGTTTGTGTGTGTGTGTGTGTGTGTGTGTGTGTGTGTGTGGAACTTCCATTGTTTTATTTCTTACATTGAATGGTGAGTACTTCATCTGAGGTTGAAAGACAGAGACTGTCAAATTCTAACAGTGTTACGAAAAGATAAGTATGAGGGTGAACGAGTACAATCCTGAAGAAATTAAGGGTTCAGTCGCACGAGCTAGGAAAAGACTGTAAGTCAAAGTGTTTTGAGATAGCAAGTACTGAAAAAAGATCAAGCATTATGCGAAAATTTAGTAACACCGCAGACTGGAATGAACAGTCGCTGTATCTGAGTGGCCTTATTACAATACTAACACTTCACAGAAGGTGATTGAGGAGTAATAAAGATGAAGCGCAGCTTCAAGAGTGTAATTTCAAGTACAGAGTTACCGTAGAAGGCGGCGAAATCGCTCGTGGGCTGTACGTGCAGTGACAAGGCGATGATTAATGACAGTTCAGAATTTTTTGAAGTTGCGCAAGTCTCTTCGTGCTAGAAGGGGTAAGCTTGGAAGTAGGCCATGGAAAATTAAGGAAGGAGTAGGAATGGCAGTTTATGATCACATCCATTCATTCAAGAGTAGATCAAATCGTTACACCAATTACAAGACCAAGACATTGCATCTCCAAGCAAAAAATGGATGAAATGTCAGGAAAAAAACCCAAATTTTGACATTTCATATGAAATGCACAGAACAGTATTCAACACCAAATTCAATATAGCTTTGGGGTATCCAAGAAATGATACATGCTCACCATGCAATCAGTACACTGCTAAGATGAACGCGCTAAGATAAAAATGCTGAATGCAATATTATATGCAAATTTAGATGATAACATGAAGAAACAAGTCTTGAAAGAAATTAATAAGATCACCATTGACCAGAAAGTGTACAAAGCGAAAGCTGAAACATTTTATACCAGAAAGAGAAATCCTTGTTTAAGAAGCCATAAGTCCAATAAAGAGAAGCAATCTACATCAACTGCTTAAAAAATGTATACTTACGTAATGTAAGTACTAAAATTGTCTACTGCAAGAGGCAGTTGTCTGTTTATTCTTTCAGTACTCGTCAACTTTCAAGTGCTACTTCAGTGTTCTACCCTTACACTGAAGATACTGGAACAAAAGGAAACAATTAAGTTGTTTCCTTGTTAAATTGCTTTTTGATAGAATTATTGCTCATGAAAACGAAACGTCTAAGAAGTTTTCTGCGATGCATTTTCAGGGCAGAACAAGAATAACACTGTATCAAGATATCTTAATTACCTTGTGAATGAACTGAAACTTTTGAAGGCAGTGAAAGTAACGTCACCTATTAGAGGAAACACTTTTATGGAGTTCGATAATAATGTGGAACTGATTAACTTCTAAGCAGCAGAAGTTTTAATAGACTGGGTGAAAATCATATTTGAAGCTTGATGTAAACCAAGGCCTTTTGATCTCATTCTCAGTCAAGATAATTTAAGGAACCATTTGCACTCAAGCACAGACGATATTTAAATTACTGAACTCAGAGTATATGTATCGATTTTTTAAGACAAGAGAAAGCTAAACAAAGCAATTAACATCGCTCTCTTGTCACAGCCAGTAGGCATCAGGACACTCTTATGTCATTTGTTGTCCTAGAAGGACGTAATATTTTTGTGGCTCCACAGTTAGCCATATTGATACTTATTTGCAGAAAAGAGGCCCAGAATTAATAAGTCGCTCTCATTTGTGAATTATCTGCAATTATTTACCTAGAATTTTACGTGTCATTCATATCGTAATGTATATGATGAAATGAATGCATGTTTTATTTAATCGTATGCTTTTCTCTGTTTTAGTAGTTTTAGTCACCCCATTATCATGATTGAAGGTGAGGTCAGATATCAGACTTTGTCTACAAAATATATTATGAGCCCTGGCTACGTTCCGTACATCTTCGGACGTGTGAAGCTCGATAAATTCACCGCGTGAATTGCATTTACTTTATTGTGTGACCTCAGTGAACAATCCTACGTAAGATTACATGAAACATTAAGAAATTCAGTTCCAATCTTAAAGGCGAAACAAACTTTAATCTCTCAGTTACTTATCCAAACAAACAATTATTATTTTTATTATTACAAATTATTATTATTATTTTATTTTTGTTTGTTAAAATATGATACAAAATTGGGGGTCATTTCTGAAGAAGAAATATTTGAGGAAGTGTTCTTTCCAAAGAAGGCTCATCAGAGAGGTAGTCATCGCAAAAAATATCCACACCTCTTTCAATATTGAGAAACTTATAATGTAGCATGGATTTTATCAGTGGTGAAAGTTTCACAACTACTTCAATTACAGCAGTCTGGAAATATCAATTCCCAGCTTAAAGGGATTAAATATAAAAATATAATATAATATTATTTTAGAATAATTTTATATACTGCTGCTGATAATAATAATAATAACATCAGTAAGTTGTCTTTACAAGTCCGCTGCCAACATCAAAAGCAACATATCAGCACCTCCAGGTTTTAAAGGAGTACTGCAAACAAGAAGCTAGAGTGTTTTATGCAAACCTTTTACACTTGGCTGAGAACTGCATGTTGGGAGAAAGTGACATTATCCTTTATTCTTTTAGCATTTTATCACATGAATTTAAAACAGCAAAGAGAAACTGCTTACTAAGAAGTATCTTTATTGTTTCAAACATTGTTTTTTTCACAATATAATCTAACACATAATACTTAAAAAATATAGTTTTAATTGCAATATCTTCTTTTCTGCCACAGAAAAGTAGGACATTTTTTTTCCTTGTGATACATGACATTACTTTAAATATTATGTCAATAAAACCACATTTTAAATATTTACAGAATCAATTAATACTAAATTTAATGTAGCTAATGTGTCCTTCCAAATTATTTTTGTATTCATTAATTTTATACGTTAGTTTTCATGAAATTCAGTTTCAAATATTAAAATTGCTGCCCTGAACAGTTTGATAATGTGGACAAAGCACGTTATTTTCCTGTACTCTTCATATTTAATAAGTACTCGATGTAATAGTGTATTTATTTATGACTGTATATAATTGATTGTAATTATTATGAAAATATTGTAAATTGCTGGGTAATAGCCAAGAGAACTTTTTTAAAATGTATCGATAGCAACGCCAGAATGGCTGTAGCTGTGCCGTTGTTTATCTTTGCGTATG
Source organism: Schistocerca cancellata (assembly GCF_023864275.1). NCBI lineage: Eukaryota > Metazoa > Arthropoda > Insecta > Orthoptera > Acrididae > Schistocerca > Schistocerca cancellata. The sequence continues at coordinate 522,360,825 of NC_064630.1, read as the reverse complement.
AAGAGTCTCTGTCGGGTAGCGAGCAAAGAGGAAGCAGAGCAGCTTGAGTGATGAAAGTGGGCAGAAGTGTTTGTCGGGCGCGCTGATCAGTTATGCTCGTGCCAGTGTAGAGGCGCCTGATTCATTGATTCGCGAGTATTGAGAGCACGGTAGGTGTGGACAGGCGAAGGAAGCTGCAATTCTCCAGAGTCTTAAGACAGGTGATGGGACAGACATTTAAGCAAATAATCACCGGCGTGGCACCAGAAGGATGTCACGCTACCACTAGGCACTAAATAAATGGTTGGACGTTCGTGACTCTTCACAGAACGTGGAGTTCGTAGGTCTGTCTGCTCCGTGAAGTGCACAAGCGTTTTGGAGAACACCATTGTACATTGTTGAACATGGTGCTCCGCAGCCTACGCTACTCCGAGAAAACTACTTCAGCTGAGCATGATTTAGAAAACGGACACCGGACGAAATTTGACGGAACATCCATCGTGGTTCACACAAACGGTTTCTGGGATTGTGTGGTTAAATAAGTCATTGAAATAAAAGTCACCAATGACACTATAAATAGAGATGGTGGCCTACATATAAGGACGGCGTGGGATCCGGCAACTGCATTGCTGAAGCGGGCGCGTCGAATGGCGAGTCAACGTATGGCCGCATATGGCCATGCCGGAGGCTCCAGTGACGACGCAGCAGGTAGCTAGTGTATATGAGGGGTATACCATCAGCCCACCGGCAGTCATACCACTTGAAAATGGCCAAGCAGTGCTTGGCCCAACGCTCATGTAATTTGAATTACTTGGGGCTACTGGAAATCCGAGAACATTTTATTCAATGTTACTGTGCAAGACTCTGCATTCTTACAAACCCATAGTTGATGACATTGGTACCAATATACTTTTCAGTGGTAAAGATTTCGATAGGTTGCTGGGAACTGTTGCAGTCTCAGGAGGCCACCATTATCTACAAGTCACGACGACAGAGGTAAGAAGTTGTCATTTCCCAAGAGTATGTAGATGACTTGCAAAATCCAGTGCCCAAACACGTAGGTGGAAAGCATATATCAAACGTGAGACACAGAGACTTAGCAAAACTATCAGATTCAAAGCTACTAGATCTCATGCATGAAATGGACAGGCAGCTATATCCGAACCTCAAGCCACAGAATATACTTAATGAAGTGTTGGGATAGGTTATAATACTGAGTGTATGAGTGTCTGTTGTGTGTGTGTGTATGTGTGTGTCGTCCATTTAGTATCTGTTCTTTATGTTCTGAGTCTAGTTCCACATTTACCTTCAAGACTGTCAAAAAGACACTATTTTCACTAACACGTATATGAAAATTTTGTAAATTAATAACAATAATAATAATAATAATGTAAAATATTATTAAATAAAATTTCATAACATAGAATGGGTACATAATTTTTTCACAGGACATATATGATGTTGAGATTTGGTTAAAAAACAAGTAAAATCTTCAAGACAGGTTTGCCTACTAATTTGGTTTTCACAAATGTCTTTTTTCCTCAAAACTTTGTGCCAATGTTCTTGTACTTCTGGAGGATGTCAATTGACACAGTCCCAAGGGGCATTATACTTACTTTTGATGAGACGCCTTGCCCATTCTGATGTCTTGAAGCAGTGAAGCTCATTCAGTCTGCCAGGCTCCTCTGGGCATCGGCTTATTAGATGCAGCTGGCCATATGGGTCTCAATCTGCTGGCCTCTTTTCGTCTTCTGTTGCTTTGACACTGTTACTCAGATGAACTTCTTCTTTTAGCAGTCCTGCCTGGTGATACAACTGGTAGGTTTTCATAACAAACAAACCCCATACACCTATCACAACAATTATATCAATTATATGTCGCCTCCCGGCATTACTCAAAGTTTGGTATGGCCTGTGTGGTGCAATCAGGACAGTGATGACAATACTGTTTGTTGTTTTTCCCCATTATTAGTCTTTATAATGGAGTCGAGAGTGAGTGGAACTTTCTTGACTGTTGGGAAACAAAGAAGGATCTTTGACAGAGATGGTGATCTGACAAAATAATAAGATGAAGCGCACTCGTTTAATAAGTATGTGCCGTTATATATATACAGGGTGTTTCAAAAATGACCGGTATATTTGAAACGGCAATAAAAACTAAACGAGCAGCGATAGAAATACACCGTTTATTGCAATATGCTTGGGACAACAGTACATTTTCAGGCAGACAAACTTTCGAAATTACAGTAGTTACAATTTTCAACAACAGATGGCGCTGCAAGTGATGTGAAAGATATAGAAGACAGCGCAGTCTGTGGGTGCGCCATTCTGCACGTCGTCTTTCTGCTGTAAGCGTGTGCTGTTCACAACGTGCAAGTGTGCTGTGGACAACATGGTTTATTCCTTAGAACAGAGGATTTTTCTGGTGTTGGAATTCCACCGCCTAGAACACAGAGTTGTTGCAACAAGACGAAGTTTTCAACGGAGGTTTAATGTAACCAAAGGACCGAAAAGCGATACAATAAAGATGGTTCAAATGGTTCTGAGCACTATGGGACTCAACATCTTAGGTCATAAGTCCCCTAGAACTTAGAACTACTTAAACCGAACTAACCTAAGGACATCACACACATCCACACCCGAAGCAGGACTCGAACCTGGGACCGTAGCAGCCTCACGGTTCCGGACTGCAGCTCCAGAACCGCACGGCCACCGCGGCCAGCGATACAATAAAGGATCTGTTTGAAAAATTTCAATGGGCTGGGAACGTGACAGATGAACATGCTGGAATGGTAGGGCGACCGCGTACCACAGAGGGCAACGCGCAGCTAGTGCAGCAGGTGATCCAACAGCGGCCTCGGGTTTCCGTTCGGCGTGTTGCAGCTGCGGTCCAAATGACGCCAACGTCCACGTATCGTCTCATGCGCCAGAGTTTACACCTCTATCCATACAAAATTCAAACGCGGCAACCCCTCAGCGCCGCTACCATTGCTGCACGAGAGACATTCGCTAACGATATAGTGCACAGGATTGATGACGGCGACATGCATGTGGGCAGCATTTGGTTTACTGACGAAGCTTATTTTTACCTGGACGGCTTCGTCAATAAACAGAACTGGCGCATATGGGGAACCGAAAAGCCCCATGTTGCAGTCCCATCATCCCTGCATCCTCAAAAGGTACTGGTCTCGGCCGCCATTTCTTCCAAAGGAATCATTGGCCCATTTTTCAGATCCGAAACGATTACTGCATCACGCTATCTGGACATTCTTCGTGAATTTGTGGCGGTACAAACTGCCTTAGACGACACTGCGAACACCTCGTGGTTTATGCAAGATGGTGCCCGGCCACATCGCACGGCCGACGTCTTTAATTTCCTGAATGAATATTTCGATGATCGTGTGATTGCTTTGGGCTATCCGAAACATACAGGAGGCGGCGTGGATTGGCCTCCCTATTCGCCAGACATGAACCCCTGTGACTTCTTTCTGTGGGGACACTTTAAAGACCAGGTGTACCGCCAGAATCCAGAAACAATTGAACAGCTGAAGCAGTACATCTCATCTGCATGTGAAGCCATTCCGCCAGACACGTTGTCAAAGGTTTCAGGTGATTTCATTCAGAGACTACGCCATATTATTGCTACGCATGGTGGATATGTGGAAAATATCGTACTATAGAGTTTCCCAGACCACAGCGCCATCTGTTGTTGAAAATTGTAACTACTGTAATTTCGAAAGTTTGTCTGCCTGAAAATGTACTGTTGTCCCAAGCATATTGCAACAAACGGTGTATTTCTATCGCTGCTCATTTAGTTTTTATTGCCGTTTCAAATATACCGGTAATTTTTGAAACACCCTGTATATATTTATGTTTGCAGCGTCTGACCAAGTAACATACGTCTATGAGTTACATCTGGTACTACCTTTTTCCTGTTGAAGCTCCTCTCTCTTTGATTCTGACCTATTACACGTGGGCTTCCCACTTTCAAGAGACTAGAGCCATCTAGCTTCTTGTTCCTGTCGCTGTTAAATGCGTTATCTGTTGTGCCCGTATCAGAGACAAGTGCAGTCGTCGCCATTTCTTCTGCAATCTACTGAATGATGGGGCACTTAGCTTAACTGCTAACTCAGTGGCCACTAGGCCTAACTGTTGCATCAGTGGCTCATTTGCCTAATTCACAAGAGACAAGTACTATTCAGCTATTTGCTCCTACTGGTAAATTAAATCCACTACGCTACTAATTGAGACAAAGATAGACTGTTACAGTTCAACACTATTCAATGAAACATACTGTATATGAGCCATTTGCCAAATTATTATTTAGCTAACAATAATTGTTGTTGCATCATCCAGAGTAGTAACGTCTTCTCACAGATAACGTACTACTGTTCCATCAGTAGCCACTTGCATAAAAATTGCTGGTGCCTACATTGATAATCTACTAACTCTATTAGTATTGACTACTCACTGACTCGCTGACTGTTCACTGCTGCCCGTGGCTGATACTTTATATGTTTCCTCTTCATTACCTTCCTGGAACATTCCATCTACGTGATGATCTTCATTGCCATCTTGTAGCCTAAATCCAGAGCTGCCCTTTCCTTCTCACGAGTTTGGTATCCATCCTCGACTGGCAATCGTTACTAAAGTGCTATATATTTGGCAATCCCTCGAGAGATAACTGGGAATCAGCTGCTTTCGAAAAAGTTATTGGTTGCAAATCCTTGGCTTTGTCCCACCTGTGTGGTACCTGGCAGCATAAACCCAAAGAGCTCAGTCAGAATTGTTCCACTTCTTTCTTTCCATTTAACTAAAATATTCTCTGGTAATGATAAAGTTTTCAAAGGCTGTATCAAATCATGGTATAAGCCTGAAATGATAATCAGAGGCCTTAAAGACTAGTATTATATATCTGAAATCGTATTAAAAAGCCTTTTATCTTTTATGTGTGAATTAAGCCGTTTGGAGGTTTAGGAAAAACTGGTAACTATTTCTTTCATATGCTTGCTGATGTAGAACACGTCCAGAGATACCACCTACTGCCTACCCTTTAAACCAGTACATTGGATTTTGTAAAAAGGATATACACAAAGTTTAAGTAAAGAAGAAAGCATTTATTTTGGATAAAGCTATTTATTATGAATTTCACCAAGATTGCATTATGTTTTAACTAGCTTACAATTTCCAGTCGTTATTTATTAAGTTTTAGAAGGATTTGTTGCTGTGTTTGTGTAATACTACATTATTTGCAGTGCTCTTTTTCTTTTCACTAACCCATCTGAGCCTGTTGATGGAGTATTGAGTGTCTGCTTTTCATAATAACGGTAGCCGCATTATACTGTATGCCCAGACATTGTGCTGCTACAGGGCGGATACAATTTCATGCCGCCTAGTGCTGTTTTGTTTCAAGTCCCAAGGAAGGTCACATAAAGGCGTAAGCTTTCAGAAAGGGTAGCTCTCTTGCGGTACATGTCCCCTTTTATTGGCGAGTAATATACAGCATCTTGATCCCTTAACGTCCATTAAAGTTCTTGAGCAGCGCGTAGTACGAATAACCCGCATTCAGCAACTGCAACAGAGCAGAGGCAAAAAGTTGGTTACCCCAGACAGGCATGTATTCATTGATTTAATTTTATTTGGTAAGCTGAGTCACACTCAAAGTATCATATTTATCGTCATGTACAGTGTGCTACTGATTGAAGAAGGCTTCAGAGAGTTGTTTTGCTTAGTTTAAGATTTATTATTTAAGAAGTAATGCATGCTCACACAAAGTTGAAGGACAAACAAAATTATCCACATTCACTTCTGTTCTTAATCTGTTTTCACTGTAGTATTAAACAAAAAGTCCGTTCATTTAATATTTTATGATGGAAACAGTACTGAAAGGACGATTGAAGAGGTATATTAACGTAAATTTAATTTTGATCAATGATATGTAAAACATCGTAAAATTTTTATGGGAACTTGAAAGTTACAAATACCTTACTCGATCTGAGACACAGATAAGAACTGAATACATTAAAATAAAAGTTGATGTAAGCTTCTTTGTGAAGCTGTCTCTAAAATTTTTCAATGAGTTAAAACGCGTATTTCCCTTGAATCACTAAACATATTCATTTGAAAATGCGAGTTACTGAAACCAGCCACACTAAGTTGTAATTTAAATTGATATTCATAACAGCGAAGATAAAGTCTAACCCAGAATGCTTGCATTTAAGGCTTATACAACTTCTACTTCTCAGTGAGTTCATATGAAAGCTAAGTGGACAGAAATGTGAGCAATAGGATTGACATTTAGAGCTCCTAAGATATGGTTTTACTCCCGTCTGGGTGTTAGACAGCCTCACAGTAGCATATTGTTGTATGAGTAACCAGATTAAGATGTGCTTGAGTGAAGAATAATAGAGCCCCAGAGAAGAGGCAGAATATCTTTTATTTTACAGTAAAATACGATTTTTCAATGCTTCATGTCACTCTTTCAATGACATTTTCACACCTTCGGTTCTAATAATACGAAGGCCGTTCAATAAGTGATGCGACACTTTTTTCTCGGTCAATTTCAGTCGAAAATATGCTTAAATATTCCCATTTCATGCTTTGCAGTTTAGTGAAGTTCCGATAGGTGGCGGCACTAATATAGCCTTCAAAATGGCGTCTGTAATGGAAGTGTATTCCAAGCAGAGAGCTGTCACTGAATTCCTTTCGGTCGATAACTAGAGATTCGCAGATATTCGAAGGCGCTTGCAGAACCTCTACGGAGATCTTGCAGTGAGCCGTTGGACCAGGTGTCTGTGATCATCGCAACAAGGTCGTGCAAACCTGTCCGATCTGCCGCGTGCCACAAGGGCGCTCACAGGTGTGACTCCTGCAATGTTGGAATGTGCAGACACTCTCAAATATGGTGACTGACGGATCACAATCAAACACTTTGGTTCTCAACTGGATGTGTCTGTTGGTAGTGCTGACATATTTACACAGCAGTGGAGTACTGAAAGATGTGTGTCCCTTGGGTTTCTCGTCGCCTAACAGAAGACCATAAAGAGCGACGAAGGACCGTCTGTGCGCAATTGCTTGCTTGTTACAAGGCTGATGGTGACAATCTTTTGGCGAACATCGTCAGAGGCGATAAAGTATGGGTCCTTCACTTTGAACCGGAAACGCAACGGCAATCCAGAAGTGGCGAAACACGCCTCTCCTCCGAACAAAATGTTCAAAGCTTCACCCTCGGCCAGTAAAGTCGTGGTGGCTGTCTTCTGGGATTCTCAGTTGTTCTTCTTATGTCGTATGTCCTCCCTCATGGTGCGACGACGAACTCTGACGTGTATTTTGCTACCCTCAGGAAATTGAAGATACGACTTTAGCATGTTCGTCGCTACAAAAATGCGAACGAACTCCTTTTCCAATATAACTCAAGGCCTCGCTCTAGTCTGCACACCTGAGAGGAGCTCACTGTTCTTCCTCATGCACCCTACGGCCCTGGTACAACACCCTCCGACTTTCATCTGTTTGACCCAATGACGGATGTACTCTGCGCGAAGCAGTACGTGGATAATAGGGAAGTTACTGGTGCATCAATACAGCTCCCACGTCGACCTGTAGAGCCGTACCACGTGGGCATACACGCCCTCTTAGCAAGGTGGCATAAGGCTGTCGTACTGAGATAGTGCCGAAAAATAGAGTTATTAGTCAAAATAGTGGGACGTAATATGGTGTACTGAAATCCTAAATAAAACCAACTTGCTTACAGGAAAAATATGTGTTGCATCACTTACTGAACGCCCCTCATAACAGAAGCAAACCGAAGAAGAGAGAATATATAATGCGGACTGATAATAACAACAAAATAATGTTATACGGAAGTGAAATGTGGTCAGTAAGCGGTTCAGACAAGAGGTGATGTGGTGCTACAGAACAATGATAAAAATGCGTAGATCGGATAACTGAAGAGGTGGTACTGAATCGATTTTGGGAAGAAAGAAATTGATGCACAATTTAATAAAAGAAGGGATAGGCTGATAGCATGCATCCTGAGGCATCAAGGAATCATTAGTTTGATAATGCAGAAGATTGGCGGGGAGGGGTGGGGGGGTGGGGAGAGAGGAGGTGGAAATGTGAATGTAGATCACCGAATGCTGTAAGCTTGTTGAAATGTGGCTATTTTGGAGATGAAGACGCTTGGAGCTGCAACAAACCAGCTTTCGGACTGAATAACACAACAGAACAGACGAAGACACGTGATAGGGATCTGATTGCAATCGACTTATATACCACATACGACAGAGGAAGGCTCACTGAATTAAAGAACTACAGGAAGAAACACTCTCATTCCCACAAATTAATGAATTCAACAACACCTTTAAACTACTAACACTATCATTCAGAGTGCAACAAAAGAAGAATAAGACTTACCAGAAATACAGGGTGATTCAAACGTAAATGTACACACTTCATTGGTGCAATGTAAGGATCAAAATAAGAGTAAATTGTTCGGTAAAGTTTTATCTAAAACTACTTTGTCTGCGAGTTATAATGCGTAATGCCATTTGTGGTAGACATTACATCATTGGCCAGTACAGGCTTTGGCGTAATGTGTTAGCCAGTATATCGACTAATGTTGCTTTGTCGTTGGTGCCCCATCACATTTCACCCGGGAGGCAGGAGTGTGTCTCAGTGTTGCTTATCCCGATAAGTGGACAGGCAGCGCAGGACCAGCTGCTTGGCCCGCCAGATCTCCATTTCTCAACCCCTGGGCTTCTATCTTTGGGGCCGTCTCAAGGAACTCGTGTATGTTGTTACAACTGAGAACGTAGCACAACTACAGGAGCGAACTGCAAATGGTTGTGCGGCTGTACAGAATGAGATGAACAGTGCCTGTTGCATTTGGAGAGCTGTAATAAATCGAACACGTCACTGCCTTCGCCCACATGGTCATCATTTTGAACATATCCTGGGGCAAAAGTACAATACGTAGCTGAGTTGAATTTTAGATCCCTTCGTGTCGATGCTCTCTGAGAAGAATTAATTTTGTGTTGTTTGTGCTGTACTTGTGATCCCTGCTCTATTGCATAACTCTGAAATATAGCAATTGCAGATGAAACTTTATTGAATGTTTTATTCTTATTTTTATACATACATTACACCCACGAAGTGTGTACAGTGACTTTTGAATCACCCCGTATAATTCTTGCCATCATATTCGGCCACAAACCAGACATTAAGCAAACTTATTACAACGAATGTATTTAGGAAAACCCTTACTTATGAATAATAATACAATGAAGGCTTTCAAGGCCGTTGTTTAATTAATTCTTTTGAAACTTCCAGTCTGAGAGGACGTGGTCGATGCATACGGCTATTCACTAATCACTAATGTATCGTATCCATCTGCGGGAGATATATTCAGAGATAAAACTGGCAACAGCATCGAAACGGGTTTCCGCTTTTATTGGCACGTTATGAACTGAGTAGAGGGCACCACTATTCGTCATGTGATGCTGGGTGCACGTGATCATTCTCAGTTAATAATAATCGGTGATTAGAATCACTCTCTCGGTGCAGATCAGTATCCGTAATTGTATTCAGTTTAATTATTTCTACCTTTCTGTAAAACTTTTCAGTGTTCGTAAGTCTCTTTTGCCTCTCATTGCCCCTCTATACAAGCGCACTACATAAAATGTTGTCTTGCCTAGAACACCTGTAACATGGAATTTATTTCATGGTCTCTGTATTTAACGGCATGTATCAACTACTGCCGATGCGTCAGGCTGTCGGATCAGACAGTTAAGCTCATGGCCGTGTTAACTTTATTGTTACGACTGCAGAGGATTTTATGCACGCCAGCTGTCGCTGGTAAATGTTGTACATCTACAATTCTCAGGTTTTTAATTTTAATTTTTAAATTTTTTTTGAAACCTATGCTTGTTCGTCCCGGACTGTAATGTTTTCAACAAGAGAGGAAAATTTTCTCTGTTGGTGGCTGTTGCTCAGCTTTATTCCCGGAATTTTGTCTCCTTGCCGTAGTTCCCATTTTACGTCTCCTTGCCGTAATTCTCATTTCACCTACGAACTAATTTCTCCTACAAGTCGACTGTAAATAATTGAGTTCTGCTTGTAACTGAACCGGCCTGCATGTTTTATTTGCCCAATTCATCATTTTAATAAATTTGCTCGTAAAAGTCGTTTCTGTAGTGGAAATACCTTGTAGTGAGACAGTGTCTAAACATAGCTGCTACATTCACTGGGAAAGTATGTTCTGTATGTGAAGTAGCTTCATTCATAGGAATCATCGCAAATAATGGGGCAAATGCTAGTTGATGAAAATACCACTCAGGCCCACGTCCATGTCTTTCAATTTCTCAGTGCGTTTAGTTTGCATACATATTAATAAATTAGTATAGCGCTTCCTCTCGTGATGACTGGGTGTTGTGTGATGTCCTTAGGTTAGTTAGGTTTAAGTAGTTCTAAGTTCTGGGGGACTGATGACCATAGATGTTAAGTCCCATAGTGCTCAGAGCCATTTGAACCATAGCGCTTCCAGCTTCGCTCGTGTAGACTGTATGGTCTACACAGACGCTTTTTTTTTACTTTCCTTTACTCAAATTTTTACGTTGTTCATAAATTGCAACACCTACAAAGCTCTTCACACTAATTAAGGCCATAGAAGTATGGTGTTTTCCTAACGTACTTCCGAACAAAACAGCGATTCTGGTAGCTGTGGTCCGAAGTTCTTACTAATTATGCCTTTTGCGTTCTTGTGGTGATATTCCGTAGAAGCGTGCACCCCTAGCACATATTTCTTTATATGTAACTGAGAAGTGAAATACCACTTTTTATACGTTAAGCTTTATATTTTTTTAATATTACGAAATATTTTCTTAAAAATTGTAGTCCCCTCTTTCACCCTCTTGGGGATTAATTTTCCAAAAACAGCGTAGTACGATTTTTTTTTTGTGCTTGCATAATGAAATGTTTTCATAAAAACTTCCATGTTCTGTTTCACTCCCTTAATGGTTGAATTTCCAAAAACAGTGAACCATCTTTTCATAAATATACTTTAGTAGTTCTTTAATGATGTTTTATTTTCAGAAACAACTTTAATCCACTGTTTCACCCCCATAGGGGATAAATTTCCAAAAATCCTGGGACATGTGTTTCCTTACTTTTGACAAAGAAGCCAAATAGCAGTTTTCGTAGGTCTAGCCTCAGAATTTCGTATTTTTTACAAAGAAACTAAATACCAAATTTCAGAGTTCTAGCCTCAAGATTGCCTTCATAGCGACATTTTTCCAAAAACCTTTCATCCCCTGTTTCCTTCTGTTATGAACGTAATTTGAAAAATACCTTCTCACACTACACCTATAGTACAAGATCAACATCTTCTGCAAATTTCATGTATGTATCCTTAGCGGTTTGGGCTGGACGATGATGAGTCAGTGAGTGAGTGAGTCAGACAATCGGGACATTGCCTCTTACATACAGAGATTAAAGTTCCTCGTCGCGTCTTTCTGTCTGTATCGGAAGGCTAATCTCAGGAACTGCTGCACTGAACTACTGTACTTTGATACTGTTTCCACTAACAGATAGACTGATCCATGATACTGTTTCCACTAACAGATAGACTGATCCATGAGGAACGTTTGCACGTGGACGTGCTGAAAAGCAATTCATCAGAGTTTTTTTTGTGTGAAAACTCTTAAATCTTTTTAACTAACACTTTATTAACATTGTACATCTTTATTCTTCATGTCTACATAATTATTTCTCAACACAATCAACCTGGCAGTGATCAAATTCTTCCTCAGAGACCAGTTTGTTGATACTGTCACTGCAGCCCATTTGAATCTCTTTGGAGAACCACAAACTCAGTCTGATTGCACCGCTTCATCACTATCAACGTGGAGTCTTCGATGGTGTTTTTAAGTTTTGCAAACAGTTGACAGTGAGATGGGACCAGTTGGGTCTGTATAGAGGATGATAAATAATGACAGTGACCCCAGGGCGTCGGATTGCTGCAGATGTTACAGAGCTCGTGCGTTGTCTGATATTGCCATGATGAAGGTGAGAGTGCTCCACGTGTGGATGAACTCGATTACAGCACCGACGTAGCTACGTTACACACCGCCACACTATAGTATATAATTCGGAACCCTGTAGCGGAAGAGGGCTGCAAATATGCAGACATGAAGAATAAGATGTCGAATATTAATAACGTTTGTGTTATTTAAAAATATTTCAGAGTTTTCGCATAAAAATATTTGAGGCATTACTTTTCAGCACGTCCTCATACAATTCACTGCACACGCAAGTTTCTACCCGAGGGCATGCAGCTTTACTGTATGATTAAATGATGATGGCGTCCTCTTGGGTAAAATATTCCGGAGGTAAAATAGCCCCCATTCGGATCTCCGGGTGGGGACTACTCAAGAGGATGTCGTTATCAGGAGAAAGAAAACTGGCATTCTACGGATCGGAGCGTGGAATGTCAGATCCCTTAATCGGGCAGGTAGGTTAGAAAATTTAAAAAGGGAAATGGATAGATTAAAATTAGATATAGTGGGAATTAGTGAAGTTCGGTGGCAGGAGGAACAAGACTTTTGGTCAGGTGAATACAGGGTTATAAATACAAAATCAAATAGGGGTAATGCAGGAGTAGGTTTAATAATGAATAAAATAATAGGAGTACGGGTAAGCTACTACAACCAGCATAGTGAACGCATTATTGTGGCCAAGATGAAGCCCACGACTACTACAGTAGTACAAGTTTATATGACAACTAGCTCTGCAGATGACGAAGAAATTGATGAAATTTATGATGAGATAAAAGAAATTATTCAGGTAGTGAAGGGAGACGAAAATTTAATAGTCATGGGTGACTGGAATACGAGAGTAGGAAAAGGGAGAAAAGGAACATAGTCGGCGAATATGGATTGGGGCTAAGATATGAAAGAGGAAGCCTGGTAGAATTTTGCGCAGAGCATAACTTAATCATAGCTAAAACTTGGTTCAAGAATCATGAAAGAAGGTTGTGTACATCTCTGACCACAACCTATTGGTTATGAACTGTAGATTAAAACTGAAGAAACTGCAAAAAGGTGAAAATTTAAGGAGATGGGACCTGGATAAACTGAAAGAACCAGAGGTTGTACAGGGTTTCCGGGAGAGCATAAGGGAACAATTGACAGGAATGGGGGAAAGAAATACAGTAGAAGAATTTAATTTATGAAAGGAGAAAATATAAAAATGCAGTAAATGAAGCAGGCAAAAAGGAATACAAACGTCTCAAAAATGAGATCGACAGGAATTGCAAAATGGCTAAGCGGGAATGGCTAGAGGACAAATGTAAGAATGTAGAGGCTTATCTCACTAGGGGTAAGATAGATACTGCCTACAGGAAAATTAAAAAGACCTTTGGAGAAAAGAGAACCACTTGCATGAATATCAAGAGCTTTGATGGAAACCCAGTTCTAAGCAAAGAAGGGAAAGAAGAAAGGTGGAAGGAGTATATAGAGGGTCTATACAAGGGCGATGTACTTGAAGACAATGTTATGGAAATGGAAGAGGATGTAGATGAAGATGAAATGGGAGATATGATACTGCGTGAAGAGTTTGACAGAGCACTGAAAGACCTAAGTCGAAACAAGGCCCCCGGAGTAGACAACATTCCATTAGAACTACTGACAGCCTTGGGAGAGCCAGTCCTGACAAAACTTTACCATCTGGTGAGCAAGATGTATGCGACAGGCGAAATACCCACAGACTTCAGCCAAAAATATAATAATTCCAATCCCAAAGAAAGCAGGTGTTGACAGATGTGAAAATTACCGAACTATCAGTTTAATAAGCCACAGCTGCAAAATACTAACGCGAATCTTTACAGACGAATGGAAAAACTGATAGAAGCCGACCTCGGGGAAGATCAGTTTGCATTCCGTAGAAATGCTGGAACACGTGAGGCAATACTGACCCTACGACTTATCTCAGAAGAAAGATTAAGGAAAGGCAAACCTACGTTTCTAGCATTTGTAGACTTAGAGAAAGCTTTTGACAATGTTGATTGGAATACTCTCTTTCAAATTCTGAAGGTGGCAGGGGTAAAATACGGGGAGCGAAAGGCTATTTACAATTTGTACAGAAACCAGATGGCAGTTATAAGAGTCGAGGGGTATGAAAGGGAAGCAGTGGTTGGGAAGGGAGTGAGACAGGGTTGTAGCCTCTCCCCGATGTTATTCAATCTGTATATTGAGCAAGCAGTAAAGGAAACAAAAGAAAAGTTCGGAGTAGGTATTAAAATCCATGGAGAAGAAATATAAACTTTGAGGTTCGCCGATGACAGCAAAGGACTTGGAAGAGCAATTGAACGGAATGGACAGTGTCTAGAAAGGAGGGTATAAGATGAACATCAACAAAAGCAAAACGAGGGTAATGGATTGTAGTCGAATTAAGTCGGGTGATGCTGAGGGAATTAGATTAGGAAATGAGACGCTTAAAGTAGTAAAGGAGTTTTGCTATTTGGGGAGCAAAATAACTGATGATGGTCGAAGTAGAGAGGATATAAAATGTAGACTGGCAAAGGCAAGGAAAGCGTTTCTGAAGAAGAAAAATTTGCTAACATCGGGTATAGGTTTAAATGTCAGGAAGTCGTTTCTGAAAGTATTTGCATGGAGTGTAGCCATGTATGGAAGTGAAACGTGGACGATAAATAGTTTAGACAAGAAGAGAATAGAAGCTTTCGAACTGTGGTGCTACGGAAGAATGCTGAAGATTAGATGGGTAGATCACATAACTAATGGGGAGGTATTGAATAGAATTGGGGAGAAGAGGAGCTTGTGGCACAACTTGACAAGAAGAAGGGATCGGTTGGTAGGACATGTTCTGAGACATCGAGGAATCACCAATTTAGTATTGGAGGGCAGCGTGGGGGGTAAAAATCGAAGAAGGAGACCAAGAGATGAATACTCTAAGCAGATTCAGAAGGATGTAGGCTGCAGTAGGTACTGGGAGATGAAGAAGCTTGCACAGGATAGAGTAGCATGGAGAGCTGCATCAAACCAGTCTCAGGACTGAAGACCACAACAACAACAACAACAACAACAACAACACGCAAGATAAGTCGCCTTAGTACTACCTGTACGAAACCGGTGTCATTTCATAAACTGTCTGTTTACCATGTAGGGTTATAGTAACGAGGCCCAGTATCTGATCACCTGGTAGGTAGGAGATGCTACAATTCTAGCAACGGATCTCAAAGTAACCCCAGATCTATGAATTTTGGGCAGCCATACAGTCTGGGCGGATAAGCGTCTGTCCAGCTGAGTTGTTCTTTGTTCTGTGGAGAGAAAGAAGACACTTTTTTCATGGATTTTATCAGTTTGCTGCAATGTCTGTTAATGTTAAGATTCAACCATCCTTTTGTTGCATATTGTTCGCTACTATGTAGTTTTGTCTCTGTTGCTATTCTCAAGTGAAGACTACAACCCATTAAATGCACATAATTAAGTTACTGTCAATGTACTTGTCTTCGTCCGATTTCGTTGATGGTAACTGTGCCCACACACCCACCGTCGTCGCGACTGCACAGATACCGCTTCGCCCCCCCCCTTCCCCTATCCCCCCTCCCTCCCCGACAGTGGAGCTGATCTCAAAAGTTTGTGTACATATTGTCCCGGCTAGTTAAGAACCATTCCCTGCCGTGTGGTCGGGCATATAAAACATCTCTGAATCACGTTGCGAATCTAGTCGTGTGAACTAGCAGTTGAAAATTGAACGTGTTTTACCAGAGATATTTCATACACTTTCAATCACGACGGATCCAAAGACAGTTTTTTTTAATTTCTCTGGAGTAGGACTTCAATTGAGTTCCAGTCTGTTTTTACTAATTTGTTTTCCTGAGTAATCTGATTTAGTTACTTTAGCAGTTTGTATGCATTCGTTGAATCCCAATAAATCTGAAACTTCCTGGCAGATTAAAACTGTGTGCCGGACCGAGACTCGAACTCGAGACCTTTGGCTTTCGCGGACAAGTGCTCTACCATGGTTCGTGTCTCGTTGCGGCACACAGTTTTAATCTGCGAAGTTTCATATCAGCGCACACTCCGCTGCAGAGTGAAAATTCTCATTCCCCAATAAATATGTTTGTAAAAAGGTTTATCAGCTTCTTTCGTAACCATTGAAAGTTCACAAATATTATTGTCCATGTATTAGCTGATTATGGAATTTAGTAAACACTGGGAATGTCTCGTAAATTTCTCTTTTATTGACACAATTACGTTTTTGAATTAATGAGAGATGGCACCGGGGGATCAATGAAAGGAGAGTTGACCCCAGTGTGTATTGTTTCGGTATGATAACAGTCAGTCAATACTACATTCCTTCGTGTACCTATCAGCAAAGATATGCTTTCCCATGAAACTGTCCTTGGTCATTACTGTCCGATAAATTACAAATATGTCTCTGGGTCTTACAATGTCTAAGCTTCTCAATTCTCACGACACGATATTAAATGCGGGTTCGAATCCTTTCAATGTCGGTTCAGCACTAGTTTAATCTTTTAACGGGCACTATTTTTCACTTCTCGTTTATTAGCGGAGCCATCTTGACGACGAGCGCAAAGATACTAGTGTGATAAGGTCCAAACTCTTTTCGGTCCCAATACTCTTTAATGATTCGCATGCAGCGCATAAAGTACTAATTCAACATAAATGTTTCCGTATTGTCAATAAATCTCTTCACAATGGGAAGTATACGATCGTAGCGTTTCGTTTAACACGTACAATCACCATTCACTTGAATATCAATGTTCGTACATCCAATCACCTTTAATTGACTCCGTGTGTGAATTTATCCCAAAATAATCTATTCTCCACCACTCCAATGTCTAATCCAGTTCTAAGAACGCAATTTAATTAGGCTTCTAACCCCAAAATTCCGTCTACCACAGAAGAACTGCGAACACACTCGCCAGCGGTGAAAACAAAAAGTCAAGAGACCTAACAATGCTGCGCATTGGTTAATATAATACATTCAAAACAAAATGCAGGTCTGTTATGTCTTCCTTGGATTCCCTTTGTACTACTTTGCGTTACTCTATTTCGAATATCTACTCTTTGTAAAATTTTAATTAACTATTACTTCGAAATACTACTACCGTTTTTTGGCTCTTACGCCATTTCGTATTACACAATTTAATCTAATACTCGTTTCTGTGTAACCACTCTCTAACGAGTTGTTACATAACCCAAGTATTTGCATTTCACAGGTTATACTCTTCAGTTGAGAATAACTGCGAAGTAGTGAACAGTATGCAACAGAATAGCGCCAAAGTGCTTTTCACGAAATTTATCAAGACTGTGGCCCAGTAGTACTTAAAATGTGTTTAATGGTTGATAAGTAATTATGAAAACTTTCGTTGTGGGGTCATTCTGAAGCTTCCTATGAGTAGTCGATTCCAAAAGATATTTATCCTTCTTACGATAACATTCACTCTTCATCACAGCGGTGGCATTAACTTTGTCAGCTGTAAAGGTACCGACTTTCTTGCCTGCATTTCGGTCTGAATTTCATCAGCACACTCTTGTGGTAACAAACGAATTCCTCCCTCAGCATTTGCTATAATTTCCGAAGTAGGAGTTACATGTTGTTGTTGTTGTGGTCTTCAGTCCTGATACTGGTTTGATGCAGCTCTCCATGCTACTCTATCCTGTGCAAGCTTCTTCATCTCCCAGTACCTACTGCAGCTTACATCCTTCTCAATCTGCTTAGTGTATTCATCTCTTGGTCTCCCTCTACGATTTTTACCGTCCACGCTACCCTCCAATACAAAATTGGTGATCCCTTGATGCCTCAGAACATGTCCTACCACCCGATCCCTTCTTCTGGTCAAGTTGTGCCACAAACTTCTCTTCTCCTCAATCCTATTCGATACTTCCTCATTAGTTATGTGATCTACCCATCTAATCTTCAGCATTCTTCTGTAGCACCACATTTCGAAAGGTTCTATTCTCTTCTTGTCCAAACTATTTATCGTCCATGTTTCACTTCCATACATGGCTACACACCATACAAATATTTTCAGAAATGACGTCCTGACACTTAAATCTATACTCGATGTTAACAAATTTCTCTGATTCAGAAACGCTTTCCTTGCCATTGCCAGTCTACATTTTATATCCTCTCTACTTCGACCATCATCAGCTATTATGCTCCCCAAATAGCAAAACTCCTTTACTACTTTAAGTGTCTCATTTCCTAATCTAATTCCCTCAGCATCACCCGATTTAATTCGACTACATTCCATTATCCTCGTTTTGCTTTTGTTGATGTTCATCTTATGTCCTCCTTTCAAGACACTGTCCATTCCATTCAACCGCTCTTCCAAGTCCTTTGCTGTCTCTGACAGAATTACAATGTCATCGGCGAACCTCAAAGTTTATATTTCTTCTCCATGGATTTTAATACCTACTCCGAACTTTTCTTTTGTTTCCTTTACTGCTTGCTCAATATACAGATTGAATAACATCGGGGAGAGGCTACAACCCTGTCTCACTCCCTTCCCAACCACTGCTTCCCTTTCATACCCCTCGACTCTTATAACTACCATCTGGTTTCTGTACAAATTGTAAAGAGCCTTTCGCTCCCTGTATTTTACCCCTGCCACCTTTAGAATTTGAAAGAGAGTATTCCAGTCCACATTGTCGAAAGCTTTCTCTAAGTCTACAAATGCTAGAAACGTAGGTTTGCCTTTCCTTAATCTTTCTTCTAAGATAAGTCGTAGGGTCAGTATTGCCTCACGTGTTCCAGTGTTTCTACTGGATCCAAACTGATCTACCCCGAGGTCGGCTTCTGCTAGTTTTTCAATTCGTCTGTAAAGAATTCGTGTTAGTATTTTGCAGCTGTGGCTTATTAAACTGATTGTTCGGTAATTTTCACATCTGTCAACACCTGCTTTCTTTGGGATTGGAAGTATTATATTCTTCTTGAAGTCTGAGTGTATTTCGCCTGTTTCATACATCTTGCTCACCAGATGGTAGAGTTTTGACAGGACTGGCTCTCCCAAGGCCGTCAGTAATTCCAATGGAATGTTGTCTACTCCGGGGGCCTTGTTCCGACTCAGGTCTTTCAGTGCTCTGTCAAACTCTTCACGCAGTATCATATCTCCCATTTCATCTTCATCTACATCCTCTCCCATTTCCATAATATCGTCCTCAAGTACATCGCCCTTGTATAGACCCTCTATATACTCCTTCCACCTTTCTGCTTTCCCTTCTTTGCTTAGAACTGGCTTTCCATCAAAGCTCTTGATGTTCATAGAAGTGGTTCTCTTTTCTCCAAAGGTCTCTTTAATTTTCCTGTAGGCAGTATCTATCTTACCCCTAGTGAGATAAGCCTCTACATCCTTACATTTGTCATCTATCCATCCCTGCTTAGCCATTTTGCACTTCCTGTCGATCTCATTTTTGAGACGTTTGTATTCCTTTTTGCCTGCTTCATTTACTGCATTTTTATATTTTCTCCTTTCATCAATTAAATTCAATATTTCTTCTGTTGCCCAAGGATTTCTACTAGCCCTCGTCTTTTTACCTACTTGATCCTCTGCTGCCTTCACTACTTCATCCCTCAAAGCTACCCATTCTTCTTCTACTGTATTTCTTTCCCCCATTCCTGTCAATTGTTCCCTTATGCTCTCCCTGAAACTCTGTACTACCTCTGGTTCTTTCAGTTTATCCAGGTCCCATCTCCTTAAATTCCCACCTTTTTGCAGTTTATTCAGTTTTAATCTACAGGTCATAACCAATAGATTGTGGTCAGAGTCCACATCTGCCCTTGGAAATGTCTTACAATTTAAAACCTGGTTCCTAAATCTCTGTCTTACCATTATATAATCAATCTGATACCTTGTAGTATCTCCAGGGTTCTTCCATGTATACAACCTTCTTTCATGATTTTTAAACCAAGTGTCAGCTATGATTATGTTGTGCTCTGCGCAAAATTCTACCATGCTTCCTCTTTCATTTCTTAGCCGCAATCCATATTCACCTACTACGTTTCCTTCTCTCCCTTTTCCTACACTCGAATTCCAGTCACCCATGGCTATTAAATTTTCGTCTCCCTTCACTATCTGAATAATTTCTTTTATTTCATCATACATTTCTTCAATTTCTTCGTCATCTGCAGAGCTTGTTGGCATATAAACTTGTACTACTGTAGTAGGTGTGGGCTTCGTATCTATCTTGGCCACAATAATGCGTTCGCTGTGCTGTTTGTAGTAGCTTACCCGCATTCCTATTTTCCTATTCATTATTAAACCTACTCCTGCATTACCCCTATTTGATTTTGTGTTTATAACCCTGTAGTCACCTGACCAGAAGTCTTGTTCCTCCTGCCACCGAACTTCACTAATTCCCACTATATCTAATTTTAATCTATCCATTTCCCTTTTTAAATTTTCTAACCTATCTGCCCGATTAAGGGATCTGACATTCCACGCTCCGATCCGTAGAACGCCAGTTTTCTTTCTCCTGATAACGACATCCTCTTGAGTAGTCCCCACCCGGAGATCCGAATGGAGGACTATTTTACCTCCGGAATATGAAAGTCTCATATACTTCTCTATTACTAACATTAACTACAGCTTACCTGACAGGTTACCGCTGAAAGGAAGGAAACTGGAAATATAATAAATGACTCCCAATAGAAGCGGAGCTCTCTCAGAAGTCTTTCCCGCTCTTTTTAAAAGTTAGTCGCGTGATTGGTCAGTTGGGTCAACACATGCACTGTGGAATTTTCCATCGAACTCTTGCTCGAATTTGTATTTGGTAAACTGCTGGTAGACTGAATAACGGGCACAGGCATTTTTAGCAGCCACATAGTTGACGCTGTGCGTCGTTTCTCATGACGATTGGCTGAAAGAACGATATGTTTTTCATTAAGGACTTCTGTTAAGATTTATTCATTGTGCTCTGTAATTTTTTTTTTTTGAGCAGAATGAATGGCTAAAACGCAGGTTTAACAGTAACCACATCAGATTCGTAGGAATTGTTGGTGATTTTCTTCAACTGGTTCCGATAATGTTAAAGTTTTTTATGTGTTCAGAAGAGCAACCATGTTCCCTTTTCCTGATGACATGATCCTTTGCTGGCAAAATAACGTCCACACAATTTGTGAAGAAACCAGTTCTGTAAGGAATCATAATATTATGGTGATTGCTAAACTCCGTGGAGAGGATTCCTCGTGTTGATAATGTCTTTTTTCTTTAGGTACGATTTGCTAATTTGCCACTACTGACTTATTTGGCCCCTTAGTTATTAGTATTTGTTAATTATGGTTGAACTGACATCATAGTATGTGATCTTTGTACCCTTGCAGTGGGCTACCACACAGACTGTGTGTAAAGCATTCGCAGACGGTTTTATGAGAGGTGAGGGAAAAGCAGACAGTGTACCCCAGACAAGATTTTGCAGATGACAAAACCTTTTACATTAGAGGAACATTATCCAGTCTATTTTTCTCGTTATCAGCCTGTATCAGATCATGCAGAAAAGATAATGAATGCACTTAGGAAAATGTTTCAGTTATACTGTCATGCACAGCAAAGAAACTGAGATATCTCATTGGAAGATTCCCAGGGAGTAATTAAAATATTGTCAGAGCAGTGGGGAGATACCTGTCTTAATTTTGAAGAACAGACATCCAGGTGATAATATCAGGAAAGTAGCTGGTTTTCCACCCCCAGGGAGAGATAGACACATAGCAGTAGTACAGATGGTGACTGAACAAAAACATGGGGAGCTGCTGAAAGACAAAAATCAAATCAAAATGGAGCATTTTGTGATATATATTTGACACGATGGGATAAAGTGCTGATAAGGCTCATTGTTTATCCAGGAAACATATATAATGGACCGTTTCAGTTCCGCAGATTCCTTCATCGACATGTAGATGAACTGCCATTGCTTCACAAAAAAATCTCTCATGGCGAAAACCATGAATCGAACATCAAGAAATTTCAGGAATAGCCTGATGAGATAGACTCTGGTAGGCAAATGGCTAAGCTGGGTATATTGCCTAAAGCATACTGATGCATGCACCCTGTAACATGTTGGAGGGTTAGTCGGTTTTTTTTTCTTTCATTTGTTTTAAAGATGTCAGTCCTAATTTGTTCTGTTGTCTGATATGCACCGTGGATAACAGAACATTCTGATGAGTTGTTTTCATTGATGTGATCAATTGACTAAGTCACAACGAAGAACGTTTTGATGAAGTCACAGGAAGGATACCTGAAGTCTGATTATGACTTATGGGTTGAAGAAATTGTTTGATCTATTTTATGTGACAGTAGCGAAAAGAGTGCTGTGCTGATGTTTTGAGGTGAGTGACTGAAGATGGATGCAGAGGTGACTAGAACTATGTAAACATAGTAAAGAATTTCCTATTGGAGCAGAGGTGAACTGTAGAATCGAAGAAAATTGAAAACTTGGCTGGAGGACTGATCCACCACCACTGCCCCCAAATCACCCCCTTTTAACTTTGCAGAATTTCTTGATCTCAAACCTTTTGTCACCATCATTCCCCAAATCTATCAACAAACAAACTAATCTTACATCTGCAGGAAGATCCACAACCCACCACCTAAAAACTGATCCCAACTTTATAATCCTACCTGTTGCCAAAGGCTCCACTACAATAGCTTTGAACTGCAAGGATTAATTGACAGAAGGACTTCGCCAGCCGTCAGATTGATCCACCTACAAAGCCTGCCACAGGTCCAGCAGGATTTCCAGTCTCCCCTCAAATCCTTAGGGCAATCCTAGAACCTCTCGCCAGAATCCATCTCTCCTCTTACCCATACCACTCCCATCACTCCTATCTTCTACATGCTTCCTAAAGTCCATAAACCAAACCACCCTGGATGCCCCAATATGGCTAGTTACTGTGCCCCCACTGTTCGAGTCTCTGCTCTCACAGACCCACACCTTCAACCCATTACTCACAACCTACCCTCCTATACGATAGGTACCAAGAATCTTCTCCATCGACTCTCCACAATTCCTGTTCCTTTACCACATGGTTCCCTGCTCATCACTATTGACACCACTTCCCTTTACACTAACATACCTAATGCCCATGACCTTACAGCTATTTAATACTGCCTATTCCAACGCCTGATGGACTCCAAACTAGCCACTTCCTTCCTAACCACCATGATCAACTACATCCTCACATACAATTACATCTCCTATGGAGGCATTACCTACAAAAAAATCCAGGGTACAGCTATGGGCACCCACATGGCACCATCCCATTCCAACCATGCTAACCTATGTATTCATGGAGCATCTAGAGGAATCCTTCCTAAACACTCAGAATCGCAAACCCTTCATCTGGTTCAGATTTGCTGATGTCATCTTCATGATCTGGATCAAGGGTGAGGACATCCTATCCACATTCCTCCACAGCCTGACCTTCTCCACCACCTGCTTCACCTGGTCCTACTCAACACATCAAGACACCTTCCTCAATGTTGACCTCCACCTTAAAGATGGCTATATCAGTACATTTGTTCACATCAAACCCACCAACCACCAGCAATACCCCCACTTCGACAGCTGCCACCCATTCCATACGAAGGTGTCCCTTCCATACAGCCTAGCCACCATGGCTGTCACATGTGTGGTGACGACTGACCTTCTCGAAATATAGTGAGGGTCTCACTGATGCCTTTTCACATTGTAACTACCCTCCCAGCCTTGTACAAAAACAGATCTCCTATGCCTTCCCTTTCCAATCATCTAACACCTCCCACAGTCCCACCATCTGACCGCAGAGGAGCATTCCCATCGTGACTCAGTACCACCCAGGACTGGAGCAACTGAATTACATTCTCTGGCAGGGTTTCGACTATATCTCGTCATGCTCTGAAATGAGAAATGCCCTACCCACTGCTCTTCCCACCCTTCCCACAGTGGTATCCGCTGCCCACCAAACCTACACAATATCCTTGTCCATCCCTATACATCCCCAGCTCCTAAACCCTTGTCTCATGGCTCATATCCCTGTAACAGGTCTCAATGCAGTACCTGTCCCATACATCCTCTACCACCTCCTACTACAGTCCAGTAACAAACATCACCTGCCTCATCAAAGGCAGGGCTACATGTGAAACAAGACATGTGATCTACAAGCTAAGCAGCAGCCACTTTTCTGTATTCCATGTGGGCATGACAACCAACAAGCTTTCTGTCCACATGTACATACACACTCACACACAACGATTCTTACTATCAATACGTAATTGTTTGAACGCCCTCATAATCAATCATGTTCAGTACCATGTTAGACTTATATTTTAAGGTAAAGTTCGTCAGATCTCTTGTAACTATCGACTTATGTTTACTTCTTTTCCATGCTGCAATGAGGTCATAATAAGGTAGAAGCATAACTTATCATGCAAGTTACCATGTCATTTTCATGCTAGTATAAGGAGACACAAAACACACTGATACAAGATCTAGTATCCAGTAGTTTGTGCACAATCAAGTTATTTTCTTTCGATCTTACGCAACAAGGCACATTCGGTTAGTAGGGACCATGTACTTCAATTTCGAACTGATGTGTCAATTACAGTATTTTTTGTGAGAATGATGACTGAATTATTGCTTTGTAAAATCATGAAATTAGTAGTGTTCTCTCCAGTTTGTCAATTGTGTATTGTCTGAGGGTGGGTAAGAACAAATCTCTTCTGAAGAATATTTCATACGTAAATTTTGTATTCACTCTGGTTCTGAAGATTTTTTATGTGATTGATAATGCTTATGGTGTTAAAATAATAATTAAAAGTTGTGGTGAGAGGGTGAATAACAAAAGAAAAAAATCGCTGGACAATGATATAATACAATAACAACAGCTCGATCACGATTTTTCTTCCTAGGTTTGGAGTAATGGAAGGCGCCTGTAAGAGCCACCTTCCATGAAAACTTTATTTGTGATTATTAACTTTGCTTTGCCTGGTCCTGTTTATTATATCATCATACTTGCGAGAAGGATCGCTTGGAGAACCGTGATTTTACTTCCATTTATCTCGTATCGGCATCCCCTGGGAAGTATGAATTTTTAATGCACGTGCTTTAGAAGAATCGGTATAACGTTGTTGGTTCTCATTGCAGAAGCTTTCAAAGCTGGCGTGTGGCGTGAATAGACCCAAGAAAACAGTTTGTCGAGCTTTTTTAAGTTCGTCTGGCGACTGTTCGGCCAGGACAAAACTTGCAGATTAAAATTTTCCACCGCACAGTTGTTCTAATTCTTTGTTCAGTAAACTGATGGGAAAGTGAATATAAGACTCTGGTATTTTTAGGGTCCACCCAGTTAGTCAAAGTGTTTTATACTACAGGTCGTTTCTGATGATGACTGGGTGGCGACCACCCCCACTACGGAAGGCTACGCCAGAGCACAGTGTATGGTTTTTGGAAAGTTTTGGTATCAGCCAGTTGAGGTCTGATGGTATGATTTATGTGCACTTACGACAGAACATTTTGGTTGATAATCTGGTTTTTTGCTTCATGTCGTAATGTAGATAATCTGTGCAGTAATCATACGCTTCATGGGGGTAGTCGTGTGGTTAAATTTCGCCTGTGTCAATTATATCGGTTATCAACTTACTTTTTTGGAAGGGCAACATGTTTTTCACTGGGCACCTCGGTTGGGACATCTTCATTGTATTTTGCAGATTTTCTTGAGCAGAATGAACGCTCACAAGGCAGGTTTGATGGTAAACGCACCTAATTCGTTGGAGTTACCGGTGAACTGCTGTGTTGAGATTTTAATATCTTCCCAAGAGCAGCTGTGCCCCATCTTCCCGGTGGCACGATCTTTTGCTGACAGAGTAATGTCCACAGAATTTGTTAAGAAATTGACCCCAATAAAGAACCATAATATTGAAGTGAAGTTTGCTTGTTAATTGATTACTAAACCTCGAGGAGAGAATACCTCGTCTTCTTTCATGAGGTGTGATCCGTTAGTCTTTTCTCATACGAAATCTCATAATCTTCTTTCACTTATTTCAGATGGCATTATGCTGAGGAACATTAACCAATAGAGGCACTGCCTGTTTTTGACAGAAAGCACAATAGGTTCACCAAGCCCACTACATATGGCAAAAGGTGTATCCCATGTATTGGAACAGTGCTTAAGTTCAGAATTGAGTTTAAATCCAATTAAAGGAATGATAACGTTAGACCACAGGCTCAACACTTTTACTTAACCTGGAATGAAAGACATATTTTAAGACAAACAATTTCCAAATATATTGTTAGTTGCTTCATTAGTATGGAGTATAGGTGGAAACCAATTAGCGAATGTGGCTATTTACAATTTGCTTTTGAGGTTGATTATATGGATAAGTACTCTAAACGAAATACATTGGCCGAAGAGGTATGTTCCCTTATTGTTAAAATATATTACTCTTAAAACTGATACAGTAATTTTAGCATTGTTATGAGACTCAAATGTTTGTTCTTTTTTTTTTTAATGTAGTTGTTCATGGCGATTTTAATAAATCGACAAGAATTCCTTAATCATTTCAATTTCTTAATTTCATCTATTCATTAAATTAAAAATTTTGTGGTATAACGTTCAATCTGTATATGGAGCAAGCAGTAAAGGAAACAAAAGAAAAATTTGGAGTAGGAATTAAAATCCATGGAGAAGAAATAAAAACTTTGAGGTTTGCCGATGACATTGTAATTCTGTCAGAGACAGCAAGTGATCTGGAAGAGCAGTTGAATGGAATGGACAGAATCTTGAAAGGAGGATATAAGATGAACATCAACAAGAGTGAAACGAGAATAACGGAATGTCGTCGCATTAAGCCAGGTGATGCTGAGGGAATTAGATTAGGAAATGAGACACTTAAAGTAGTAAAGGAGTTTTGCTATTTGGGTAGCAAAATAAATGATGATGGTTGAAGCAGAGAGGATATAAAATGTAGACTGGCTATGGGAAGGAAAGCGTTCCTGAAGAAGAGAAATTTGTTAACATCGAGTATAGAATTAAGTATGAGGAAGTCGTTTCTGAAAGTATTTGCATGGAGTGTAGCCATGTATGGAAGTGAAACGTGGACGATAAATAGTTTAGACAAGAAGAGAATAGAAGCTTTCGAAATGTGGTGCTACAGAAGAATGCTGAAGATTAGATGGGTAGATCACATAACTAATGAGAAGGTATTGAATGGAACAGAAGCGAAGAGAAATTTGTGGCACAACTTGACTAGAAGAAGGGATTGGTTGGTAGGACATGTTCTGAGGCATCAAGGGATCACCAATTTTGTACTGAAGGGAAGCGTGGAGTGCAAAAATCGTAGAGGGAGACCCCAAGAGATGAATACAGTAAACAGATTCAGAAGGATGTGGGTTGCAGTAAGTTACTCGGAGATGAAGTAGTCTGCACAAGATAGAGCAGCATGGAGAGCTGCATCCAACCAGTCTCTGGACTGAAGGCCACAACAACAACAACAACAACAAGAATGTTATGGCACGTTATAGGCTTTTAAATCAAATAGTATTCTAAAATGTTATTTTATGGGATTTAGTTAGCACAAGATGTCCCTTCACAGAGTCCACACCACGGGATCTGTCTATAGGTACTAAATACAGCCCTGTTAATGGCAAAATGGAAGTATGGTAACTTTCACAAGCTCCACCCCACGTGGAGTGTTATGTCCGTCTGTGCAGATCAAAAGAGAGAATGGTGTTTACCGATAGGAAGGTGCTCCTTTCTATCGGGTAGATGCCTCCCGCAGTGAGACTGTAAGGTGTCTGTGCTCGACTCATGACGATCAGCAGCGCTCTACGGAAACCGGTGCTGGCTTCGGTCCAGTGACAGCTGTAGACAGCCAGCGACAGCGACTCACCCTGCACACAACAACATGTTGAGGAATGTAATTAGCTTTTGAGAAGGGGAATATTCTATTGCTATGTTATACTTCTGCACTGATTACGCAATTTACACCTAGTACGTACAGTGCCATGATATTTCTCAGTAAGACTGTAACACTCGTGTGCTACCGTAGCTCACAGCATATCATATATCTGTCTAGTCTAAATTATCGATGCTCTTCTCCCTCTTCTCTTCCTTACCTTCCGCCAAACAAAACAGATGTGATACTAGACAACCATATGCATCCCTTGTGTGTATCACAAAGTGTTCATTTGTGTCGATGAAAATAAATTTGTAGGTGTTTGCAATCACAGCCTCAAGGAAGCGCTATTGCAGCAGGGATGCAGTTAAGAAACGGATGTGTTCTTTTTGAAACGACGACTCCTGCAATTATTATACATCTTTCGGAACTCTGAGGTTAGCAGGACTAAAATACACGGACTGAAAGGTTATCTACAATATCTACAAAAACCTAGCTGGAGCTTGTAATGACACTTAACAGTGTGTCACCCTCATTTTACTTAAGCATGTAACTCCATCTTCAAAATGAGACTTGCGTCATTTATCAACGAGGCCTGAGTACTGTAACGCTCTTCATTTTTATTTTGTGGGTGTCACTCATTCATAAGTAAATTATTAATTTAACGACACTAAATAATTACTTTGAATATTAATATAATAACTGATGTGTTAACAATGTTTTCGTAATACAATAAACATAAGTAAGTAATTTCGTGTGGAATTATTGGTTGGGTATCCCGCGTAAAGGTTGGTCAGTTATCTTTCATAATGAACAGAACTCTACTTGTATAGCTTCCTCAGAATACACATCTTTTTTTCGACTTTCAGAAACTGTTTGAAGTTGAAAAATCTTTTAGACTTCTTATGTAACATCATTAATTTAATATTGTGTGTTTAAGATTTAGCGCTGTTCGGAAATTGACGCCGGCCGCTGTGGCCTAGCGGTTCTAGGCGCTTCAGTCGAGAACCGCGCGACCGCTACGGTTCGCAGGTTCGAAACCTGTCTCGGACATGGATGTGTGTAATGTCCTTAGGTTAGTTAGGTTTAAGTAGTTCTAAGTCTAGGGGACTGATGACCTCAGATGTTAAGCCCGATAGTGCTTAGAGCCATCTGAACCATTTGAACGGAAACTGACTGTCCGTTGTTAATTTCGCATATGAGTCACAACAACACATTTCAGCAAATGAGTATAAATTAACACAACAGTTTCAGTTTTTACATGCGATGAAATTTATACAACTAATTACACAATGTAAAACAAAATGATTTATTTGCAGCACTTAAGAAGATTTCTCAAAAAATGTTGGTACTGGAAACAGCCATAGTGAACTTAAAGACTACACCTCTTATGTAATTTATACACTGACGGAAAAAAATCGCAGTACCAAGGAGGGATTGGCCAACATAAACGAACGTTGGTAGGCGTGTTCCTACATCTGAAAGGCGATGTCTTTTCAGATTTCACGCCAGTCGCTTAAGAGTGGCGCTAGCAGTACCACTATGAGGATGCAAATCAGGTTTGCTTTAAATACATGGTGTAATGGTAGTAAGCATTAGTTACCTTTGAGATTGGCCGTGGTGAGTTGGTGTTAGTCAAGAATGCCTTTAAAGAGACAAAGATGCTACTATCAGCACCTCACTGAATTTCAACGAGGTCGTGTAAAAGGGCTATGAGAAGCTGAATGTTCCTTCTGCAATACTGCAGAAAGTCTTGACAGGAATGTAGCCACTGTACATGATTGCTGACAGTGGTGGTCACGAGAATGTATGGTTGCAAAAAGATCGGTCTGCGGTCGACAGCGTGGCACTACTGAGAGGGAAGACCACAGTGTTTGGCGTATGGCTCTGGCGCATCATGCTGCATTTTCAGCAGCAATTTGAGCAGCAGTTGGCATCACAGTGACACAACGAACTGTTACAAGTCAGTTATTCCAAGGACATCCCAGTGTCAGAAGCCCTACAGCGTGCATTCCACTGACACCGAACTGTCGTATCACATATCGATACCACTTTACCGGCGTCTTTAGGTTGGCCACGGATTAGCAAGTTTCGTCACATGCCGATAGTAATCTTGCAATACCCAGCGGACCAAATTGAACACAGCCCAGGAGCAATTAGGTCCAGTGGCTCAGTACCACGAGGTAACAGTGACTCGCCCACTTGCACTTGGAGCCTCTTCGCTAAGACACCTTCGTTCACGCTTAGTACAGTGAGCCACTTAGTTGTTGACAGTTATAGCTTTACTTTATTTCTTGTTGCAATATTTTTAATGAGTCTTCGTTCGCTTGGAGAAATACAAGTTAAATACGTAAATCTTCTGTTTCTTGTGTTAACTTGTTCGCTAATTTTATCTGCCCCTTTCCAGATTTCCTATGACGACAGCTGCCCCATCATTCTGTAGCCCACCTCTCCTTACCGTTGTGTACGAAATGATACACAACAAATCAGGCATCATACCTGCGTGTGGCGGTCGTCAAGTTGACTCTTGTTCTCTCGTCTTTTTCGGCTGCTTGTCTTTGGTGGCCCCAGTGTTTGCCTTTCTTGTACTTTTCTAGGTTCCGTGGTTGCTGCTTTTGTACCCCCCTTTTTGCTTTCTATGTACTTATTTGTCTTGTTATTTTGCACGTTGCTTAGTTACTATGGCTACTACGCCACAATCGCCTCATTCGCCTCCTGCAGTTGATCTAACTTAGTTTATTCAGTTTCAGAGTCAACATATAGCGCACCTGCTTGAAGTAATGAATCGCTTCGCGATGGCGCAGATGACTTCACACAAGACGTCAGATCGAACGCCCACCACCCACACGTATGCTCGCCATTTCATGAGTTTGGCAAGGTGAAGGGAGACTGGACAGGGTACCTCTCATAGTTCGATGTGAACATCGCAGCACATCACAAACAAGGTACTGACAAACATTCTTATTTCTGGGTAATGGCGGGAGTGAC
The DNA here is from genome assembly GCF_023864275.1 of Schistocerca cancellata. NCBI lineage: Eukaryota > Metazoa > Arthropoda > Insecta > Orthoptera > Acrididae > Schistocerca > Schistocerca cancellata. The sequence continues at coordinate 522,329,951 of NC_064630.1, read as the reverse complement.
TTTATCGCATGTGCGCGAAACATTTTTCCAAGCCCATAAATAGTACAATGTGAGGACCTGTTACAAAGTATTATGATAGGGTTCAAGTACTGGCTGTCCATTAAAAATTCCTTAGGATGCAGATGTACCGTCAGTGGGTGACTGAACTGGAAGGCCTTACTAAACAGTGTAGATTCAAATGTGACTGTGGCAAGTTCTCTTGAGAACAAGTGCCTCAGTAACTTACTGCTTTGCAAGACAATGGGGTAGTAGTATCCACTATTGCCGGTCAGTGGGCGTCTCCTCTTGTTATTCTAAAGAAGCGGCCAGGCAGACTCTGGTTGTGTGGCGATTTTAAGACAACTGAGAATCCTCAGACAGTCATTACAGTTGTCCCTAGCTGTGCCCAGAAGAACTGATGGATAAATTGGGTGCTGGCTGTTATTTTCCCAAAACTGATTTATGGGATGCTTACTCATGAATACCTTCAGATGAGCAGTCGCAAGAAGGCATTACCATTAATGCTCATCTGTTTCTCTTCAAATTTTTGAGAGTGCCGTTTGGCAGTGCTTCTACATCCGCTATATTTCATCGGTTTCTAGAGCACCCGATTGCAAAAGTTCTTTTTTTGTTCTAATCATGTAGATGACATTGTCGTCTCAGTTCGCACTCTGGAAGAACGCATTCGCAATCTTTGCACTCTGTTTCAAGGATTATCTGTACCTGGTACCGAATGTAACAGAGACAAATGTGTGTTTTTTCAGAGTACGTAGGACATGTCATTGACAACTAGGGTGTTCACATAATGCAATCACATTTGATTGCTATCTGTGACCTTCCACTCCCACGAAATGTCCAGGAATTGCTGTCTGTGTTAGAGAAGCACAAGTATGGCATCCGATTTATTCCCAACGCCACTCAAATAGTGGCACCCTTCCATCGCTTGCGCAGAAAGAATGTTCCGTTTGTTTGGTCGCAAGAGGGTCAGTCTGCTTCCCCGAAATTGAAAGAGGCTTTGCTTAGTGATCGAGGTCTCGTTCATTTTGATCCAGCCAAACCTGTGATGCTTCCTCTTACGGCACTGGTGTAGTTTTGTCGCATAAATTTGGTGCTGTTGACAGACCGACTGCCTTTCCTTCGAAACTGTTGGAGAAAGCTGAATGTACTTATTCGCAAATTGTCTATAGTGGTGACTTGGTGACAGAACATAAACCTCTACAATCTTTGTTTAGTCCGTCTCAGTCAGTCCCTACTTGCACAACACAGAAACTGTAACAGTAGGCTCTTATTTTGTCAAATACCACTATGAGATTGTGTTTCAACCCATTTCTAAGCGTGACAACGCAGTTTGGCAAGGTGAAGGGAGACTGGACAGGGTACCTCTCATAGTTCGATGTGAACATCGCAGCACATCACAAACAAGGTACTGACAAACATTCTTATTTCTGGGTAATGGCGGGAGTGACTTTATCGCATGTGCGCGAAACATTTTTCCAAGCCCATAAATAGTACAATGTGAGGACCTGTTACAAAGTATTATGATAGGGTTCAAGTACTGGCTGTCCATTAAAAATTCCTTAGGATGCAGATGTACCGTCAGTGGGTGACTGAACTGGAAGGCCTTACTAAACAGTGTAGATTCAAATGTGACTGTGGCATGTTCTCTTGAGAACAAGTGCCTCAGTAACTCACTGCTTTGCAAGACAATGGGGTAGTAGTATCCACTATTGCCGGTCAGTGGGCGTCTCCTCTTGTTATTCTAAAGAAGCGGCCAGGCAGACTCTGGTTGTGTGGCGATTTTAAGACAACTGAGAATCCTCAGACAGTCATTACAGTTGTCCCTAGCTGTGCCCAGAAGAACTGATGGATAAATTGGGTGCTGGCTGTTATTTTCCCAAAACTGATTTATGGGATGCTTACTCATGAATACCTTCAGATGAGCAGTCGCACCACCCTGTTGGCCCAGATTCAACGTTAGATGTCCTCTGTTTCTTGTAGCAACACTGATGCACAAAACACCGATGCTTTGCATAGTTTTCCACTTAATCACTGAAATTGTCTGTGCCACATCAGTGGATCCTGATTTGCAGATTCTGTTGCACCAGATCTGCACTGTTGGCCGCAGGCAGGTACGTAGCTCTGTGGTTCACCAATATTTTACCCATCAGCATGCCGTTCCAGTTCACCAAGGTGTCAGTTTTCTTCGCACCGATTATGACCAGTCGCATGTTGTGGTTCCCCAGGCTCTATGACCTCACATATATCGTTTGCTACACCAAGGGCAGTGTAGTGACAGTCGCACCAAGCAACTGGTGTGACGTCATTGCACTTAACACTGTCTGGACGCACAAATTGAACAGCTTACTTCTCTGCGGCAAGCCTGTGCTGAACATCAGTCAGCTTCACCTCAGCACTTCATTGAATGGTCCAAACCTCAAGCGTCTTGGCAACATCTGCGCTTGGATTTTGTGGAAGCTTACTGGAATATACATTGACTCATCGTGGTTGACGCTTTCAGCAAATATACCTTTGTGGTTCATTTGCCCTCTACTATGGCTCGTTCCACAATCCAGGCTCTGTCTCCGATCGTTTTCCTCATGGGTTTCCCTGTACGGGTTGTGACTGACAGTGGCCAAGTTTGAAGAGTTTTGCATCGCCTCCAGTATCAATCACGACACGAGTGCACCGTTCCACCTGTAACAACAACAGGACGATGGGATTTACTAATGCAGGAAAAGCCGACATGTTCACGGAGTACGGAGAGTGTAGGAGGAATGCAGTTCTTCTTGTATCGCGTATGCAGGAAGATATCCCAACAGACGTCAACCATCTCGGCAGTTATTTATCAAGCTCTTCAACGAGTTACGTTAATGTAGTAGTGTAGTTCCTAGACAACGTGACAGAGGGAAACAAGTGACAACAGAAGTAGGGGAAAGTAATGTTCTTGCTAGCCGGCCGCGGTGGTCTAGCGGTTCTAGGCGCTCAGTCCGGAACCGCGCGACTGCTACGGTCGCAGGTTCGAATCCTGCCTCGGGCATGGATGTGTGTGATGTACTTAGGTTAGTTAGGTTTAAGTAGTTCTAAGTTCTAGGGGACTGATGACCACAGATGTTAAGTCCCATAGTGCTCAGAGCCATTTGAACCATTTAGCCAATGTTCTTGCTGCTGTTGCAGTAGATCCACAAATTAGCTCCCGCCGAAGGGCACGAGGAAGTGGCATGAAGTGTTCTATGCGTTCTCCATCGTTATAGGTTCCATTCTTATTACATCTCAATCAAGAGCTGTCTTGAAATGATTATGAAAATCGTGTTAACTTCTGTACATGAACTTTAAGACAGAGTACTCCGGATGTATGATGATCTTATTTAGTGATGAAGTCACATTACCAAGCATCGCCAGGTAACCGTCAAAACATGCGCTACTGGTCTGATGACAATTCCCAATAGCTTCATCAGGTGGAACTTCAGCGTCCGTGGAAGTGTAAACGTGTGGTGTGCGACGGTGAAGCATCAGCTTATAGGCCTGTTTTTCATACGTTCAGTATCTCAGCCTCTTAACAGACCAACTTCCACAAATGCTAGAAGACGTCCCACTGCAGACTAGGAGGAACCTGTGATGCCAACATAATGGCTGTCCAGCCAGTAGTGCACGAAATACTACAGCATTGTTTAGGAATTGCTGGACTGGACACAGAGGATTTGTACTTGGCTATCCCGTTCTCGGAGTTGACGCCTGTAGCCTTTTTTTCTGTGGGAGAAAATGGTTCAAATGGCTCTGAGCACCATGGGACTTAACATCTTGGGTCATCAGTCCCCTCTGTGGGACAAGCTGAAAGACTTGTCTACAAGAACTTAACAACTACACCTCATGAAATGCAACGACGTATTACTGCAGCCTGCTCGGGCATATCAGCTTAAATGTTAGCACGTGTGCAACAGTCATTATATACCAGACTGGATGCGTGTATTGCCGCTGCCGGTGGTCGTTTTGAACACAACCCCTGTAATGGTCAGTTATCCCGTTACTGGTCGAAATACATATACCTCGTGTAAGCGCTTGTATTATTCTTTAGTGTGTACAACTGCAAGTGTCATTGTGGGAAATTTTCAAAATTCGATATGTCGTATACGACTTGAACTAGACTCTTGCAACAAACACCACTGAGATTCTAATTTACCCTACTTTCAGGTTCTTAATGTCAATAGACGTTGTTCTATTTAAAAAGTGTACATTCGCACAAAAAATTCACTTTCTACGTATTATTACAATCTTTTGATTGCCTAATAATACGAGCACTTGCCTACCAACCCATTCTCTGAAACAACACATTAATAGCGCATTCCATTTCCGCAATATTTGAGGTGCAAATTTTAGGTGTTTCAGCCGCAGTTGATCAGAGTAGTGTCTTACTAACATACAAGAAATGTCTTTGTTAGGTGGTCAGAAAGTGCATTGTAATGCATCCCACCTCCACCGCATTCTATATCATATAGTGCATATAAGGGATGGGTTTGGCAATTAGCATTGTGTGTTTACAAAAGTTTTCTGGGTACAAATTTGAAGGGAGGAGAAGGGGAAGTGCTCTTCCAAGCACTTTATAGACACTCAGGCACGATAGGGGAATCTGTACACAGTTGGATAACGAAGAAAGAAACACACTAAAACTATTTTGTTCGAGATATACAGCTAATTTTATCTTCCTGATTTTGAAATGCCAGTTGCTTATTATCAACAGCAATTTCTTTCTGTAGTTATTAAATCACAATTTGACGACTGTCCAACACTGTACGCATCTTCTACATACCCGAGGATACATTTCGGAAGTTTTCCTGTCCTTTCTTATTGCATAGATGCGAAACCAGTAATGGTTTTCTTAGCATATGCAATTCCTAAGCTCATATTTTTTGTACACTAAAGCGGATCAGCACATAGCGAAATGTATTTAAGTATAAAGACACCTGGTAACTCAACACTCAGCTCCAATTCATATATATATATATATATATATATATATATATATATATATATATATATATATATATATATATATATATATTTGCAACAATGTAATGAATTAAAATGAGTCATCCTGGATTAATCTGAGATCACTCTACTGAATGGGTACGTAAAATACTTTTGTTGGCAATGGGAAATAAATTAATAATTTCTATCGAACTAGACATTACAGAAAATATGCGATGAGTGTATTTGTTTGGGTCACCCCAGTTACAAACTGCAATATTGAAATTGCAAATATGCACCGAAACACCAGAGGTGATGCATATGATGAGTCTTAGGAGGGACAGCCCACATCTCTGATCTCTACAATTGTGTTAGTCTTACGATTTTTAAAGGAGGGAAAGCCGTGTGCCGTTACTGGTACGTCATTTCGGAGAGACAAATGCTTCAATAACGTATAACACTAATTGATGTACGCACACGCTGTCAAATAGATTTGCAGTACACTATAAGCCGATGAAGACTTTTTACATCTGTCTTTAATAGCGACAATCTAGAATCTTCGCAATATCGGTGTATAAACAGGATTATACTTACATAAACATAATTCAAATCGTACATGATCAGTTTGTTTACATTTGGGTCATAAATTACTCTTACATAAACATAACTTTAGAGTAGAAGTGATGATTCGTTTATATTTGAGTAATACATTAGCTTAGATGAATAACTATGTGTCTTATCAGAGTGCTCTTCGTTTACATAAGAAAGCTAAGTGAAGTGGGCAAATTGTTTACATAAGGAGAACAATGGGCCCATTGGACGAGAAAGGTAATCCGTTCCCTTGCTTACAGACTGTAGATATGTGAGTATGTAAATTTGGGGAATATTGATTCTTTCTTTCGTTTCTGCCTCTGTTTGAAAAATAGTCTTTCCCTTATTATCTCCTTAGAGAAGGTTGTCATTCTTTGCCGTTATGCCTTACTAAACTTCCTGTGGTCTGTGAGTTCCATCGGTCAACACACAAACCTGGTCTGGTTGTTGCTGGCAGCACTGCTGTATGATCCTCCTGTGAATGAGCACACCTTTCACTGTTTGGAATGTTTTCTGCAGCAGGTGGGGCTACAAGTTCATCCATATGGGCTAGGCAGTCTTCGGTCAAGGAAGTGGACAGTACCCCATATTGAAGACAGGTCGCAATTTGTATGTGTTCCTTAATATTAATGAGACACTTAGCTTCTATTCCACTTTATTCTGCAAAGGTTAGCTCAAAACTTCCGGAGCTGCAGTGCGACATTCAGGTTTTGCGCCCAGATTCACTACTAGAATATGGGTCATTTATGGATTCGATTCGACTACTCTGACTAGAATGTTGAGGTTTTAATGGTATCCCGCATACTGCTGTGAAACACGTGTGGAAAGGATGAGAAAGTGCTGCTCAGCTCACCTGTTCCCTCACGCTGTGCGCCCCCAGGCAGTAGAGCAGCAGCGGTGTGCTGATAGTGGGCGCAGAAGCCAGACACTTCACCAGGTCTCCATTCTCGGAGCTCTGCCAACACACAGGTCTGTATTAGTACATGAGGAACTTCTGCTACATGCTCACATGACGATGTTTTTGTTTCCCATGAGTGCGTAACAGATATATTGCCAGGTAACTGTAATGTTTTTTGTAATATCTTTGCTATGAGTTGTTCCTCGTTAAGTGTAAGAGAGGGTCTTAAGACACTAATCTGATCAGGCTACATAAGCAATAAATAAATAAAGCAATTACACTGAGTTCCACAGACTAGTTAGACGATCGTAACAGATTAAATTTCATCATTCTGTCCTTCATATTTGAGTGGCAATTCAATATTAGTTAGTTAATTGCATGTTCCATGGTCACTTTGTAATATATATCGAAATGACATGGAAAAATTTAGTTATTCCAGGATATAAACTTAATCTGTACTTAAATATGGTTCAACTCTGAGAACTTACAAATGATCTCATGTAACAGAAAACAATATTTAGTTTAATTACGTGTGTAAGTAGTGACATTTTTGCACTAATTAAGCTACAATTGAGAACTTGATTTTCTCCTGCACTCTTAAAGTTCCGCGAAAGTAGCCGGGTGATGCCATCGACAACCGCTGATATTTCGACGTGTACACACACGCATAAATGGAACTCTTATTGATTTGTATCTACAGACTGATAGTTGTCACCATCCAGCTCGGCCTGAAGTGGTGCTTTGTACCTTCGATAACAGATCCATGTCATCTCAGGCTCTAAGTGTCCATCGACCGAGTTTGCCCACTTCAGAGCCACCTTTCGCCTGAATAATTATAGTGAAAGCCAGATTAGACACGTTTTGCGCTACTGACAAAACGTGAATTGGGTGAGTAATGAAACTATCTAACTGGTAGCAAAATCTGTGGCCTTTTTATCCTATGCAGGTAGCATGTGAAAAAAGACGGCAGAGACGTGATATGAAATACGTTATTCGAGGGTCATGTTAGATTATGGTAAAGGATGATAATGGTTTGCGTGAGATGGATGTCATACATTGGTCAGACCATCTCTTATGAGGAGGACCGTTGTATTTAGCATAAATATCACACATCCTTACAACAGATGAGGAAATCTGCTATTTCAGAACACTGCCTCGGCGCTGGTTATTCTATGTAACATGACACGGAGATTCTGGCACGCAGTTACAGCTGTCGGGATAGTGTTATTAAAGAAGCAGTTGAGATTGACTTAGCAAGTGACTTTAAAATGGAAAACGAGGTTTTGTCTTTCAGGAAATGCTCTGCTTACTGCAGTTTGAAATTTACTTGTACAGCACTCGCTAGATACATTTGTGCACGTGTCGATATGTTGGCAGAAAATTTTTTCTAAGGGATATAAGAAGTTGCCCTTAAGAAACATGCTACCTGTCATGTACTTAATATCGTTAGGAAAGTTGTCAAAGAGTTTAGTACCATCACTGCTTATCCTTTTTTGATTTAAACTCAATTTTTGTGAAAACTAACTAATGCAATTTATTCATATATTAGTGTAATCATCTATCGAAACTCTGATGGACTGTTTACAAAAAATATCATCAAAGTGAGTACTCTGATGGTGCAGTTAAGGTACCTGACTCTTTAAACAGTTTTCTGCAAGATGATTACTAGCCCTGCTAAATCACAACAAACACTATAGGATAATAAAGATGGATACACAATTATGACTTGACAGTTCTGAAAAGTAGTCTACGCCAGTTCGTCATGAAGGTGCAGCGACACACCAAAAGCAGGACCAAATATTCCATGGTGGTGCAACTCATGCACAGCATCAGCAGAGCAGACACCAGAGCACAGGGGGATAAAGAGTTCATGCTTGCAAGCTGGCTGGTTTTATTTCCTACATGACATCATGGGCGCCAATCATTGGCCGTTGGTGAAGTTTCTGTCAGCGTATATCGTAGATTGTTGACTTCGCTGTCTGAGGACTTAGATATAGCACCCCTCTCTCTTTAACTGGCTGTATTGTCGAAACTGTTCCACTGAGTAGCGTCATCACTGTACTGGTATAGGGTGGGGGCTTATGGGTCGGCAAGCAGTATAGGGGTTTGATGTATATATCGACATCAGCAGGTATTTGGGGTTTGGCAGTGTCCTTTACTTGCAGTGAGGGCGCTGTCATTATGCTATAGCTAGCTGGTGCTAGTATCTCAGTTTTGCTGACCTGCTGGGATCATTGTTGCTGGAGGTGGGATGGGGTCCCACTCCACAGGGGACCTGCTTCGATATCACTGGACCTGTGTGTGTTGGTCTATTTGCCGTTTAAAGTTGTACAGAGCTGGTTCTAGGTCCAGAGGTGGTTGGCTGAAGGTGTAAGCCGGTAGCCATGGTGTAGCTGGTTTGCATACTGACCAGCATGGCGCACTGACATCCAATGCGGATGTCTGTCTTCCCTGGGCTGCTCTGGTGGCACCTGATAGCCACTTTTAAGTCTCCCAAAGATGCAAGCCTGCAACTGTATGCCTAGAGAGTAGGGGTGGGGGGGGGGGGGTGGGGAGGGTATGGCACAGTTGGAGTGATTCGGGTCTGTTGGAGGCTGGAGGACATTCCAATGTGTCCAGTGTCGGCAGCTGTCAGCAGTTCCACCAGAGGGCGTCTCTGGATTGCCGTGGTTCTGTAAGAGGCCAGAAAGTCGGTCATACGCTCCGCTTCGGATTTGACTAGCTACATTTTTCGCATTCATCCACTGTGGTGTCCTGCATCCTATCCAGCGCCGGATTGGGACTGGTACGGTTCTTCTCCAGCTTCATGGAGAATCATAACTGCATGTAAGCTATTTCTACAGTAGAATCACACCTACAAAGGCATTTTAAAGCTACTGCCGATTCCCTCCTTCCCTGCTCCCTCCTGGGAAGGAATTCGTTTACTCCTACTGTCTTCATGAGATATATACTGGATGGTGAAATGTGACATCGTTTCTCAAAGTGTTTGTATATCGTGTAAATCAGCCAGCCCAGTATTTACATTAGTGGATGTGGAAAACCACATATAGGCTGGCTCGAACGTTGACCCCCTTCCTTAATCTGGAAGGCAGATTCATTCTTTCATATCCTGAAAGTGTGCACTTTAATGTGCTCAGCTTTCTGGGTTGTTTATTATTTTTTGCATCTGCACCTTAAAGGAGAGGACGAGCGGCTCAAATTCAGTCCTAGAGGCTGAGTGAAATGACGCTGTTGTCCGGTGCGTTATGCTACCCACAAGCCTTAGAAACATGCTACTTGAGAATCGAGGACCATTGTCCGAAACGATTGTTTCTGGGGCCCCTTCGACAGCGAATATTTTTCTTCAAGGCTGTCGTGTACAATTTTCGAATCACATATGTGAATTTGGAGTATGCGTTGGTGACAATGAGCCACATCCCTCAAAGGTATGGACCGATGCGGTCCACATGTATGGACTCCCACGGGCCGTACAGCACTGGTTAGGTATGAAACTGTTGCAGAGATGCTGAGTGGATCGAACCGTAGGTCACGCAGGAGCCGGCTGTCGTCTCAAAGTCCAGCATAATGGCTGGCCAATAGCTATGCCGCCTTATGAGCGCTTTCATGCGTGTCATCCATCAATGGACAGCATTAGTGAGATTGATGACATGTTGATGCAGTGGCGGTGGAATGAACACCCGGCAGTCGTCGTCGTCTATTGTCAGCATCAGTGCTCCCTGTACCATGTGGAGCCTTTTTTTCAGGAAAAGTGTCTTTGTAGTGGGAAGAGAGGCGTCAAGTCAACATTGGCGAATGTATCCCATCATTTGCTTTAAAAGAGTGTTCTCAGCCATGTGATTTGCATTTACAGCTGCTGTGAGGGTAAAATCTTGTAGATGTTTTGCAGAATGTCATCAGTTTGGAAACATAACGTTTCCTGTGAATCAAATGTTGGGTCTGGCCCGGAAAATAGTATGAATAGGGTATCGGCGTAGCAAGTTGCGCTGTTGACCGGTAGTGAATTGTATAAGTAGAGCGTGCATCATTGCAAGCAAGACGTCGGGTAATTTTTTTAGGAAGATGGTTCTTAGGCCTGAACTAGGCAATCAGTGGTTTCTGACGAATCGTGAAGTGGAATATTGTGCTGTGAAGAATCATATGGAATTTCTAAATGCCAAATCCGATCGCAAGGACTTTTTTTTATCGGTTTTAGGATAGTTTATCTGTATTGAAGTTAGCGCTTTAGTGAGAAAGGACTGTCCTGATGACATGTTGAGAGGTGACAGTAGCTGCGATAAGGTGTTTTGACGGTGACGCGAGGCACTGAGTGCACTTTAGATATTGTTTTAAGTTTCGAAAAGCCTCCTGACACTGCTGTGAACATATTTCCTTCCGTAAAATATACAGAGGTCTGGCTATCTGGGTGTCAATTTTTATGAAATCTGCATAGTAATTGATTTTTCCAAGAAAAGACAACATCTTTTAAGTTAGCAAGCAGTTGAATTTCTACGGTGGCTTACACTTGTCACAGAGTTGGTTGTAGTTCTGTACTATACAATATATGGCACAAGTACTCCACTTGCTCTTGAAAGGATTCATACTTTCGTAGTTTGCACTTTACTTCATTTTGATGTAATATCTAGAAGAGGAAGTTTGCAAGATGCTGCTCTCTTGCAGCACCTATCAGAAATACATCGTCCACGTAGTTTACCGTATTCGGAACGTTTTTAGTCAACTGCTCCAAGAAACGTGGTATTCCATATGGCAACCTGTTACGTCTGGTGGATGTTGCAGATAGGCTTAGGATAAATCAATTTTGGAGACGTACTCGCCATTTCATACTATTGACATGAGCTCTTCTGGCCTTGGGATAAACGTCATCTTCTGATTGCGAATTTACGGTTGCTTCAAAGTCAGCACTGTCACGGAAGGAACCATTCCGTTCGCGTGCAACTACCGACGGAGTTGCCAATTGTCTTGACGTGATGGGTGTAAAACTGTCTTCCACCACACTTTCTGATTCTACCGTGAGGATATCTTCTGGCAGTGGTACAGCTCTATCGTAGAAAGTTGCTGCAGAAGGCTGTATAACTCAGTGTGAGATACATAGTTATTCACAGATCCGAAGTTTGATGGAATTGCATCTGATAATTCAATACATAACGTATCAAGTTCATCGAATGGTACTACTGCTGATACAATGTTCATGTTATGAAAAATCGTCCACTCCTAAAACTTTTGTGCACTAGGTGAACCAGTTTAGAAAATGCAGCTGAAGAAACATCGACGAAAAGACAGAAAGCACCAAACCGAAGAAAATTTGTAATATGTAATGAAGAATTAAGAGCACCTTGAAAAGAGAAACAAAAGGAATGTGAACAACTGCGCAAGAGCACACTAAAAGCTGGAAACCACTATAAACAAAAACGAGATTACCCTGGACAGTTTGTACGATAGAGCCCTCAATAATCTTGAGATAGATTCAACTCCCACAATGGCCATGATAAACATGGAAGACAAACTTAAGTATACGATGTAATGAGACACACAAGCCAGCCAGAAAAAGGCACAACAAACGGAATATATTTGAAAAAGATCAATGGTACGTTCATTGTAAAGACTTACGGACCAAACTGGGTTGCTGGGAATGCTGTGTCATTTTATAAGGAAAACAAAAGTACATATTGACAATACAACAATGCATGAACTACAAAAGAAGCTAATAATTTCAAATAGAAAACTGCAAAGAAATATGGAATAAATGTGCAGCTAATCAAATGTGCAGGAAATCTATTTCCTTTTTCCTTGCAGGTTTTAGTATTTTATTTATACTGCCTGGCAAAAGTGTAAAATTCCAAGTTCGTGGAACAAGGAGGAAGTTATTTCCGTGTGCAAAATGGGAAACGAAGGTGAGTTTGGAAACTACGGAGGCAGTGGTCTGTTGAAGCAGTCATATAAGATCAACTAAAAAATTTTGAATATTGGACTTACGGTTCTAGCTGAAGCCCAAGGAGGATTTGGGAAAGGACGTTCGTGCATTGACAATTTCTTTACAATAAAATGACACATAGAAAAACAAAGGCAATTTAATCTTGTAATCCATATCGCCTTGTCGATCGAGTTGATCGAAATAAATTATGGGCAATAATAAATGATAGTAGCTTCCCACCATACCTCATATGGGCAACAAAAGCTTATATTGTTAAATAAAAATAGTAAGGAGAGAAAATAACGGATGAGATAAAATCAACCCCGTCTTGTTAGCATTTAAATTGACAATGCGCTTAAAACCTGGAAATCAAATAGTTATTCAGGAATTAAATTAGATAAACGGACTAACCTAAATAACTTACAATTTGCAGATAATAAAATAATAATACAGGAAAATGAAGACGGCATTCTATTAGCAGTACATTGGCTAAACCAGATATGTGCAGAATTAACAACAAAGTAACTGAACGAGTGTCACATTTTAAACACTTGGGCTGCGATAATGGCTATAATTACGAAAGTGATATAAATGACAATGTGTAAAATTTTTTTGCAATATCTAGAAGGACAAAAATTGAAACGACAGAAAAATTAAATTTTATAAAACTACGGCGGTAACATTACTGCTGTACGGAAGCGAGAGTTGGATAAACGAAAGAAAAGTGACAGCAAAAACAAATAGCAAAGACGAGATTCTTGAGGGGAGTGAAGGCTTTAACAAGAAGAGAGTTACTATGTGAAGACGCGTATCATCGTTTGGAAAACGACGATGGCCTCCTGTGATGGTACAACTAAGAAAGTAATCAAACGCCGTTACTGTGCATTTACCGTGCAAAAATATGCGGTGCTCGCTGTAGGATTGTCGCTTTTGTGATGTCGGCTGATCAGGCGGAGAAACATTCTGACCATAGATGACATGATACATGATAGAAACTGGTGGACCAGTACCAACAAGCAATATTATTAACTGGTTATTGATCGTTAATGGGAGAGAAAACTTTTGTGGTTGTGCTGTGAAAGGGCTCAGCTGCGGCTGTAGTGTGTTTATGCTGAGGCGGCGTTGTTGATGCAACGCGATGTGGCCTTCGCAGATTGCAGCCACACTCCTTTCTTGGACTGTTTACAACTTCGATTTGCACACAAAAATCGACACTTTCACGTCAGCATTTTGAGATCAGGTGCCTATGCTGCACATGACTGATCTGATCAGTTGCGACAAAAAAAAAAAAAAACCAGTCTAGTTGCTACGATATGTGTTCAAAAATGGTTCAAATGGCTCTGAGCACTATGGGACTTAACATCTGTGGTCATCAGTCCCCTAGAACTTAGAACTACTTAAACCGAACTAACCTAAGGACATCACACACATCCATGCCCGAGGCAGGATTCGAACCTGCGACCGTACTAGTCGCGCGGTTCCGGACTGCGCGCCTAGAACCGCTAGACCACGGCGGCCGGCTACGATATGTGTCTGATGTTGTAAAGCTTAGAGAGCAAACAATGGATTTCTGAAAATTCTTAACACTCGGGTGAGAGGATGTATCTATTACAGAAGACGCATTATAGATAGCAGAAAATCGCGCTGCTTAGCCCTGTCGGTTACACTGATAACCTGGGATTGGAGCTGCAAAAGTCTGTACGAGGCGCAGTCGTCATCTTCTGGATGAAATGGTGCGAAGGTGGTGGTGGACGCTTTTCTAGCTTGAAGAGCTGCGGTAGCATAAGATGCCGCTTCGCAGTTTCAACCTTTGTTGTTCCTGTTGTCTTTGTTATTGTACGACAATTTGTTCTTATTCTTGTCCTTGTTGCGTCTGCTGTTGTGACTGAAGTCAGAGCTGTTCCTTTTGTTGTTGTTCTTGGTGTGCCTGCTGTTGACGCAAGGGTTTCATGAATTCTGGATTCATTACCACTAAACTTAGTCGATTGTCGTAACACACACTAAATTGAAGTCCTCGCCGCCTATACTACACCTAATAAAGGGCAACAAACACTTCTTATTGGAAAGTATGCATACAAAATTATCGCTTGACGGTTCACAAAACCACTCCATGCTGATTCGTCGTAAAGTTGTTGACAAACACGAAGAGAAGAATCCAGATACTCTGTGATCACGCAAGACCATCAGCATCATTGTATTCGCACTTCACAGAGTTGTCCAACTGAAGTCCAATAAGCAGGCCGATCACGTATGCTCAGTGTCAGAGGTAGATAGTAGAGCAGAGTACTATACAAATCAGTTCATGCTGGGAAGGCAGTCGCTTTTATTTCCTGCATGACATCGAAGGCTAGGCCTATGATTGCTTGCAGGCGTTTCTTATCGGCCAAAGGTGAAGTCTCCGACAGCATATGTCACAGAATGTCAACCTCGCTGTCTGACGATGATCGACGGTGTGCACTGTATGTTATTCTTATTTGTGCAATGAATTTCCTTTTTTTTTTTAATGAGTTACCTCTGAAAACAATTAGTATTATTCAATGAAAATAAGCAAAGTATGTTTACCTACTGATTGGTTCCTATTAAAGGTTTTGCAATAATACGACGTGAAAATATCATTCAACTGAGTTGTTTGAGAAACTGTAAACTCTGGTTTTCCCAGCATAAATTCTCATCAATTAAAAGAGACTGAATTTTGTGCCTGAACCCTAATTGCTTTCAATAGTGGTGTCTCTAGAGGTCCCGTATCCCAATGAACAGCTTATCCAAACTGACTACACATCATTATTGGAGAGTCCATTCGAAGCTTTTACCTTGCTACTAACTAGATTAAGGAAAGGCAAACCTACGTTTCTAGCATTTGTAGACTTACAGAAAGCTTTTGACAATGTTGACTGGAATACTCTCATTCAAATTCTGAAGGTGGCAGGGGTAAAATACAGGGAGTGAAAGGCTATTTACAATTTGTATAGAAACCAGATTGCAGTTATATGAGTTGAGGGGCATGAAAGGGAAGCAGTGGTTGGGGAGGGAGTGCGACAGGTTTGTAGCCTATCCCCGATGTTATTCTATCTGTATATTGAGCAAGCAGTAAAGGAAACAAAAGGAAAGTTCGGAGTAGGAATTAAAATCCATGGAGAAGAAATAAAACTTTGAGGTTCACCGATGTCATTGTTATTCTGTCAGAGACAGCAAAGCACCTGGAAGAGCAGTTGAACGAAATGGACAGCAAAATGAGGATAATGGAATGTAGTCGAATTAAATCGGGTGATGCTGAGGGAGTTAGATTAGGAAATGAGACGCTTAAAGTAGTAAATGAGTCGTGCTATTTTGGGAGCAAAATAGCTGATGATGGTCGAAGTAGAGAGGATATAAAATGGAGTCTGGCAATGGCAAGGAAAGCGTTTCTGAAGAAGAGAAATTTGTTAACATCGAGTATAGATGTAACTGTCATGAGGCCGTTTCTGAAAGTATTTATATGGAGTGATACCATGTATGGAAGTAAAACGTGGACGATAAATAGCTTGGACAAGAAGAGAATAGAAGCTTTCGAATTGTGTGCTACAGAAGACTGCTGAAGATTAGATGGGTAGGTCACATAAATAAAGAGGAGGTATTGAATAGAATTAGGGAGAAGAGAAATTTGTGGCACACCCTGACTAGAAGAAGGGATCGGTTGGTAGGACATGTTCCGAGGCATCAGGCGATTTAGTATTGGAGGGCAGCGTGGAGGGTAAAAATCGTAGAGGGAGACGAAGAGATGAATACACTAAACAGATTCAGAAGGATGTAGGTTACAGTAGGTACTGGGAGATGAAGAAGCATGCATAGGATAGAGTAGCGTGGAGAGTTACACCAAACCAGTCTATGGACTGAAGTTCGCAAGAACAACAACTAACTGTAGTATTGTACGACAATATGTTGTTGAACCTAATCATCTTCTCATCATGATCTGGGAGCCCATTAATTACCGGATACACCTTTGTTAGCTTTAACCTTCATCTACAAATAAATTATGAATCGGTGCATTACATAAGATACTGTAATGTAAGCCAGTCTTATGCTCCTTGTTCAAAACAGAGATGGTGTTAGGCACTGTCCTCTGTAGACAGAAAATCTTTTATTTGTCAGAATTTCTTTCGATTGTTCCTATAAATGTACATAAATAGCTAACTTTATGGATTTTTTGGTTTCCCACAATGTTATTCAACTTCGCTGGTTCCATACGTCCATGAGGTCTGACAGTGATAATTGACTTGCACTGCAGCATTCAGTAGGCTGATAAAGAGGACAAGTCAGGAAAAGAGAAACATACTGACTTTCAGTAACCCTTCTTTTCCAGTAGGAAACCGCAAACGTATGGCTTATGGCCTGATGCTTTTATTCGCTGCTAATCATTCACATGATACTGTGATAAGAATTCCTCCGTTACAGGGTACTGTATGTTACACAGAGTGATTTTTACCCCTATACAAATTCTAGTTTGGACAAGAAGAGAATAGAAGCTTTCGAAATGTGGTGCTACAGAAGAATGCTGAAGATTAGATGGGTAGATCATATAACTAATGAGGAGGTATTGAATAGAATTGGGGAGAAGAGGAGTTTGTGGCACATCTTGACTAGAGGAAGGGATCGGTTGGTAGGACATGTTTTGAAGCATCAATGGATCACCAATTTAGTATTGGAGGGAAGCGTGGAGGGTAAAAATCGTAGAGGGAGACCAAGAGATGAATACATTGAACAGATTCAGATGGATGTGGGTTGCAGTAGGTACTGGGAGATGAAGAAGGTTGCACAGGATAGAGTAGCTTGGAGAGCTGCATCAAACCAGTCTCTGGACTGAAGACCACAACAACAACAACAACAAACTCTAGGGATTGATCGATGAGAGGACACGGAACAAGAAAGGGCTAATGAACTTATGTCTAGAAATGCAGGGTTTCCGTGTTAGAGACTATTTATGCTATCATACATTGTTACAGAGACTGTGGTCTAATACGCGCTATACCATGCAGCCACAGTTACAGTATGTCTTGAAAATGGTTTCCAATTGTCTCAACGCATGCGTGTACCCCGTAGCATATTCTGTCTCATACGTTCCATCGGCCATGCTGCATCCGAACAGTCTCAATGGCAACATGAATACGCTGCTCCAGTGTCTCTACATCTGGTATGGGCTCTGCATAAACGATACTTCTGAGATGGCCTCATCAACAGAAATCGCACGGGTTGAGATCCGATGAACGAACAGGCAATGCCAGTGGACCCCCTCGTCCGATCCATCGACCAGGGAAGACACGATTGAGATGCATCCGGATGTTAACGGTGAGGTGGGCAGGAGTACCACATTTAGCAACCACATAACCCTTAGAATCATCAGTGGCACTTATTATAGCAGGGGAGACAAAGTCACCCACAAGAAACGCCGATAGTTCCGGTCTATTGGGTAATGTGGAAGGAAGACTGGTCCCAAAATGCGGTCAAAAAATCGTTCAAATGGCTCTGAGCACTATGGGACTTAACGTCTGAGGTCACCAGTCCCCTAGAACTTAGAGCTACTTAAACCTAACTAACCTAAGGACATCACACACATCCATGCCCTAAGCAGGATTCGAACCTGCGACCGTAGCGGTCGCGCAAAATACTGTCACCAATTATCCCGGCCCACACCTTCTGAATGCACCAATGCTAATGATTCACTGTCACCATACCAAGGCGGATCTGTTTACTACCCCACAGATGACTGACTTGATAGTGAAGATACCACTCCGCGTAGATGTTGCCTCATCTGTGAATAGGTTGGATGACAGAGATTCCGAAATCGTGGTTGCCTGGTGAAGAAACTGCTCCCGATGTGGAAAGTCTGTCGCTAATAAGCCCTGCTCACGCTGTAAGTGATAAGGACAGTAACAACTGTCATGGAGAATGGTTCACACGGCCGTCTGGTTTACCCTGTAGTGGCGGGCCGACTGCCTGGTACTGACACGGCGGACGCCTTCCACAGTGTTAATCACATTTTCCTCCATGTCTAGTGTCCGAACATTTCGGGTACGTCCTTCATGATTCCCTGCTCTCTGAAACGACTGTGTTTCAGACAAACGGCGAAACACTGTTGCAAACATTGAATGCTGTATTTGCTGTCGGCGGGAATATGTCTCCTGATACAACCTTGCTGTCCATCGCCCGTTGCCATTTGTCTTTCCGTAAGTAAAAACCATGTCGGCAAGCTCTCGATTCGAGAACGGGACCATTGTGTACAACGCTGTATCACCTCCACTACAAGGTGAGTCAGCCCGATTCGAGTACGGAACCATTGTGTACAATGTTGTATCACATCCACTACAAGGTGAGTCAGCAAGAGAAGTGAATCGGACACACCGTTACCAATTACTATGGCAGGAGAGGGCGCTAGGGCATGACGTACAGGGAACAGTACCACCCTCTAAGAGGAAAGCAAGCATACTTTAACTGTAGCTCCATGGTACAGCGCGTATTAGACCACAGTCTCTTTAACAAAGTATGACTGAATAAATGGTCTCTAGCATGGAAACCAAGCATTTCCGTCCATAAGTTCGTTAGACCTTTTTTGTTCCGTATCCTGTCATCGATCAGTCCATAGAGATTCTACAGGGTGGAAAAAAATCACCCTGTATGTGTGCTGTTTTGGTGCACTAGTCCTTCGTAAGTATTACATATTACTCTTTCCAGCTGCCTTCCAATGAAGACATATCTGATGCCCAATCGGAAACTTCAGATCAGTTGTTATGGTCACCTTTGTATCACAAGGTAAAGTAGACTGCGGTACTATGAAGGCTCCCTGAAACTTTCTATTTCCTAATTCTGATTTGAATTTCCAAGTAACCGCACTTTTCGCAGAAGAAAAAGACCATTTCAACAACACTGATTTCTTAGAATTAAATTTAACTGACGGGTCACTTGCCAAATGCCCTTGCATACGTATATGCAGGGAAACAAGTCAGAAATAATTGAAATGTTTCTTGAAACGATTTGCAGCCCACATGTGCTGCCATCTTTTGGTGTGCATTGAAGTGACGTCAGGATTTCTTGACTAATTTGTTGATATTTTTATAGTAACATATAACAAAGTTTTATATCTTTAATGTAGTCCTATTTACATATTGTATAGTGGTGCCTGTCAAGCAAATTCATACTTACAGATGCAGCTGGAAATATCAGCATGATGCCGCTGAGCATCCCATGAATGAATTGCATCGTTGCAACGGGGCTCATTACGCTTTCTAAATGCTTGACAAACCTGAAAAAGAGAATATCTCTCAATGCAAGAGGAAGTAAATTGCCGGAAAAAAATTTGCGACACAACACCGAGGGCAGGGGTAGAGATCTGTTGTGTTTTCTGATGAGAGCTGGTCCTGCCTCGGTGTCAGTTGTGGCCTTGTCTTGGTTAGAAGGAGGCCAATTGGGGGCTTGCAACCAACCTGTCTATGTGCTAGACGCACTGGGTGTAACCTGGGGTTATGGTCTGGGGTGCGGTTTTGTATGAGAGCAGGAGAACTCTCGTTGTTATCTCACGCACCCTGACTGAAAATTTGTACGCTAGTCCAGTGATTCGACCTGTTGTGCCGCCATTCATGAACAGGTGTTTTCCAATAGGACAACGCTCGCCCACATACCGCTGTTGTAACCCAACGTTCTCTAGTGAGAGTGGACAAGTTCCCTTGACCTGCTCAATCATCAGATTTGCCTCCAATCGAACATATGTGGGATATTATCGGACGACGACTCCAACGTCATCCACATATAGAGTTAACTGTTCTTGTATTGACCGAGTAAGTGCTCCAGGCATAGAACTCCATCCCATAAACTGACATATGGCTTCTATGCAACACAGTGCATGCACATTTGCATGCTTGCATTCAGCGTTCTGGCGGTAACAGGTAACACCGGTTATTTAAGTACCAGCATTTCACATTTGCAGGGACTCATATCGCGCTTACATTAACCTGTGTTCTTGCAATGTTAATCGCTGAAATGTGTTACCTCATCATCATCATCATCATCATCATTTAAGACTGATTATGCCTTTCAGCGTTCAGTCTGGAGGATAGTCCCCCTTATAAAATTCCTCCATGATCCGCTATTCAGTGCTAACATTGGTGCCTCTTCTGATGTTAAGCCTATTACTTCAAAATCATTCTTAACCGAATCCAGGTACCTTCTCCTTGGTCTACCCCGACTCCTCCTACCCTCTACTGCTGAACCTATGAGTCTCTTGGGTAACCTTGCTTCTCTCATGTGTGTAACATGACCCCACCATCTAAGCCTGTTCGCCCTGACTGCTACTTCTATAGAGTTCATTCCCAGTTTTTCTTTGATTTCCTCATTGTGGATACCCTCCTGCCATTGTTCCGATCTACTAGTACCTGCAATCATCCTAGCTACTTTCATATCCGTAACCTCAACCTTATTGATAAGGTAACCTGAATCCACCCAGATTTCTCTCCCATACAACAAAGTTGGTCGAAAGATTGAACGGTGCACAGATAACTTAGTCTTGGTACTGACTGCCTTCTTGCAGAAGAGAGTAGGTGCTTGGCGCTCGCTGCTTTAGCTTTGCTACACCTCGCTTCCAGTTCTTTCACTATGTTGCCATCCTGTGAGAATATGCATCCTAAGTACTTGAAACCGTCCATCTGTTCTAACTTTGTTCCTCCTATTTGGCACTCAATCCGTTTATATCTCTTTCCCACTGACATTACTTTCGTTTTGGAGATGCTAAAACGAAACCTAGACAAATGTATTCGCAAAATTTCGTTACCCTACATTAATTATTTTTTGGTGTTGCGAGTTTTTTTCGGGCAGTATATATCATAACAACGTTCCAAGTAAATGTGTGAACTGTTCAAGCAATTGAGGATCTCTACACCGCAAGACCGATGTTGAACGATAGAACGAAAAGCTAGCCGGTATTGTAAGTCATCTTCCAATGAAATCTCGAAGGCGTCATTATGGGATCCTTACTTTTCGTAGACAATTCTGTCTGCAACTGCGCTGTCCAGGGACGACATAGACTTCTTCAACATAGCTTTATTTTTGTCTGTTACTCTGCATTACCGCCCAAATTTCACAAAATACCTTACTGGACTGGCACTCCTGGAAAAAAGGACACAGCACAGAATCATCTTACCATTAGCTGGCGAACTGTTGCAGAATAAATGTTGCGCTTTATAGTGGTTTTGCGTTGTTGGGAAACCTCCTGAAACACTAAAATTGTGTGCCACGCCGGGACTTCAACCCAGGTGCTTGGCTCTCGCAGTAAATGCTTCTATTCAGACGCCACTCCCAACTCCTCTTGCTAACTTGCCATCAAAAGGTGAGGATCTGGGTTCAAGTAGTTGGACGGCACACTGTTTCAGTCTTCCAGAATGTTTCGTAGACGTGAAAATTTCGCTGCAGAGTGAAGATTCGTTATGAAATATCCCTCGGTTGTGATCACCACCAAGTATAACACGCTAAGTCTGTCTGTCAAATATATATTTATCCACTTAAAAATCTACTTAGATCTTTCTTTTTATTTTCTTTATTTTTGTACATATCTTGCTACAGGTTTCAACTGGCGGCTGTCCATAGAGTCCTGTTCGGAACATGTTCCTTTGTCTGCATCTTCGTCCTGTTCTAATGTCGTCCATCGCTCCAATTCGCTTCCTACCTTTGCCTCTCATTCATTCCACATTTTCCACTAAAATTCTTTGTTGTAGACAATTGCTACGCAATATATGTCACAGTCAAGTTTTTTTCCTCTTTCTCATCACTTCCAGTGGTCTTTTTTCCTCCCATATTTTTTTTCTTTATTTCTTCATTAGGTCTGCCGGTGCACTCAAACTGAAGTATTTTTCTCCATACGGAAAATAAACTAAACTCCGTCCAAAGAGGCGATGAAAGCCGGCCCCCGTGTCATCCACGGCCCACAGGCGTCACTGGATCCAGATATGTAGAGGCATGTGGTCAGCACACAGTCCTCCCGGCCGTATGTCAGTTTACGAGACCTGAGCCGCCACTACTCAGTGAAGTAGCTCCTCAGGTTGCCTCACAAGGGCTGAGTGCACTCCGCTTGCCAACAGCGCTCGGCACACCGGATGGTCACCCATCCGAGTGCTAGCCCTGCCCAACAGCGCTTAACATCGGTGATCTGACGGGAACCGGTGTTACCACTGCGGCAAGGCCGTTGGCATTCTTCTCCATACTGCAATTTGAAAACTTTATCAATATCTTTCTTCTTTATTTTTAACTGTTCATGTTTCACTGCTGTGTAACACTGTATTTCAGATATAACATCTAGCAAATCTTTTCCTCAGCTCCATTTGGAACTCTCCTAGTTGTTAGTAAGTGCTTCACCTTTTCAAATGGCGTCTTTCTCATAAACGTCCTCCTCCTTATTTTTTCTTTATAATTTCCGTCCGGGTCATTAAATTTCCCAGGTGCAGAAACGACTTTCCTTGTTCTGTCCTTTTCTGTATAAGAATATGCTGGCTGGCGCTTCCTTCTTGCTTGTTCTCGTGACTTTTCTCTCTCCTATATTTATTTTCATTCCATACTCCTCGATCTGGTAGGAAAATATTTTGTTTAGCATGCGTCGATGAAGTATTCAGTCGCGAGTCACCGAATCGGCGTTAAACCTCTGTATTTTACGCTTAGGGCATCATGGGCGAAGAGGTCTGGGTGGGTTTCGCATGACTGTTGCTCTCTGACCCCACGCTTAGTCACATTCATAAGACTTATCTTGTTCAAGGACAGCCACTGTGTTGGAATTCTGGTGCATATAGAAGAGAGTAATATAGGTCGATAATTCTAGAAACCAGTTCTGCTCTAGGGGTCTGCAGTAAATTTTGATCAGTGATAAAACTGTTTCACTCATAAATCCTGTTTAGAGACTTTCAGAGATTCTGTCAAACCTCAGCGTCCTTTTTGGTTTAGGAGAATTTAGACATTTTTTTAAGCTCATATCACTATTATTTCGTCACTCCAGAGACTTCAACCCCGATTCGGTGAGTGGCGACGATATCATTTGTAAGACGCTTAGTTCCTCTTGCGGCAGTTGCAACTTCAGATACTATGGCAAACACATCACATGGGGATGATCGGCAGCTCTCTACATGAAATAAACGTCCGGTCCGCAGGGTGGACAGGAACGCAGTGCGACCAATGCCCCGCCTCTGCACGTAGCTTGCAGAACTTGGACATCCTACCAGGGACAGAACTTGATACCATTTGTAGAATATAACATAAAACAGACCACAAAAACGTGACACATTCAGGACTGTACCACAGCTCCCAAGCACGACTGTAACACTTATCGACATGTGAAATGAAGCCCCCAATTCCTTTGTAGCAATCCTTACCACCGCCTACAACAGCCTCCGAACATATTACTAATCTGAGTTACAGAAAACTTCCCGAATCCTATTTTAAACCCAACAAACCCAATGGTTTCAACTCCTCATACCGACCAGTTAGCCTCACGTCGGTGTTTAGAAAGGTATTCGAATCAGTCTTCTCCCAACGCATCCATAAACACCTAAACCACTACGTATTCTATCGTATCAACCAGTGTGTCTTTCATCCGTTGCCTCTGATGAACAGCTTCTTCATTTCCCCCCTTTTCTATCTCATAAGCACAACATCCGAAAATCTTCAATTTTTTATCGCTTGATCCCTTGCAAAGCCTATGGCCGTTTATGGCATTCCACTCTGCCCTTCAGGCCTGAAGTTATGCACTTCCAGTTAATTACGTCCGTCGTATTGCTTACTTACTGCCTTTGTCACTAAACAACACCAATTCCTATACATTCACTGCTACAGCAGCAGTGCCCCAAGACTTCTTCCTTTGTCCCCTTCAATCGTACACATTCTTTACACTGCTGTCATGCTAAACCCACCATCTCCTGTTTGTCTCCTGCAGAACGTTGATGACACTGCCTTCTTAGCCGTCTACTCTACCCTATCGAAATTCCAACGGTCCAATCGGCTCCATCTCAACCATTTCACCTCCCAATACAACTAGTGGCGTCATCCAAAACTCAGGTAATAATTGTGGGGCGAATAACCCACCGCCTCTTTACCTATTAGCTAGTTAGTTAAATTTAAACGTTCCACAGATCATTTGAATGATTCTTTTTATTGAAGTGATGTGGAAAGAATTAGTTTACAGGATATATATACATGATTAGTGTTAACATTAATGCATTAATGAACGCTTTATCATTTTGTCCTAACCAGACTGTTTTTACTGGCTACCAGTTTTTTAAGTAGAAATTCGTCAGTGAAATAGTACGAGTCGTCCAGGAGAAATTATTTTAAATTAGATTAAACCTTTCTTCGCTAAATGTCAGACATTTTATGTTATTGGGCAAATGGTAAGAAAATTTTTATTGCTGCATATTGAACTCCTCTTTGAGCCACTGACAATTTTAACAATGGGTAATAAAGATAATTTTTCCTTCTATGTTGTACGTGTGTTTGTATCACTGTTCTTCTCAAATTGTGATGGTGCAGTTAAAGTGCCTAGTTCCTTAAAGACGCGCCTACGTGACGTCCTTTGGCGACCAACATGTATTGTTTTTACTGATCGCTTTTGTACAATCAATACTTTCTTTCTAAGTGATGTGTTACACCAGAAAATTATTCCGTACGTCATTATTGAGTGGAAATATGCAGAAGAAATATGCAGAATATATCAGGAGTCGATACGTTTGTTTCCAAGATTGACATTTATACGTAGAGCAAAAGTAGCTGAACTTAATTGTTTGAGAAGCTAAGTAATATGCTTCTTCTAGTTCAAGTTTTGATCAATACATACACCCAAAAATTTGGGGCATTCTGCCCTACATACTGACTCTTACTCATGTGTTACAGCAGTCGTTGGTATGACTCCATATGTTCCACTGTACTGAATGTATTATTTTCTTTCAAAATTTGAGTCCATTTACAGGCAACCACTTATTAATTCTTCTGAAAATATCATTGTCTAGCGCTTCTGTCGCTTCCTCTCCAATGGGATTTATCATAATACTGCTACAGTCTTCAAAAAGTACCAGTTTTGTTTGATGAATATTATGTGGAAGACCACTCACATACATAAGGTATAGGAATGGACCCAAAATTGAACCCTGCGGTACTCCCTCTGTGATTTTACCCCAGTCACTAATATTTTCTTCTTTTCCAACCCTGTGTGAATTATTCACCACAATATTTGCATTCTGTTTGTGAAGTATGATTCCAATCAGTTATGCATAAATCCAACAACAATTCTATAAAACTTGAGTTTTTCTAGGAGAGTAGCGTGATGTACGCAGTCGAAGGCCTTCGAGAGATCACAAAAAATACAAACTGGTGATATTTTATTGTTTAAGGCTTTTAATATTTGATGGGTGAATGCATAAATAGCATTCTCAGTCGAGTAAACTTTCTGGAATCCAATCTGTGATATGCTAAGTAAACTGCTTCCACTTAAGTGTGCGACTTGTCTTGAGTACATTACTGTTCCGAATGTTTTGGAAACAGATGTCAGTAAGGAAAACGGACAACAATTTTTTTTAAGCATGTCTTGTTATCTTTCTTTTGAAGTGGCTTAATAACTGCATAGTTGAATCTGTCTGGAAAAATTCCTTGCGTCAGTGACGCACAGCGTATATCACTAACGACATTGCTTATTAAGTTATAACAACTTTTAAGAATTCTGTCTGAAATACCATAAACCAAACAAGGGCTTTTATAGAAATTTTGTAGCTGTATTAAGTTTAGAGAAGGATGTTGGAGAATTCGTTAGTTGCTCTCCTTCAAGTGAAGTATTTAATTCTGCAGGGTGACAATTATTGGACTGTATGAAATAAAATCATCATAACTTCTGAACGGTTTGTGTTAGGACGATCAAACTGCACGGTTGGCGGCGCGACATCATGGGAAGTAGTTGGTTGGTTGGTTTGGGGAAGGAGACCAGACAGCGTGGTCATCGGTCTCATCGGATTAGGGAAGGATTGGGAAGGAAGTCGGCCGTGCCCTTTCGGAGGAACCATCCCGGCATTTGCCTGGAGTGATTTAGGGAAATCACGGAAAACCTAAATCAGGATGGCCGGACGCGGGATTGAACCGTCGTCCTCCCGAACGCGAGTCCAGTGTCTAACCACTGCGCCACCCCGCTCGGTTGGGAAGTAGTATGCGCATGTATTGTTTGGCTTAGCGACGAAGCCCACTTTCATTTCGATGGGTTCGCCAATAAGCAAAATTGGTGCGTTTGGGGGACTAAGAATCCGCATTTCGCGATCGAGAAGTCTCTTCTCCCTCAACGGGTGACTGTGTGGTGTGGAATATCCAGTCACGGAATAATCGGTGCGATATTCCTTTATGGTGCGCTGACTATCGAACGATACATGATGGTTTTGGAAGATGATTTCATCCTCATTATCCAAAGTCACGTCGATTTCGACAAGACGTGGTTCTTGCAAGACGGAGCTCGACCCCATCGAAGCAGGAGACTGCTTGATATCCTGGAAGAGCACTCTGGGGACCGCACCCTGGTTCTGGAGTATCCAGAGGCCACTGGCATGGGCTTCGATTGGCCGCCATATTCTCCGTATCTGAACGTATGTGACTCCTTTTGTGGAGCTATATTAAAGAAAAGGTGTACAGCAATAACCCCAAAACCACTGCCAAGCTGAAAACAGCCATTCAGGAGGTCATCGACGGCATCGATGTTCGGACACTTCAGTGGGTCATGCAGAATTTCGCTACTCGTTTGTGCCACATCATCGCAGGCATATCGAACATGTCATAACCTAAATCCGAATATTTGCTGTGAAGTTTACGTGTTTAAGGAAGTGTGCGCCCGCCGTAGTTTGTAACTAATTTACGTTTTCTTCATATATTTCAATTGTCACCCTGTATATCTGCTGTTTCGTTTGGAAAGTGATTGTCAAAAGCACTTCCAACTTGTGAACCATCAGCCACAACATTGACGTTTTTGGAAACTTGTACACTGACTGCCTGTCCTGTCTCCCACATACACTCCTGGAAATGGAAAAAAGAACACATTGACACCGGTGTGTCAGACCCACCATACTTGCTCCGGACACTGCGAGAGGGCTGTACAAGCAATGATCACACGCACGGCACAGCGGACACACCAGGAACCGAGGTGTTGGCCGTCGAATGGCGCTAGCTGCGCAGCATTTGTGCACCGCCGCCGTCAGTGTCAGCCAGTTTGCCGTGGCATACGGAGCTCCATCGCAGTCTTTAACACTGGTAGCATGCCGCGACAGCGTGGACGTGAACCGTATGTACAGTTGACGGACTTTGAGCGAGGGCGTATAGTGGGCATGCGGGAGGCCGGGTGGACGTACCGCCGAATTGCTCAACACGTGGGGCGTGAGGTCTCCACAGTACATCGATGTTGTCGCCAGTGGTCGGCGGAAGGTGCACGTGCCCGTCGACCTGGGACCGGACCGCAGCGACGCACGGATGCACGCCAAGACCGTAGGATCCTACGCAGTGCCGTAGGGGACCGCACCGCCACTTCCCAGCAAATTAGGGACACTGTTGCTCCTGGGGTATCGGCGAGGACCATTCGCAACCGTCTCCATGAAGCTGGGCTACGGTCCCGCACACCGTTAGGCCGTCTTCCGCTCACGCCCCAACATCGTGCAGCCCGCCTCCAGTGGTGTCGCGACAGGCGTGAATGGAGGGACGAATGGAGACGTGTCGTCTTCAGCGATGAGAGTCGCTTCTGCCTTGGTGCCAATGATGGTCGTATGCGTGTTTGGCGCCGTGCAGGTGAGCGCCACAATCAGGACTGCATACGACCGAGGCACACAGGGCCAACACCCGGCATCATGGTGTGGGGAGCGATCTCCTACACTGGCCGTACACCACTGGTGATCGTCGAGGGGACACTGAATAGTGCACGGTACAACCAAACCGTCATCGAACCCATCGTTCTACCATTCCTAGACCGGCAAGGGAACTTGCTGTTCCAACAGGACAATGCACGTCCGCATGTATCCCGTGCCACCCAACGTGCTCTAGAAGGTGTAAGTCAACTACGCTGGCCAGCAAGATCTCCGGATCTGTCCCCCATTGAGTATTTTTGGGACTGGATGAAGCGTCGTCTCACGCGGTCTGCACGTCCAGCACGAACGCTGGTCCAACTGAGGCGCCAGGTGGAAATGGCATGGCAAGCCGTTCCACAGGACTACATCCAGCATCTCTACGATCGTCTCCATGGGAGAATAGCAGCCTGCATTGCTGCGAAAGGTGGATATACACTGTACTAGTGCCGACATTGTGCATGCTCTGTTGCCTGTGTCTATGTGCCTGTGGTTCTGTCAGTGTGATCATGTGATGTATCTGACCCCAGGAACGTGTCAATAAAGTTTCCCCTTCCTGGGACAATGAATTCACGGTGTTCTTATTTCTATTTCCAGGAGTGTAGTTCTGATCTTATTATCTGCTTTATTTATTAGTGTCAGTACATGTGTACTTCTGAGGATTTTAATAACCTTCCTTAAAAGGCTACAGCATTTTTTGTAAGCTGCAATTAATGTCGGATCTTGACTTGCCCACTTAAGTGCGGTTTTAATTCCCCTAGTTATCCACGGCTTACTAGTTTTTAAATGGATCTTTTGGATAAATTTTTTGGAAAGGAACTTTCAAATGTTGACTCAAATTTACAATGAGATAAATTTAATTTGACATTAGCATCTTTTTCTACATATACCCTCTTTAGCTTACTGTTCTCATTAATAAGTCTCACTGCTGTATATGAGCTAGCCTCCGAGTTGTAAGATGCTACACTGTTTATTTCCATTAATTTTGCACCATGATAAGACAGTCCAGTGGTAATTGGATACACATTAATTGCTTCAGCGTGCGCACTGCCTACAAAAGTGTTATCAATCAGTGTCCTACTGCTTTTCTCCACACGAGTTGGAAAACTGACTGCTGAAATTAGACTGAAACACTCAAATAATAATTTTAGTTCATTTTCCCTGTCCATTTATTTTAAGAAATGTATTGAAATCTCCACAAACTAATAACTGTTCTTGTCTGACAGATAGTTCAATTACTTCTTCCTAAGTAACTGTGATCGTCGTATCCATTTAACCAATACCTTAGAATATTTCAGATTAACCCTCATCTGTAAACTAACATACAGAGCCCACCTGCTAACAAGCCAACATAAATGACACAAAAGTTAAAACTAATAACTGGGCGAAAATGGGGATTTGGGGATTTCATTATTTCGCCAGCCTCCACACCTACAAAACCTTCATCCGTCTCTTCCAGTACTATGCCAGCATAGAGTGCATATTCTCTCCAGCAACGCTACTTACTGCTGACCACTATAAACCCACCATCACTTCTTCCTACTCCAGTTCCCACTTATTGACCAAACATCTCCTAGTGCAACAATATACTCTGTCCCTCCGTCCCCGATTCCAGGACTAGCCGGTTGTGTAGTGCCATATCCCTTGATTCTGGTTTCCTCTGTCACATTACCTAGTGGGGGCTGACATCCGTGGTCTTGCCAAACGCAGTATCTTCATTTACTCCACAGCAACTGCCACAACTCTGCCATCTGTGTTTCCTTACAGAAATAATGTTACCAGAAATAATGTATTGTATTTTTATCTTATTATTATATTAGTTTTGAAAGTTAAAGCACTACATGTTTATTATTCAACGTCACTTGCCTGGACACTTGCAATATGATCTGTACCAGCCACCCTCCACGTCAGAGAAATGTCACGGGAAGCAAGAAAAGAAAATAAGGTGTGCTTGTAGTGAACATTTTTGTTTAAATTCCCATGTTATTTCAGTGACTGTGACGCGTAGATGGAACGTTTGATTTTGAAAGCACTTGACAGCTGCTAGGCACTTATATCAGTTAACAGCACACAAGTGAATGATGTAGTAAAGAAAGATGACGAAATGTTTTTCACTTTAATAAAGTTAACTACGACTGCGATCCCCTGCACTAGGAAACTAGTTAATGTGTTGTGTCTATCCTAATGTTGCTGTGCCCAACAATAGAGAACTGTTTCTTGTTACAGGACCTTCAAAATATTAATCGTCATGAAAATAACTGGCATAAACAATGGAACGAATTATTCTGCCACGGCACACAAGAGGGTAAGGGAAGCTCATATCAAATCACACAGCCGACAATGATTGTCGCTATAGTCGGAACTGTCTCTCTGTAGTATCATTACTGCAGACATGTGAAAATTTCGTACGTTCAACAAAACGGGAAAAAACTCTGAAAGCGAACAGGAGAAGAATGAGGAAGGAACTCAGCAGTGTTCGTTCAAAAGAACGTCATGGATTTCGCCTTAAGCGATTTAGGGAAAGCAGAGGAAACCCAAACCGAGACGGATGGACGAGGATTTCCGTCGCTACCCTACTGCACTAATTAACGGAGGCATGTAAAGTATTATTTGCAGCTGTAGGATGTGTTTACTTAAAGTGAACACCAGAAGAAGTGTACAGTTCGGATTTTTGTCCTCTAAAAGCGATGCACGCCGAAACCCTTGCTTCCACCAGCTGCAGCATATTCAAAAATTTCTTCAGTTTGCTGGCCAACCGCTAGTAGGGAGAATAAAACTGACAATAACAGGAAAGCCACTTATTCTCTCTACACTGTTGAGTGAATCATGAGATGTTGTAAGCACTGGGCATGCTTTAAAGTGATATCCTTTGACAGTGAGTAAGAGTGAAAGTGGCCGATCACAAGTAAAATGAAATAAATTGTGTACATAAAGTAGCCTCCAGAAGAAAAATGAGTTCTTTCGAGATCGTTGGTCCATACATACGCACTGAAACGAAAGGGACCGGAGATGAATGTTATTTTGATTCAGTGATAACAGAGTTCACAGCAGGTACTTTTATCTGCCAAGATGATAGTGATCCCCCTCACACGACTGGGGTGGCCTAGTCTGATCAACATGAAGAAAAACTAGCAAGTCATACACGACCAAGTCATCGGATTTGAAAGTTATTGAACCATTTGCCATTAAGAGAAATTGTTTCCAGCGTGCTCGCAGCGTGGAGGTCAAGCAGGCTCTCATGAAATGTAGATATTTTTGTCGTGAGTATAGGCAGGATCGACTCCCAGTGCCCGTTATGGCAATGGCGCGTGTCCGTTTTCCTGCGGCTGTGCTATTTTCGGAGGAGAAAGTATCTCTTAGGTATTTTCGTCGACCGAAATTTATTGCAACCATTCCTCCAACTGAAACTGACATACATGTTTCTCGGCATCGTCATGGTCCTTAATAACGTTGACCGAACGAGGTGGTGCAGCGGTAAAGTATTGAACTTGCACTCGGTAGCGCGGCAGTTCAAACCCCCGTTCGCCATCCGGGTTTAAATTTTCCATGGTTTCTCTGAAATGAGTGACACCCATGACGGATTGGTTTCTTTGGAAATCAGAAAGCCAGTTCACTTTCCCATTCTCCCCAATCGGAAATTTTGCTCTATACCTAATGATCTTGTCATCGACGAGAAGTTAATGTTTAGCCATCCGCCTGTCCCTTTTAACTGCGCTGTACCGCAACTTGGCGCATCCACCATAACGTCTTCATTCCTCATTACATGACGGTAATTTCAGGCAGGGGTCGGCGACAGATGATGTGCCCAGCTGTTTAAGCCGGGTGTTTTCCAGAGTCTCTTCGGAGCTCTCTTCGACTGTTCTGATAACTTGGCCCACTTGCGATGACACAAGTACAGCTTACACATCCTGTTGTTGGAGATCTAAATTGTTTTTATATTAAAACAACACATTTGATTCTAGTTGATGAGGTCTGTGTGGAAGATGCAATTGTCATACAGTCAGAAATTCGGAAAACAGCACCAACCAGTCAAATCGACGAAGCCTTAGAAACCACTTTAAGGACTTCTTATCCTCCTACAACATTTCTCAAAGAGCTAGTTCCTCAGACGTGCAAACCTCTTCATCTCGGAGTATCACTTGCACTCAACATCCTTAATTATTTGTTGGATATACACCATTATTTGCCTCCCAAACAATTTTCATCCTTTACTGCTCCGTCAAGTACGACAGTAGTTATTACTTAATGTCTTAAAGCATGTCCTATCATCCTGCATCTTCTTCTTTTCGATATTTTTTGCTAGTTGTTCACTCCGTTTCTACAGAGAACTTCCTCACTTCTTATCTTATCAGTCCATGTAATTTTCAGTATCCATCTAAGGCAGCAGGTCTCAGAAGCTTGGATTCTCTGTTGTTCCTGTTTATTTATTTATTGTTCCGTGGGACCAAATTAAGGAGAAGTCTCCATGGTCATAGAACGAGTCAATACATCAAATTATAGCACGATAGTAGAAACAGATAAAATGAAATACAAGAAACGTATTCAGGCGACAACTCGTAAGTTTAAATAAAGAAAATCAACAATGTAACACTAGAATTTGCTTAATTTTTCAGTTCTTCCAGGAGCTCCTCGACAGAATAGAAGGAGTGAGCCATGAGGAAACTCTTCAGTTTAGACTTAAAAGCGTTTGGGCTACTGGTAAGATTTTTGAGTTCTTGTGGCAGCTTATTGAAAATGGATGCAGCAGAAGAGTGCACTCCTTTCTGCACAAGAGTCAAGGAAGTGCATTCCACATGCACATTTGATTTCTGCCTAGTATTAACTGAGTGAAAGCTGCTAACTCTTGGGAATAAGCTAATATTGCTAACAACAAACGACATTAAAGAAAATATATACTGTGAGGGCAATGTCAGAATTCCCAGACTATTGAATAGGGGTCGACAAGAGGTTCACGAACTTACACCACATATAGCACGAACAGCCCGTTTTTGAGCCAAAAATACCCTTTTTGAATCAGAAGAATTACCCCACAAAATAATACCATATGACA
The DNA here is from genome assembly GCF_023864275.1 of Schistocerca cancellata. Classification (NCBI taxonomy): domain Eukaryota; kingdom Metazoa; phylum Arthropoda; class Insecta; order Orthoptera; family Acrididae; genus Schistocerca; species Schistocerca cancellata. The sequence continues at coordinate 522,296,709 of NC_064630.1, read as the reverse complement.
TAAGCGTGTGAAAATATGCGAAGTAGACTACTTTTCGTGTTGAACTGTCACTTATTTCAGATACTGTTCTAATGGTAAATAAAGCAGCACTTAGTTTCTGAACAAGATCCTGAACATGGGCTTTCCACAACAGCTTACTATCTACCCGAACGCCTAGGAACTTGAACTGTTCCGTCTCGCTTATAATATGCCCATTCTGTCTGATCAAAATATCAGTTCTTGTTGAATTGTGAGTTAGAAACTGTAAAAACTGAGTCTTACTGTGATTTAGCATCAAATTATTTTCCTCAAGCCACGAACTTCATGAACTACATTATTTGATACTGTTTCAATTACGCACAAGATCCTTCACTACCAAGCTGGTGTCATCAGCAGACAGAAATATTTTTGAATCACCTGTAATACTAGAAGGCATATCACTTATATAAATAAGAAACAGCAGCGGCCCCAGAACCGGCCCTTGGGGAACGCCCCACTTAACAGTGTCCCATTGGGACTGAACATCACTACCACTCTCGATATTGCGGAGAATTACCTTCTGCTTTCTGTTCTTAAGAGGCGAACCAATTATAAGCTATTCCCCTTACTCCATTATGGTCCAACTTCTGCAGCAATATTTTGTGGTCAACACAGTCAAAAGCCTTCGTTAAATCAAAGAAAACACCTAGCATTCGCAACCTTTTATTTAATCCGTCCAAAACCTCACAGAGAAAAGAGAATATAGCATTTTCAGTTGTTAAACCATTTCTAAAACCCAACTGTACATTTGACAGCAAATTACGTGAATTGAAATGTTCCAGTAATCTTGTATATACAACCTTCTCCATAACTTTAGCAAAGACCGATGGCGTAGAAATAGGTCTATAATTGTCAACATTATCCCTGTCGCCCTTTTTATAAAGTGGCTTCACTACCGAGTACTTTAATCGGTCAGGAAACTGACCACTCCTAAAGGAAAAGTTACAGATATGGCTAAGTACTGGGCTAACATACATAGAATAATATTTCAGTATTCTGCTAGATACCCCGTCATATCCATGAGAGTTCTTGGTCTTTAGTGATTTAATTATTAACTCAATCTCCCTCTTGTCAGTATCATGGAGGAGCATTTCAAGTAACAGTCTCGGAACACTTTTTTCTACGAGCGCTATATGATTCCCTGTTGGGACTAGCTTTCTTTTTAGTTCACCTGCTATATTCAGAAAGTGATTATTAAATACTGTACATGTGTGTGACTTATCAGTAACACGGACATTCCCACTACACACTCATTCTATATCCTCGACCTGTCTCTGCAGACCAGCCACTTCCTTTATGACTGACCATATGGTTATAATTTTATCCTGAGACTTAGCTATTCTATCTGCATACCACAAACTTTTTGCCTTCCTAATTACATTTTTAAGCACCTTACAATACTGTTTGTAATGGGCTGCTGCATTTAGACTGTTTCTAACGTTTTGATATAATTGCCACTTTGTTCTACAGGATATTCTTACCCCTCTAGTCAGCCACCCAGGCTGCCTGTTTGTGCTACTACCCTGTTTTGAACGTTCTAACGGAAAGCAACTTTCAAAGAGCAAGAGAAAAGTCTTGAGGAAAGCATTATATTTATCGTCTACTGTATCAGCACTACAAACATCTTGCCACTCTTGTTCCTTGATAAGATTTACAAAGGTCTCTACAGCAACTGGATCAGCTTTCCTAAAAAGTTGATAACTATATTTAACATGTGTTGTAGCACAAAAATCTTTTAGAGTTAAAACTTGTGCATCATGATCTGAAAGGCCATTCACTTTTCTGCTAATAGAATGCCCTTCTAGTAATGAGGAATGAACAAAAATGTTGTCTATGGTTGTTCTACTGCTCCCTTGCACTCTCGTTGGAAAGAATACGGTTTGCATAAGATTATATGAATTAAGGAGGTCTACCAGCATCCTTTTCCTTCCACAATCACTTATACAATTAATATTGAAGTCATCACATATAACTAACTTTTTGTATTTCCTATAAAGTGAACCAAGAACCTCCTCTAGCTTTAGCAAAAATGTTGTGAAATCGGAGTCTGGGGATCTATAAATAACAACAGTTAGAAGTTTAACTCCACTAAATTTAACCACACCTGCACAACATTCAAACACCTTTTCAGTGCAGTACTTTGAAACATCAATTGACTCAAATGGGATACCGTTTTTCACTCCCCCACACCGCAAAGAGCTCCTAGAAAAGCGGCCAGCCAACCTGTACCCTGGCAAAGGAAGCCTCTGAATTATCTCCTTATTTAAAAAGTGTTCAGATATACCAATAATTTCAGAGTCAACATCTATAAGCAGTTCGCTAACTTTATCTCTAATACCTTGTATATTTTGATGAAATATACTAATTCCCCCATTACTCGGATACCTAAGCTTTGTCGAAAGTGGTTTCTTTGTTAGAGAGACTTCCCTTAAGCAGGAATACCTATCAGCTGACTTCAATCTAAAAAAGGTGCAGCTCTAACACCCACTAGTACAGGAATTTTCCCATGAGTGATACCACCACCCCCACCTATGCTGTCACCTATAAGCTTTGCCAACCTCCCCTTTCCATACCCGTTGAGGTGCAGGCCATGTCTAGTGAAACCTGTCCTGCAGATAGACTCCACCGACACCACTGAAATGTGACCCATGCCTTCTGTCATCAGTGCACCCCCAAGTCTCATGTTATTACGCTTGACGACTGTATTAAGATGAGGCCGATCGTGACGCTGAAACAGTTCCACGAAATGCACATTCGTGCTACCAGTCTGAGTGGCTATCTTTTCCAGGTCACCATCTATGTCACACTCCCCATCCTTATCAATACTATTACCAGCCCCATCCACAATCACTACCTGATCCTCTTTAGTAAAATCCGTACATAACCCCCCTATGTTAACAGTCACCTGAGCCAATCCTGCATTGGGCTTCACAATGCTGGTGACCTGGTACTCACTCCCCAACACTTCCTGCAACTGCTGGCCTACACCTCTACCATGAGAACTACCTAACAGCAGAACCTTCTTCTTTCCCTTAGACTTTGCAACTGTCCTAGCCACCGTAACTGCTGAGGTCTGCTGCATACTTCCTACATCTACAGCTACTAGATTCCTCTCCACTAGACTCTGACAGTTGGTCATATCTATTGCAAACACCAATAGTAAAACTATCTGAAAATCTCCTTCTCCTAGCAGATCTCTTGCCAACAGCCTCCTCCCATTCCCCAACCCCCTTCTCCCTCCTCGTCCTATCTAGCTCCTCCTGTGCGATTTTCAACTGCACCTGAAGGGCACATATCTTACACTCCTGCTCCTCTATCAACTTACTCTTGCTACATAACCTGCAGTTCCAGGAGAGGATCTCACCAGAGTGCCCACTGGCTTCCGCACTGTATTCCCCCCAGTGAAAATACTTCGAACAAGTCTCACACCGCAATCCACTACTCACGAACCTACGGCAAAGCCCACACTTCTCTCTCATGGTAAAATTTTACACTTATTGAAACAAGAAAACTACTTTATCTAAGTTCCGCTAGTACAATAAGAAGATGTTAAAAAACTGACTAGAATAAACACAAACTTACTCTACAAGGGAAGTAACTACTATTATTAACAGTATTAATCAACAGCAAATGAGAATATAACAAAAGAATAACACAGAAAGAAAATCAACCGTCTAATGACACAGTAACGAAACTGAAAACAGTTCCCAAAAATTTCTTCTGAAATTATTTCACCAGAAAACACCAAGAACACCGGTTGAAGACTATTAAGGTCCTAAATAAACCACTATACACAAACAATTAATTAGCACTTAGCTTTCGATGCGCCGCTACAGCTGCAACTGGTCAGCGCGGAATGTAAACACAGGAATGTACTCCAGGAAGACCTGCAGAGGATTAATGCATGGTGCGACAGCTGGCAGCTTTCCCTAAACGTAGATAAATGTAATATAATGCGCATACATAGGGGCAGAAATCCATTCCAGTACGATTATGCCATAGGTGGTAAATCATTGGAAGCGGTAACGACCGTAAAATACTTAGGAGTTACTATCCGGAGCGATCTGAAGTGGAATGATCACATAAAACAAATAGTGGGAAAAGCAGGCGCCAGGTTGAGATTCATAGGAAGAATTCTAAGAAAATGTGACTCATCGACGAAAGAAGTAGCTTACAAAACGCTTGTTCGTCCGATTCTTGAGTATTGCTCATCAGTATGGGACCCTTACCAGGTTGGATTAATAGAAGAGATAGACATGATCCAGCGAAAAGCAGCGCGATTCGTCATGGGGACATTTAGTCAGCGCGAGAGCGTTACGGAGATTCTGAACAAGCTCCAGTGGCGGACACTTCAAGAAAGGCGTTACGCAATGCGGAGAGGTTTATTATCGAAACTACGAGAGAGCACATTCCGGGAAGAGATTGGCAACATATTACTACCGCCCACATATATCTCGCGTAATGATCACAACGAAAAGATCCGAGAAATTAGAGCAAATACGGAGACTTACAAGCAGTCGTTCTTCCCACGCACAATTCGTGAATGGAACAGGGAAGGGGGGATCAGATAGTGGTACAATAAGTACCCTCCGCCACACACCGTAAGGTGGCTCGCGGAGTATAGATGTAGATGTAGATGTAGGTAAGAGGTTAAGTTGCTCGATACGAAACACTCACAAATATCAGGTCACAACACAAGAAAGGTGGAGGTGAATGAAGAAACGACTAATAAGTCCCTTATACAGTAAATATTATCACAAAAACCGTTAAAATATATATCTGAAACCTAAAAATATATGAAAACTTAGAGAGCGATCTCACACGCAGTCACACGCTTTCCCAACAGCCTGTGATTAACTTCCATATAATGCCATATTCAAAACGTCCAGTCTAAGAAAATTATTTCCCGAAATTAAACCTGATGTTTGATACGAGTACACTTCTTTTGGGAGGAACGCCCTCTTTGCCTGCAGTTCCGCTTGGGACGCGACAGCGATCGGACGTGTCGGTACTTCCGCGTAGTCGTAGCGCCGCAAGCCGTGTTTATAATAATTCTTGGATTGTGACCTGTGATATTCTCAGTGCTTCTTCACTACCGTCGTACACAAGCTTCTTAATTTACTCACAGCGGTCCCGACCGCGCATATAGTGCAGTTATGGCTCCCAGTGTACCACGTAAAAATACCCTGTGTTTTACATTTGAGAAATCTTCCAGGAATGTGCAACCGAGTTCTCTAGAAATCCATGACTGGATAGTAGATATTATTGGCATCACATCCGATCAGGTCCACACAGCATATTATGACATGGCGGAATACTGTTTCTTTGTGAAGTTCTTGGACCAGATACAACTGGAGAAAATTTTGGTGAATACTGGTGGGAAAGCAGAGTTCCGACATCGTGATCAGTCGGTGAGTACAGTTTCAATAACTAACGCTGACTTTGAGTATAAACAAGTGCGAGTGTTCAATTTGCCACCTGAGGTTGAGAATTGTTTTCTTAGAGATGTCCTCGCCAAATACGGTGACATCCGACAGATTAGAAACGAAAAATGGTCGAACCGTCACAAACTCCAATGTTACAGTGGGATTCGCTCAGTTGACATGGCTGTTAAAGTCAATATCCCATCCTATATAATGGTTTGTGGTTATAAGGCTCATGTCATTTACGAGGGGCAAGTAGGTACTTGTTTCATCTGTAACACGAGTGGCCATTTACGAGAGGATTGCCCACGGCGAGTAGTCGTACTTCGAAACAATCTGCAACAACGACAGAGATTAACATTGGCTGATGTCCTAACTCAAAATCAGACGCCTTCTGTGACTGACTCCCAACCGAGTGCATCTGTGTCAGAGGACAACGATCTCGGCAACGGCACCTTCCCACCCTTGCCTCAAAAACCCGTGGCCAGTCACCCCTTAGCCACCGGTGTTGCATTATCTGTCGGTAACAAACGACGACGTACTATAAGTGACGGTAGTGGTTCCGGCGAACAAGCAGTAAAAAATCACACCGATGACGCGGAGCCACAGGCCTCCACACAGGACACGCATGTGTCGGATGGCTCAGTTACGACCGGCCAAATTCCCATTCAACCGCCCGACGCAGCAACTGTCAATACGAGTGCAGCCGAGTGTTTACAGCAATCCGTTCCGATGCCGCTTGCCGACTCGCCGCAGGTGGCCAACACACAAGTGGCGGCAGTCAGTCAAATGCAACTCGTAAACACGGCGGATGAAGCACGCGGTGTAGAGCGTAACATAAACAGCCGCCACCTCGAAACTGCTTCCCACCCTTGCCTCAAAAACCCGTGGCCAGTCACCCCTTAGCCACCGGTGTTGCATTATCTGTCGGTAACAAACGACGACGTACTATAAGTGACGGTAGTGGTTCCGGCGAACAGGCAGTAAAAAATCACACCGATGACGCGGAGCCACGGGCCTCCACACAGGACACGCATGTGTCGGATGGCTCAGTTACGACCGGCCAAATTCCCATTCAACCGCCCGACGCAGGAACTGTCAATACGAGTGCAGCCGAGTGTTTACAGCAATCCGTTCCGATGCCGCTTGCCGACTCGCCGCAGGTGGCCAACACACAAGTGGCGGCAGTCAGTCAAATGCAACTCGTAAACACGGCGGATGAAGCACGCGGTGTAGAGCGTAACATAAACAGCCGCCACCTCGAAACTGCTTCCCACCCTTGCCTCAAAAACCCGTGGCCAGTCACCCCTTAGCCACCGGTGTTGCATTATCTGTCGGTAACAAACGACGACGTACTATAAGTGACGGTAGTGGTTCCGGCGAACAGGCAGTAAAAAATCACACCGATGACGCGGAGCCACGGGCCTCCACACAGGACACGCATGTGTCGGATGGCTCAGTTACGACCGGCCAAATTCCCATTCGACCGCCCGACGCAGGAACTGTCAATACGAGTGCAGCCGAGTGTTTACAGCAATCCGTTCCGATGCCGCTTGCCGACTCGCCGCAGGTGGCCAACACACAAGTGGCGGCAGTCAGTCAAATGCAACTCGTAAACACGGCGGATGAAGCACGCGGTGTAGAGCGTAACATAAACAGCCGCCACCTCGAAACTGCTTCCACACAACACGAGGACCCGGACAGCTGTATACAAACAGCCAGTGCGGCTCCAAACAAACACAGTGAGCCTACTTGACGCCGCGTCTTCGGACTTGCCGTCACCCGTTCCGAAGCAAGGACTTTCACATACTGCTTACAGCCATGACTCGCCGACTCCGCCGTCTTCAATGACACTTCGGACGCCTTTGCGACGGCAAAATAAAGTTAAACCAAAGGACTCCGTGGCTCGAAGTAACTCAAAAAGTAAAGTCAGCGCAGAAACTGGTACAAAACCTGCGGATGTAGGTTCGAAGTCCGACGGTGAGATGGACTGGGCTTCCTACGCTTCCCATCACCCACAAGTCTCGGACGATCATGAGTCAAGCTTATAAGTTTTTGTCCCTGAATATTAATAGAGTTAGGACAGATTTAAAATTAGCACTGCTACGGCAGTTTATCTACGAGTCCGAAGCTGATATAGTTCTGTTACAGGAAGTGTCTATCTTAAGTTTTCATGTATCAGGATTTGCAACAATCGTAAACACCGTGGCGGACGGGGGTACAGGTACGGCCATTCTATCACGAGACGGAATCCCAGTGAGCAATATCGAAATGTTGGACTCCGGTAGAGGCATAGCTTGTCAAATTTTTGATGTCACCCTCGTCAATATCTATGCTCCATCTGGAACGACCTTAAAATCAGAAAGAGCTAACTTCTTTAAACAAGACATCATATACTTGCTACGCCGCAACCCAACCCAGTTGATAATTAGTGGTGATTTCAACTGCGTGATCCACAGGAAAGACCAATCGCCAAACTTTAATTACTGTAGGGAACTACATGATCTGGTGCGTCACCTGCAGCTGAAGGATGTGTGGGAACTAAAATTTCCTACCCTGGTAAAGTACACGTACCTGACCACCACCGCATGTAGCCGTCTAGACCGTTTGTACATCTCTGAGAACATTTGCCAACATGTTCTGGACGCCGATGTCATTCCGGCAAGCTTCTCCGACCACTGCGCCCTCTGTGTCACAATAAATCTGGACAAACAGCATACTAAATGGCATAGGATTCCGTGGAGCCTAAATGTTTCCATTCTCGCCGATGCCTTGCTACAAGATGTCATCTCCACGACATGGGCGGATTGTCTCAAGCAATGCTGCAGATATCCGAGCAAGATAGCCTGGTGGAATGCTGTGGTCAAACGGAAAATGCGATTATCTTTAAGGAACTACAGTTGGCAACGGACGCAAGATGTCAAACGTACGATTGATTTTTACCAAACAGTTCTGCGAGAGTTGTATGCGACTACGACACCCACCAACACACAGCTGACGACCATCAAACAAATAAAGGCGAAGTTTATAGGCATAAAGCGAACGCAGCTTGAAGGACTGAAGATCAGATCTAAAGCAAAATCGCTTCAAGAGGACGAACTTGCATCGCTGTATCACCTCATAAAACATCGTGCCCATCGCAAGCGAGCTTTTATCGGGGAGCTGGACACAGATGATGGACTCCGTTTGACCCGACAGAGTGACATTCTTACTGCAGTTTACCGGTACTTCACGGATCTGTACTCGCAATGCGATACATATGGTGATGACGGCGGCGATATCGTGAGTGCTCTGCCCACCGTAGTCACGCCTGCGGACAACTTGGCGGTCGTACACGATTTTGCTCCAGACGAAGTCCTTGAACTGATTTCTGGCTCGCCATCAAATAAATCCCCTGGCCCTGATGGTTTGCCACGGGAATTTTATGTGCGCTTCTGGCCCATAATCGGACACGCATTTACAGATGTTCTCAATGAAGTGATGCGAGGGAGTGACGTGCCGGCCGAAATGAAGGAAGGCCGAATTGTATTGATACCAAAAAGCAAACACCGAAAAACCTTAGATAACTTCCGACCTATTACTTTACTCAATTTTGATTACAAAACCTTCGCCAGAGCACTCAACAGCAGATTGTCTCCGTTAATGAAGTAAGTGATTCACAACCATCAATCATGCATCCCTGGTCGCACTATTATGACGCCCCTTGCGGAATATAGAGATGTAATAGCCATAGCGTCAGTCACTAACGTGAATCTCGCATTGCTGTTTATCGACTTTTGCAAGGCTTTTGATCGCGTCCGCCACGAGTACCTCCTACAGCTACTGCAGCGGTGTGGTTTTGAGCAACGGGTTATAAATGTCGTGCAACATTTCGTCACGGGCATTACAACCAGAATCAGTGTAAATGGACAGCTTACTCAACCCATCGAGGTCCAAAGAGGAGTGACGCAGGGGAGCCCTCTCTCCATGATGTTATTTGTTTTATCGCTCGAGCCGCTCTTACGCTCTATTCATGACAAACTTGCAGGCCTTTCGATCGCCGGGACGTCCTTCGTGGTTCGTGCTTACGCCGACGACGTCGGAGTGTTACTGCGCAACGACGGAGACGTATCAACCCTCAAGACCGCGGTAGACGAGTACTGTCGTGCTTCCGGTGCTAAAATCAACGCCGGTAAATGCACCTTTGTCAACATTCGAGGATTCGACGCAATTATTATACCTTGGGCGAAGCGTGTCGAAAACCACACCACTCTGGGGATGATTATCGACAAATGCCCGCTAAAAATGAATGCAAAAAATTGGAAGCAGGTCACCAATAAAATGCAAGGTGCCATCTATGAAAACAATTGGCGGTCCGTTAACATTCTCCAACGCATACGACTCCTCAGCAGTTATATATTCAGTAAAGCATACTATATGGCCCAACTATTTCCAGTCCCCAAGATGCAGGCCAAACACGTGATGAAACTCTCTAATAGATTTATCTGGCAAGGGCATCTGTTCAAAGTGAAATACACCACGCTGACGTCTTCCAGACAGGCCGGCGGACTAAACATGCCTGACATTAACCGAAAGTGTACTGCGTTATATATTAAACGAATCACCCATTTGTTGGACAAGGAACCTCTCAGCGTAACCAGTTGGCTCTTCCGAACCTTACAACCCACCGATACGCATCCACCCATTGATGTAGGTAAAATACATTACAAACTACGACATGTCAAGCAGTTTTTTCTTGAAGTAAGCTATATTGATGGACATTATTTCACACAGGATTTACCGACGACGCACCTGTTATTAAAAAGATGGACATCTCCAATAGTCCGAAATCCTATTGAACTTAAATACCCGAGTGTTCATTGGAAGGCAGTTTGGGACAACATAAGTTTAACCGTCCACACTGCTGAAGTGGCGTCCACATGGTATAAAGTGGTAAACGATGTTATACCCACTAATGAAAGGTTGCATAGAATCGGTTTAAGTGACAGTGATAAATGCGTCCGCTGTGGCTTGGTCGACACCTTACGCCATCGCTTCACTTGTGGCGGTCATCTCATTAACTGGAAATGGGTGCAGCAGAGGCTGGGCCTGATTACACGCAGCAGCCCAGCCAGCCACTGCACCGACATCCTGCTCTGGCCGGACGCAAAACATTTTCCCGCTACCAAGAACAACACCGTGATGTGGATGTTAGGACAGTTTGTGACATATATCATCATCCACAATAGTGAAGATAATCTCATTAGTTTCGAGGCTTACATGAGAACGGCACGCTGGAAGATGAAACGTTACCCAAATTTCAGGAAGATGTTTGCTAACATGTTGGACATAATTTTTGAAAAACAAGGCGTAGGGTAATTCTCGATACCGGTAATGGCACAAATCACATGCAAGACTATGTAGCGAACAAAAAACACAACGAGTAAGGGGTTATACCAGTTCCTAGGACTACTCCCGACTTCTCAATGGTGTAATTAACTTCATTATGACGTTCTCATTAATTTATGTACCTGTGCATCTCTTGTTATCCGTTTGTGTGCTCCAAATGACTTTGAGTTTGGACGGTTATGAATCAAATGACAGAACTGTCATTCCAGTTAAGACAATCAATTATATATATGTTTGCGTTTCGGATCTATGTCTCTGTCTGGACTGAAGAGGCTACTATTTATGTTCTATTTTGTAAGCTTACAAATGGCACTATACTGAAATGTGTTCTTCAGTCTATTGTAGGATACAATTCGTGTTGAATCAGTTCCAGCACTTCAATATTTTGTTTTTGTGCTTATGTACATATATGGTTGTTTTAATAAAGGAAAAAAAAGGAAAAAAAGCGGTTAAAGGCGCTACAGTCTGGAACCGCGTGACCGCTACGGTCGCAGGTTCGAATCCTGCCTCGGGCATGGATGTGTGTGATGCCCTTCGGTTAGTTAGGTTTAAGTAGTTCTAAGTTCTAGGGGACTGATGACCTTAGAAGTTAAGTCCCATAGTGCTCAGAGCCATTTGAACCTTCCGCTGCCATATGTTATTTTGCTTTCAAGGTGTCAGAATTCAGTCACTTAGCCTTCCCAGTTATGATGATAAGTTTATCGCTAATCTCTTTTCTGTTATTTCTCATTACTTGCATATTTCTTCGGTTCGCTCTCAATCCACAGCGTGTCCTCATTAGACTGTTTATTTCGTTTCTCAGATCCTACAGTTCTTCTCCTCTTTTACTGAGGATAGCAATGACATCGCTGAATCTTATTAGTGATATTCTTTCGCACAGTCCGACTCACGAAACTTTCTTTTATTTCCATCATCGCTTCTTCGACGTAGAGATTGAAAAATAGGCGAAATACTACTTTCCTGTCTCATACCATTTCTAATTCAAGCGCTCAGTTCTTGGTCCTCCACTCTTATTTTTCGCTATAGCATTCTACATAGGATACGCTCGTCTTCTAGCAGCGCTCCATCGTAGGACACTGGAGAAAAGAAGTGTTCCACGGGACTGCAAAAATGAGCAGGTCATTCCCGCTTTCCAGAAGGATTGTCGAACGGATGCACATAACTAGAGGCTTATATAATTGACTTTTCATGAATTCTGGAAAACGCGATGTGCTCGCTTGTTATGTATTTGTAGAACATAGTTTTCCTCAGATACCGGAACCCAAACTGGTGCCATGTCCCTGTTAATACAGAAGGTGCCTCCCGAAGAAAGCACTAGTGTACATAAAATCAAACCTCATTCTTCTTTGAGTGGAAGAAATTCTACCAAATACAACAAAACATCCTTAAAGGAGGGAAATATTCAGACTTAAAAGTACCCTTGGCTCTCCTCCAAAGAAACAGTATACCATTACTACTGTTCACAATACATATTTATGTACTACAGTAGGTACCATCGGAAGCTCCATGACCCGACTCGCGGATGGTGCTGTTATATCTACATCTACATCTACATCCATACTCAGCAAGCCACCTGCCGGTGTGTGGCGGAGGGTACCCTGAGTACCTCTATCGGTTCTCCCTTCTATTCCAGTCTCGTATTGTTCGTGGAAAGAAGGATTGTCGGTATGCTTCTGTGTGGGCTCTAATCTCTCTGATTTTATCCTCATGGTCTCTTCGCGAGATATACGTAGGAGGGAGCAATATACTGCTTGACTCTTCGGTGAAGGTATCAAAAGCCCGTACCGAGCTACTGAGCGTCTCTCCTGCAGAGTCTTCCACTGGAGTTTATCTATCATCTCCGTAACGCTTTCGCGATTACTAAATGATCTTGTAACGAAGCGCGCTGCTCTCCGTTGGATCTTCCCTATCTCTTGTGTCAAACATATCTGGTACGGATCCCACACTGCTGAGCAGTATTCAAGCAGTGGGCGAACAAGCGTACTGAAACCTACTTCCTTTGTTTTCGGATTGCATTTCCTTAGGATTCTTCGAATGAATCTCAGTCTGGCATCTGCTTTACCGACGATCAACTTTATATGATCATTCCATTTTAAATCACTCCTAATGCGTACTTCCAGATAATTTATGGAATTAGCTGCTTCCAGTTGCTGACCTGCTATTTTGTTGCTAAATGATAAGGGAACTAGCTTTCTATGTATTCGCAGCACATTACACTTGTCTACATTGAGATTCAATTGCCATTCCCTGCACCATGCGTCAATTCGCTGCAGATCCTCCTGCATTTCAGTACAATTTTCCATTGTTACAACCTCTCGGTACACCACAGCATCATCTGCAAAAAGCCCCAGTGAACTTCCGATGTGTTCCACAAGGTCATTTATGTATGTTGTGAATAGCAACGGTCCTATGGCAGGGTAGCTTTTCAACTTGAGCCAACTAAATAGCTCGAAAACGACGCATCGTATGCAAAACTTGTTCCAGGTGAAAAGTTAACATTATTAAACAGGATATCTATCTGTGCTACGACTTCCCACATTGAAACCACCACTTCTGAGTGGGGTGGGAGTGGTCAACTTTCTACTTTCAAATTGGAACTCCCCCCCCCCCTAATATTTATTGCATGTTTGAATTCTACGCCAAAAAATACGTCCGGTTTACTCAAACCACTACTTACCATTCGTGGTGGAGAGCATTGTAATCGACAAATATCAGGTGTGTCTGGTTTTGCAATTAAAAAACGACGCATTTGATTCTACATTTCATTTACGATGTAAATGTAGATCTTTGTGTTATAAAGGTTGATATTTATGTTCAAACGTTACTTGAGCGTTGTAAATCTGATTGTGACTAAACATTGATACATCTGGCAAGAAAGCTACTTCTACGGTAACGTAGTTTCCTGTTCCCTACGGGGTTGATTGTGGTGATCCCCCAAACCATCGGATTTCTTGACTTCGGTTTCCACCCTCGAACCCCGCCATCAGGGCAACTGATGTCGGTGTGTGTTTCTATCCAACCGCCGTAACACTCGCGTTGGCCACTACTCGGCTACCGACGGAATACAAGCAACAACCACTGCCATCAGGTAAAATGTTCATGAACGGACAGTGATAGTCACACCTGCCATGGAAACTCACCGAAATCAAGCACCCAAATGGTGAGAGGCAGGGGGACTCACCGATGAGAAGCTTTCCAATGTATACAGAAACTACTGCGTGCACGTCGTTGTTCCTGGATCATGCTAAAGATAGTATCTAAACAGACACTGAAACGGCTAACTATATTGTACTGTGCAATCAAATTTGAAACACTAAAGTACATTTCGAACATCAGTATCAACCTATAGAACACAGGTTTCCATTTGCATGTTAAATGAAATATAGAATCAAATGCATCGGTTCTCAGCTGCAGAAAGAGACACACTTCATATTAGTGGATTACAGCGCCATCTACCACGAATGGAAAACAATGGTTTCAGTAAAACCGCACGGATGTTTGGCTTAGAATCCGAATATGAAGTAAAAATTGGAGATTTCTATTTGATAATACAAGGTGAGGTGGTTAGGAGATAGTCAGTTGTAGGAAAGACAAATGCCCCCTTTACTAATATTAACTTTACACCAATAACACTTTTTTCATACGATGGGTCATTTTCGAGATATTTAGTTGTCCCAAGTTTCAACAAGCACCCTGTATACATGGTGATTGGATAATGACGTCACAAACTTTCAGGGATAATGAGAGGATAAATGTATCAATCTGAGGTAAGGGAAAAGACCGGGTCCAAAGTTATAAGCGAACATGGGACTTAGAAATGACAGTGGACCTCTTCTCCAAAAGCTGTTTGCTTTCCATATTTTGAGAGGAGTTAGTATGGTCCGAAACAAGAAAAGATACACTTGCAAACATGAGCTGTAAGATGCCTATCTCAAGAGATATGATCACTTTTTCAGTAGATGAGATGTGTTTCACACTAGTAAAGAAGAGCATGTGCCCATAGCTATTAAGGTACGCACGTTTGAGCCCATATTTACTAGACAATTTTTTCTTGGCTCAAATGGCTCTGAGCACTATGCGACTTATCTTCTGAGGTCATCAGTCGCCTAGAACTTAGAACTAATTAAACGTAACTAACCTAAGGACATCACGCACATCCATGCCCGAGGCAGGATTCGAACCTGCGACCGTAGCGGTCGCCCGGCTCCAGACTGTAGCGCCTAGAACCGCACGGCCACTCCGGCCGGCAGTTTTTTCTTCTTTTGGTCCGCACTACTTTCTCCCAAAGGTATGGAAAGCAAAGAGCTTGCAGCAGAAGATGTCCACTGTCATATGTATCACTTTCGCATAACTTTCAACTCGTTCGTTTCCGGATCAGGGTCCATTACATCAAATTGATAGAGTTACACTTCTCTGTCATCGCTGAAAGTTTGTACCACCATCAAGGAATCTCGCTGTATAGGGATGTCGCGATGCCAGGAAACTGTAACGAAGTAAAGGAAGAGCTTCATAGGACTGATGCTTGGCGCAGGAACTGGGATCTGACTCTCAATGTAATCAAATGTGACATATTTCTCATAAACGATTCGTTACCGTTTAATTGCGCGAAGTCTGACCATTACTTTAAACAGTCACATCCATTAAACATCGTGCGTTATGCATACGGAGACATTTAAGGTGAAACGACCACTTAAAACTTATCTTAAGAAAGGCAGATGCTAGACTGTTATTTACTGGAAGAATGCACAAAATGTGTGGTCCACCTGTAAAAGTGGTAACTTATTAAAAATTTTCCGACTGATACCTGAGTATTGGTTCTATATTCTGGATTCTTTCATGTAAGGCAATGGAGACGAGTAGAGTAGCGCGCTTAGCGCTTAGCAAGCGCAAAACTGGTAGACGCTACAAGAGAGTCATTGTACTTCACATTGAAGTTTACAGCGACAGTTCCGAGGGGATTCGATACACAAGAACCAACAAATATAATGCTTTCTAGTAGATATACTCGCGAAAAGACCACGAAAGTAAAATGAGAGAGATTCGAGCTCTGTTAGAGACTAGCGAACAGTAGTTCTTCCAGTATAGCATTCGCGACTGGAAAAGAAAGGGATAAGACTCAGTTATATACGTAGGCGCTCGACCACACACCTTAAGATGTAGATAGAACAACCTTCGTAGTTTATACAGTGAGGTGATAAAAGTCATGGGATAGCGATATGCACATATTCTGATGGCTGTAAGTGCAGTGCATTAGCGGAGCAGTCATTTGTACTCAGGTGATTCATATGAAACGGTATCCGACGTGATTATGACCGCACGACGGGAATTAATAGACTCTGAATGCGGAATGATACTTAGGGCTAGGCGCCTGGGACATTCTGTTTCAGAAATTTTAGGAGATTCAGTATTGCGAGGTCCACAGGGTGAAGTGTGTGCCGAGAAAACCAAATTTCAGACATTTCCTCTCACCAAGGAGAACGCAGTGGCCGATGGCCTTCACTTAACGACCAAGAGTAGCTGTTTTTGCTTAGAGCTTTCAGTGCTAACAGACGAGGAACATGCGTGAGACACCCGCAGGTAGCTATGTGGGACGTACGACGAAGGTATCAGGTGGGACAATGCGGCGAAATTTGGCGTTAATGAGGTATGGCAGCAGATGACCAAGGCAACTGCCTTTGCAAACAGCACGATATCGCCAGCACCGTCTCTCCTGGTATCGTGACCGTGTCGGTTGGACCCTAGATGTCTAGAAGACAGTGGCCTGAGCAGATGAGTCTCGATTTCAGCTGCTAAAAGTTGGTTGTACGGTTCGAGTGTGACGTAGACCCCGCGAAGACATGGACCCGAGTTGTCAACAAGGCACTGTGAAAACTGGTGGTGACTCCATAATGGTGTAGGCTGTGTTTACGTGAAATGGACTGGGTCTTACAAAAAAATTTATTCTTCAATATATGTGATAGACGAACAACCCACCACCTTAAACAATTAGTGGGTCCTAATTGATACAATGCAATTATTATTACTGCAGCTTATTTCTAACAATGTTAGTTTACTCATGCACTATGGGCACTACTGCTATGTCTTAGGTTCTAATGTTTGACTATTACTACTTATGCTAGTCTACTTCAACTGCAGCGTTACATGTGTGGTTCTTCTAGTCCAACTGAACCCATCTACCTACCTATGAAACTTCCTGGCAGATTAAAACTGTGTGCCGGACCGAGACTCAAACTCGAGACCTTGGCCTTTCGCGGGCAAGTGCTCTACCATCTGAGCTACCCAAGCACGACTCACGCCCCGTCCTCACAGTTTCTGTAAAGTTTGGAAGGTAGGAGACGAGGTACTGGCAGATGTGAAGCTGTGAGGACGGGGCGTGAGTCGTGCTTGGGTAGCTCAGATGGTAGAGCATTTGCCCGCGGAAGGCAAAGGTCCCGAGTTCGAGTCCCGGTCCGGCACACAGTTTTAATCTGCCAGGAAGTTTCATATCAGCCCACACTCTTCTGCATAGTGAAAATCTCATTCTGAACCTATCTAAGACTGCAAATGGTTATGTTCAGCTATCTGGAGACCATTTGCAAGCAAACAACGATGGAATTTTTATGGATGACAAGTCACCATGCCACCAGGCCACAATTGTTTGCGACTGGCTAGAAGAACATTCTGGTGCGTTCGAGCGAATGTTTTGGCCATCAAATCGCCAGACTTGGGCCAATCTCATCGAACGTTTGTAAGAGATAATCGAGAGGTCAGTTCGTGCAAAAACTTCAAAACCGGCAACAATTACGCAATTACGGACGGCTTTAGAGGAAGCATTGCTCAATATTTCTGCAGGGGACTTTCAGCGACATGCTGAGTCCATGCCACGTCGAGTTGCTGCACTACGCCGAACGAAGAGGAGCTCCAAAACGATATTGTGAGGTATCCCATGACTTTTGTCACCTAATTGTTTGCATCGATACCCATGAGGTTTCATGCTGATGTAAACACCAAATGGAGAGCTACATCATATTACCTATGTGTTCACATCATTTTGCTCAACCTATGTGAGGTGTAACTGCACTGAACTGTGGGATAGTAAACTGTGATTTAGCTTTGTACGTACCTTGTGATTTCCTGGTGAAATTGTACGCACAGGCACAATTCTTTATAGTTGTTGTCATATGATGCAGAACTATGCCGTTGCTTTCCCCCGTCTGAGTTTTGCTTCGATTTTTCATTAGCGTTAGGCGAGTAGACATCAGTCATACGCAAGGCCAATAATTTATCTGAGCAGAGGTGTGGATCATGACCGCCGCGAAGAAGCAGTCGACGTGTACGTTGATCAAACCGATGACGAAGACGGAGACGGTCTGGAGTGCGTAAGACAGCTCGTAGAGCGGAGAAGTGTAGGCAGCTGCGAAGGGAAGCTGCTGGAAGGGGAGTCTCTTCTGGCCTTCCGATGCCATCAGGGGAGCCAAGGACCATACCGTGACTATGAAAACATTGTTCGCTAACAAGCACAGCGTGATGCGTGCGGCGAGCTTCTGGGCTTTGTAGAAGATCGCCTCGCCCTGAAGCTGACCCCGTATGTGCTCCATCTGGCTAGCCACGAGTGCGTCCAACCACCGCACGAGTTTGCAGAACTCGTGTTCGTGGAAGACAAAAAATATCATTTTGGCAGCGCCGACGCACACGGTAGCAACGTGAGACACAGCCAGCGTGTAGTCCTCCAGATCCCCCAGTAACGTGGAAAGATTTATCACGGCCTCTGCAAAATGCCCCACGCCGAGCATTACTACGGCAGCTGTCAAGGCGCGGAACACTCTCGACTGTAGCAGTGGCCAGAAACCGAGAAAGTACAGAATGCGTAGGTCATACTTGACGACCGAGGTGCGGGTATACTGCCACGTCAGGGACTTCGTCTGCTGTGGGTCGGAATCCATGTGTGAACTAGTAATTGAACCCAGTGGTACTCTGAAGAAACGTAAAGTCCTCTCGCTTTGCTTCTCGTCTCTACCAACCAACACCACTTGGCGATCGGACACGATGAAAGGACCTTCCCTTTGGCTGTGGCCGCTGGCTGCAATTTCTTTCGTTAAAGCAAACAGTAGTTAATCAATACGAAGCACGACCTACGTTTTTCTAATGCCTTTCGAGAGAATGCCGTCAAAGAGAATGAGTGATCAGTCTGGTAGAACCTCCTAAATAAATATAGACGACGCATACCCTGGACAACTTACACGCAGCTCCAACGCATAGTTTATATCACTTGCCGTATCACTATTGTTCTGCCGTAGAATTTAAATACTACAACGATTAAGTAATCCATTGTGATAGCGACTTCGGCATAAACAGTTTTAATTAGAAAGCACATTCAAAGGGAATATTCGTGTTAACGCCAGCCGCGTTTCTCACGGAGTGGACAGATTTGCAAATGAATAGTTAACAGATTCGTTTCGCAACTATGCGTAATTGCAAGTCTGATGTAAACTTAACATAACTCTGCAGAGACAGATTAATATTTTAACGTAATTAATGAATCATCACGCGACTCTGTTTTCTAATTTATGTCCACGGAATGCTGTTTCTCAGACGGGTAAACTGAAAATCAATGTTAAACGACGGTTTCACTCATAACCTGCACAAGGTGAGAAAAGAAGAACAGCAACGGTGCAAGCCGCATGTACAAATGAAATCTCTCCTGTGACTCGAAATATATTATTGTCTCAATGATGGCAAGTGGATAGCTGTGCATACATAAAAAAGTTATTAATTTTATTGCATTTGTTGTTAAATTTGTGTATTTTTGAGGCAACTGTCTTATGTTGCATCAATAAGACAGTTGCCTCAAAAACACACAAATTTAACAACTTCCGCGACGAAGCTAACCCCGTTGGTGCCTGTATGTAAGAATAATAATGACTGAAGGCGTTTCCAGTGACAATTGTTCTGAACATATAGCTGTAGCTCGAGTGTTTATAGATAAGTTGCCCCTGGCCAACTCTATTTCAATATTTTACACGATTTGTTGCAGTGAAGTAACCTCCCTACATTAAACTACTCGATCATACGTGTTATCGGCTATCAGTTACGATTTTTATGACCCGAGACAAAACCGTCTAATAGAGTGATCCATTATGTTACGTTACTTTATTTTATTTATTTATTTTTTATCTTTCATTCTATACTTAGTCTTTTACAGGTTGGTTGGTTGTTTGGGGAAGGAGACAAGACAGCGTGGTCATCGGTGTCATCGGATTAGGGAAGGATGGCGAAGGAAGTCGGCCGTGCCCTTTCAGAGGAACCATCCCGGCATTTGCCTGGAATGGTTTAGGGAAATCACGGAAAACCTAAATCAGGATGGCCGGGCGCGGGATTGAACCGTCGTCCTCCCGAATGCGAGTCCAGTGTCTAACCACTGCGCCACCTCGCTCGGTTCGTCTTTTACAGCAAAGTCGTAAGAAGTTGGCAATGAGCCACAGCTCCCCACTGGTAACGTTTGAAAGGATATTTCCATTACCAGCACTCACTCGTTAAAAGTCATTACATTTTTCTCGCAGGAAGCATATTATACAAATGCCATCCTACGCACGATTAGATGCCGAAAATATCATCAACAGTTATCATAATTTAATTATGGTGTTTTCCCAAAGGTACAAAATTTTCTCCTACACGAGTACTGACTGACGTCGTCAGAACGAGTGGAACTAATACAATGGAAATGCCGTGTGGCTAGGGCCTCCTGTCGGGTAGACCGTTCGCCTGGTGCAAGCCTCTCGAGTTGACGCCACTTCGGTGACTTGCGTGTCGATGGGGATGAAATGATGGTGATAAAGACAACACAATACGCAGTCCCTAAGAGGAGAAAATCTCCGCCCCAGCCGGTAGTCGAACCCGGGCCGTTAGGTTTGACATTCCGTCGTGGTGACCACTCAGCTACCAGGGGCGGACACTAATACAATGACGAAAAGGAAATCACAGTTCCAGGGAGTCGTGTAACATAAACGAAAGTTGGTAGGTGAGTTTCTACAACTGAAAGATGATGTCTGTTCAAATTTTGCGCCAGTCGCATAAGAGTACAGCCAGTAGCGCCGGTACGAGGATGCAGAGCAGCTTTGCTTTGAATACACGCTGTACGCTCGTGAGCGTCAGTTACCATTGAGACTCGACGTGGTGAGTTGGTGTTAGTGAAGAATACCTTTATCGCCATTATCAACACCTCACTGAGTTTGAACGAGGTCGTGTAATAAGCCTACAAGAAGCTGTATGCTCCTCCAGTGATGCTGAGGAAAGACTTGGCTGGAATGTACCCATTGTACGTGATTGCTGGCAGCGTTGATCACGAGAATAGACGATCACAAGGAGATGGGGCTCCCGATGGTCACGTGGCACAATCGAGAGTGAGGACCATCGTGTTCGGCGTATGGCTCTGACGCATCGTACTGCATGTGCAGCAGCAATTTGAGCAGCAGGTGGCATCACAGTGACACAACGAACTGCTACAAATCGGTTACTTCAAGGACAGCTCCGTGTCAAACGCCCTGTAGCATGCATTCCACTGACCCCAAACCAACGTCATCAGCGACCTCAGTGGTGTTAAGAGTGAGATCGTTGAAGGACAGGGCGTAAGTCTATTGTGTTTTCTGATGGTGAAAGCTGGTTCTGTCTGGATGTTAAAAATGCCCTTGTGTTCGTTAGAAGGGGGCCAGCTGGGGGCTTGCAACCAACTTGTCTGCGTGGATACACACACTGGAGCTATACGCACCTGGAGATATAGTCTGGGGTGCGATTTCGTACGACAGTTTGTGCACTCACGTGGTTATTCCACGCACCCTGATTGCAAATTTCTGCTTCAGTCTTTCATGAATTCCAACGCTTGTTTTACAACAGGATAA
The DNA here is from genome assembly GCF_023864275.1 of Schistocerca cancellata. Lineage (NCBI taxonomy): Eukaryota > Metazoa > Arthropoda > Insecta > Orthoptera > Acrididae > Schistocerca > Schistocerca cancellata. The sequence goes on along the minus strand of NC_064630.1, from coordinate 522,275,006 downwards.
CCTCGCCCACATACCGCTGTTGTAACCCAAAATGCTCTACCGAATGAGTACATATTGCCTTGGCCTGCTCAATCACCGAATCTGTCTCCAGTATGGGACATCATCGGACAACAACTCCAGTCTCGTCCACAACCAGCATTAAGCGTCCTTGTATTGACCGACCAAGTGCACCAGGTACGGAATTCTATACTACAAACTGGCATCCGGCACCCGTACAAAATAATGTACGAGGCGTGTTTTTTAAGTAAGGTCCGTTTTGTTGGAGACACAAGTAGTTCGCGCGCATACTGCAACGAGCGCGTGCGTCGTGTACCGGCATGCCTCGGGAACAACTGTGCTCAGTTTCAGCTCTGTAGCTAATCTGCACGGTAGTGTTATGTGCTTTAAAAATGTTTAAGACTATCAACTCGCCAGCCGCGTGTGAGGTTCGCTCAGTGATACGGTTTTTGTCAGCAAGGAACCTGTCTGCTGCAGAAATTCATCGACATATTTGCGAAGTGTGCGGTGATACTGTTATGCGTGAAAGCAAAGTGCGTACCTAAGTGGGTACGAGAATTCAAAGATGGCCGTGACAACGTCCATGATAAGGACCGCTCCGGTCGCCCTTCTTTAATTACAAACGATTTGGTGGCTTCAGTTGAAGCGAGAATTTGTGACAACAAGCGCTTCACAATAACAGGTCTCTCCAAAGAATTTCCTGACATGTCGAGATCAGTGCTTTAGAACACTGTTTCTGAACACCTAAAGTTTAGGAAACTGTGCTCCCGTTGGGTCCCGAAACTCCTAACAGAGCACCACAAAAACAAAAGATTTGAGTGTGCGATGAAGTTCTTGACTCGTTATCACGAGGAAGGTGACGGCTTGTTGAGTCAGATCGTAACTGGAGACGAAACATGGGTTTCGCATATCACGCCCGAAACGAAGCAACAGAGCATGGAATGGAGACACGCGCACTCGCCTGTAAAGGTGAAGGCCAAACAAACTCTGCCCCAGCGCAAAATCATGGCGTCACTGTTTTGGGATAGGCACGATGTTTTGTTGGTCGACTTCATGCAACGAAGAACCACTATCAATGCAGAAGCATACTGCCAAACCCTGAGAAAGCTACACAGAGCGATTCAAAACAAAAGACGCGGCATGCAGACAAAGGGAATTGTCCTTCTCCATGACAATGCAAGACCTCACACTGCAGGTCAGACCCGCGATCTATTGGATAGTTTTGGCTTGGAACTTTTACACCACCCACCCTACAGTCCTGATCTTGCACCGAGCGATTACCATCTGTTCCTCCACCTAAAACAACACCACAGTGGCAACCGTTACAATGATGACGCCGACATGAAAACGGCAGTGAACTCTTGGTTATCGGAGCAGGCGGTAAGTTTTTACGAAGAGGGTATTTTAAAATTGGTTGAGAGGTATGATAACGTGTTTGAACAAACTTGGTAGCTATGTCGAAAAGTAGAGTGAAGTATGTACTTTCTGAAAATAAATCTACTCTTTTGAAATAACCGTTTGTTGTGTACTTATGTTCAAACGGACCTTACTTTAAAAAAAAAACACGCCTCGTATGCACGTTGGCATTCTTGCATTCAACATTCTGGCGGTTACAGCAGTTATTAATATACCAGCGTTCCACATTTGCACTGGCTTATCTCGGTCTTACATTACCCTACAATCTTGCAATGTTAATCACTTAAATGTGTTATCTACACAAAAGTATTCCCGAAATTTCATTACTCTGCAATAATTATTTTTTGGTCCTGCGATTTGTTTCCGTAAGTGTAGTTACATGAAGAAAATCCTAACCACAATAAACAGATTCGAACACAAATTCCCTTCCTAAGGACAGGCAACTGTATTCTTTTATTATTTTATTAGTATTTCATTGATATAAAAATAACAATCAACCATACTTTCTGTCGAACAATCAAAATTCAACATAATAATTATTATTCCTTGAATTAAATTTGTACTTGAACAGTACACAAATTACCAATCTGATAATTTTTTGTATCCTTCCTCATATCCTTTTTGGTCAAAATACTTCCGAACTGGTGCCTAACAAGTTATTAGGTACAGTAATCAAGGTCAAAATTACTTATACCTGACATAATGAGAAAGTTACACAATGTGGACCTCGAGCATTTCCAAATCCCAATAGTTCGTATTATAACGTACATAAAATCGGTACCTATTGGGATATACAACGTTTCTATTATAGACTTGTGGATAATTAAGAGACACAATTCCGACGAATATGATCAGAAAGATATCGTTTTATGGCTGTCAATAGCGCCACTATTACTGACACAATGCTCAGTTTCTGAGTGTAGATTTCGTGCCACTATTGTTTCTACTGCTCTTGTTACTAGAAGAGGCCTTATAATAGGGTGGGTGAAGCCACCAGTGGCCGAAGTGAGTCAGTTCTTTCGTATCCGTCTCTTCTTGAACGTTTGTTCAGTGTGGTTTTAGAAAGTGTATTTCGTGATACGTCATCGTTCGGTTTTATCCACAGAAACCCCTTTGTGATGGTTTTCTCTTCTTACAGAAGTGACTGTATTTACATACACATTTTAATTTAAACATGCTTGGGAAAAGGAATGTGGAACTCTTGTTAGTGATGTATCTACTGTACTTACGGTCCCCAGTTTATAAGCTTAGTGCCGTACTGTCCTTAGTGCCTCCTTTTGAAATATACGAGTTGTCTCAGCTCACTCTGCCACTTCAAATATCTCAGGAACAACAATAGATATTCAAAACCGGTTTTCACCAGCATGAACGTACGGCACGGGCTTAGGAAACCAAATACTATGCGAAATTTTAAAACGTAAACAAATACTATTCCCACCCTAACTTGTGTATTTTTAAATGGACACCTCCTACTATTCCGTATGCAATCAATAGCATGAAAGATCACAAAAATCATGGCGTTGGTTGCATCGCAACACGTCAATTACATTCCGAGAAATTGCGAAGCGAAATTGACGCTTGAAATAAATGAAGCGCACACCGAGGCACGTCCTGAGACACAAGCAGGCCCCTCACGCTGCCTGTGTCAGGGGCTCACACAATGGGAAGGTATGCACAATCCACAAAAATAAACAAGTAACACGTCTAACGCAAAGTTAGGTTTTTCAAGTTGTAAATGTATGTTTATTTTAGCGAAATCACGAATAGAGCTACAATTAGAGATAACACACTTGAATTCACTTTACTAAACACATTTACGAGTTCCCAGTCGCCCACAGAAACTGTATTGTTGTGCATTACATCCAGCATAGAAAATACACCCACATCTTGACCAATGAAACTGTGTTACGTCAACATATGTTCGAAGTGCCCGCCGTTTGCAGCAATACACGTTTGCAGACGGGTAACGAGAGACTGTTGCACAGATTGTAGAGTTTCTACAGATATTGGTGTATACGCCGCAGTAATAAGATGTTGCATATCCTCTGCTGTCGTTGGGGGTTCTTGATACACTCTGTCTCTCACTGCGCCCTAGAGAAAGAAGTCTAATTGCGTCAAGTCGGGGGACCGCGCTGGCCATCGCACAGTACCTCTCCACCCCATCCACCTATTTGGAAATGTCGCATCTAGAACGTCTCTGGCAATTTTTGCATTCTGTGCGGGAAGTCTGTCATGTTGGAACCACATTGAGAGACGAGTTTCCAATCCTAGAGCCTCCATGAGGAGCGCTAGTGTGTGTTGAAGAAATGATCCATATCGCTGTCATTCAATATTAAAAATTGGGACTTAAAATACAGTTAGCTATGATACCGCACCAAACATTGACACTCCACTGTCGTTGATGAGCAACTTGGCGAATCTTGTGGGGATTTTGCACGGACCAGTAGTGCATGTTCCGCGGATCCATATTACCATGATTTGTAAATGAAACCTTGTCCGTAAACAACGTATTGCTTCGGAATACTGGATTACCTTGCAACTGTCGAAGTGCAAAACGACAGAATGTAATGCGGGATTCAACGTCATTCCTGTACAGTTCTTGGTGTAGTGAGATATGGAACGGATTAAATCGATGCCGATGCAAGATTCTACACGCACTACTGTGGCTTATTCCTAAAACTCGTGCAATTTCTCGTACACCCAGCTGAGGATTGTGCACTACAGCAGCCAGAACAGCAATTTCGTTTCCATTGCCAGTTGCCAGTTTTGTACGTCGACGTTTTGTCGGAGCCCAGCTTCCTGTTTCCGTGAGTGTCTTGCAGATGTTGCCAATGGTTCGACGTGACGTGCCCCGCCCACCTGGGTAGCGATCAGCATACAGTGTCACCGCTGTGGTTGCTTTTCTGTGATAGTCATCAAAAATTAAAACATCTAGTTTTTCTTCATTACTGAAGGCCGGGATATCGACTAAATGACGGCAAATGTAACAAGCCACAAGAAAATAGGATTTAATGTGGCAACGTATGTGAATTACGTTACAGTATGAGAGCAGTTCAGCAGGCCAGATCAGGAGACACTTGTACACTGAAGGCGGACCGTGCCGTAGTGATTTTGGTATGTTTAGGGTAGGATACAGGCGCCAGTGCAGGCAACCCCTGCTCTGAGCTCAGTACTACATGCGCTGCATTAAGTCAGAAACTGTGACGCCGTTTCTATCCTTTACAAGCCAAATATTTCGGAAATTATGAGGTTTACGTGAAACCAAGTGTGTCATCACTATTTGTACCTCTCGTTGTCATTTCGCAACAATAAAGGTACAGTAAGGTACAGCTGAGAAGGGGCCATCAATGAAATATGGGCCAATGATGTGTTGTCTCACAGTACCACACCATACACTAATACTCCACTGACGTAGTACGTCAATAACATCACGATTACCGGCAGCGTGAGGTGCACGCTTGAGTCTCAGGACGTGCGCTAGCTGTGCGCTTCATTCATTTCAAGTGTCAACTTCGCTTCACAATTTCTCGGGATGGAATTGACGTATTGCGATGCAACCAACGCCATTATTTTTATGATTTTTCATGCTCTTGATTGCATACGAAATAATAGGGGGTGTCCATTTAAAAATACACAAGTTTGGGTTGGAAATAGTATTTGTTTACGTTTTAAAATTTCGCATAGTATTTGGTTTCCTAAGCCGCTGCCTTACGTCCATGCTGGTGAAAACCGTTTTTGAATATCTATTGTTGTTCCAGAGATATTTGAAGTGGCATATATATATATATATATATATATATATATATATATATATATATATATATATATACAAGGTCATCCATTGATCGTGATCAAGCCAAATAGCTCACGAAATAAGCGGTAAACAAAAAAAACTGCAAAGAACGAAACTTGTCTAGCTTGAAGGGGGAAACAAGATGGCGCTGCCATAGGTCAAACATATATCAACTGCGTTTCTTAAAATAGGAACCCTCATTTTTTATCACATATTCGTGTAGTACGTATTTTAGTTGGACTACATTTTTCGCTTTGTGACAGATGGCGCTGTAATAGTCACAAACATATGGCTTGCAATTTCAGACTAACAGTTGGTAACAGGTAGGTTTTTTAAATTAAAATACAGGACTTAGGTACGTTTGAACATTTTATTTCGGTTGTTCCAGTGTGATACTTATACCTTTGTGAACTTATCATTTCTGATAACGCATGCTGTTACAGCGTGATTACCTGTAAATACCAAATTAATGCAATAAATGCTCAAAATTATGTCCATAAACGTCAATGCATTTGGCAATACTTGTAACGACATTCCTCTCAACAGCGAGTAGCTCGCCTTCCGTAATATTTGCACACGCATTGACAATGCGCTGACGCATGTTGTCAGGCATTGTCGGTGGATCACGATAGCAAATATCCTTCAACTTTCCCCACAGAATATGCAATATGCTATTCAATACCGCTTCAACCGCACGCGAGCTATGTGCCGGACATCCATCATGTTGGAAGTACATCGCGATTCTGTCATGGAGTGAAACATGTTGTAGTAACATCGGTAGAACATTACGTAGGAAATCACCATACATTGTACCATTTAGATTGCCATCTATAAAATGGGGGCCAATTATCCTTCTTCCCATAATGCCGCACCATACATTAACCCGCCAAGGTCGCTGATGTTCCACTTGTCGCAGTCATCGTGGATTTTCCGTAGCTCAATAGTGCATACTATGCCGGTTTACGTTACCGCTGTTGGTGAATGACGCTTCGTCGCTAAATAGAACGCGTGCAAAAAATCTGTCATCGTCACGTAATTTCTCTTGTGCCCAGTGGCATAACTGTACACGACGTTCAAAGTCGTCACCATGCAATTCCTGGTGCATAGAAATATGGTACGGGTGCAATCGATGTTGATGTAGTATTCTCAACACCGTTGTTTTTTAGATTCCCGATTCTCGTGCAATTTGTCTACTACAGCTGTGCGGATTAGCAGCGAAAGCAGTTAAAACACCTACTTGGGCATCATCATTTGTTGCAGGTCGTGGTTGACGTTTCTCATGTGGCTGAACACTTCCTCTTTCCTTAAATAACGTAACTATCCGGCGAACGGTCCGGACACTTGGATGAAGTCGTCCAGGATACCGAGCAGCATACATAGCACACGCCCGTTGGGCATTTTGATCACAATAGCCATACATCAACACGATATCGACCTTTTCCGCAATTGGCAAACGGTCCATTTTAACACAGGTGATGTATCTCGAAGCAAATACCGTCCACACTGGTGGAATGTTATGTGATATCACGTATTTATACGTTTGTGACTATTACAGCGCCATCTATCACAAAGTGAAAAAAGTGGTCTAACTAAAACACTCACATTTCTTTACGTACTACACGAATATGTAATAAAATGGGGGGTCCTATTTTAAAAAACCTAGTTGATATCCGTTTCACCTATGGCAGCGCCATGTAGTGGTCCAACCATAGTGCCTTCGGGTTTCCCCCTTCAAGCTAGACGAGTTTAGTTCTTTGTAGTTTTTTCGTTTGATGCTTATTTCGTGAGATATTTGGCCCGGTCACTATCAATGGACCACCCTGTATATATTAGTACGTGCTTCCTCCCTCTCTCTCTCTCACTCATTCTCTTTGTCTCTCTCTTTCACACACTCACCAACCCACCCACCCACCCACCCACACACATACACACACACAAACACACACACACACACACACACACACACACACACACACACACACACACGCACATAGAGAAGCACACACTAACTTAAAATCTCCAAGATATATTATAGGGAAAAGAATTTGCTGTCTACAAGAGAAAGGCTCATTTTGCCAAAGTCACAGAAGTAGTAATTTCTTCGGACAAGGTTCCACACACTGGAAAGTTACATCTTTGATTGCGGACGAAAATTCTAGCTTTGTATCAAAATTAAAACACCACTTTAAGAAAACCAGAAATTTTCTGTATCATTTATCAAAATACATAAATGTGTGTTCTATAGCAGCAGAAATCACATGTGGCTCCCTTTATTGGCGCTACTGGTGTTACTAGCAGGTTAAGGTACACTTAGTATCCAAAACCAAGACAGTGATTCGATCTTTGTGCCCATTTGGTGCGACGCAAAATGGACTCCCAAATTAAATGCCAGAATGTTATTTACACATCCATATAGTTTGTATTATGAATCAAAATACGTAATGATCTGACCTACGCTAAATCCCATCTGTGATTTGATCTTTGTACCCATTTGATGCAAAGGAGAATATACCGTCAATGAGTGTTATAACGTTATTTTCATGTCTAAATTATTCTTCCAAAACTCGTCTTAATTCAGGTGAAACCGATACAACACTGTCAGGGTCTGATTACAAGGGCACAGGTTCTGCAGCGATTGGATCCTGGCTTATCCAGTATTGGAATCGGCACAACACCAGACACAGTGCTTGCTTCATAAGTGAGATACTCTGTTCAGCACTTCTTCTCGCCAAGAACATCTGCGAATTATAGCTTTGCCGCTTATTTCCTGCGTAGTGGTACTGTTAAAATTTCCTACATACTCTCAGGTGCAGGTTGCCAACTCTCTCCGATATTCCAGCGGAGTCCCTGAACAGAACTTCAAGTTTACCGTTTTAGAAAACGAATGGTCCTTAAATGTAGTTATCTCGTCAATCATAAAATGGCTTGCTAAATACAGTTTCGAGGAAACACTTACAGATACAGTGTAATCGTTTTCCTTCAGTAGATCCAAATGGGAGTGAAAGTTCATAAACATATTCTTCATGTATCCTCTAATGTATTAAACGTGCTTGGATCCACTGTTTCCCATGAGTACTCCATCCAACATGTGGGCACTTTCCAGTGGTATTTACGGTAAATCTGATATCTTATATTTCCCGTCTTATTCAGATTTCTCTATGTATTGTGTTTAAAGTAATTTGTAAGCTTGCAGATCTGCAACGATTTCTTCTTTTTCCAACAGCAGGTTATATTCTTTCTTTGTGGAAATGGTTTTCAACAATTCCAACAAGTTGCATTTTTTGTTAATGATTTCTTTAATTTCCAGCTTCTAATTGCACACACGTAACGCATCCAATGCCCTTAAAAGAGTAATATCGGTAGCAGAAGAACCATTTAATTCCATTTGATACAGCGCTTTTTGCCTCTTAGGACCAGCAGAATAATATTGTTTCTGGGAACCAGTGTTATGTGGCAATTTCCATATTTAAAAGAATTGTGTAGAAAAAAATCCTGGCTTGAGAAAAATATGTTTCTTCAACTAATATATAATACTTTTACCGTTTTGTGGGAAGTCTCTTTTAACAATTTCCACGTAGTTTACAGATAAATAATTGAAACTACGGATAAACAGAACACAGTTTATAATCTTTGATTGGTGTTGACTGTCTGGAAGATATATGCTCGAACACAAATCAACTTTTGTGTGTTCTTATTGCCCCCAGTAGACAAAATGAATAATAATGTTTAACACTAAACAGCAACTTTTCTGTGAGCTATCCGATAGTTTACAACTCATGGATGTGACCAGCACAGATGAGAGCAATGCTATTGATAAATAATACATTTTGATAGTCTTCCACAGAGTCACCTCATAGAAATGATTGGCACAGAGTAAAGCATAGCATATTGTACATAATGGTTGTTGACATTTAATTTACTTCGAAAGTCTTCCACAGGCTCAAACACACCATCCATTTTATAGTTTTAAATCATAGCTTCCAGACTGGCAATAGCACGTTCTTTAGCCAAGGTAGACATAAAAGTCTCTCATAGCTGCATATCAGTAGAATAATTTGTAAAATCCATAATAAGACTGTTTCCAAAATCGTTGTTAGATCCTGGGCTTGTGATCTGACTTATAAATTTGTTATATATTCTTATTCCACAATTGAAGCTCTTCCATATTAAATTATTTATTCCACCTGTCTTACCTTTGTTCACAATCCACACAGAAGTCATTGTTAGATTTTAGGTAGTCAAACACCAACGTTTTGTTGAAAGTCCAAGCAAAATCGTGCGGGTTGGTCTGGTGTCTCAAGTCCGTTCATTGATAGCTGACGCCTTGTCTCTCCCAGCGTCTTTGGCGATTCTCACAGCTACGTAACTAGCGCCCTGTCCACTTTTTCCTCTTTAGTCGCTATGCAGGTTAATCTGGCAGCGGGCAATCAATGTTGCACCGTTGTTCTGGTGCTCAGCTACTGCTCCCTATCTCCCAATGCTTATGCAACGTTTTTTGCCTGCAGTAATCAGACTGCACAGCGGCGTTTCAGTCATGTTTGGAAATATAGGTCAGTTATCCGGAAACCAGTGGAATGTTATGTGCCTGAACATCGGAGCAAAAAGAAAACAAAAACGGAACAGAAAATGAAGATGTCACAAAATTGGGATGAATACAGTTTTAAAACTGAGTACTGTAACATTGGCACTGTTTGAAATAGTGCAGCTAATGGCGTGTAGAGAATAAACTAACGCTAAATCCAAGTAAGACTCAGTTTTTACAGTTTCTAACACACAACTCAGCAAAACCCGACGTTCTAATTACACAGAATGGGCGTACGATTAATGAGACTGAACTATTCAAATTTCTAGTTGTTCAGATAGACAGTAAACTGTCGTGGGAATCCCGTGTTCAGTCTTTTGTTCAAATATTAAATGTTGCCATTTTTACTATTAGAATAGTATCTAAAGTAAGTGACAATTCGACCCGGGAAGTAGTCTACTTAGCGTATTTTCATTCGCTTATGACGTATGATATTGCATTTTGGGTAACTCTTCCCCTTCTCAAAGGGTATTTTTGGCTCAGAAACTGGCGGTTCAGGCGATAAGTGGTGTAAGTTCAAGAACCTCTTGTAGTCTCCTGCTCCTTAAGCTTGGTATCCTGACATTGGTCTATATATTTTAATGTCAAAAAAATGTTCAAATGGGTGTGAAATCTTATGGTACTTAACTGCTAAGGTCATCAGTCCCTAAGCTTACACACCACTTAGCCTAAATTATCCTAAGGACAAACACAAACACCCATGCCCGAGGGAGGACTCAAACCTCCGCCTAAGGCCGCTCGGCTAATCCCGCGCAGCTTTTAATGTCATTCGTTGTTAACAATATCAGCTTATTTCTAAGAGTCAGCAGCTTTCACTTACTTGATACTTGGCAGAAGTCCAGTTTGCATTTGGATCGCACCGCCCTGACTCCTGTACAGAAAGGCGTACAGTATTCTGCTGCACCCATTTTCAGTAAGCCCACAAGAATTCAAAAATCCTTGCAGTAGTCCACACGGTATCCAATCCAAATTGAAGAGTTTCCTCATGGGTCATTCCTTCTATTCTTTCGAGTATTTCCTTGAAAAATTAAGCTAATTTTTGTCTGAGATTGTTGATTGCGTTTACATAAACTTACAGCTTATCGTCTTTTTAGGATTCATAAACATTTTATTTGATTTATTATTACTTTTCTCTTGTAGTTTCTTGCACTGACTCGTTCCATGACCGTGGAGATTTGCTGATCATTTTGTCCGTACGGGAAGGCTCATGTAAAATGAAATATATAAAAAAGAAAGACTGAGATGCCTCCAAAATGCCAACCCAAAATGCCCTATGCGTAAGGGAATAACGACACTTAGAATGACTTTGAACTAACTGAATTCCTCCTCTTGCAGGCCAGCGCTAGGGAGTTTAGTTCGTCTGCAGGATTTCCCGTCATATCGTCTTAACATTGTTGTACTGTTTGCGATGTCCCCCAATGAACAATCGACGCTGAATTCCACACACCCAGTCTTGATTACAGGGAACCAACCTTTCCGACCCCACTTCAAAATATTCAGGGATTCTCCTCCGCAGGTAGCCTGCTTCCCGTCATTAGTAGCCAAACTGCTATATGCAAGATCGCCTCTCATGATACTTTCTCTGGTGGATCATGATCCAGATTTTCTTGACAGACGTCCGTGAGAGCGTCAAGGTGTCGTTCTCTGCCAAGAAGGCTGCAGCTTAGCAGCAGAGTTACTTGCAGCAGGAAGACTTTTAACATCCCCTCCCTACACATGCAACTGCCTCAGGTCCTCGGGAACATAGTGGTATCATTCAACTATCAATGATACGGAGCAGTCTATTCATAGCGAAGCACAAAAAATGTAAACCACATATGCCTGTTTTCTACGGCTTCGGGGAAAGTTTCACGATAACAAGGCACAGCTTAACTGGATTCTTATTGTTCAGAGCGTCGGGCCTCGAAGTATTACAGCGGTGTAACACCGCTTCTATCTTTGCTAATGGTCCCAGTTGGGCAAAGAGGGGAGTCCACGCGTTTTTTGAGGTACTTCATGTCCAGCTGAAGAACAGAACTTTTTAACCCACCTGAATTTCATCCATGGACAAATCTACTTTACAATGGAAATTTAAAAGGAATAATACCTTACATTTTTACGTTTTACTTCGCTACAAACATGACGACAATTTGGAACAAGCAGTATTTTAGAAACCGATGTATACAAATTTATATTTACTTTCAAATAGCTGCCACCGTACGGCGAGTGTGCTCTGGTTCACAGAGCACACATCACTGTTGATGACAGCAGACTGCAGGACGAGCTTCTACACTTAAAGAGAGTTTTTGAAGCCAACAGATATTCTCCACAGCAGACACGTAGGCAGTACAGAAGAAGACACAGAAAAATTTAAATCAATGGCTTTCCTGTCATATGTGGGAAGCCTATCGTCAAAAATAGGATGGATCCTCAGTAAACACATAGTAATAGTGACTTTTTCATTAACCATCGAAGACAGTAGCATTCTAGCGTTCCGGTACACATGACTTAATGTTCCGGAAGGATGGGGTGTACATCCTTCGTGAATGCCGCCTTTCATACATCTTATAGACCATGAAAGATGTACGGAACACCGCAGGTACACATCGCTCTTACAGTCCAATAAATCGGTTGTGTTGCCACTGGTCGCTCTACGTTGTCCGAAAACTCTGTCTACTTTTTGGGACTCGGTGATGAAAGTAGCCATAGAAACCGGTTTGACGACGAATTTAATTAATAGAGGTAGAGGCTTTATCTTGGGTAAATCCAGCGCTTTCTGTAATAAACTTGCAAAGTGATACATCGACATCCCAGCGAGGATCGACCGCGCAGCCATATATCTAATTCATTCATATGTGTACTTCTTTGCCGCCGATCTACGTCTCTGGTACCTGTATGTCTGTGGCCGCATGCGCAGTAGCGTGGTCGGCGAGTTTAAAAGGACAGAGCTACTGCTGCAATATCAGTCTTCCGGCTCACTCCGAAATGTCTGAACGATACACAGACGAAATATTAGAAGAAGCTGGATTTATGCGTCTGCACACCCGAAATTTAATGGAGCATGCAGATCCAGTCCCAGACAATACTGACGGATTGGGATTGGGTGATTTTGCGGTCCGGTTGACAAACGATATGGTGTTAGAATGTTTGTGAAACAAGGAAAACATGTGTGTAGCCCTGTGAACAGCGCTCGCCTTATCTTGGAAGACGGAATAGTCCATAGTATACACATTATGAACGTGCAGAGGTATGGGCTACACTTGGTCACCGAGAGTGTTGAACATCCGGGTTCATGTTCAGAGAAATCCCAATGAATGTCAACAAATGGTCCGAAAAACAATACCGCAAGGTCACACACCACGGACCAGATACCTCAGCGAGCCGTCGAATCACTCGACTCCTGGCATCGTCTGAGGAGAGGGAAAATCGGACCACACTACACGCCTGTAGTCAGCTACTATCGTCTTATTTGATCCACTAAAGACGAGAAACTTTATGTGCCGCTGTGATCAATGGCCTTTTGGAAGGCAACCAACTCCAAATGTACATTGTATTTAGTTTCCTTCGCAAAGTTCTCTCGGAAGCTAATTAAGATGGACTTGAATTTATTGGCAGCAGTAATCATTGTCGGGCTTGATCCCGATTGTCATCGATAAAGTGTAGCACTCATTTTCCATCCTTGATGGCTAGGAAATTTTTACGACTTTCTTTATGCAACTTTACCTGGCTGCTTCTAAATACTTGATACAGTGCCACGAAGAAATCGGGCAACTTCGATCAGGATGTGGTCATGGGAACGCGGAAGCAAGGTAACTTCTTATTGCCATTCTATGAAGTTCTCACAACGATCTATATTACTGAGCTGATTCCATAAAGCCGACTAAGACATATAGACCATTTCACTGTCATGGCTGATGTTAGTAGTTGAGGGTTACACGACGATTTTGTTCCATTTCTGTAGCATCTACAACTTTACAAAGTGGCCAGTATGTCTTTTAAAGTTATGACTAATACTGTGTCTGGTGACCTTCGGACAGTGAGCCGTGCCGGCTCGCATCGATCAATCGATCTCAAGATCTTGGTGGTGGGGCACGATCTTTGGTGGTCCTCCACGACAGGTGCATTGATCGGCATGAAGGTTGACAGAATTGGCGGGCCAAACTGGAAGGAGCACCTGCAGGGCACGAGGCCGGTTTACCTCCGCTGTCTGGAATTGACAGTAAACGGCTTTTGCACAGACCTCATCGCGTGAAGACGGTGTTTTTGGTTAGCTGCGGTGGCGATGGGACTCTGGAAATTTGCCGGCGCCGAGCGTGTGATTCCTAGTGCCATTTCGCTAACGATTCATCAAATATTTTACTGAGGTTTGTTTCTGTGGCTTCTGTCACTTGTTTTGTTAAATTGGTAGTGCTGCGACTAGTTTCTCCTTCCCGAAAACTCTGCTGTGTTTTCTGTTTATGGGGGTTCGCTACGAAAGAACTAAAATTTACCTTTATGGAAGCAACTCTCTTTCGCAATTGGTTGTGAATTGTGTGGAAGGTGGGTGGTCTGTGTTACAGAGCTACTGGAGGTATACTGCGTGATCAAAAGTATCCGGACACCCCCAAAACATACGTTTTTCATATTAGGTGCATTGTGCTGCCACCTCCATATTAGCAATCTCAGCAGTCATTAGACATCGTGAGAGAGCAGAATGGGGCGCTCCGTGGAACTCACGGACTTTGAACGTGTTCAGGTGATTGGGTGTCACTTGTGTAATACGTCTGTACGCGAGATTTCCACACTCCTAGACATCCCTAGGTTCACTGTTTTCGATGGGATAGTGAAGTGGAAACGTAAAGGGGCACGTACAGCACTAAAGCGTGCAGGCCGACCTCGTCTGTTGACTGACAGAGACCACTGACGGTTGAAGAGGGTCGTAATGTGTAATAGGCAGACATCTATCCAGACCATCACACAGGAATTCCAAACTGCAAGTAATACGACAGTTAGGCGGGAGGTAAGAAAACTTGGATTTCATGATCCAGCGGCTGCTCATAAGGTACACATCACGCCGGTAAATGCCATACGACGCCTCGCTTGGTGTAAGGAGCTTAAACATTGGACGATTGAACAGTGGAAAAACGTGGTGTGGATTGACGAATCACGGTACACAATGTAGCGATCCGATGGCAGCTGTGGGTATGGCGAATGCCCGGTGAACGTCATCAAATTGGTTCAAATGGCTCTGAGCACTATGGAACTTAACATCTGAGGTCATCAGCCCCCTAGAACTTAGAACTACTTAAACCTAACTAACCTAAGGACATCACACAGGTCCATGCCCGAGCAGGATTCGAACCTGCGACCGTAGCAGCAGGGCGAACGTCATCAGCCAGCATGTGTAGTGCCAACAGTAAAATTCGGCGGCGTTGGTTTTATGACGTGGTCGTGTTTTTCATGGAGGGGGCTTTCACCCCTTGTTGTTTTGCGTGGCACTATCACAGCACCGGCCTACACTGATGTTTTAAGCATCTTCTTGCTTCCCACTGCTGAAGAGCGATTCTGGGATGGCGATTGCATCTTTTAACACTATCGAGCACCTGCTCATAATGCACAGCCTGTGGCGGAGTAATTATACAACAATAAGTTCCCTGTAATGGACTGACCTTCACAGAGTCCTGACCTGAATCCTATAGAACACGTTTGGAATGTTTTGGAACGCCGACTTCGTGCCAGGCCTGACCCACCGACATCGATAGCTCTGCTCAGTGTAGCACTCCGTGAAGAATGGGCTACCGTTCCCCAAGAATACTTCCAGCACTTGATTGATCGTATGCCTGCGAGAGTGGAACCTGTCATCAAGGCTAATGGTGGGCCAACACCTTACTGAATTCCATCCTTACCAATGGAGGGCGCCACGAACTTGTAAGTCATTTTCAGCCAAGTATCCGGATACTTTTGATCACATTCTGTGAATTAATCAGAACTGCCTGTTTAAATTGGTCATATTTCGGGTAGAATACCGTGGACCATGTTGAGGGCTGAACTGTGTGTTGTTCTTCCTTTTAAATACAGTGAAGTCTAACTTAATCAGAATGTCTTTCACTGTAACCTAAAAGTTAAGTAACTGCCAGACATTATATTGGGGTTAGTCTAATTTAATCAGAGTGCCTTTTCACTCGAATCATTTTAATAAAGTGTTTGTAAAACATTTTGGTGGGTTGTTGGGTTATCAGGTGCCCCTCCCACCCGCCGTAGGTTCCAGTCCTCCCTATGCCATAGGTGTGTGTTGTCCTTAGAGTAAGTTAGTTTAAGTAGGTTAAGTAGTGTGTAGGCTTAGGAACCGATGACCTCAGCAGTTTGGTCCCATAAGAATTCACACACGTTTGAACATTTGTTAGTTGACCCTCCTTCAGATTTTCTATGGTAAATTCTGCTGAAATAAAAATGTACCGTTCCTCTGTAGTTGTTACGGGCAGAATGGTACACAAAGTTTGACATCTGAGATTCGGTTGCTTAGGTTTTTCAAATAGTGGAGTTTACGTTAATAAGACTTACCTGATCCGTTACTTATGGCTAATGTCTACAGTAAAACATGTTAGAAGTCAGCGAGTTTGAATTTTGTTCCATTACAAAATAGTGTGTAATTACTGTTCTGCTGCATGAGTAGTAACAGTAACTGTTTGCCAGTTAATTTTGGGGGCACGCAAGCCTTTTTGGTTTTCTGATTCTTGTAATCAGAGTGTTACCCAGTTGTTAAGAGCTTTGTTGCTTATCACGATATTCGCTGATTGGGCAGACGTTTGATTATTTATTTGTGTGTGGCTCTTAAATCACAATACAATGTAATATGTGCCGCCCTTTGTAAAGCAGTGCACTTTTACTAGTTTTATAATGATAGTTTTTAGTCTGTTGTAGTTCACGTTGTACGGGATCTCCACCATCCACCAGCACGCCCGTGGGTGGCGAGTTCACAAGGCCCACCCTGTCCGTCGGGTTATCCCGCCTGTCGCTGGGCTGAATTGTATCTGTGTAACTTCTCCTGGTTCTGTACTTACGCCGGCAACGGGTGGGACGCATTGCTTATGTTACTGCTGTTGTTAACAAATTTACTGCAGTCATTTAAGATACTATGTTTAAAGATCAACTGAAATATTTTGTTAATGTTAGGGTTTAGATTATTAATGTGCAGCTTGGCTGACTTCAGATACCTGTTAATGTTTGACAAATTGCTTAGTTTCTTAATCGTTTAAAAGCTCTTTTGCTGACGTCAATTGCTGATCCCATTTCCTCGTTAATATTTGACAAGTTGTTTAATTTCTTACTTGTTTTCAGAAGCCGTTTTATTACGTCGTAAGTTGTTGACTTTTACTTAAATAAAAGATTATGCATGTTTTCAACTGTGAACACTACTTTCTTATCTCCTGGCCGAGCCCAGCCGCTTAACAGCATATTAAGCTGCTTTTTGGGTAACTACAACCAGTTAATAAGCTGCGACATAGTCGCGAATTGAACAGTGACCAGAACGTAGAATAAATTTGCTTTACTTCGCGTCTATGGTCACAATGTTTTTGTCATCAGACGACCGGTTTCGCTCTGTAATGACAATCTTCAGATCTGTCTTATAAAAACATCTCCTAATGTACTGCAGCCATAGTGGCATCGTCACATGTTAAACGCAAAATTAGCGCCAGCATCGTCAAATGCGTATAAATAATGGTATATTCAAGGGTCGTCTTGTCTTGGCTGCTGACAAGGAGACTCTTGTGACCTAAGACGTGAAGTAAAGAAAATTTAAACTAGTTCAGACAGGTGTGGCCAAGATTTACGCTCCCGGAGCACACTCAGGGTCAGCGAACGCAGCCGAGTCTGCTCAGGGCTCCGGATTCCCCAGCCCCTTTATCCTACACAGATCCCACCACACAGCGCTATTCCGACCAGCTGTGAGAGTGGGACGGCTATATGTTGAGGGCTACACACGAGGGTGCTTATGAAGATGTGTTTGCTACACAGTACAACTACTTCTAAGATAAGAATATTGCGGCGTACTTTTGGTTCCAGGATTTTATCGCAAGTGTTTATTTCAAAATTTTTATTTTTTTACCAATGTAAGTTAAACGTTTATAAATTCATACTCTTTTCGGTTTTGGAAAGTAATTATGGTTCTTGGTAAAGTCAACCACAGACAGTTATCCAAGTTAAAATCTGTTAAACTCGAGGGGCAGCGCTTTCCCAATTTCATAACAGAGGGAAATCGTTGGCACGTAAACGTTGAAGCAGACATTGCAATAACTTTAGCGACTTGTCTGTACAGCTGAGGACACTGGTCCTGGGGTAACATTTTATGAAGGTCTCGTAAATTCCTGGATTGGTCAAACAGGTCATTCAGCTAGGTGCTACACTGTATGTCTGTCAGCTCAGGTTGGAAAGTGATGAAGTACATCAGCAGTCCAACTCGAGAACGGTGTGAAAAGTAAATAAAATCAGACTTTAGTTTGTTAATTACGTATTCAGACTGTGGTGTGAATTCCAACAGCCTAAAGTATCATACTGACTAATTTTCTTACTTCTGACTAATTTTCTTACTTCTTGTAAGCACCGTTCTAAAGAATTTCCTATAAGGTGGTAGAATCCAGTCCTGTGTATTGTGAAGTTCGGTTGTTTTATCTTGCCAGTCCAGAAGTGGGAGCTCAACTGAATGGAATGCATAGGCATTTTCTGCACTACCGACGGCACTTTGCTCTGCCAGGGCGACAAGTAAAAAAATTGTTGGGAGCTGACTAATGTCGCCGACATGATTTCGTTGTCACCTCAGCTTTCTGTTCCTCTGAGGGTCTCCATCACCATTATCTGGTTCCTCTGTCGGTCCTGCTGACGATTTTTAGGTGGCAGAGTGTTTTGTGTGGGTTGACTAATAGGATGTGAAATGTGGTGCGTACTGGGTTAGCTGTTGTCATAACGCTGCTGCTGTAGCACTCGTGAGCCAACTGTCGTTGGCTGTCTCTTTTCCCTGTCTGCTTGAAACCCGCCCAAACCAGAAGGGACTTCGAGAAAGTTCTTTATAGTTACGGCAAGCACCGTCAACAATCGCCTCTGAGTCCACTCGGACATTCCGTAATGGACTAGTGGAACCAATTCTTTCAGCTCCATAGGTGGCTCTAAGTGGTGCTGAAAATCTGCTACTCGCGCAACAAACGTCTACAAGGATTGTGAGACTTGTTGGGAGAATTCTTGCCACTATCTGGTTTTGAGAATAATTCCATTACTGAGCTAGGAACTCCTTCATCAATTGGAGAAAGCTGCCACATGTGTGGCTGCCGTATCCCACCAGGTGCGAGCCTCTAACGCAGGGTGATGGCCAAACAGGTGAGTTTGCTGTCTCTGTGATAGTGGGAATGAATTGGACAAATCTCCGAAGTTGTTGACAGAATCCGCAAGGGGGATATTTAAGTTTAAACCTTGAGATTTCTTCCAAGAAGGGATTGGTAGATAAGAAGCAGTTTGTTGGGTCTTGCCCACCTGTCTTGTATAGGGTGCCTAAGGGAAGCTGCGTTCTCGGAATGCTGTACAACAATTCAAGCAAACAACATTAGCAGTTAGTAAGGGGTTCACCGCCCTGCTGGAGCAAATGTATTGCTCACTTGCTAGAACGACAATTCACAGGCGCTACCTGAGACATAAAAATTCTTTGCCCCTGTTAAAAGAGAGCTGCAATAAAGTCGCAGGTCAGAGCAGTCTCTGCGGCAGTTGCAGTCGCTCGCTGCTACAGTGTAGTTGTGGTCTGTTGCTGGTACAGCGCAGTTTATAGTTAGTAGTTGTTAAAGTCACAGTGCAGAACGAACTGTAAAATTTTATTATATGGACCTGAATAATGATTGTGATCAGCCGCAGAGCTAAATGATACCATGGAATGAGATGATGATGAACAAATGAATAATTCACTCAGTGAAAGACATTTTCACTTACTACAGAACATAGACTCACCTTTAACCTCACCCTTATTCCATCGATCCTAGATATCACAGTCACATCTGCAGCATTTGTTCCAAGATATGATCCTGAACATTGCCTATCTGCCAATGCAAGATTTCAAAGGCATCCGTTCGTTTATCTACCCCACATTATTGACTTGCTTATGAAAACAGCCAAGCCTACCATTCAAATTCACTAAGGTTTTGGCGTTTCCTAGCGACATTCTTCCAACAGTTGGCCATGAGAGTTTTGTCTACTTAGTGCACTCATTTGACTCTTAATCTCATGATGGCCATGATCAGCTTTTTAAGAAAAATTTTACTAGTGAGCTAGCCTTTTGGGCCATCATCATCTGTAAGGAATCAAGGCTGCCTCTAGTGACTGACTGCAAAGCGCAACTTACATGTGTGTAAGATTTCAGCTGTAGATGGTGTGGTCAGTATTGTGACTTCAGCGACGACTGTGACGGTGTCGGCATCGGTAGTGTCCATCGATAGGCGATAGTGGTGGTGTCGGTGGCGTTGTCGACATCAGCTGTGGGACCTCAGCAGTGGCTACGTCAGCTGCTGTAGTTGCATTTGCGATTGCTTGGTTGCTATTGCGATGCTTATCCCCCCTCAGACCTCCACGTGGCGGCTTGAGGCGGTGACACTTAAGTTCAGGACGGGCGGTTGGCCGCTGCCATGCCCAGTGTTGTCCATTGTGGCATAGCTGACGCTGATACACGAGTGTTGTTCTGTCTTCCAGCATTCTTACAGCTCCAGTCTGTCCCCAATTGGCCATAAACCTTCCCTCATGGCTCTTTATTATTTCTCTGTAGGTTAAGTGGATTTCTTTCCGACTATCACTCTCTCTCCAAAGTTCCGTAGCGAAAAAGTCAGCACACAGTCGTCAACAAAAGTTGAAAAATTTGTTTTGTCTTGCAGTAAATAGTATAATGCTGTCACTGCATCTACATGCCTCGTTTCTCAGGCAGTGTCAGAATTCCAAGGAAGTGCTTCAACAGTGGGTGGGGTGCGGGAGGGGGGGGGGGGGCAGAATGTGGGTCATAAACTTCTTCACGCCTCATCTTCTTGTCAGTGAAAGGAGAACACACGTGGTTAACGTGGCTCAAAATGGGTCATATTAGCGGTCGCTAAGATTGCGCTACTACATGTAAACTATCTGGCTCAGTCTCTGGCAATGTCCTCGCAATCCCAGGCAATGTATATGATGGGAAACTTCCCCCAGCCTGCGGACAAGATAAATATTAACAGGTCGCGCAGCATTCAGTTCTATTTACAATTCAGTACCTTGTTCGGAAAACTGTTGCTGGAGATTCACTATGACCGTGAATTTGTAATCAGAAAAAGTGTAAAGAAAAACGACATGAAGTAAATTAATATTGTGTAAACCCTACGAACCCATTTTACTTCTGGAAACTTCAAAAGCAAGTTTCCAAATCCTGTTAAAGTCCTGATAATAATATCCTTTGATAGAGGAAAACGGTAAAACACTCTGAAGCTAATTTGATAAATAAAGACACAGTATTCTGAAATTTTGATTACCAGTAACAGATAAATTTGCATGTAAACATGAATGAATGGGAATATGACATTAAGTGACATGTAAACAAAGACTCTGTACTTTGACAACTGTCAGGTTCGAAGTTCCCTCCAATACGCTAACTTGAACCAATGGCGAATAAGCCACTTCTTTGTAATTGGTCGGTGTAAATAATTTCAATGGCGGATGCCCCAACCTACAGGTTTGGCCTGGCCACATTTCGCAGTGCAACACATAAATTTTCCTGTCTAAATTACTGTATATACATATCGAAACACACCCTTCTTAAACACACATAAAACACATGGACCGACTAGTACAAAAAACAGAAAAGCAAAAACAAATAAATGATGGCAATAAGTAATGTTAGTGTTGGGGTCAACAATCACTGAAAGTGAACAGTCTTTACAATACACTTTTTTTTTTACAGAGAAACATTAAGAGATAATCTATTAGAAAGTATAAAGCAATGAAATTTGTTACAATTGTGTTTCTCGAAGAGAGAAATGTTTTTGATTCTTCTATGTTACGGGTCGGCGTGATGTGGTGACGGCGGTAGATGCAGTTTGAAGTTGCTGATATGAATCCTATATGTTCATCCAGTTGTGTCCTTGGAATTAAAATATCATCTTTCCTTACGTCCTGTTTCGGCTGGGTGGTAATAAGTTGTATAACATCCATTTGTCATAGGCCAGAACAAAGTAACTGCTTATGCAGAACCTGAAGGTCGTATTAGTTCAACTGTAACTTTCACACATGATAGTTTGGCACAGTGTACGTGACTTGTTTAAATTAACACTCCGTTTGATATAACTTCCCAATTGCGAAGTTAGACAGTCTACCTACTGTTAATATTCATTGTTCATAACAACACTGTTCCTGCGAAAACTGTCACTTACTTAGCAACACAGTTCACAGTTTCCACATTGGTACTTCGTGTTTTGGCACACGTCATATATCGTAGTCAAGAGAATGAGCAATATTAAATTCACAGTTTATGTAATGCAGCTCAACTGTAAACCGACGACAATACTGCCTACTCACGAGTGAATTGTCACTGCCACAAGTATCGTTCTGCAAAAACCAACAGCGTATGCGTAATACAACGTCCGTTTAGAATATCCATCATAAAGTCAAATTTCAAACGGTCTAACACAAGAACGTCCGGTATTAATATCCCGTTAAACGCGTACAATTACTACACTCAGTACTTCCTTCCCTACCGCCGTGCTTACGCGCCATCTACTACTGTCTGCTAACCGTTCGACCCGACAACTATCGATACCTCTCTCGCTCCACAGTTCTTACAAAACTTCTGTCTACTGCATTCCGTTTCACACAATAGATTTAATAAAACTATTTGAAAGATAACCACAAACAAAATCCAAGTCTTTACAGAAGGAACTCGCATAAGAAAATAACACAGTAAACATAGTCACACACCTTTCATGTTCTACAGTATATAACCAAATGAAAAATAATCTACGTCATCAGAAACATATCTATGGAACACAAAGTAGTAAAAGAAAGGAAAAAAATATATCTCGTTATTAGCCATGGGATCACAATCTGAAAACGCATAAGGCACTGACTAAGTTCCCACTAGCAGAGAGCCTTTTGTTTGTTTGAATTCTGGAGAAACGTAGAAGAAATTCGAAACACTACCAAGAAAAATATTTGGAAGAAATAAAACAGAAATATAACTCCGCCAACCTGAGTTCTAAAGTTCTAAGGTTGCATGTTACAGGCCAGGGTAAAGGAGAAGTGATGGAGGAGTAACATCTCTTAAGAATCCCTTGGTTCAGCAGGTCCAGCAGATAGTACCATGTAAGGGGCCCCCTGCTAGGGTTACTGAGAAGACCCCAACGATAGCGAAGAGAGAGCAGAGACTTCGGTCAGCGGAGTTAGCGAAAGAGGCACCCTCTTGTCCAATGCTAAAGTGGACAGAGGACACGACGGTTCCACATGTAAGTGGTGGTACCCCGACAGCGTCTGTTCGACATGTCATTGGCGGCTGAATCAGTAAAATTCCAGGCTAGTAACTTGGTCTTATTTTGGGATTTCAAGAATGACGCTGGCTTTCTTACTCTCTGTATTTTACAAAATAAAAAGGTACCTCAGCGGGTCCACTACACCAGGTGGTAACTCTGATGAAGAATCCACTATTACATCTTGTAATGCATTGCTACCTAGGGTTCCGAGGAGTCCCTACATTTGCAGTGATGAAGAGACAGACTATACTAAAAAGCCTTCTAAGTTTAAGTTCAAGAAGAAGTACTACTTTGGAACGTTAAATATAAATTCTCTTCTGAAAATAGAGAAACAGAAGGAATTCGATTTATTTATACAGAAGAACCATACACGAAATTTAGCGGTGCAGGAAACGAGATTCTTAGATGATAATGTAGTTGTTCCATGACATTACAGAATTTATGAAGGTAAATCAGCGGTAAGAATAATGGAAAAAATGCCGATGTTTGCAACAGCGTTTTATGTTAGCAAAAGAATCGTAGATAATATAACAGAATTTACGTCGAGGTTAGAAATAATGTGCATGTTAACAATAAAGGTCAAGAATAAAAGCTATAACGTTATAAATTGCCATGTATGTATAGAAAATAATAACAAAAATATGCAGAAAGTAAATCAGTTTTGGGATCTTTTAGAATCTGAAATCTCCAACATACATAAAAACAACGTCAAAATACTTCTTGGTGACTTCAGTGCGCAAGCTGAGAAGGAAAAGAAATGAAAGAATATTGTAGGCGGATATCCAGCACAAACAGGAATGGTGAATGACTGATCGGTATGTGTCAAATGTTCCAGTTGAAACTGATGTACACACAGTCTCGCAAACTACCAAGAGAAGCCAAAACTTGGATATCTTCAAATCAAAACCTACAAGAATTTCAGTTGGAGCACATAGCCATGTCTAAAAGGCATGTCATGGAAATTATGAACGTTAAAGTAATCAGAAATGGGGAATTTGATTCAAATCAGTATCTTTCTAAGATTAAAATGAAATTTCTCACGTCTCAAACAAAAAATACAACCAAGAAAGTAATCAGATATAACTCCACTACACCTAATAGTAGGGCAAAAGATTCAGAAATTTTAGAGAAGAAACTGAGATAATAAAACACCTTTACTGGCATTAACCTCCAATACAAATGGCTAAAGTGGCAGGGAAAACTTTAGAACTGATCAAGAATAAAAAGGAAACAAATGTGGAACGAAGAGTACGAAGAAACTCTAAAACAAAGAGCTCAAAAATGGGTAAAATGAAGATGTTAAAAAAAACGTGTAGAAGGTTTAGACAATAAAGAAAAGAAACATAAAAAAACAATTCGAAAAATCTAAAGAACCTTTAAAAAACCCAACATATGGGGTAAAAAAGAAAATTCTACTAAAAATAATCCTAGAAATTTTTACCAAACATTTGAACATATACTTAAAGTGTTTCAGTCACCAGGTATTTGCATCAAAGATGAGAACCGTAAAAAAGGATTAAATGACAAAGAAAACTGTAAAATTCTGGCAAAATCTTTTGACAGGCTTTTAGACTGTCCAGTTCCAAAAGTTAAACTGAAATTTCCAGTAATACCATCAAACCTGGAGGAAGATTTCCCAACAACAGAGCAAGAAATTTATGCATCAAGCCATCAAATCGCTCAAACAGAACCAAACATTATAAATGTCTACAGCTGCTTTTTGAGAACATTTGGAATATTAGAAAGATTCCAGAAGAGTGAAAAATAGCGTTAATCCACCTGCTACACAAAAAGATAGACAAAAGAAATATCATCAATTAGAGAGGAGTGTTACTTCTGCTAGTAGTATACAAAATACTACCAAAAATTCTCCTCGACAGAGTGGTAGAAACAAAAAACTCGAAGAGTAACAGGGGATCTTCGAAAGGGAAGATGTTGCGCAGAATACATTTTTAACCTAAAATCAATAGTTTGAGATAGAATGTTAACCAGCAAACCTATAATCCTATCATTTATTCATTTCATAAAATCATTTTATTCGGTAGACAGAGAGATAATACACAAAATCCTTAGAGAATTTGATGTTAATGCAAAATTAGCACATATAATTCATGATTTAAACTCAAATTTATGGGAGCGCTATCTCTGCCATTTGAAATAAAAATTGATGTTAGACAAGGGGCTGGTTTATTACCTTTATTGTTTAACTGCGTTCTAGAAAAAAATTGTAATGATCTGGGATTTGGAGATAAAGAATCACAAACTGAACCAATATTTTTAGGAAGGTAGAACATGGAATTAAGATAAAATGCCTGGCTTTTGCAGATGATTTTGCAATAGTTTCAGAAAATCTGAGAGACGCAGTTAGTCAAATAAATCTTTTGGAAGAAACAGCAAATAGTTGAGGAAACAAAATACGTGACAAACATAAACAATGCACCAAAACTTATAGAAGCACAAATACCTAAAATATCCTAAGTTAATTCAAATATCTTGGATAAACTATACAATAGTATGGACGGGAAAAATTTCCAGTAGATGTAAGAGTGAACAACATGTAGAGAGCATATGATCTGACAAAGAATATTTATAAGAAGAAATGCAAATGCATACCTAGGAAAACAAAACTAAAACACTACGCCACAACGGTAAGACCATAATGTTAATATGG
The DNA here is from genome assembly GCF_023864275.1 of Schistocerca cancellata. Lineage (NCBI taxonomy): Eukaryota > Metazoa > Arthropoda > Insecta > Orthoptera > Acrididae > Schistocerca > Schistocerca cancellata. The sequence goes on along the minus strand of NC_064630.1, from coordinate 522,249,078 downwards.
ATGAGACCGCCAAGCAATGAACAATAAGCTGGACAGAACAGAAATACCTGAAGGATGGATAGTTAGGAAAATGAGTGCAAAACAAACTACACACGACTGATTACGAGAAGTAATGAGGAGATCTAAAAAAAATTAGAGGAAATATAAGAATTAATCTTTTCTGGACACCTCCACCGAATGAGTGAGAACAGGGTCACGAAACAATCATTACTGTATTTCTGAAAGAAGAAACTGACAATAGCAAGGCTTACAGAAATAAGGAAAGATCTAGAGAGAAACATCACCAAAGAATCGGTAATAGCAGAAAGAACTCTTTTCAGGAATAAAATATTAAATTTAGAAGGCTTTCAATGCAGAAGAAATAAGACATCGGGAACAACATGGACAGACGAAAGGAAAAGAGAACATGGGGAGAAGACGAAGGAGTACTGGAAAAAATAGAAAACAACTAGAAAAGAACTGGAACTGAAGGTGAACGTGATCCTAGTTGGTCAATACAAAAGTCAAAAACTTATAAAAAATGCTGAGATATATTCTGAAACCCAAATGGAACAACATACGGTTCAGCCGAGGCCAGGCTTCACTGGCATTATAGAGAACAAGTATTTAACCCACAGCTATGCACACAACTAAGAGAGAGAATTCTGAACCATGAGAAGTAGATCAATACGACACTGCGAAGAAACTTACTGTATGTTAGCGCCACTGCATTATTCTCGTTTCGTGAAATAATCGTGATCACCAAGCGGTCGAAACATTGACCGAAAACGATGGACGTTCCTAAGCTTTGTTCAAAATAATGAGAAGTTAACTGTACTGCAGCACGGCATGAAGGTCTATTGCAATGACACGGTCATAAACTCTGACGAGGTGGCAGCTCCTGTTCGGTTTTGGAAGATCTGACAAAATGGGAGATGTGACGATGACCAAACCTTTTAAAGGCTGACTGGCGTCGCACTCTAGTATGATTACGACTTCAAAAAATAACGGCAGTGCCAACTCTGCGGGAGGACTGACGGCTGACGATAACCTGCTCAGACATACAAACTGCTTCCTTTTTATATACTAAGATGGTATCTGTTCTTTCGGACATGTCCGAAAGAACAGATGCCATCTTAGTATATATATAGTTAAGGCTCACCGGCCACTTGACCATCTTCTTCTTCTGTGCGAATGCACAAACAGAGCCCGAACTCTTACTGGAATAGGCAACGCTAAGCGAGTAATGAGTATAATGGGCGGGGGCACTACGAATGTAGAGCGAGACAATACGTTGAGAATGTAGGTTTCGCGGGAGGCGTGCCGGAGATAAATCCCTGCAGTCGCGCTATCCTCTGTGTCCTCAGTGGCTCAGATGGATAGAGCGTCTGCCATGTAAGCAGGAGATCCCGGATTTGAGTCCCGGTCGGGGCACACATTTTCATTTGTCCCCGTTGACGTATGTCAACGCCCGTAACCAGCTAAGGGTGTTCATTTCACTGTAATTGCCTCCTTTTTGCCAAAGAGGTTTCCTACCCTGGCACGATCTCAGTCGTTGGAACGGCGGGCTTTTTTGTATTCCTACACATCATATCGACAAGAAGACGCTCCTTTCAAACTTGAATCGTTTTTAATGGTTCTCGGCACTATTAACTCCTTTGAAGACGACAACAGCCGAAACTTTTCGGTATTTACTACAAATCTCTTTGTGATGTGACGTAGTTGTGTTAAAGACATTGTATTCGTTTTTGTGATGAGTAGGGTTCAAATATCTGTGTAGTCATACTTAGGTGGTCTGTATCAAATGGTCTCGTTGTCGAATCGGCGTAAACGTGAATCTTCTCTGCCTATGCAGAAGTTATACAAGTACATTGACGTATTTTCTAGACTGTGCCTTTAGTCGTTTACAGTGCTTTATAAGTTGGGAGATAAAACGTTGAAAATCTGAGCATGCGCCTAGTACACAGTTTATTGAACAGCTCTGATTCCGACGACATCAGAAGGTCCAATTGGATTATGCCTGACATCAACGTATTCAGACATGTACTTTAGTTGTAACCACATAACGAAAATCATCGATTATTTTGGATACAATGGTTATTTTGAAATCAAGAGAGCAGCTGACAAGCGATATGAAAGAAGAAATGCTTCAAACGAGTTTCAAGGGATTTCAGGTCACGTGGAACTAGTGCTTCCTTTACATAATAGAAACCATGCTAAAACACTACACTTCAGTTGGAGTGGCGTAGTCACAGGGCAGTGTGTTGAAAGTTTGCAGGATTACCAAGGGTGATTATGACTCTTCCCCTGTCCAGCTACTTTTCTGCAATGTCAAGTACTATGGTGTGAGTCTCTCCTGTCAAGTGATATATTAGGAGACTTGAGGTCGATTTTGGTCATTCTCGACTTCGGTGGCTGCATTTCGTCAACAGTCTTCAGTCTGCGAGTATATACTGGCTGGTTAAAATTAAAGTACAGCTACTCACAGAGGTAGTTCAGGTATACATGACGACGTCGCAAGCTGAAGATAAAGAGATACAGAAAGTGCTTGAGAATATTGAAAGGGTAATAGGGTAAATAAATGTCGTGTGACTGGGGCCTCCCGTCGGGTAGACCGTTCGCTGGGTGCAAGTCTTTCGATTTGACGCCACTTCAGTCACTTGCGCGTCGATGGGGATGAAATGATGATGATTAGGACAACACAACACCCAGCCGCTGATCGGAGAAAATCTCCGACCCAGCTGGGAATCGAACCCGGGCCATTGAGATTCTGTTGCGCTGACCACTCAGCTACCTGGGGCGGACAGGGTAGTACGGTACATAAAGGGAGATGAAAATCTAATAGTTATGAGAGACTGGAATGCAGTTGTGGGGGAAGGAGTAGAAGAAAAGGTTACAGGAGAATGTGGGCTTGGGACAAGGAATGTGAGAGCGGAAAGGCTAACTGAGTTCTGTAACAAATTTCAGCTAGTAAAAGTCAATACTCTGTTGAAGAATTACAAGAGGAGGCGGTGTACTTGGAAAAGACCGGGTGCTACGGGAAGATTTCAGTTAGATTACATCTTGATCAGATAGAGATTCCGAAATCAGGTACTGGATTTTAAGGCGTGCAGATATAGACTCAAATCACAATGTGGTAGTGATGAAGAGCGGGCTGAAGTTCAAGAGATTAGTCAGGAAGAATCGATACGAAAGGAAATAGGATACAGAAGTACTAAGGAATGATAGAACATAATTGAAGTTCTCCAATGCTACAGATACAGTAATCATTAATAGCTCATTAGGCGACACAGTCGAAGAGGAATCGACACCTCTAAAAACGGCAATCACAGACGTTGGAAAGAAAAACATAGGTACAAAGAAGGTAACTCCAAAGAAATCATTGGTAACAGAAGAAATACTTCAGTTGATCGATGGAAGAAGGAAGTACAAAAATGTTCAGGGAAATTCAGGAATGCAGAAATACAAGTCGCTGAGGAATGAAGTAAACATGATGTGCGGGTAAGCTAATACGAAACGATTGCATGAAAAATGTGAAGAAATCGAAAAAGAAATGATTGTTGGAAGGACTGACTCAGCATATAGGAAAGTCAAAACAACCTTCGGTGACATTAAAAGCAAGGGTGGTAGCATTAAGAATTCAAAGGGAATTCCACTGTTAAATGCAGAGGAGAGAGCGGAGGGGCTTCTATGAAAAAGGAACTGCTCGACAGTTGTGTTATGTGGGCTGCATTACACAGGAGAAATCTCTAACCAGGCCCTCATACTTGGTGGGAGACGCTATTCCCTACGCATCTTTACGTGCTCACTGTTCACTCAAAACTGAAAATAGTGACGCGACACGATCGACGGGCATACTAGAGACACTGCCCAAAAATATCTGTGCAAAGCTTTACCCGATTTTCCAAGTGGTTTCCATTTCGCAACCGAACGGAACTTACCTTCTAGACAACCCTCGTATCATCTATACAATTCGGAAGACTGCTATAGCTGACAAGTGCGAGAATTATCGCACAATGAGCTTAAGAGGTCATGCATCAAAGTTGCTCACAAGGATAATATAATGAGGAATGGAAAAGAAAAATGAGGATGTGCTAGATGACGATCAGTTTAGCTTTAGAAAAGGTAAAGGCACCCAGGAGGCAATACTGACGTTGCGGTTGATAATGGAAGCAAGACTAAAGAAAAATCAAGACATGTTCATAGGATTTGTCGATCTGGAAAAAGCGTTCGGCAGTGTAAAACGGTGCAAGACGTGCGAAATTCTGAGAAAAATAGAGGTAAGCTAGAGGGAGAGACGAGTAATACGCAATATGTACAGAACCAAGAGGGAATAATAAGAGTGGACGGCCAAGAACGAAGCGCTCGGATTAAAAAGGGTGTAAGACAGGGATGTAGACTTTCCCCCCTACTGTTCAATCTGTACATCGAAGAACGATGCAAATAAAAGAAAGTTTTGAAACGTCCCCTTTGAATAATTTATACAAGACTGTGCTTAAACTGACACACAATATTTTTAGCGCAACGCAATCTGACTTTCAAAAATCCCTACAAAAGAATGGCCCTGACTAACATTAACCTATACCTTTCACAAATCACTTACCTCACAAAAATCTTCGTTACTCGAACTACTGCAATACGGCGAGCGCCACTACTGCCAGCTAAATAAAAGATTCAAACTACTGAAGGCACTAACTACTGATAGGCATAGTTAGCAAATGAAAGATTTTAGTAGAGAACAAACAATGTATTTACTTTAATAGTCATAATATATATAGCAGTTCATAATATCCAGTATAACAAATTTCAAAACTCCGCCATCTCTCTCCCCACATCCACCACTGCTGGCGGCTCACCTCTAACTGCGCAACGCTACGCGCTGTTCACATCCAGCTGCCCAACACTACAATGGCAGACAACGATGCAAACTAGCCACAGACTGCACACAGCACAGCCAGTGATTTTCGTACAGAGCGCTACGTAACGTTGCCAATAAGAAAACATAAACAGCCTACTTACATAGCCCCCATGCTCCCCACAAAAAATTTTACAAATTGTTTTGGGCACTGGCCAATACAGATTTGAAAATTTTTTTTCACAATTACAATAACAAAGAAATCAAATGCATACACTTAATGATACAATGTTGGTCAAAAGCTAAAATTTTCTCACAGTCCATAAAGACAGTCCTGATCATCCATCACAGTAAAATTACAGTGTTTTTTTTTTTTTTTCAAAGTCTGAGTAGTAAAAGAGAATGCACATGGAAGTAGTGGATTTCCATGCAGTCTTGAAGAAGTAGTATTGTCCTTCCAATGGAAAGACAGTGCTGACTCTTGACATGCTGACAGGTAATGGGCCACAACAGAGCAAACCCACAGCAGAGTCATTCGACGTTTTGAAGAATATTGGTAGGTAGATCATCACAGAGCAGACCCACTGTAGTCCTGGTAGAGATTACGGTATTGGTGGGCCACCAGAGGTGCAGACCTACTGTAGTCCTTGTAGAAATAATGGTATTGGTGGGCCATCAAAGATGCAGACCCACTGTAGTCCATGTAGAAGTAATGGTATTGGTGGGTCATCAAAGATGCAGACCCACTGTAGTCCATGTAGAGACGGCCAGCAGCCATCTGTTGCGACTGTGCAGGTGCACATTCACCATCGAAGAGTCTTGCAGAGAATATAGCAAGTCCATAAACCACCACTTGTGCACTCACAAAGTTTTTGGCATTGTTCTTAGAACCAGCAATGCTGTTATCCAGTCCCTTGCTCAATTATTGACACACATGTAAACTTCTCACATATTGTGCATTACTATGACCAACAGAAATGTGTGCAGTGAAATGAATGCTTACAAGTTACTTAATTTGATGAACTGGCGTCAGTTACAATATTATAACATGAGAATACAATTACAAAGGTACAAAATACATCATTAAAAACATAACAATACAGATAACATTTGTAGTAATACAGGCTTTACAAAAGAATAGAAATAACATATACATCAGTATTACAGGAATTATGACATAAGTAAATACATAAAAGATCAGAATAACTTTTGAAACATCAACTGCACACATGGGCATTAAAACAAAACAGAATAAATAATGTCTAAACATCTTTATGAAGAAAATAACATAGTATTTGAAAAATTCTACAACATAAGTCTTATTAGCTAAACACATAAAGACAGGAAAAACACAAATATACAAGAGTACACAAACACATAGCAGAATAACACAGGGGGAAAGGACAGGTTTTGTTTTCAGTGTAACATTTGGTACTACAGTCCAACCCAAAACTTCATTCCATATATTGTCCCTCTTATTTCAACATTTGCTCCAGCCAAAAAAACATCCTATCCAAGCATGCTTTCTGTATTCTGTTCACATCCTCTTTCAAAAATAGTTTTTCTCCACTGTGCACTACTTTTTTTGGCCAAACTATTTTCTTATAGCTTCTTAATGCATTTCTTCCAATTCATCATAGTTAGTTTCTTATATAGTCTACCCCCTCTTAAGCTAACTTAAATCTACTGAGCTCAGATATATATACCAAGGGACGAGGCAATGCAGCAGCATAAAACAATTAACGCAAACAGCAATGACAAAAAAATGCAAATTTGTGAAGCAACAATATTACAACTAAGATAAGGCACTGTGCAGCAAACAAGAAAAATAAATCAGTAGTAAAACTAGCTTAGAAGAGTAAGACAAATTAAAATTCAGTAGCACTATGCCTGGCAAACAGCAGCAGCAAATATAAAAAATATAAAAATATAAAACTTATATCTATACATGACAAAGCTCAAGCATAAAAATATTACAGTAAAAACAACAATCCAGATAAGGGAAATGTATATTCACATCTTAATGTCTATGTAATTAAAATCTCATTAGCAGTACTGGTAAATGTTCCAAGTATGTGAGCCTCATAGTCGTTACGCGATCGTGCAACTAACAAGCAAAAATGTACAAACAACAACACTGCGTCGTCCGTTCACAATAACAATGCATTCGTAATTTCTATTTAAATTAGTTCTCTTGGTTCTTGACTGGATATTTAACTTCAAACATTGTAGCATGATAACAGTTTCTAAGTGTGACAATGCATACTAGAAATGTGAAGTGAAACGTTTTATGCCAAAGACAAAGTTAAAAAGCAGATTATCTTTCAATAAACGGTTTTACATGTGAAATGTGGTGTAAACCTTTACTCTTCCTAGTACGCGGAGTTTCAACTTCAACGCAATTATCATGTGGTATACGTCGGATTCTGTAAGGTCCATTGTAAACTAGAAAGAATTTGTGACTCAAGTGTTTCTTCTTATGTGACAATGAATGAGCTTTAATGAGAACTTTCTGACCAATATATAATTTCTTTGCATTTGCTTTACCGTGTAGTTTTCTCCTTTTGTCTGCTGCAGATTTTATATTTTTAAGAGCCAAATCAATTATGTCTTTGTGTCGAAGTTTACGTGTATTCGGGAAAGGTACAAGCTCTCTGATTCTGTTCGGTGGTTCTTCATTCTTTAGTACAAGAGTAGGTGGTAAAGCAGTGGAATCATGAGGCATTTCATTCAGCACATTTTGAAATAAGTGTAAATATCTGTTCCAATGCTGATGATTTCTGTGACAATAAAGTCTGCAAAGCTTATTGATTTCTTTCATAATCCGTTCAGATGGGTTACAATGTGGTGAGTACAATGAAATAAAAACAGGTTTGATTTTATGATTCCGAAGCATGCGTGACCAAACAGCAGATCTGAATTGCGGTCCGTTATCTGAAATGACTTTAGCAACGTGGCCAACTTCACGTAAGAAATTTTTAACAAAGGCGTTCGATACAGGCCGTCCAGTGGCTTTACGTACTGGAGTGAAAGAAACAAATTTTGAAGTAAGTTCAACAGCGACTAGAACGTACGCAAATCCATTAGATGTTCTGACAAGCGGTCCCAAGAGATCAACAGCAGCAAATTCTTTTAATTTAGAAGGAATGATAGGAAACAGCGGAGCACGATGGGAGATAGTAGATGGTTTCGCCTTTTGACAAAGTTTACAAATAGACAAGACTCTTCGAATTCGCTTTTCCATATTGTTAAAATAACAAGTCGTTCGAAGAATATGATAACATTTTCGTGGGCCAAAATGTGCTTAGCTGAAATGAATGTACCAAATGAGATTATTAACAAAATCGTCAGGAATACAAAGAACCCATAGCTTGTCATCAACAGTGCAGCGTTTGAACAGTATGTTGTTTCTAACCAGATAATAATGCCGAATCTGAGTGTGCGGCTTTTCATGCCATTTACTTTTGATGTCTTTCCAAATCGGATCTTTATCTTGTTCATGAGCAATGTCCTTTAAAGATGTGGTGATGAAGTTTTCAAAGGCGACTTTCTGAATGTAAAGAATACTGAAATTTTTCTCGAGGTTGCCTTCTGTGTTACTTTTCTCAAGCCCAGCCGGTGCGCGTGACAGCGCGTCCGCAACAATGTTCCCCTTGCCGGGAATGTAGACTATTGTAAAGCGGAATTCTTGCAGAAACAATGCCCAACGTTTTAACCTGTCATGATTTAATTTTGAAGACATAAGAAATTGTAATGCACGATGATCACTGTATACTTTTACGTGCTTACCAGAAAGAAAGAAACGGAATTTGTTAAATGCCCAAACGATAGCTAAAGCTTCTAATTCAGTAACGGAATAATTTTTTTCAGATTTTGTTAGCACTCGGCTAGCAAAAGCAATGGTTTTCTGAATGGTAGTGTCATTTTCTATGGCTTCTTGAAATAAATAGGCACCAAGACCGACTTTAGAAGAATCCGTGCTAAGGCAGAACTCTTGTGACAGTTCTGGATGAGCTAGTATTGGCGCGTTACGTAGCGATTCTTTCAAAGAATTGAATTCCAACTGTGCTTGTTCGTCCCAGTTCCAAATAGTATTTTTTCCAGTGAGAGAACAAAGTTTTGGTGTAACAAGAATTTGCATATTCAGAAAACGACGGTAAAAATTTACGAGACCTAGAAAACAGCGGACTTGTTTTTTTGTGGATGGAACTGGAATGGCCCTGATTGCTTCTAACTTTTCAGGATCCGGCTGAATGCCTTCAGAAGAAATAATATGTCCCAAAAACTTCACCTTTGGCCTACCGAATTCAGACTTTTCCAAGTTAACTGTAATTCCAGATTCTGCAAAAATACGTAACACACTGTTGAGGATGCGATTGTGTTGTTCCCATGAGTCTTCTGCTATCAGAATATCGTCCACATATAAGGTGATGTGACGTTTTAAGAACTCAGGTAATACAGAATTTAGCCCGCGAATGAATGCTGCCGAAGAAATGTTCAAACCAAAAGGAAGTTTTCGAAACTGATAACAAACGCCGAAACAAAGAAAAGCTGTGTATTTTCTACATTCTGGATGAAGTTCGATCTGATAAAAGCTGGATCTGAGATCAATGGAAGACAACACTTTTACACCATTAAAATTTTGAAGAAGTTCTTCCATCGTCTGCGGCCTGTCTGTTTCAGGAATAATGATAGTATTGATTTGTCTCGAATCTAAGACAAGCCTGATCGATCCATTTTTCTTCTCAACAACATGTAACGGATTGTTGTATGAGCTTACTGCAGGCTCAATAATGCCCTCGTCAAGCATAGATTGTATTTCTGTTCTAACACGGTCCCTATAATGTGCTGGAATTACGTATGGTCTAACACAAAATTTAGTATGGTCACGAACACGAAATTGGTATTGAAATCCCTTGATTGTTCCTGTTTTGTGAGTAAAAACTGTGGAATGTGCTTGTAAAATCTCAAAAAGGTCCTGCCTGTCAGTGTCATTACAATTCTCAACTGTTTGAGTTTTATTCTGAATTAACTCATTAATTTCAAATATGCTGTCGATATCATCCCTGTCAGTACTTACAGAGTGATAGTTAGTGTCTAGTTCCGTAGAAAATTCCGAACTGTTGTGTAACAGAAGGTAAAGCCGATTAATTTCCTCGTCATGGTTTGAGAGCCAATCTTCAAATTTCAAAGCTATTGACTTACCTTTTTTCTCTAAACTTATTTCAGCATCGTGAAAGTTTAAGATTGCTTTGTATTCATTCAAAAAGTCTACTCCCAATATAATTTCCGTCGACAATAATGGAACAATAAGGAAGTTCATAGAGAAGCTGTGGCTTTGACAAAAGAATTCTAAGTTGGTTTGTTGGTGTACATCTACACTTTTTCCAAAGATTGCACCTTGTAATTTAATCTTACGTAACGGAAGTGTGGGGCAATCGTTCGATTTGTTTCACTTGCTAAAAGCTGTTTCACTAATTACTGAAATGGGACTGCCAGAGTCAAGTCCTGCCGTAAATTTTACGTCATTTACTGTAATGTGAATCACAGGATATGCAATGTTGTTATGTTTTACGTCGTGTTCCTGGAGTAAGATGTCTCTAATGTCTTCCATTCTTACGTAATTACTAGCTATGGCAGCTGCGTCGTCAATTTCATACGTACGTTTTGTGGCTGCCAGCGATATGAGTCATTGCCTATTGTCTCTCTGTTGGCGCGCGTCGTTATTGGGATTTGGAGACCTAACTTCTACAAATTCACTGTCACGAGAGGGCCCTGTTCTGTTTAAATCCCGCCAGTTCTGATGCAGTTCAGGTCTGTCGTTACGATCATATCGTCTGTCGTCATGTCGGTAGATTCCATAGTCTCTTTCTTGTCGGTCATATGGTGGAGAATTTCTCCCTGAGTCGTAACTGCGCGCTGGACCGTTGCGTCTAAAGTTATTCTGTCTCCCTTGATAATAATTATTTTGGTTCCCATATTGTCTGTTTCTCTGATTGTCTCTGTGATAGTCATTACCGCGGAGAGGTGATCTTTCCCTGTAATTATTACTACTCTGCCAACGGTTGTCATACGGGTGATGTCTGTTTTGGTAACGATTTACGTTATAAGAATAGCCTTGTCGTGTATTATTTCTGTCATTGCGGAATTGTGACAGATGTGACCTGTAATTGTTGTACTCCTGTTTTCGCGTTCCGCGATTGTCAGTGTCAATTTCCAGTTCTTGTAACAGTCCCTGAAAAGCTTCAATGTCGTCTTTGCAACGTCCTGCTAAAATAATGTCGTAAATGTTCAGGCAGTTTGATTAAGCAAATGCGGATGAGTTCTGAGGGGCTGTATGGGTTTGAAAGATACTGATCCTTATGCAACATGTCTTCAAAATATTTCATAAGACTGGAAAATTCAGATTGTTCGAAACGTTTCATCATTATGATGCTATGTTTTACTCGGTCTTGTATAGCTTGAGACCAATACGCTGAGAGGAAGGCATGATAAAATTCTCCTTCACTGTGACAATCGTGAATGACCGATCGCATTCTTACAGCTGGTTCATTCTCCAAGTAGCCACACATAAATTCTAACTGTGATCCAATGACCAGTTGGGAGGAAAACAATGAGAGAATTGATGGAGCCACGCTTGTGGATGAATGTCGTTGGCAGAATTCTTAAACGTTTTGAATTTACATGTAGTAATGAACAGCTTATAATCAAAATCATCATGTCAGCGAGTCGCATGTCGGTCATTGTTACGTCATTTCGGCGGTTCCATCTCAAAATTCGGTGTACCTTGCCAATTTCTTTCATAATTTCCGAAGTGCCCTGTGTTATTATTTTGTGGCTGTTCCGTATTTCTATGTCCCTCTTCCCGTATTGGAGCGCGAGTGTCCTCTGAAATACGTAATTCTTGTATTACCTGTGTCAGCTGATCTTGTACTTCCTGGATTTCTCTTTGGTGTTGCGTATTAATTTGATTCAGATTTTGTTTCAGTTTCTTAATTTGTTCGCACTCTTCTGTGTCATTAAAGACTACCGATTTTGTGTCATTCAGATTATCATCTACCTTCGTAGATAAGTTAGTGACCTGATCCGAAAGTTCGGCTACTTTCTCCGATAGTGAACACATTTCCTCAGTGTGTCATTCTGAACCAATTTTCAGAGTATCTACTGTATCCTTTAAGTTTTCTTGAGTTTTTGCAAGTTGCATAACCGAATCGGTAGATGCAACTGAGTCAATTTTAGCTTGCAGGGTCTCATGATTTTCATGAACAATGGTTTGCAGTCCTTTTATGGCTGCTTCGTGATTCTGTAATGCATTTTCATGCCGCGAAAAAATAGGTTGAAAATGCTCACAAATTTGTGTTTTTACGTCATTACAGACTTTTTGACATTTCGATTCAATGTTACGTAACTCAGTAGTTAAATCTTCATGTGTTTGTTCAAGTGTGCTGTCTAACTTCCGAAGATTTTGTTCCATTGTGTCTAACTGTTGCTGTGTTTGTCTCTGGTGTTGTTCCATTGTGTCTAACGTGTGAAGCTTTTGCTGTGTTTGTCTCTGATTTTGTTCCATTGTGTCTAACTTTTGAAGATTTTGTTCCATTGTGACTAACTTTTGAAGATTTTGTCCCATTTGTTTCTGATTTTGTTCAAGTGTTGTGTCTAACTTTTGTAGCCTTTGTCCCATTTGTTCCATTAACTGTAATAACAGTGCACTGGTGTCTGAAACATGTTCCTCAGTGCTATTCGGCAGTGCATTTGAACCGGCAATATACGCATTTTGAAAAGCAGAAAATGTGTCTTGATTCTTTTGAGAAAACGGTGAGGACGCAAAACCAGAATCTACAGTATTTGCAAGATTGTGTCCTGTCATTTCGGATTCCTGAGGCAAGCTGTTGCCGACCGATCGATCGATAATGCTTCCCTGTTCACTAATTGTTTCACTTTCTACACCATTGTTTGCAGCCCGCTCCATTTCCCTATGTACAATTACCAAATTACTACTTTGAACATTAGTTAATTCATTACTCGGTGGCGCTAACACACTGCTTTCGTCTTCACTGTCATATCTCAGTTTACTTTGGAGCCTAGTATTACGTTTTTCACACGCCATTATTGTCACAATAATTCACACGACAACACAAAAAAACACAATTTGAAGAGCAAAAATAAGAGAACACATTAACATAGAACTGAAAATAATATCTACTTAATTGCAAGCGCAGCTGCGAATAAAAAACCACAACTACAAAGGAATTTCTCTCTATAATTACGCGCTAGCAATAAACAAAAGCTACACTAAATACACAAACTACAAGAAAAAATCAGAAGATTCCAGGTTCGAATCCTGGCAGGGTCGCCATATGAACCGTCCGCTTTGAATAATTTATACAAGACTGTGCTTAAACTGACACACAATATTTTTAGCGCAACGCAATCTGACTTTCAAAAATCCCTACAAAAGAATGGCCCTGACTAACATTAACCTATACCTTTCACAAATCACTTACCTCACAAAAATCTTCGTTACTCGAACTACTGCAATACGGCGAGCGCCACTACTGCCAGCTAAATAAAAGATTCAAACTACTGAAGGCACTAACTACTAATAGGCATAGTTAGCAAATGAAAGATTTTAATAGAGAACAAACAATGTATTTACCTTAATTGTGTTGTTGTTGTGATCTTCAGTCCTGAGACTGGTTTGATGCAGCTCTCCATGCTACTCTATCCTGTGCAAGCTTTTTCATCTCCCAGTACCTACTGCAACCTACATCCTTCTGAATCTGCTTAGTGTATTCATCTCTTGGTCTCCCCCTACGATTTTTACCCTCCACACTGCCCTCCAATACTAAATTGGTGATCCCTTGATGCCTCAGAACATGTCCTACCAACCGATCCCTTCTTCTGGTCAAGTTGTGCCACAAACTTCTCTTCTCCCCAATCCTATTCAATACTTCCTCATTAGTTATGTGATCTACCCACCTTATCTTCAGCATTCTTCTGTAGCAACACATTTCGAAAGCTTCTATTCTCTTCTTGTCCAAACTATTTACCGTCCATGTTTCACTTCCATACATGGCTACACTCCATACAAATACTTTCAGAAATGACTTCCTGACACTTAAATCTATACTCGATGTTAACAAGTTTCTCTTCTTCAGAAACGCTTTCCTTGCCATTGCCAGTCTACATTTTATATCCTCTCTACTTCGACCATCATCAGTTATTTTGCTCCCCAAATAGCAAAACTCCTTTACTACTGTAAGTGTCTCATTTCCTAATCTAATACCCTCAACATCACCCGACTTATTTCGACTACATTCCATTATCCTCGTTTTGTTTTTGTTGATGTTCATCTTATATCCTCCCTTCAAGACACCATCCATTCCGTTCAACTGCTCTTCTAAGTCCTTTGCTGTCTCTGACAGAATTACAATGTCATCGGCGAACCTCAAAGTTTTTATTTCTTCTCCATGGATTTTAATACCTACTCCGAATTTTTCTTTTGTTTCCTTTATTGCTTGCTCAATATACAGATTGAATAACATCGGGGAGAGGCTACAACCCTGTCTTACTCCCTTCCCAACCACTGCTCCCCTTTCATGTCCCTCGACTCTTTTAACTGCCATCTGGTTTCTGTAGAAATTGTAAATAGCCTTTCGCTCCCTGTATTTTACCCCTGCCACCTTTAGAATTTGAAAGAGAGTATTCCAGTCAACATTGTCAAAAGCTTTCTCTAAGTCTACAAATGCTAGAAACGTAGGTTTGCCTTTCCTTAATCTTTCTTCTAAGATAAGTCGTAAGGTCAGTATTGCCTCACGTGTTCCAGTATTTCTACGGAATCCAAACTGAACTTCCCCGAGGTCGGCTTCTACTAGTTTTTCCATTCGTCTGGAAAGAATTCGTGTTATTATTTTGCAGCTGTGACTTATTAAACTGATTGTTCGGTAATTTTCACATCTGTCAACACCTGCTTTCTTTGGGATTGGAATTATTATATTCTTCTTGAAGTCTGAGGGTATTTCGCCCGTTTCATACATCTTGCTCACCAAATGGTAGAGTTTTGTCAGGACTGGCTCTCCCAAGGCCGTCAGTAGTTCCAATGGAATGTTGTCTACTCCCGGGGCCTTGTTTCGACTCAGGTCTTTCAGTGCTCTGTCAAACTCTTCACGCAGTATCGTATCTCCCATTTCATCTTCATCTACATCCTCTTCCATTTCCATAATATTGTCCTCAAGTGCATCGCCCTTTTATAGACCCTCTATATACTCCTTCCACCTTTCTGCTTTCCCTTCTTTGCTTAGAACTGGGTTTCCATCTGAGCTCTTGATGTTCATACAAGTGGTTCTCTTTTCTCCAAAGGTCTCTTTAATTTTCCTGTAGGCAGTATCTATCTTACCCCTAGTGAGATACGCCTCTACATCCTTACATTTGTCCTCTAGCCATCCCTGCTTAGCCATTTTGCACTTCCTGTCGATCTCATTTTTGAGACGTTTGTATTCCTTTTTGCCTGCTTCATTTACTGCATTTTTATATCTTCTCCTTTCATCAATTAAATTCAATATTTCTTCTGTTACCCAAGGATTTCTACTAGCCCTCGTCTTTTTACCAACTTGATCCTCTGCTGCCTTCACTACTTCATCCCTCAAAGCTACCCATTCTTCTTCTACTGTATTTCTTTCCCCCATTCCTGTCAATTGTTCCCTTATGCTCTCCCTGAAACTCTGTACTGCCTCTGGTTCTTTCAGTTTATCCAGGTCCCATCTCCTTAAGTTCCCACCTTTTTGCAGTTTCTTCAGTTTTAATCTACAGGTCATAACCAATAGATTGTGGTCAGAGTCCACATCTGCCCCTGGAAATGTCTTACAATTTAAAACCTGGTTCCTAAATCTCTGTCTTACCATTATATAATCTATTTTATACCTTTTAGTGTCTCGAGGGTTCTTCCATGTATACAATCTTCTATCATGATTCTTAAACCAAGTGTTAGCTATGATTAAGTTGTACTCTGTGCAAAATTCTACCAGGCGGCTTCCTCTTTCATTTCTTAGCCCCAATCCATATTCACCTACTACGTTTCCTTCTCTCCCTTTTCCTACACTCGAATTCCAGTCACCAATGACTATTAAATTTTCGTCTCCCTTCACTGTCTGAATAATTTCTTTTACTTCATCATACATTTCTTCAATTTCTTCGTCATCTGCAGAGCTAGTTGGCATATAAACTTGTACTACTGTAGTAGGTGTGGGCTTCGTATCTATCTTGGCCACAACAATGCGTTCGCTGTGCTGTTTGTAGTAGCTTACCCGCATTCCTATTTTCCTATTCATTATTAAACCCACTCCTGCATTGCCCCTATTTACCGTAATAGTCATAATATATATAGCAGTTCATAATATCCAGTGTAACAAATTTCAAAACTCCGCCATCTCTCTCCCCACATCCACCACTGCTGGCGGCTCACCTCCAACTGCGCAACGCTACGCGCTGTTCACATCCAGCTGCCCAACACTACAATGGCAGACAACAATGCAAACTAGCCACAGACTGCACACAGCACAGCCAGTGATTTTCGTACAGAGTGCGACGTAACGTTGCCAATAAGAAAACATAAACAGCCTACTTACAGTTTCAAGAGTGGAATTAAAATTCATGGTGAAAGGATATCAATGATACGATTCGCTGATGACATTGCTATCCTGAGTGAAAGTTAAGAAGAATTACATGATCGACTGAAAGGAATGAACATCCTAATGAGTACAGAATATGGATTGAGAGTAAATCGA
The DNA here is from genome assembly GCF_023864275.1 of Schistocerca cancellata. NCBI lineage: Eukaryota > Metazoa > Arthropoda > Insecta > Orthoptera > Acrididae > Schistocerca > Schistocerca cancellata. The sequence goes on along the minus strand of NC_064630.1, from coordinate 522,232,461 downwards.
AGGAAGAAGAAAGTAATGAGATGTAGCGGAAATGAGAACAGCGAGAAAGTTAACATCAGGATTGATGGTCACGAAGTAAAGTTCTGTGTACTGACTTGGCAGAAAATCCTAAGAAATTTTGGTCTTAAGTCAAAGCGGTAGGTGGATCAAAACAAAATGTCCAGACACTCTGTGACCAAATGGTACTGAAACAGAGAATGACAGACTAAATGTCTTTTTCCAAAGCTGTTTCACAGAGGAAGACTGCACTGTAGTTTTTTCACTAGATTGTCGCACAGATGACAAAATGATAGACATCAAAATAGTCGACAGAGGGATAGAGAAACAATTAAAATCGCTCAAAAGAGGAAAGGCCGCTGGACCTGAAGGGATACCAGTTCGATTTTACACAGAGTACGCGAAGGAACTTGCCCCCCTTCTTGCAGCGGTGTACCGTAGGTCTCTAGAAGCGCGTAGCGTTCCAAAGGATTGGAAAAGGGCACACTTCATCCCCGTTTTCAAGAAGGGACATCGAACAGATGTGCAGAACTATAGACCTATATCTCTAACGTCGATCAGTTGTAGAATTTTGGAACACGTATTATGTTTGAGTATAATGATTTTTCTGGAGACTAGAAATCTACTCTCTGGGAATCAGCATGGGTTTCGAAAAAGACGGTCGTGTGAAACCTAGCTCGCGCTATTCGTCCACGAGACTCAGAGGGCCATAGACACGGGTTCACAGGTAGATGCCGTGTTTCTTGACTTCCGCAAGGCGTTCGATACAGTTCCCCACAGTCGTTTAATGAACAAAGTACGAGCATATGGACTATGAGACCAATTGTGTGATTGGATTGAAGAGTTCCTAGATAACAGAACGCAGCATGTCATTCTCAATGGAGAGAAGTCTTCCGAAGTAAGAGTGATTTCAGGTGTGCCGCAGGGGAGTGTCGTATGACCGTTGCTGTTCACAATATACATAAATGACCTTGTGGATGACATCGGAAGTTCACTGAGGCTTTTTGCGGATGATGCCGTGGTATATCGAGAGGTTGTAACAATGGAAAATTGTACTGAAATGCAGGAGGATGTGCAGCGAATTGACGCATGGTGCAAGGAATGGCAATTGAATCACAATGTGGACAAGTGTAATGTGCTGCGAATACATAGAAAGATAGATCCCTTATCATTTAGCTACAAAATAGCAGGTCAGCAACTGGAAGCAGTAAATTCCATAAATTATCTGGGAGTACGCATTAGGAGTGATTTAAAATGGAATGATCATATAAAGTTAATCGTTGGTAAAGCAGATGCCAGGCTGAGATTCTTTGGAGGAATCCTAAGGAAATGCAATCCAAAAAGAAAGGAAGTAGGTTACAGTACGCTTGTTCGCCCGCTGCTTGAATACTGCTCAGCAGTGTGGGATCCGTACCAGATAGGGCTGATAGAAGAGAGAGGGAAGATCCAACGGAGAGCAGCGCGCTTCGTTACAGGATCATTTAGTAATCGCGAAAGCGTTACGGAGATGATAAACTCCAGTGGAAGACTCTGCAGGAGAGACGCTCAGTAGCTCGGTACGGGCTTTTGTTGAAGTTTCGAGAACATACCTTCACCGAAGGGTCAAGCAGTATATTGCTCCCTCCTACGTACATCTCGCGAGGAGACCATGAGGATAAAATCAGAGAGATTAGAGGCCACACAGAGGCATGCCGACAATCCTTCTTTCCACGAACAATACGAGACTGGAATACAAGGGAGAACCGATACGGGTACTCAAGGTACCCTCCGCCACACACCGTCAGGTGGCTTGCGGAGTATGGATGTAGATGTAGATGTAGATGTAGATGTAGATGAAGTTAAGGAATTCTGCTACCTAGGCATCAAAATAACCAGTGATGGACGGAGCAATGAGGACATCAAAAGCAGACTAGCACTGCCAAAAGGGGCATTCCTGGCCAAGAGAAGTCTATTAGTGTCAAACACAGGCCTAAATTTGCGGAAGAAATTTCTGGGAATTTGCGTCTGGAGCACATCATTGTATGGTAGTGAAATAAGAACTGTGGGAAAACCGGAACAGAAGGTAATCGAAGCATTTGAGATGTGGTGCTACAGGCGAATGTTGAAAATTAAGTGGACTGACAAGGTAAGGAATGAGGATGTTCCGCGCAGAATCGAATAGGAAAGGAATATGTGGAAAACACTGACAAGAGGAGGGGACAGGATTAGATGACATGTATTAAGACGTCAGGGAATGACTTACATGGTACTAGAGGGAGCTGCAGAGGGCAAAAAATGTATAGGTAGACCGAGACTGGAATACACCCAGCAAATAATTGAAGATCTAGGTTGCAAGGGCTACTCTGAGATGAAGAGGTTGGCACAGGAGAGGAATTCATGGCGGGCTGCATCAAACAGCCAGAAGTCTGATGACCCCCCTTTCCCACCTCCCCCTCCCCCCTCCCCCCACAAAAAAACTCACAGTGGCCACCATGTGAATATCTGCCGCTGTGATTCTAAGAACCACATATATACATATTCCACATGTAATATATTAAGAATACGTCGTGGGCAGAAAAGTAAAACAAGTGCAAATGGCGTAATGCTTATTTTATCATTAACTGCCACTTACACAGTTTGTTCAGTATGAGCGCCGGAGAAGTTGACGAGAACCAGTACAGCGCCAGATTTGCACCTGATGGCCTTAGCTGGAACTAATTGGCCATAATGCATTAGCAAATTTACCAAGTTTCACTGCCATACCATAGATACAATCCACACAAAATCTCAGTGAGTAGTTGCACTTCAATTATAGCCACTCGGAAAATAACGGTATGACCTTGGATTCTGAAACACTTTCAGACACTAGGGTTGGACATTATTCACGACTCTAGTTCGTTTCTTCTTTTGGCCTCTTGTTAACAGGTTACAAGTGACAGCTCTGCCGAGGACTTATATCAAGATCGTGTTGTACCTTCTATTCAATCTGTCATTACATCTTTTCATTGTAACTTCAGAAAACAAGAAATATCATTACACGAAATGTAATATAAAATACACAGAAGTGCCAGAGAATATGGTACACCTGCCTAACACAGTTTAGGAGCACGCAGAAGTGCCGCAACAACAAGAATTGTCATGGACTAAATCCATAACGGTATGATGGGGGGGGGGGTAAATCTCTTGTGAACAGCGCGTTGCAAGACATCTCAGATATACTCAATAACGTTCATATCTGGGGAGTTTGGTGGCCATCGGAAGTGTTTAAACTTAGAAGAGTGTTCCTGGAGCCACTCTGTAGCAATTATGATGTGTGTGGTGTAGCACTGTCCGGCTTGAATTGCCCTAGTCCGTCGGAATGCACAATGGACATGAATGAATGCAGATGATCAGAGAGGATTCTTACGTACTTGTCACTTGTCAGAAGAGTATCCAGAAGTATCAGGCGTCCCATATCACTCCAACTGCGCACTGCCCACACCATTACGGAGCCTCCAACAGCTTGAATACTCCCCTGCTGACATGCAGGGTCCTCTCCATACCCGTACACGTCCATCCGCTCGATACAGTTTGATATGAGACTCATCGGACCAGGCAACATGTTTCCAGTCGTCAACAGTCCTATGTCGGTGTTTAGGGGCCCAGGTTAGTCGTAAAACTTTGTATCGTGCTGTCGTCGAGGGTACACAAATGGGCCTTCGGCTCGGAAAGCCTATATCGATGATGTTTCTTTGAATTGTTAGCACGCTGAAACTTGTTGATGGCCCAGCATTGAAATCTGCAGCAATTTGCGGAAGCGTTGCACTTCTGTCGCGTTGGACAATTTTCTTCAGTCGTCATCTGTTCCGCTCTTGCAGGATCTTTTTTGAGGCCGCAGCCATGTCGAAGATTTGATGTTTTATCGAATTCCTGATATTCACACGGTACACTTGTGAAATAGTCGTACGGCAAAATACCCACTTCATTGCTACCCCGGAGGTGCTGTGGCCCATCGCTCGGGCGCCGATTATAGTTCCACGTTCAGATTCACTTAAATCTTAATAACCTACCATGCAGCACCAGTAATCAATCTAACAACTGCGGCAGACACTTGTTTTCTTATATAGGTGTTGCCGTTGCCTGGTTACATATCTCTGTATTTGAATACGCATGTCTATACCAGTTTCTTTGGCACCTCAGTGTAGACCGCTCGAAGGAAATAGCTGGATGACTAAAAATAAGTTGTGTAACACCTCTAGTGTTGTTAAAGTAGTGCAGTTATAAATACAAAGTCAGCTGAGGCTCTCAGTGGTGACAGAATACTTCTGAAATAAACTATCTGATCAAAAGTATCCGCTTGTAGCGAGCTTCATGACTCGTAATCACTCGTTTCCAGTCGTCCACCGTGCAGTGTCGTCGCTTTTCACACCTCCTCATTCGCCGCTTAGCATTGACTACAGATATTTGTGACTTATGAGGAGCTACTCGGCCTTTGCACCCCATTCTTTTTAACTCTATGATGGTGCTTACTGGGCTGCTGGCCGCACTTTGAAACAAGTCCGTCCTTCCTCTGATTTCATGTGGTATTTTGCAACCCCACTCAGCAATACTCGACGGCCCCTGCCCGTCTGTACCTGAGGTCTGCTTGGTTTTTGCTTAGCTGTGGCTGTTCCTGCGCGTTTCCACGTCACAATTACGTCACCAGTAGTCGACTTGGGCAGCTTTAGAAGGTTTTTGATGTCTATGATGGATTTGTTACTCAGGTGACATCCAATTACTAGACCACAGGACTATCTGTCTCATTTTATAGTAGCAGGCCTACCTCTCGTGACATCTGGTGGTCAGTTCCGCATTACACAGGGATGTCAGGATTCTTTCCATCAAGTAATACAGATTCGAACTTGCAGAAAAACTGCAAGTAAGATTTAAGCAAAATGCACAAAAACATGAAATTCACAGTTGAACATGAAACTAATAAAAGCATTAACATTCTTGATCTAAAGATGTGCAATAGTAACAATAAACATCATTTTAGTATTTACAGAAAACCTACCACCACAGATGTCAGTATTTACAACTCATCTTGCCACCCCCACCAACAAAAAATGAAATATTTCAGAGCGATGGTACCAATGAGTGACACAGACCAACAAAATGAAATCAATATAATTAAGATAGTCGCTCATAATAATGGATATAAACCCATAATAATAGAAAAACTCCACAACAAAATGCAGGCAAAAATCACAGATCCACTTCACAGTAATCAACACAACACGCACTCCAAGCCAAACCAGTGTGCCACAGAAGCCAAACCTAAATATGCTACTCTCCCATACATAGGCCCACTACCATACCAAATAGCAAACTTATTTAAAAAGAAAAATATCACAATCAACTTTTCCACAAATAATAAATTACAACAAAAAGTAATCCATGACGTGAATACCTCCAACAGTCCCTATGGTCAATCAGGAATATACAAACTCAAATGCGATACATGCCCAAAATTCTACATTGGACAGACAGGCAGAAGTTTTGAAGTTAGATACAAACAACACATTGATGCTTTAAGGCTTGGCAACTTGAACAAATAAGCATTTGCAGTTCATATTGCTGAAGAAAACCATTCAGTGAGAAACATTGAGAACAACTTAAAAATCTTACATCTAGCAGAAAAATGAGCCACTATGAATATATTAGAAAAAATTGAAATACACACACACAGAAAGGGCACCCCAGACTATATCCCTAATGAACAAACCGAGTTAGCCAACACCCATTTCCTGAAAAATTTCCAAAAATTATTTTCCACCCTCCAAAGCAAATAATATTCCTACGCCTATCTGCAGATCAAGTAGCAAATTTATATGTTACTAAAATTATCATAATGCTGAATATAAATAAATAATGTACTATCTTACCAATACAGTACTTAAAAAATAGTAATAATATGGATCAACTTTGTAATTAATATAACAGTATTCGCTATAAAGCTCACAAAATCAGTCTCCCTGTACTAGTGTAAAAAGCGTTTCAGTTGCATAAGTGAACTTAAGATCTTCTTCCAAACATCTTCATGATGTTACGATATATCATAGCATCTTTGTCACTCATATGTTTGTAAGAACTTTGTATTGTATCAAAAATGTGGTGTGTGCTAGAAATCTTTTATCTGACAAATCTAACGCGTTCAGCGAGAAAAATTTACGTGTGCAACGATAAGAACGCATCGGGAATGTATTCACATCTGTTGGACGAAAGTAATGAAAACAAACACTCCAAACTGACATTTCACGTAAGTCATATCCAATGATAATCTATAACGCAACCATCTGTGTGGCGTGCTTCTAAATTATGTATTATTTATATTTTGGGACGATTAATCTGAAAAAAATGTTGGAACGAAAGCATGAACCGCCTGAAGATGAATCATAACGATTCGAGACCGCTATCGTTACCCTTTGAATAAAGGAACTGAAAATAAATTTGTGGCTGGTTGCTGTCTCAACACTATCAACATTTGCCTTCAAATAACAGCCACTGTCTCCAAACATGTCATCATATGACAAAATTGCAGTAAATAAACCATTTACCTCTTAATTAAAACAGTAGACGAGTATGAGCACCCGCTATAAATGCATTTATTTTGATTTCAGTGCAGCGTAGCCGCTTCGTAACGTGCATTAATCTACGGCTAGTCCACTAGTATTAGAGTGAAGGCGGATAATCTAGCGTGCAAAGACCACTTTTCGTCTTGTGGGTTGATGAAATCAGCGAGACCGGTAGCTGGCACCGAAGCAGAAGCTGACCTCATTTTCATTCACTGTTCGTGCAGGGAAGATCAGTAGCTGCGGATTTATCATCAGTTGCAGGTGAGTTGTCAGCCAGGAGAGAGTTATCTTGTTCAGTGTCTGTGTTGCCAAGCACTCTTGCCAGCAGTATGTTGTGTTGTTAGCGACTGTTGAAGTTCTTCAGCAGCGCGTAGTAGGAGTATCCAGCGTTCAGCAACTGCAACAGACCAGAGCAAGCACCTTTACACTGGGACATAGGTACTTCAACGTAAACATGGACAGACTGTTTCGTTTATGTTATTACCACAGGACTGATATGTTTTAACATCCTCCACGTATCAGAAGACACTTGCTTAGCTAAAAGTGGGTCTGAGGTAGAACAGGTTTTCTTTTTCAGTAATGACATTCTTGTCTTTTTCATGCGACGTTGTTTGAAAAACTTGTAAGAGTGTTGCAGGGTAATTTGTGCTGAGAAGTTCAAATGGCTCTGAGCAATATGGGACTTAACATCTGAGGTCATCATGTAACACCAGACCGTCATAGCTCTACTGACATAAATTTTGCTATTTTGTCTGTTCTGCCTTCTATCATTAAGATATTGTAAATGTTGTTTGATTGAATCGATAACACAAAATTGCATACTCCTTTATTTGTAAAAACTTTGATGTCATAGAGTGATTCTATGCAATGTGATGTATCTATCAGTTAAATTCTTTGTCTCATTTGGAGGGAACAAAACTCGCTGTATATATTTGGAATGTGGGTGAATAATTTTTTGTAGAAATGTAATTATGTGCAAATGTTCTGTGTTATTTAATATGTTTGGTTGCTGTTATGTAAACTGCTGAACTTCACTTAGGATTCTGAGTTATTTTGTATGAAAAAGGTGGTGTGGTTCCCCTGCTGAACGGAACTTAGTAGCGCGCGCAAAATGTGGTGGGCATGGATAGAAAGGAGGAACCATGAGTCAGTCGAAGACGCGCTATCAAACCATCAGCTGCTCATGTAAAAGTTGTGTATTGTGCTGCTACCGAGAGAGGCTTTTCCTGACGCTTTCCAATGCTTCGGGTGGCTGCATAAAGAGCTGGAACTGTTCTGAAATTGGTATCTATCATCGCCACCAAGAAATGACAGAGTCCCGCATTTCCGCCTGCAAATTCGTCCACCAACATGCACTCGCCACCACGTTGCGCAATCACTAAAAAGGAAGCAAGGAATTATAAAAATGTACAGTGAAGGATCAGCCCATGTGGATGATTTATTTGTTATCAATAGTAAGGTAACCAAAAGACTATTTATGAAAACTTACCCTGATTTATCCTCTGTCACATTTCCACTTAGGATCCTTCCCATGCTAAAGTGATTACCGAGTGTCCTTATTGATAGAACATTAAAGCTGAGACTTTTACTAATTAATGCCACTTGAAGGTAGTAAAAAGAAACTAAGTTAAAGTTAATGTAGCAGAACTGAGTAATATAGTAAATGATGCTGGCTGACAATAATTATTCTATTAAAACTGCTTATTAATATTTTGTTGCCAACTTCTAAAGTGAATGTTCTGAAAACTGTGGCTTATAGAGTTTTGCAAATTAAATGATCACAGTGCTGTCTGTTGAAAATCACCCAAAGGTGAGCTATTGTCTTATAACCACATCAAGTTGTGTTCTACTGCAGTAAAAGCTGAGAACTTACTGTTTAAAGTTACATGTTCATGTTTGTTAAGGGCTTGTTTCTTTAGTGTACTGAAAGTGTGTTTAGTTTGCTCTGCTACAGTGGTCAAGATTAAGGGCCCCCCTCCATTGAAAGTAGTTAAAATGCACAAAGTTATTTAATTATAGATAGTTTCAATTACTGAAACTTCCTGGCAGATGAAAACTGTGTGCCGGACCGAGACTCGAACTCGGGACCTTTGCCTTTCACGGGCAAGAACTCTACCAACTGAGCTACCCAAGCACGACTCACGCCCCATCCTCACAGCTTTACTTCTGCCAGTACCTCGTCTCCTACCTTCCAAACCTTACAGAAGCTCTCCTGCGAACCGTGCAGAACTAGCACTCCTGAAAGAAAGGATATTGCGGAGACATGGCTTAGCCACAGCCTGGGGGATGTTTCCAGAATGAGACTTTCACTCTGCAGCGGAGTGTGCGATGATATGAAGCTACTGGCAGAAGTAAAGCTGTGAGGACGGGGCGTGTGTCGTGCTTGGGTAGCTCAATTGGTAGAGCACTTGCATAGCGGTCGCGCGGTTCCAGAGTGAAGCGCCTAGAAACGCTCGGCGACAACGGCTGTCTTCTGAGAAGTAATGGTTAAAAAAAGCACTCGATCCGTTGCGCTCTTTCCGAGTTAGTTTGCAATGAGGTTAGCCAGTCAGGCCGTTTCGCGTGCAGATTTGAGTGGGCCGCAGTATACAATTAATACCAGTTGTTCTCATAGCGCAGATGATAGCGCACGGGACTACTCAGCCTTTAGCTCGGGTTCGATACTTACTACCGACCCAAGGCTTATTTTTGTATTGCTCTCGTCTTCGGCTTTAGGAAACCAAACGAAGAACGTGTATGCTAATTAACTCTGAAACTGTGCAACGTATCGAATTTTTTGCTTAACAATTATTTCTCAGAACAACCTACCCTGCAATACCCTTACAAGCTTTTGTTGAGAGTTTCTGACCAAATTGTATAGTCTGTTACTCGTCAACGTAATGCGTGAGTGCTGTTACAGGATGCCTGTCTTCCAGGGGCATAACCAATTTACTTTCACATATTTCATATAATTATATTTACGGCGTATTACACTTAGAAACTGTGTGGAGGATGAGGAGTAGATTAGTATTAACGTTCCGTCGACAACGATGTCATTAGAGACGGAGCACAAAATCGGCTTAGGTAAGGATGGGGAAGGAAATCGGCCGTGCGATTGCAAAGGAACTACCCCAGCATTTGCTGAAGCGATTTAGGGAAAACACGGAAAACTTAAATTAATGGCCGGTCGCTGGTTTCAACAGTCGTCCTCGTGAATGCGAGTCCGCTGTGCTAAACCACTGCGCGAGCCCACTCGTTAAGAAACTCTCTATATGTCTTGAGGCAGTGTAACTCACAAAACGCAAATAGCCAGGATACGGTCACCTAATGTTTAAAGAGGGAGAGCACTTAAAGACATGCAAAATACTTTGCACATAATTTGAAACTTTTACAAAACTTTTCTCTGTAGTACATCCACTGACTGATAAAAGAAAACATGTTTGTCGCCTACTACATGTTAGATGTCATGCAGTAAAACTGTCGCATCACGCATGCATGGCGTTTTAATTCATTACACTTTTTCTACTAACTGTACTCAGAACACATCTAGCAGACAGTATCAATATACGCCAGTGAATGTACCTAAAACATTATATTGTCATACTGTACGTAATTCAGGATATATGACCTCATAAACGTTGAGATGAATCGACAAATAAATTTTGCTTAAAACAGGGCACAAATTACCCAGAGCAGACTCATTCAGTACAGCGAATTCCCAAAAACTTTAAACATAATTAAAAAAACTTTTCTAAATTTTCTTCTCGCTTACATGCTTAACGTTCAATATTTAACACAGTAACTCTTTTTGAAACAAATCAGAGTTTTGTAGCTATATGGACATGGGAGTTCGATCCTTTAAAGAATAAGGGGTTTACTGGTGCGATTCCAATGGACGTTGTTACTCCAAAACGCGAGCGAGGTGAGATACGTCTCGTGTACAGAACCACGCGATGGCTCTCATTCTAAGATCTACATCGATCGGTATGCGTGCGACAGCTTGCCTGCAAATATATTCCAAAATGCCGCGCAAAAAACCACGATTTTCCGTTGGTCGTACGTCGGGTTCTATTTGCGATAATAAGGTAGGATCAAGTGTTTTGAAAACCCGTGGGCTAGGAACCATTTCTATACGCAGCAGATGTACCATCTTAGTGTCACTATCCTACAGTACAGAGTCAAAATATGAGTATTAAACACTTCCTTCTGCTTAGGCAAACGGAACAAGTCGGTTGGTTCATTTTGCATTTGACGTGGCCTATGCTAAGCATGGTGGGACTTTTAGCGACACCGTTAGTTCAAAGGCGGTTCCTTGGAAAACCACAAAAAAGTTTTTGTTTACAATGTTTTCGGCGTCCCCAGCAGACCAAAACCTAGGATTCCAAGATGGCTATCCACAGCAAATATCTCAAACTTTTACGATATATTCCTAAGATTCCGATCTCGAACACCTTGAAAATTCTTTGATACACACACATCAAAATACGTTTTGCATCAACTGGCAGCACCTGGCATCACCTGGTATCACCTGACATTCACGTAACTTACAACCGTTACGGTGCCTTCCATGACTACCAGCAGCGTACGTCCGCCCCACATAATGCCACCCCAAAACAGCAGGGAACCTCCACCTTGTTGCACTCGCTGGAGAGAGTGTCTAAGGCGTTCACCCCGACCAGGTTGCCTCCAAACACGTCTCCGACGATTGTCTGGTTGAAGGCATATGAGACACTCATCGGTGAAGAGAACGTGATGCCAATCTCGAGCGGTCCATTCGGCATGTTGTTGGGCACATCTGTACCGCACTGCATTGTATCGTAGTTGCAAAGATGGATCTCGACATGGACGTCAGGAGTGAAGTTGCGCATCATGCAACTTATAGCCCATAGTTTGAGTCGTAACACGATGTCCTGTGGCTGCGCGAAAAGCATTATTCAACATGGTGGCGTTGCTGTCAGGGGTCCTGCGAGCCATAATCCGTACGTAGCGATCATCCACTGCAGTGTTAGCCCTTGGGTGGCCTGAGCGAGGCATGTCATCGACAGTTCCTGTATCTCTGTCTCTCCTCCATGTCCGATCAACACCGCTTTGGTTCACCCCGACACACCTGGACGCTTCCCTTGTTGAGAGCCCTTCCTGGCACAAAGTAACAATGCGGACGCGATCGAACCGCAGTATCGACCGTCGAGGCATGGTTGATCTACAGACAACACGATCCGTGTATCTCCTTTCTGGTGGAATGACTGGAACTGATAGGCTGTCGGACCCCCAGCGCCTAAAAGGCGCTGCTCATGCATGGTTGTTTACATCTTTGGGCGGGTTTAGTGACATCTCTGAACAGTCAAAGGGGCTTTGTTTGTGATGCAATATCCGCAGTCAACGTCTATCTTCAGGAGTTCTGGGAACTGGGGTGACGCAAAACTTTTTTTAGTGTGTGTATTTTGGAAGAGAGAATTCAGTTTCTTATCCATTTCTCTACATTCTCCGGTTCGTTACCACTGTGATCTCTGAGTGGCTATACACGTAATTTCACTGCTAGATACGATGACCATTTTGGGTGGCGCGGCCTTCAGCACAATTGAGGGAAGATTTCTGTTAATTGAGTCATACCCCTCTTACATAAGACGCTAAACTCAGTACAGTCTTCCTGCCTAATTAAATAAACTGATGTACATGTTTGGTGAATAGTCCGTATTTGTTACATCACATCAACGAAAGAAAACTGACTGTTCTAGGAACTTTGGTGAAACAAAGTTTTATAATAAAAAATAAGCATTGTTTAAGGTGCATGTGACTGTTCACACCCTTCTAATAATAGTGCCAGCCTAAGCACTGTAGAAGCAGAAGTACCGAGATGTAGATATTTTTGTTTGTCTGGTTTTTATCGATGATTTACGCACTATTAAGACACCAATTAATAGCCAATATAACTGTATCTAAAAGATATTCCACAACGCTTGCATCAGAACACCACTATGGGATTTCAGTTCAGTTCTTCTCGAACACCAAAGTGAAACACACAAAAACACAAAAAAGGACAACCTTAAGTGTCCCGTCGTACAAACAAATAATGATAATTATCCTTGGTTTAACGTAGCCGGGTAAAGTTCTTAAATTTTATCCCTTCAATATTACATACTAAAATTTTGGAAACATGCTCTAGATATTTGTTTCAAAAACATGAAAGTGTGCTTTGTCAAAGTATAATGAAGTATTTCGCCTTGTGTACTGCTGCATGGACATACGTGAAAGGGCCTGATGCTGACCAGTTGATGAAGAAAGTGGAAATAGTTGATGGAGTAGGAGACTTTGTAGACACAAGTGTAAGTAACTGGAAGCGAGTGAAAATAGAAATAGTTTAGATGTAAAACAGACTTCATAAATGTAACCTCCCTTTGTAATGGAAGGGGATCAAACCCTCTGGTGGTTATTAAATTGTTTCGTGTTTCCTGGAGAACACAGTCCTATCACTTCGATTATTTTGCGACCAAAAGACAAGAATCTGCAACTACATGTATATTACGTGAGGTATGTGTTAGTAATAACGACAGAGACATAGTTAACTGATAGAAGCTTCGAATCGCACTGTCGGTAAGAATTTCTCCATTTCTGAGTGACACAACAGATTACAGAAGAGTTCTTTCAATCAAATAAGCAAATCGAAAACACGTTTTTGTTTGTGTGGCATTGTCTATTAGCTAATTTAATGTTGTACTCGGAGAATTGTATGCACAAGGTGGCAACAGACCTTAGTGCAATATTATCCAACCAACCACACAAGAAGTCGATGATGATACAGCTCTATTGGGGTTCCTAGTTTCTAACACGAACCTCCGAAACGTATTCAGAATGACAGCAGTTTTTAATTGAATATCTAGATCTCAGTTCAGATCATGATAATCAAGGCCCATACGAAAAAGGTGATGTATTACGAATTCACATTCCATCGATAGTGTTCGTGATTCCACATGGCCAGCAGTACGAGGCGAATTACAGACATGTTGCTCTGACTTTATCAATAGCAGTTGCCACTAACATGAATTATAAAAAGCCGCAACACTAACATCCATCTTAGACAGACGGTAAGTAATGCAGCTGGGTCTATAGGAGCATGTCTGCATTGTTGCCAGATCTCTTTTCCCCTCCCTCTCCACCATCTACCACACCTCCCCCTGTCCCCTCCCCATCCCTGGCCATCTACAACAATTGGGTGAAGTATAAATGGCTGGAAATTCAAAGGGGCATTGTCGGATGATGATATGAGCACAGGCAGCATGATTGCAAGATCTATCTAATACCCCCAGTATAATTTATTACCTAATTAGTACATGTCACTTTTAGCCACACCCCCTCCATAACGTGTGGTCCAAAACTGGCTACCAAGTATTTCTCAACTATCCCACCCCTTAAATAATTGTTCCACTTCACAATGTGCACTGACTCACGTTTCATATCATTGCACTCAAGTATAAACACATGCAACATCATTATCCTTATCTCCCTAACTTACGATGCAAAATAGCTGCCAGAATTTTTTTGATTTAGCCTTTTCTTAATTATTATAATTCCTCAACCACAAAAAATAAAATTGCTGCCCAAAGTAAGTCCAACACTATGAAATACAGTTAACATGAAAGAAAATGGTGGGAAATTAAAAAATCGACTTGTTGTAAGTTTAAAAGTGTCGGGAAGCCCTCCCACGCACCCTACATGATTTTTTTTATGTTGGACATACATGTACTAGCACACTATAGTCAGCACTAGCACATTATGCATAATACACAATACATTGATAAGTTACATCGTGGATGATGATATTTCATTATGCGGCGCTCAACTACGTGGTTATCAGCGCCCGTCCAAATTTTTCACTGCCCAAACTCGACAAATTATCGAAGACGATGAAATGATTAGGACAACATAAACACGTAGTCCTCAAGTGCAGAAAATCCCTGACCCGGCCGGAAATCGACCACAGGATCCTGTGATCCAGAGGCAGCAACGCTAGGAACTAGACCACGAGCTGCGGACTATACTACGGAGATACATAAACAAGTTTATACTAATATCCCATGATTTCATGTTTAAACATTACCGGAGGTATTTATTTATGAAGTCGCATTGTAACACAAGGAGTAGCAGTAGTATAGAATCGGTCCAGTTCCATTTTTATTTTAAACAAACACTACGTCACTTTTGCTACCGTCCCCCTCCCCTCCCACCTCTTTCCCACTGGGCCACCACAGACAACTCTGTCCCCGTGAGCAGCCGCTGGATTCGTGATGTTTGACAGAAGCTCAGAGCCAGGTCGCTAAACCGCTAAATGATCGCCCAGCACCGCATGCTGAGAGGCTAATACTACTGCAACGAGCCACAGCCGCTCTACTGACAAAGAGACGCATCGTTGTGGGGCGAAATTGGGTGATGGAAGCAGACTGGGGTTTTGATGAAGTACAGAGGTATGTTGACTCATTATCTGTATCATATGCCATGTGCAACCTGTATCCAGACAATGCTCACCTCGCAAGTGCTGTCACCACCTGCCTGTCAGCACTGATACCTCGAAAAACGATGTATAACGGATCAATTACTGCTGTACGTAACAGGAAGGAAGGAAGGGAAGAATTACAACTTTTTCAGTACGCAGAGTCGTGCCTTTCATTAGTGACCAGCTGACATAGACACCAGTCACAAGGCCCTGCATTCGTGGGCGCTCGCGTCCTTCACTGATCGCCATCTTCGGCACTATTGCGAGATGAGAACCGCGCCAAGATATCTGACAGCCACTTGTGCCACCCAGATACCCCTGCTGGTTTGAACCACAGGGCTCCATCTACTCCAATCCACCCCTCCCCCTAATATAAATCGAGATGTGTATAGACTCAGCATATACTTCGTTTTGAAGAGATGGAAGCACAATCCAAGGAGAAATCAACGCCTAGACACTGCAACAAATTTACTAAGACCATGTCTACACAATGTTTGTTCCTCTTCTTCAGGAGTACTACAGTAAGATATGAGATCCGCACTAGATAGGATTGACAGAGGACACTGAAATTAAAAAATTCGAAGGGTGGTTCATTCTGTGTTATCGCAAAATAGTGGAGAGAGTACAAACGATATGATTCGCAATTTGAGATGATACTCTTTTCCTATACAGACATGGGTACCGCCACTGGGTTGTTTAGCGAATAAAAATCCGAACTTTGGAACTCCAATACATGGAAGAAATCGACAGATACAGTCACAATTTCAAGTCATATGACTTTAATAGGGTCGGTTCTGTCTACAATTGATAACTTCGAAAGGTCCATGCGGTGTATGGCGGAGAGTACCTCCGTTATTTAACTTCCACCTGCAGTCCATTCACGACAGTTGTGTGGAAAGAATGATTGTATGAAACCTCTGTCCACAGTTCTGTGAAGGGCCGCGTTCCCTCAGCTCAACGGGGTCGTTTCAGCGGCCCTCTCTACACATCTGTCTCGTAACCGCAGCGCTCTCCACTTCAGTAGTCACACAGAAAAGCTGTAAATACGGCCAGCATCGGGTTAAAATTCAAAAAATATTATAAAATAGGAAATGAAATCAACGCTATCACTGTAAGATTATTAATCCATCTAAACAAACTTAACTTCTCTCCAGCCGATTGTTAACGATACATAAATAAAAGATGAGGAGCTAAATGGCTTGTCGCTTTCCAACAGTGATCATTCAATATTTTTCGCTGTTGACACCCCTTATGTAACGTTCGAGGCCTGCTGACAACACTAAACATGGACAACACTAAGTCAATCTGGTGACCATACTACCTGCCACAGTAAATAACAACTCTACATCTACATCTACATGATTATTCTGCAATTCACATTTAAGTGCTTGGCAGAGGGTTCATCGAACCACAATCATACTATCTCCCTACCATTCCACTCCCGAACAGCGCGCGGGAAAAACGAACACCTAAACCTTTCTGTTCGAGCTCTGATTTCTCTTATTTTATTTTGATGATCATTCCTACCTATGTAGGTTGGGCTCAACAAAATATTTTCACATTCGGAAGAGAAAGTTGGTGACTGAAATTTCGTAAATAGATCTCACCGCGACGAAAAACGTCTTTGCTGTAATGACTTCCATCCCGATTCGCGTATCATATCTGCCACACTCTCTCCCCTACTACGTGATAATACAAAACAAGCTGCCCTTTTTTGCACCCTTTCGATGTCCTCCGTCAATCCCACCTGGTAAGGATCCCACACCGCGCAGCAATATTCCAACAGAGGACGAACGAGTGTAGTGTAAGCCGTCTCTTTAGTGGACTTGTTGCATCTTCTAAGTGTCCTGCCAATGAAACGCAACCTTTGGCTCGCCTTCCCCACAATATTATCTATGTGGTCTTTCCAACTGAAGTTGATCGTAATTTTTACACCCAGTACATAGTTGAATTGACAGCCTTGAGAATTGTACTATTTATCGAGCAATCGAATTCCAACGGATTTCTTTTGGAACTCATGTGGATCACCTCACACTTATCGTTATTTAGCGTCAACTGCCACCTGCCACACCACACAGCAATCTTTTCTAAATCACTTTGCAACTGATACTGGTCTTCGGATGACCTTACTAGACGGTAAATTACAGCATCATCTGCGCACAACCTAAGAGAATTGCTCAGATTGTCACCCAGGTCATTTATATAGATCAGGAACAGCAGAGGTCCCAGGACGCTTCCCTGGGGAACATCTGATTTCACTTCAGTTTTACTCGATGATTTGCCGTCTATTACTACGAACTGCGACCTTCCTGACAGGAAATCACGAATCCAGTCGCACAACTGAGACGATACCCCATAGGCCCGCAGGTTGATTAGAAGTCGCTTGTGAGGAACGGTGTCAAAAGCTTTCCGGAAATCTAGAAATACGGAATCAACTTGAGATCCCCTGTCGATAGCGGCCATTACTTCGTGCGAATAAAGAGCTAGCTGCGTTGCACAAGAACGATGTTTCCTGAAACCATGCTGATTACGAATACAGTATATGCTCCAAAACCCTACTGCAAACCGACGTCAGTGATATAGGTCTGTAGTTCGATGGATTACTCCTACTACCCTTCTTAAACACTGGTGCAACCTGCACAATTTTCCAATCTGTAGGTACAGATCTATCGGTGAGCGAACGGTTGTATATGATTGCTAAGTAGGGAGCTATTGTATCAGCGTAATCTGAAAGGAACCTAATCGGTATAGAATCTGGACGTGAAGACTTGCCTGTATCAAGAGATTTGAGTTGCTTCGCAACCCCTAAGGTATCTACTTCTAAGAAACTCATGCTAGCAGCTGTTCGTGTTTCAAAAAAATGGTTCAAATGGCTCTGAGCACTATGGGACTTAACATCTGTGGTCATCAGCCCCCTATAACTTAGAACTACTTAAACCTAACTAACCTAAGGACATCACACACATCCATGCCCAAGGCAGGATTCGAACCTGCGACCGTAGCGGTCACGCGGTTCCAGACTGAAACGCCTAGAACCGCACGGCAACATGGGCCGGCTGTTCGTGTTTCAAATTCTGGAATATTCTTCCCTGGTGAAGGAATTTCGGAAAACTGCGTTCAATAACTCCGCTTTAGCGGCACAATTGTCGGTAACAGTACCATCGGCACTGCGCAGCGAAGGTATTGACTGCGTCTTGCCGCTTGTGTACTTTACATACGACCAGAATTTCTTCGGATTTTCTACCGAATTTCGAGACAATGTTTCGTTGTGGAACCTATTAAAAGCATCTCGCATTGAAGTCCGTGCCAAATTTCGCGCTTCTGTAAATTTTAGCCAGTGTTCGGGATTTCGCGTTCTTCTGAACTTCGCATGCTTTTTCCGTTGCCTCTGCAACAGCGTTCGGACCTGTTTTGTGTACCATGGGGGATCAGTTCCATCCCTTACCAATTTATGAGGTATGAATCTCTCAATTGGTGTTGCTTCTATATCTTCGAATTTGAGCCACATCTCGTCAACATTTGCATAGTCAGTTCGGAAGGAATGGAGATTCTCTCTTAGGAAAGCTTCTAGTGACACTTTATCCGCTTTTTTAAATAAAATTATTTTGCGTTTGTTTCTGGTGGATTTGGAAGAAAAGGTATTGAACTTAGCTACAACGACCTTGTGATCACTAATCCCTGTATCAGTCATGATGCTCTCTATTAGCTCTGGATTGTTTGTGGCTAAGAGGTCAAGTGTGTTTTCACAACCATTTACAATTCGCGTGGGTTCGTGGACTAACTGCTCGAAATAATTTTCTGAAAAAGCATTTAGGGCAATCTCGGAAGATGTTTTCTGCCTACCACCGGTAGGTGGTATTTTTGCCAACATATCGAGGGAAGGTTGAAGTCCCCACCAACTATAACCGTATGAGTGGGGTATTTATTTGTTACGAGACTCAAATTTTCTATGAACTGTTCAGCAACTATATCATCGGAGTCTGGGGGTCGGTAGAAGGAGCCAATTATTAACTTAGTTCGGCTGTTGAGTATAACCTCCACCCATACCAATTCGCACGGAGTATCTACTTCGACTTCACTACAAGATAAACCACTACTGACAGACACAAAAACTCCACCACCAATTCTGACTAATCTATCTTTCCTGAACACCGCCTGAGACTTCGTAAAAGTTTCTGCATGACTTATTTCAGGCTTTAGCCAGCTTTCTGTACCTATAACGATTTCAGCTTCTGTGCTTTCTATTAGCGCTTGAAGCTCAGGGGCTTTCCCAATACAACTACAATTCCGACTGTTCCTTGATCCAAGCAAGTCCTATATTTGCCATGCACCCTTTGAGATTGCAGCCCACCCCGTACTTTCCCGAGGCCTTCTAACCTAAAAAACCGCCCAGTCCACGCCACACAGCCTCCGCTACCCGTGTAGCCGGCAGCTGAGTGTAGTGAACTCCTGACCTATTCAGCGGAACCCGAAACCCCACCACCCTATGGCGCAAGTCAAGGAATCTGCAGCCAACACGGTCGCAAAACCGTCTGAGCCTCTGATTCAGACCCTCCACCCGGCTCTGCACCAAAGGTCCGCAGTCGGTTCTGTCAACGATGCTGCAGATGGTGAGCTCTGCCTTCGTCTCGTAAGCAAGACCGGCTGCCTTCACCAAATCAGATAGCCGCTGGAATCCAGAGAGAATTTCCTCATATCCAAAGCAACACACGTCATTAATGCCGACATGTGCCACCACCTGCAGCTGGCTGCACCCTGTGCTCTTCATGGCATCCGGAAGGACCCTTTCCAAATCAGGAATGACTCCACCCGGAATGCACACGGAGTGCACACTGGATTTCTTAGCCGCCATATCCCTAAGGGGCCCCATTACGCGCCTAACATTGGAGCTCCCAACTACCAATAAGCCCACCCTCTGCGATTGCTCGGACCTTGAAGGCTGAGATTAATCCTCTGAAACAGGGCAGGCAGCTGCATCTGGCTCGTCCAGAGACAGTAGGTCGTTTACATACCCGCCAATGGTGGGTTCATATTTTTTGTCAGGCAGTGAAGTTAAATAACTTCTCGTTGGCACCCACTGACACTGTCGTTCAGTGGTCACAGGTTGTTTTACCAGTCATTTTTTGCATCACGTACACGTTACCTATAAATGGCACATACATGACACAAATTCAAATGATAATGTAGGTTGTGGTGTCACCGCCAGACACCACACTTGCTAGGTGGTAGCTTAAATCGGCCGCGGTCCATTAGTACATGTCGGACCCGCGTGTCGCCGCCATCAGTACTTGCAGACCTAGCGCCACCACATGGCAGGTCTAGAAAGACGGACTAGCACTCGCCCCAGTTGTACGGACGACATTGCTAGCGACTAGACGTACGAAGCCTTCCTCTCATTTGCCGAGAGACAGTTAGAATAGCCTTCAGCTAAGTCCATAGCTACGACCTAGCAAGGCGCAGTTAACCATATCTGGAGAGAGTCTTACTTGTATTCACCATGGAGATGTATCACACAGGAGAATAAAGTTGAGTATACGAGAAGCTCCGTTCTTTTCTTTATAGCATTTATGAAGTATCCTGTTTCAGACTTAACGCAGGACGGCGTGAGTTGACGCGTGCCCTATTCGGCCCCTTCATAATAACACTGTGTCGGCACTTCTGTCGACACATAACATAGGTCATAACGGTGGCCGTGCGGTTCTAGGCACTTCAGTCCGGAACCGCGTGTCTGCTACGGTCGCAGGTTCGAATCCTGCCTCGGGCATGGATGTGTGTGACGTCCTTAGGCTAGTTAGGTTTAAGTAGTTCTAAGTTCTATGGGACTGATGACCTCAGATGTTGAGTCCCATAGTGCTCAGAGCCATTTCATGTAGGTCATAATCCATCGGAACGTGTAGTGGAAAGAAGAAAAAGTGTGACCGGTTAAGAAACTTGGATTTTCAATCGGTATCTTTACTGGGCACCGTCAAGCCTCATTTCAAACGTTCGTATTTGAAGTGTGTGCTACGCCTGTAACGCCAGAAGAGGATCTAACTACACTAATCCATCTTGTAACTGAAATACTGAACGCACAGCCGTACGTATCTCGGCAGTCTCTTCTGTGGCGTATACCCTCTGCAATAAAATGGGGTATCAAAACTTTATGTAACGAAATGTGTAATATTATCAACACACCCAAACCGTTCTCTGAGTGTGACGCTTAAACCACCCGTGTCATGAATTCCTGAACGTTACTTCCTTCTTGAAAAATCATCAACTTGGCGTCTTGCAAATCATATGAAGCCTTGTTAGTTTTATCTTTTATGCACCTAATATGTTCCTGTCTAATGCATGATGGATGGTAATTTGTTCGACTATTAGGTATTTGGCTGTCTTATTTCATTAGCGTTCTGAGTAAGAGAAAAGTCACTATATGCAACTGTAGACGCCCTTATTCTTTTCTGGTCTCCTGATTCCTTCCGGAGATAAATTACGATGGCAGCGGAATCGACGTACAATCTTTTTTGAACAGTTTACATGAGAATGGTTTCGGAGTCAGCGTGGCCCTCTTCCAGAAATTACCAATCAGGTTTCCTGTGAATCTTTGTCACACTTACATTACAGGCCCACCAACATGTCTCCGATTTTTCTCCATGCCCCCTGTTACGCCGACGTAAAGTCCCCAAACGCTGGAGCAGTACTCTAGAACCGGTTGCACAATCGTTGGGTATGTGATTTACTGTACCGATGCAGTGCACTTTCCCAGAAAGCTTCTGTACAATATAAATGTTCTTTTTGGCAAGTGAGCTAATATGAACGTTAGAATAAAAATACATTACTGTCGAGGTTTTGTATAGTTATATGTACCACTGAAATCATTATGATCACTGTCCATCGTGACGTTGGACGCCGCCGGTGGAGCTGTAGCTGCGGGCACGTGAGGCGCTAACGAAAGTTTGTCAGTGGAACAGGCACGGACGGGGGAACACCCTAGCGAAGATATGAGCTGCAAATGGAGAAATCCCTTGAGATACGCGACTTTGAGAACGAGCAGACTATTATTATACAGAGCCCGTGAACGAGTATCTCGTAAACGGCGAAGCTGGTCGAATGTTTACGTGCGCTTCTGTCGTGAGCGTCTACGGAAAGAGGTAGAACGACAGTGAAACTACCACTAGGTTCCAATGGTTCAAATGGCTCTGAGCACTATGGGACTTAACTGCTGCGGTCATCAGTCCCCTAGAACTTAGAACTACTTAAACCTAACTGACCTAAGGACATCACACATATCCATGCCCGAGGCAGGACGCTACGTTAGGAAGTCTGGTATTTTCCATTGTTTGTAAGTGGTCGGTCCTGTTCAGACGGGTATTTAATATTGTACAATGAAGCGATTCTGTACTCCTTTCTTAATATCATCTTTTCGTATCCTATCCATCCCAGCTTATCCTTTAACAATCCTTAATAGTCTCATTACTGCCGATTATATTTTACTGAGTTGCTTTTGAGTGGGTACCTAGTCTTCGCTGGCACATGGCGCTGTGGATAAAGCCATTACTTTATAAAATTTCATTTTCATTTCTTTCCTAATTTTTATTTTTAAATGTTCTTTTAGTAGCCCAAATACAGTTTGAAATTTATTACTTTTTGCTCAAAATCGTTGTCATTATAAATGGCCCAACTTACCTCACAGCCAAGATACTTAAAACTCTATTCTGGTTTTAAAATATTGTTTTCTAGCACAGTCTTTGCTCTGGTTCGATACTTCCCTCTAAAAACTAAAATTTTCATTTTATTAGTAGAGACTTTAATATTATAAGACTTGCATAGATTATTTAGAAGATAGTTGGATTTCTGTAACTGTCTCGTGTACTGTCGTTTTAGCAGCGGGTTTTTCGGGGTACTGCTGTTCCTCCAATTTAAAGCAAATATTTCTCAGCCGCTTCACGTGTAATTTTAATCTAAATAAAATCTGATGACATGAAACGGGATGCGCTTTGAAAGAACAAGCTTCCATCATCAACACACAATCATAAGAATCAGAATGCCACGTCCATTTGATGACCTGTGTCTTAAGATGGAAGATTGTTTTTTGCGAAACACGTCAATATTAATGTGGTCAGATGTAACGACGGTAACGCTGTGAATGTGGTTTAGCTGAATTGTTCTTTTAAATTCCTTATATTTACTCCTATTTTCATAGTTTCTTTTCCTGTATTTTGCTAGAAATAGGGGACACACCATGATTTCGTCTCGCTTATCATGAGCTAACGTGGCGATCAAAGATTCTGAGAAAACAGCAGGTTGATGTAGGTAATGAAAGATCTCTTCAGCTTAGGAGGTTAAATCTTACCTTCAAAGCACAGTTTATTACGACTGTACGTCTGCAGCATGGCAATGTAAAATAGGGTTTGGATAAACTAGTAAGAATATACTTGCAACATTTCAAACGTCATACGACAGAAAGGATGTTAAAATATTATGTGACAAGTAACTGACACTAAGAATAAGTGAGGAAATCAGTCTGTGAAATATTCGTACTGGAAAAAGGAATCAGTTAGGGGAAATACAAAAAGACGCCCAGAAATAGTTAATGTGTCGCAGTAAGAAGGTAAAGGGTGGAAACATTGTACGAACCTGAAGGAGATTATAATTAGGCATGTAGACAAGATAAGAGAACCACCAGATAGGAACAGCTGGAGGACAACATCAGAGCACTCGGCATTCTTTTAACGCATGTCTATTGCCGAATTAGCTGAAGTCTATTAACTTCAAACAGCATATTGGCAACTAGCACACTTAAGGTATGCAGATGTTTTTCTGCTTTGGTTGTATCACGATATTTACATTTCATGTTACGTGAGTACTAATTATATCACTTTATTACATGCACTGGTGACCCAAATAAAGTGAATTAGTTGCAATAGCAAGTGATGGTGATTAAAGTAGTAAATGAGATACAAAATACAGCGTTTAAGCCAGAAAAATAACTGAAGACGGCCGGAACAGAGATGATATAAAATGCAGAGTGGGAATGGCAAGAATATAATTTCTAACAAAAGAGAAATCTGTTAAGAATGGATAACAATTTTTATACAAATGTAATGTCTGTTCTTTCGGACGGGAGGCATGCTAGGATCGTCCGTGCAGTTACAATGACCACTGCCTCCATCCGCAGGGCTCTTTTTCAAACAGCTCAGCATTACTAAGACGTTTTCGCATTTGCTATTCATCAGCATTTAACAGATGCAGGATCAGTTCTGCTCATAATAAATTCTTTGTTAAACGGGAGTATCGAGATGATTTCTCTGGAAATTTTCCTTCCTACATTTACCTTAAGAAAGCTTGTACTTCATCTGTAACATCCGTGTGATACTATATCCTACCTCTCATTCTTCACTGCAGAGATACACTGAAGCGCCAAGAGAAACTGGTATAGGCATGCGTATTCAAATACAGAGATATGTAAACAGTCAGAGTACGGCGCTACTGTCAGCAATGGCTATGCAAGACAACAAGTGTCAGGTGCATTTGTTAGATTGGTTTCTGCTGCTATAATGACATGTTATCAAGATTTAAGTGAGTTTGGATGTGATGTTATAGTCGGCGTGCGACTGGTGGGACACAGCATCTCTGAGGTAGCGATGAATTGGGGATTTTCCTGTACGACCATTTCACAAGTATACCGTGAACATCAGGAATCCATTAAAACATCAAATCTCTGACATCGCTGTGGCCGGGAAAAGATCCTGCAAGAATGGGACCAAGAGCAACTGAAGAGAATCATTCAACGTGACAGAAGCGCAACCCTTCAGCAAACTGCTGCAGATTTCAGTGCTGGGCCATCAACATGTGTCAGTGTGTGTGTTAAAGGCACCTGCTCAGTAAGCAGGAGACCTGGGTTCGAATCCTGATCCGGCAGAAATTTTCTGCTTTCCCCATTGATTTCAATCAATGCCCGCTCTCAACCAATGTCTATAATTCCTTTGGATCTTGAAATATTTAACTATCAGGCAGTCTTTTCTTAATGTATACAAGGTGTTACAAAAAGGTACGGCCAAACCTTCAGGAAACATTCCTCACACATAAATAAAGAAAAGATGTTATGTGGACATGTGTCCGGAAACGTTAGAGCTCATTTTAGTTTCGTAAGTATGTACTGTACTTCCTCGATTCACCGTCAGTTGGCCCAGTTGATGGTTAAAATGGCTGTGATCACTATGGGACTTAACATCTATGGTCACCAGTCCCCTAGAACTTAGAACTACTTAAACCTAACTAACCTAAGGACATCACACAACACCGAGCGAGGTGGCGCAGTGGTTAGCACACTGGACTCGCATTCGGAAGGACGACGGTTCAATCCCGTCTCCGGCCATCCTGATTTAGGTTTTCCGTGATTTCCCTAAATCGTTTCAGGCAAATGCCGGGATGGTTCCTTTGAAAGGGCACGGCCGATTTCCTTCCCAATCCTTCCCTAACCCGAGCTTGCGCTCCGTCTCTAATGACCTCGTTGTCGACGGGACGTTAAACACTAACCACCACCACCACCACCATCACACAACACCCAGTCATCACTGGCCCAGTTGAAGCAAGGTAATGTTGACTTCGGTGCTTGTGTTGACATGCGACTCACTGCTCTACAGTGAGCACATCAGTACGTAGCATCAACAGGTTAGTGTTCATCACGAACGTGGTTTTGCAGTCAGTGCAATGTTTACAAATGCGGAGTTGGCAGACGCCCATTTGATGTATGGATTAGCACGGGACAATAGCCGTGGCGCGGTACGTTTGTATCGAGACAGATTCCTAGAACGAAGGTGTCCCGACAGGAAGACTTTCGAAAGCAATTGGTCAGCGTCTTAGGGAGCACGGAACATTCCAGCCTATGACTCGCGACTGGGGAAGACCTAGAACGACGAGGACACCTGCAATGGATGAGGCAATTCTTCGTGCAGTTGACGATAACCCTAATGTCTGCGTCAGAGAAGTTGCTGCTGTACAAGGTAACGTTGACGACGTCACTGTATGGAGAGTGCTACGGGAGAACCAGTTGTTTCCGTACAATGTATAGTGTGTGCAGGCACTATCAGCAGCTGATTGGCCTCCACGGGTACACTTCTGCGAATGGTACATCCAACAATGTGTTAGTCCTCATTTCAGTGCAAATGTTCTGTTTACGGATGAGGCTTCATTCCAACGTGATCAAACTGTAAATTTTCACAATCAACATGTGTGGACTGACGAGAATCTGCACGCAATTATGCAATCACGTCATCAACACAGATTTTCTGTGAACGTTTTGGCAGGCATTGTTGGTGATGTCTTGACTGGGCCCCATGTTCTTCCACCTACGCTCAATGGAGCACGTTATCATGATTTCATACGGGATACTCTACCTGTGCTGCTAGAACATGTGCCTTTGCCTTTACAAGTACGACACAACATGTGGTTCATGCACGATGGAGCTCCTGCACATTTCAATCGAAGTGTTCGTACGCTTCTCAACAATAGATTCGGTGACCGATGGATTGGTAGAGGCGGACCAATTCCATGGCCTCCACGCTCTCCTGACCTCAACCCTCTTGACTTTCATTTATGGGGGCATTTGAAAGCTCTTGTCTACGCAACCCCGGTACCAAATGTAGAGACTCTTCGTGCTCGTATCGTGGACGGCTGTGATACAATACGCCATTCTCCAGGGCTGCATCAGCGCATCAGGAATTCCATGCGACGGAGGGTGGATGCATGTATCGTCGCTAACGGAGGACATTTTGAAAATTTCCTGTAACAAATTGTTTGAAGTCAGGCTGGTACGTTCTGTTGCTGTGTGTTTCCATTCCATGATTAATGTGATTTGAAGAGAAGTAATAAACTGAACTCTAACATGGAAAGTAAGCGTTTCCGGACACATGTCCACATAACATATTTTCTTTCTTTGTGAGTGAGGAATGTTTCCTGAAAGTCTGGCCGTACCTTTTTGTAACGCCCTGTATAACCTACAGAAGTGAAATGTGAGCGATAAACAGTTCAGACTACAAGAGAATAGAAGCTTTTGAAATGTGAATGCTGTATATTACTTTGGTAGACCGAATAACTAGCACAGAGATATTGAATCGAATGGGGGAAAAGAAACTTTGAGGAACAATTAGATTAAAAGAAGCGATCGCTTGACAGGACACACTTCGAGGCACCGAAGGATCGTCAATTTGGCAATGGAATAATATGTGTATGTGTGTGTGGGGGGGGGGGGGGAGCAAGAATAAAAAATCGAAGATCTGAGTACAGGAAGGACATTCAAATGGATGTACACTGTCTAGTCACATTAATGTTACCAACTGTCGAAAGCCTGAATGACAACGTTTTGCAGTTCGGAGCGCTACAAGACGTGAAGGAAGAGAGTCTGTGAGGTTTTGGAAGGCATCGAAAGTGTTGTGCAGCCTTGCCGACTCCAGTGCCGTGACCAGCTGCGCTAAGTTACTCTGTTGAGGATTAACGTCGCGAGCAGCCCGATCTATGTGGTCCCAGAGATTCTCGATTGGTTTTAAGTCGGGGGAGTATGGTGACCAGGGCAGTACGGTAAACTCATCGTGGTGCTCCTTGAACCACGCACTTATACATAGAGCTGTGTTGCATGTTGCATTCTCCTGCTGGTAGACGCCATCGCGCCAAAGAAAAACAAACTACATGTAGGATTGGGCATAGTCCTCAAGGGTAGATGCAAATTTGTGTTGATCCATTATGCCTTCCAGGATGGCGAGATAAAGGAGGACGTGCCAAGAAAACTTTCCTCAGACCATAACGCTCCCTCCTAGTATGCTTACAGACGTCCCACGGCGTAAAGGTCTACGGCAGTCTGTGCGAGGAAGCATAAACGTGATTCGACCGAAAAGGTCCCTGGTGACTCGTAGTGAACGTCCAGTGGCGGTGTTCGCGTGCAAGTACCAGCCTTCGTCGCCCATGAACAGCAGTCAGAATGCGTGTATGAGCAAGGCACCTGTTGTGGAGACCTGTATCAGCAACGTTCACTCAACTCTAATTGAAGAGACACTGAAACTTCCTGGCAAATTAAAACTGCGTGCCGAACCGAGACTCGAACTCGGGACCTATGCCTTTCGCTGGCAAGTGCTCTACCATCTGAGCTACCCAAGCACGACTCACGAACCGTCCTCACAGCTGTACTCTTGCCTGTACCTCATCTCCTTCCTTCCAAACTTCACAGAGGCTCTTCTGCGAACCTTGCAGAACTAGCCCTCCTGGAAGAATGGATATTGCGGAGACATGGCTTAGCCACAGCCTGGGTCCGGCACACAGTTTTACTCTGCCAAGAAGTTTCATATCAGCGCACACTCAGCTGCAGAGTGAAAATCTCATTCTGAAGAGACACTGTTGGTAGCCACTTGATTCATGTGGGCAGTCAGTTGATCAACAGACGCACGTCTGTTCACCCATACAAATCTCCACAGCAGTCGTTCATCCATGTCATCTATGGCCTAAGCTGCACCACAGTTGCATCGGTGCTGGTTTTGAATGGCACCATTTTGCCAAGCACGGTATACTTTAACCACAGCGTCACGTGAACAGTTTACAAACTCAGCCGTTTCGGAAATGCTCCCACTCTTGGCCCGAAAGCCAATGATCCTCGCCTTTTGGCTGTCAGATAAATCGCTCTTTCCCCGCGTTACGGCAACGACTGCCTGGCTTCCCGCGTCCCCCAGGACGCACTATGTACCCTTCACTGTTAGTGCTCTCACCAGCCGTCTGTGAGTAGTTATTACACGTCGGCGTCGAACACACAGGGTGGTTACATCAATGTGACTGGAGCATGCAGATTGCCTTAGTTGTGTAGAGATGAAGAAGCTTGCACAGGATAGGCTAGCGTGACAGCTGCATCAAGTCAGTCTTAGGAGTGAAGACCACAATGCGAACAAGAGGATGTTACTATATTTAATTTTTACTCTTTGTAACGAGTGTTGTCTTGAATTTATCGATATTTAAAGGCAAGTGTCATCCTGCAGCACAAATGTGTGTAATAAGCGCACAGATGAGGAAGTGTTGGTGGAGGCGCCGCGGAGCTCACCGAGAGGAAGGTGCTCCTCTCTATGGCGTAGATGCCGCCCGCGGTGAGCGTGACTCGCTTCATGGCGCGCGCCATCACCACCAGCAGCGCGTGCCGGCAGCGCGGGCTGGTGTCCGGCCAGCCGCAGTCGTACGCCGCCTGCGACACCGCCTCGCTCTGCGAACACCGAGCAATACACTGCAAAGTGCGGCGGCCACTTAACGCTGGCTCGTCTCGATTTTAAAGCAAAGACACCGCTTACGAAAATTCATGCATAGTAAGAGAACATACAAAAGGAATTGAACTTTCTGAGGATTCAGCAGGTGCAACGTAGGAGTTAAAGTGCGACAGCTTGTGCATAGTCAGTACGATCAAGTGACACAAACTGATGTAGCTGTAGAAGGTGGCGAGGTTGTTTGGGGAGACTCGTGGTTTATACGAGATTAACATTACTATAATAACATGGAGAACAGAACAAGTAACAAAACTGTCAGTAGAGGAACAAGTTCAAAAATTGTTCAAATGGCTCTGAGCACTATGGGACTTAACATCTGTGCTCATCAGTCCCCTACAACTTAGAACTACTTAAACCTAACTAACCTAAGGACATCACACACATCCATGCCCGAGGCAGGATTCGAACCTGCGACCGTAGCGGTCGTGCGGTTCCAGACTGTAGCGCCTAGAACCGCTCGGCCACTCAGGCCGGCGAGAGGAGCAAGTCATGAACATCACTACAGAGCGTGCGCACATCAGCGTCTGTGTGAAACTGACAGACATATTGTGTGTGTTTGTGTGAAAAAGAGGGGGGAGAGAGAGAGAGAGAGAGAGAGAGAGAGAGAGAGAGAGAGAGCTTCAGTTTTGTCTTACATTGTCTGATTTTATATTTTATCATGGTTCTATCACAGCGGAGAACAAGGTTTCACAACAGAGAGCTGTATATTGATTCATTATTTATTATTTCTTTCGCTTCCACTATGGCCTTCTGCATGTAGTACTTGTCTTCAATCGCTAGAAAATCTCTGTGTGTTACACAACGACTGCCTGGATTGTCTGTCAGTGGAGCGTGATATGTATCCCCCATGCTCTGGCTAAGCCATATCTCCGCAATATCCTTTCTTCCGTGAGTGCTAGTCCCGCCAGTTTCGTAAGAGATCTCGCTTTGAAGTTTGGATGGTAGGAGATGAAGCACTGGCGGAAGTAAAGCTGTGAGGGCGGCCCGTGAGTCGTGCTAGGGTAGCTCATGAGGAGAACACAGCAAGTGCCATAGCCCGATTTCCCAGAAACTTCGTCCAGTGACACAGAGCCCACACTAAGCGAACACGTGTCCCGGCTGATCCGTAGATAGTCGGCTATTTCTGTGCCTTTTACCACGCTACAATGATTAGCGTAAGGACTTCTTAACTTTGTGCCCCATGTTCCAAATCTGATTATTATTTTTGTTTTTGTTTTGTATTTATATATCCATGCCTGTAGAAGATTACGAATGTTTTCCAGTGTATATTGATATAACTCACATGAACGAACTTAAAAAAAATTAGAAAATTATTTGAAATTGTCTTCGATGAAATTGCTGTAGTGTATCTGGATTCATAATCAATTGCAACGGCCAGTTTTCGAAAAAGTAACCTGCCACGCACGGTCTGCCGTAAGATTATTGTCAACGCGCGAAACCTTCACCAATATAAAGAAAAGTCAGTCTTCATGCTGCCTTCGCGCGATGCTCATGCTGTTCGGAATATCTGTATTTAAAATGTTTCTACTATCGGTATCATCCAAGAGAATCCACCAAATCTTCCTGAAGAATAAACATAGAAATAAAATCTGAGAATTACGAACAGACTGCAATATCAGAACAGGAGAATTTACAAAGCTTGTAACCACTCAAAATACCGTTCACACATACAGTATATAGGAAATGTGTGATACTTATTGTGAAATCCAGTTGCAGTTTTACAGTTAACATAACGCCCTTGATTCCCCTAATTTGATAAGAAACATTCGTGTAGTAGCCTTCTGTGTACATGGGTAGATAAATGAAAATAATGAAAATGAAATAAAGTAAATAAAAAATCGTGTTTCGTACACTGGCTGCAAAATTAAAAACCTGCAGCTCTAATAACAGAGCCACCACTTCTGAGAATATCTCACTGTAAAGACACACAAGGTACCTCGAACACCTCTAAGACTTTGACCGTCGTTTTTGCAGAAACAGTCGAGTATCAACGAATAAGCCCAGACAAATGTTCGCTTATTCTGGTTCCTCTTCCGCTAAGCGCAGTTCCTGGGAGATCGGATGACGGAAGATGCCGTGTTGTCCTCGTCAGTTTATATAGAACTTGCCCACAAAAGGTAAAGATCACGAATTCGAGTCTCGATCGGGCATACAGTTCTAATCTACCAGGATGTTTCATATCATCCGTTAAGATTTTGCGGTTCTGAACGAATCCGTAACTGATCATATCGCCCTTCTTTGGATCTTTTTCTGTCCCCTCTGTTAACCTACTTAGAAATGTGGCAAACAAACTCAATAATATAACGAGTGTATTGTCAGCCGCTTTTTTCGTCGCTGAATTCCACTTCATTAAGGTCCATCCAATGAATTTCAGTTTGCGATATTTTTTCCACTACAACAAGATTTATGTGTGTGTTCCATAATAGGTCCCTCCAGACCATTTCTCTCACATATGTTATGGCCCATGCAGATAAATTTTCTTTTCCAGTGACATAATACAACTAAACTTCGGACTTACAAGTTATCTGAACTGTCCCTACTGAAGGACACTATATTTGCATTTGGAGGCTCCACAGCCATCCAAATTTAAGCTCTCTGTGATTGAAAGGACAAGGTCGATTTCTTCCCACATCTATCTCAGTCAAAACTTGGAATCAATCTCTAATACCTTTGTCGCCTATTTGGCATAGGAATTCCTTTCCTAAAGTAGGTAGGGGAACCATTTTCAATTCGTCGCCACAATATGTAAAGGATCTTATCGCATAGTGCTCTCTTCACCATAAGGACTATACATTTAACCGTTTCTTCACAGCATTATAGTTACTGCGGAGTGTAAGTTTCATTCATTTCTGTTTTCTGGATGACTCTGCATATTTCCCTAAATAGTGGTGTAACACACAACAGGTTCTCTTCTGCAGCTGTTGTGTCGTTTATATCTCATTATGCGAGAAAAATTACCATAACATGAATTAGAATCCTTTCGACATCACAATTTGGCTATCATGTGATAACTTTAAAGCAGCTGATCCGTAATTTCTATTGGGTTACTAAGCAGGGAAGACAAAGATTGAGAAGACAGGTTTGTTGCTGTTTAATTGATCTGCAAGGGACTGATGATCTCACAGTTTGGTCCCTTTAATTCCAACAACAAACCACTTGATCTATGGTCCGTAAAAATTGTTCAAAATGTTCAAATATGTGTGAATTTCTAAGGGGCCAAAATGATGAGGTCCTAGGTACCTAGACTTACACACTACTTAAACTAACTTATGGTAAGAACAACACACATCCATGTCCGATGGAGGACCCTTACCCCCGGCGAGAGGGACAGTCCAATCCTTGACATGGCGCCTCAAAACGTGCGATCATCCCGCGAGGCCCATAAAAATTAACTGATACTACTCAGGGGTACTAACAAGCGTGTAAAATGGGTAATAGTTATATCAGGGCACATCTGAGTCTGGTTGGCATGTGTAATGTATTTGCTCCTGGTTTACCGTATAAAAATTTGACAGTAACTTGAAACAGTCATTTAATTTTATGACGAAAATACTTTATCTCCTCCTTCCGTTTCTTCATCCAACTATTTAATGCATAGAAATATTCGATATGACATAACTTTATTGAGTAATTATTTGCGTTCCTATTAGGAAGTTAGAGGGCGTGCTGAAAAGAAATGCCTCAGAATTTTTATATGAAAACACTTAAACCTTTTTAAATAAACATTATTAACATTCTAAACCTTTTTTCTTTATGTGCACATATTTATTTCTCAACATAGGCACGCTGGCGAAGAACATCTTTCTTCCAACGAGAGACCAGTTTGTTCATATCATCATCGAATGTTTTATTACCGCTTCATCGCGATCAAAGTGAAGTCCTCGAAGATGTTCTTTACGCTCTGGAAACGGATAAGAATCGGATGGGGCCAAGTCGGAACTCTATGATGGCGTCAAAAATAAAGACATCGAAAGTTGAAAAAGTTTGTTTTATTTAAAAAGCATTAAGGGTTTTCAGTACGCCCTTATAAAAATAAAATATAGTGGGAGCTATAGTATTAAATGTTACGCAACAGGGTGTAGTCTCAGTAGGAAGAGTTTCATTGCAAACACAACTTTACACAGAGTATAAGAAATAGTCCTACAGATTATAAGGACAAAATGCTTACATAAAAAGAATGCCCAGTCCTGAAAAGTACTGAATTATTAATGAAAATGTGGTTTAAACATGTTTCGAGATGCATTCCAACAAGCCTGTCAATAATAGTTAAAATTTATTTTGTTAGACAATTGGGTGACATTATCGATACTAGTAAACCTGTTCATTCAGTCGCTGTATCCTCGTGGCAATTTGTTGTTATGGTGACACTTTTAAATTTCAGATTTGTTTACCTTTGAGGTTAGTCTGTCTTTAATGTTTCTCGTGTGTAGAGTAGTGAGCAATTTAATAAGTGTTTTGTTTTCTCTCGGCAGGATATTCATTCTTGAGCAGGAAGAAGTGATTTTTGTATTCAGCTATGGGGTCATCCAGTACTTGCTGTTGTGCATCCTCACGTTACTGGGTAAAGGTCTGGAGCCCTAGGATTTGAATACGGAGTAGGATCGGAAACTAATGCTTAATAATTTTTTTCTCCGCTGATATTGCAGCTGGACTATTAAAATTTCACAACGATATACATGGTGATTCACGAAGATATGCAAATATAATATGAAGCCATCGCAAAACTGTATGAGGTTAAAGAAGAGCACGATTTCCATTTATTTTGTTGTCATTGGTCAGGTAAATCTAATAAAACATGTCCCAGACGCGTATCTGCAGTAGTTTTCTAGAACATCAGGAGAAGCAAAGAAGTAATTTCGTAATTTTTTTAAATCTATTAACTACTTGATCCAATTTGTTTTTTAAACTGCAGACAGTTGCACAAAGTTTTCAGCAGAAGTTGTAGAGAATTTAATTTTGGGAAAATTATGGTACTAACGTTAACTGAAACTGTATGAATGTGTCAGATAATCTGCTTTTTATAATACCATAGCACACGTGAATTCATGTAAAACCGGAAAAAAGCTCAGTGTTAAGTAAGTTGTACAGTGTACATATAATTTCACAATACATTCACATGGGACACGTTTTTATTAGATTCACCAGACAAATAACAACAAAATAAATCGCAATCATGCTTTACTTTAACCTCGTACAGTTTGGCGACGGCTTCATATTAGTGAAGTTGCTAAATTTCAGGCAAAATCTTTTATTAGACTTAACTCCGTAACTAAACATTTGCGGACCTACGTTTATATGAACTTTTTCTTTAGATTTACTTGTAGAATAACATATTAAAATAACTGCATATCTTCGTGAATCATAACATAGTTTGAAGTTTGCGCAACAGAGGGTATTTCGCTTTCATGCACAGCTCTAGCGAGAGAAGCCAGAACTACGAAACAATCATGGTTGCTCTGTTACAGTCGTCAACTTGTAAAGAGCAGGGCAGTGTAGTTCGATATTTGTGGTCTAAAGGGCATAAATCGAGTCAAGTTCACGTGAGTGTGCATGGCTTGTGTAGGGACGACTTCATGGACCATAGCAGTGTCTCCAGGTGGTGTACATTCTTCCAAAAGTGCCGTGTGAACGTCAGTGATTCATCACGCTCCGGGCGGCAGGTAATATTTTCAACCTGCAGAACTTTGGGGCCATTGAGAGGCCACTGTGAAAGTTGCAGCCTACATTAAAACTTTGGTTAAGTCATGTCGTGCCCTTTGTGACAAACGGCACAGCATTAATACTGACGGTGCCAAACTTCTTCATGAGAATGCTGGACTCCATGTTGCTGCTTGTGTTTGCGACAATGTCGTCAAATTTGAGTGGGAGGTGCTCCAGCATCCACTATACAGTCCGGACATTGTACCGCCGGGCTTTCATCTATTTGGTTCCATGAAGAAATGCCTGGTTGGCCAATGCTTTGTGACAGATGCGGAAATGAAATCACCAGTCTGCAGATAGCTATACTCCAACGAAAAGGACGTCTACGAACAGGGCATATTGAAACTGGTACCACTGTAGAAGAAATGTGTTGAGAACGTTCGTGACTATGTAGAAAAGTAGGTAAAAGACGTACGTTCATTAGTGATTTTTTATTTCATTACATATTAAACTTTTTGGTAATAAAATTCCGATCTTCCCTCGTATTTCTTATGATTTCTCACTTGACGACTTGGCAAACTGTAATTCCATTTATAATTTAAACAGGAATGATTAAAAACTTCCTGGAAGGTTAAAACATTGCGTCGAGCCAGGAGTCGAACCAGACGTAACTTCTGAGGTCAAGGACTGTAATAACTCAGTTACCCAAGCAGGACTTAATTTCACAATTTGATTTCGGCCAATACCTCATCTCCTACCTTCCAAACACTACAGAAATTCTCCTGTAGAAGCTGTGAGAACAGGTCGTGAGCTATGCTTGAGTAGCTCAATAGGTAGAGCACTTTCCCGCAAAAGGCAAAGCTCCGCGTTCGAATCCCAGTCCAGTGACAGTTTCAATCTGCCAGAAAATTTCATTTTACCACAGAGTGCTGCAGAGTGAAAAATTCATTCTAAGAGCGATTTCGTTCATATATTTATAAGAGCCTTTTGTTGCATGGGCTCCATCCCCTCCCCAAAGTTTGTCAAGTTGTTTGTAGTACATATGGTACAGAACTACAACACCCAGTATAACTGGCCATTTATTATCACTAAATTTAATTGTATTAAATTTTTGATGTTGTGTTGGATATCCTGTCAAACACACAGTTCGTCGGTTATTTCGTTACGTTGATTGCACAAGTGTCACAGCGGATTATGGTATGAATTAGGAAGTTCAAGAAAATAAGGAATAATCATAACATAGTAACATTATGTGCTACACTTGAATTTGAACGCGGAAATTTTTTTCCCCACAAAGGTCTTCTCAGTGAGCAATCTAATGCGTCTCATCGCCCAGTTCTAATTATTCGCTCTTCTTCTTCCACCTCCAAGCCCCATTCTGTTTTATATTCGCGGCATGTTCACCTAAGCTCTCGCCCGTAATGTAATTTGTTTATCGTGTAAGGAAAATACCTTTCTCAATGTGTGTCAATGATATTCATGTAAAAACTTCTCTGATGCGGCTCTCTCGCTAGATTACCCTGAGAAATCCTCTTCATGTGTGCAAAACTACAGTAACTTACACGGACTTCGACTTGTTTATTGTTGCTAAGTCTTTCCCTCTGCAGTTTTTACCTCTCACCCGTCAGTACTGCACTTATCTCGTATAACTGCGATCTTGTTTTTGACTGGCCTTCTGGCCTTTGCATTGTATGCCTGATAACTTCAGAATATTTATCTACTGTGCATAACTGCTGTTACCTGTTTCACTTTCATAAACCAAAATTAACATGTTATGCCACCATCTGACGACACTGGTCACGCTACAGACACCGACCTGCTCCTGTACAGAGTGAGCTCCAAGGCAGTAGATGAGGACCTGAGCGCTGATGGTGGGCACGCAGGCTACGCACTTGAGCAGCGAGGCGCCGCTCTCGGAGCTCTGTGAACACACAGACGAGGGTAATGAGATAACAGTTCCACCAGGCAGGCATATCCCATGTTCTTTTAAATGAAAAAAATATTTTGTCAAACTATTTTTTTTTTTTTTTTTTTTTTTTTTTTTTTTTTTTTTTTTTTTTTTTGCGGCGCGACAATTTTGTGGCATTACAGATCGATGCCACTCTCGCTGGCGTATCACAGTTGGCAACGCACGTTTGCAACAGACGCTGATAGCGGTCGCACGGGGACCTGGCGGATCCAATGATGCGTGCGTGCTGAACCAAGCCGTCAGCTGCTACAGCTGCTGTATTTGCGCCACCTGCTGCCGCGATACAGTATGGCCGGGGCAGCAGCTGCACTCCGCAGTCTGAGTCGTAGTCTTCGACCGTCTTCAGTCTTAGTCAGCCTTCACAGACGCTTCGCCTATTGATAGTGGAAGCCTCACACTGCACAATGCTCTTTTGCTTCTTAAACTGGACTTTATTGCTGTTTATTCTATTGTAAAGTTTCTTCGAAACTCTTGGAGAAAACTACAAATTAAGTAAAATTTCTGTTTACTGTATTTATGTGTTTGCTAATCATTTCTGCTCGTGTCCAGATTCCCTACGATGAGAGCTGCTGCACCATTCTATAGCCAATCCCTCCTTACCATTGTGTACGAATTAGTACACAACACATTCCATCCCTGAAATACTATACTGAAACACCTACAAAATATCTATCTACAACTACCATGACCAATTTTTTTCCTACTTACACATTTCCTTAGATGAACGAACACATGGAAGTCAGAGAGTATCAAACCTGTCAAAAATGGCGGATGTTCCAAAGATTCGTCGATTCGCGCTTTTCTACTAATTCAGTTTCCCATTGTCGAAAGATCTTTTATGCATCGTCCAAATGATTTGACTGCATATCACTTTCTTCTGCAGTCCAGGGCACTTCCAGATGTCTCGATTTTCCGGCTAGTCCCAAAACATTGTATAATATTCATAGAAATTATATCACCCTGTTCAAGATAATCAATGATACCAGTCCCTTTTGGAATTTCACCGCCTCCGTACAGTTCTGTGATAACTGTTTCATTTCTAGCAAAAAGTGATGAAGTCATACATATATGTCGGCGCACATATCTGCAGGGAGCGATCTGTCATCGGTGAATAGGAGATCTTCTGCAGGCAAGACCGCTTGGTATTTTTATTTTATTTCGCAATGACAGATTTCGACAGAAATTTGCTGTTGTCATCGGTTCTACAATGTACCAAACATAAAGTAGTTACAAAGAGAACTTATCACTGTGTACAAACTAGCATGTCAGTGATAAGATATACATAAGCATTAGTTTACGTACCTTTGGAATTTCTTATTACAAATACAATGGTAGCACTTTCATTCATAAGGAACGACACAACATTCGTTGCTCAAACACATAAAAGAAATTTAAAATATCTAACAGCTGTGTACTCAAGAGTGTAGGTAAACTAATAGAAAGAGCAGTTGTAGACCCAGCACATCACAGAAAGAATTAAGCGCGCTAGCAGCCTTTGGCAGAGAGTGAATGTGACATGCATGGGCATGTACTTATGTACCCAGCGCACTGGTTATTCGCTGGTGATTTGGCTAATTCGCCTTTAAGGAAAGGTCTTGATTAAATCATCCAGGCTATGGAGTGCAAGTCAAGGGATACTGTACTAGTATATGATACGTGTTCTGCCTATTCACATTAGAACAGGCAGAATAGGCATTAGAACTGGCAGTATTTGCCTTAACTTCGTACCTATGTGGATGCCAAATACCCCCTGCAATATATATTGCATACCATGGTGTAACGATTCTCCAGTGTAGTTGATATAAGAATGTCAATTAATAATTCCCCAGTATATTGCTGTAACATGTAACATGTTAAGTATCATTATGTGCACACATACGCCACCTGTTGGCTGTTCAGGTTATGGGTCATACGGCTGAAGGCAGTGTGCCTGCTCAGTTCTTCCTGTGGGCTGTTACTGCACTTTGTATATGTTTATCTACACTTCTGGGCATATAGTTGGTGCAATGGATATTTTATATGTTCTTTTTCATGTGTTTAACAAACCAATGTGGTGTCGTTTCCTATGAGTAGAAACTGCTCTCATTGCATTGTTGGTATGTATAGATGTTAATAAGAAATTCAAAAGACATACCCCCTTCCCTCCCCCTAAGAACATCCATGACTATTCCCGTGCCAACTGGAATGCCTACCGGGATACCCTCTCCACCCAGGTCGATAGCCACCCTTTCACCTACCACCACCCCGAAGATGTCACCCGTGCTGCCTCCTTTCTCCAGCAGACCTTGTCTGAGGCCGTGGAGGCCCACGTCCCTACTGTCGCCATCCACCCCCACCGTCCTACCTTACCCCCACAGGCCGTCCTCCTCCTCCGTGATTCCCGCCGTCTCTACCGTGCCTTCATCCGCACGCGTGACCCGGACACCCTACGACGCCACCGGCAACTCCAGCGACACATTCGTAATTTGCTCGCGGCTAAGAAACGCCGGGACTGGCGACAGACATGCACCCGTTTAAACGCTACCCTCCCTATCAACTCGTCCAAGTTCTGGTCAGCCTTCCGTCGCCTTACCGGAACTAAGCCCTCCCCCTACTATCCTCTTCTCCATGATGATCACCCCTTCCCTGACGACCTTAGTAAGGCCAATCACTTTGCCTCCTACCTGTCCGATGTGTTTTCCATCCCCGATGATCCCCAGTTTGATTACTCCCTCTTCCCGGATATCCGCGATCAAACTGACACCTCTGTCCCTCCCCTCGCTCCTGGTTTCCAGTACTTGGACAACATTGCACACACGGAACTCAATACTCCTATCACTACACAGGATCTCATTGCTACACTCCGCACCAAACGCAACACCACTCCTGGTCATGATCGTGTCACCTACCGTCACCTTCGTGAAGCTCCTGTCTCTTTTCTCTCCACCTTGGCCAGGCTCTACAATGTAGTCCTGTCCACCGGTTACTACCCCGACCTGTGGAAGACCCGTTATCCTCATGTTCCTTAAACCTGGCAAACCGCCGTCCGCCGTCTCCTCCTACCATCCCATCAGCCTTACCTCAGTCTTCAGCAAGGTCCTGGAACCTATCCTCACCCACCGTATCCACCAGCATTTCCGCCAGCACCGCCTCCTTCCCATTACCCAGTGTGGCTTTCGGCCGTCCTTCTCTTCCGACGATCTTCTCCTTCACCTCACTCAAGTCCTTTCCGAGCAGCTAAATTCCCGTCGCTCCGCAATCTTCCTCTCCCTTGACCTTGAACGCGCTTATGACCGCGTCTGGCATTCCGGTCTCCTCTTCAAGCTCCAAACCTTCGCCCTTCCCATCAACTACGTCCGTCTGATCGGCTCCTTTCTCTCCTGCCGTCCTTCCTATGTCACAATCCATAACACTGATTCCTACACCTTTTTCCCCTCCGCCGGTGTGCCCCAAGGCTCCGTCCTCTCCCCCCTTCTGTACCTTTTGTACACGGCGGACATGCCGCCGCCGTCACCCCCCGTCCACCTTCTCCAGTTTTCCGATGACACTGCCTTCCTTGCCCTTGCCCCCACCCTGCAACGCTCCCAACGCCTTCTCCAATCCCATCTTGACTGCTTCACTGCTTGGTGCAACCAGTGCTTGCTTAAGGTCAATCCCTCCAAAACCCAGGCGATTATTGTAGGCAAAACCACCCCCTCCTTCCGCCTCCTTGATTTCTATCTCACCATCTACGGCCGTCCTATCGCCCTCACTCCCAGCCTTAAGTACCTTGGCGTCACCCTCGACCATCGCCTCTCCTGGACTCCCCATCTCCGGACAATCCAAGCCAAGGCACGTTCCCGCCTCCATCTCCTCAAGCTCCTTTCCGGCCGTACGTGCGGTCTGGACCCCTCCACAGTCCTCCACACCTACAAATCCCTCATCCGCCCTATCCTTTGTTATGCCCATCCAGCCTGGATCTCCGCCCCTCCTACCTTTTATAAATCCCTCCAAATCCTTGAATGCCATGCTCTCCACCTTGCCTATCGCATCCGTCTCCCCTCCCCCATGCGGATCCTGTATAATCTTATCCCCTTCCCCCACCTCCTCCTTTTCCTTGAAAGGATACGGATCCTGTACACCTCCCGTAAACTTGATCCTCCTCACCTGCTCGTGTCCCCGATCCTCTCCCACCCCCGCCCGCTGCCGCGCCTGTATTCCCACATCCCACCCGGTCTCCATCTCTCCACCCTCCTTACCCTCTCCCAAGGTGGCTTCCGCCAGCTCCCCCTCCCTGATGATGTCCTCGTCCCCTCCATCTACCCCTCCTATCAACTTTGACCCTGACCCACCCTCCACTTCCGGTGTCCTTTCCTTTCGGCACCCTCCCTCCCTTCTCTTCTCTTCCCTTCTTTTTCCTTTTCCCCCATCCCTTCCCTCCACCCCTCTTCCCCCAGGCTTCCCCTCCCCCTTCCTCCCTCCTCCCCTATCTCCCCTGCCCGTGGCATCTCTGCTCTCCCCTCTCGCTCTCCCACTCCCCCTCCTCCTCCTCCTCCTCTCTTGGTAGGTTCCCGGACTCGCACACGCATAGTGAACATTTGTGCGCCGGAGATCATCGCCCTCGGTTTAGTGTCTGTTGGTTGGTTGGTTGGTTTGGGGAAGAAGACCAGACAGCGTGGTCATCGGTCTCATCGGATTAGGGAAGGATTGGGAAGGAAGTCGGCCGTGCCCTTTCAGAGGAACCATCCCGGCATTTGCCTGGAGTGATTTAGGGAAATCACGGAAAACCTAAATCAGGACGGCCGGACGCGGGATTGAACCGTCGTCCTCCCGAATGCGAGTCCAGTGTCTAACCACTGCGCCACCCCGCTCGGTTTTAGTGTCTGTGCCATCGTGTTTGTGCATCAGTGTTTTTCGCCGTCCACGCTCCTTCGTTCACATGTGTCGTCTAACTCGTCAGTGTTTGTGCACAGTGCCGACAGTTTTCTTGTTTGTTTCGTCGAGTGTGAACGGCTTCATGTTTTTTAATTATTGTATCTACTGTTTTTTAAACCGCCAGTCTGTTACTTTTCTGTCTCCCTTTCTCTTTTATTGTATGGCTTATGGCTGAAGAGCGGAGTAAACTTTTCCGCTGCCAGCCCACCTTGTATGGGGTGTTCAAATTACAATAAAGAAAAAAAAAAAACATACCCCCTTGGTCTCCATCTCTCCACCCTCCTTACCCTCTCCCAAGGTGGCTTCCGCCAGCTCCTCCTCCCTGATGATGTCCTCGTCTCCTCCATCTACCCCTCCTATCAACTTTGACCCTGCCCCACCCCCCACTTCCGGTGTCCTTTCCTTTCGGCACCCTCCCTCCCTTCTCTTCTCTTCCTTTCTCTTTCCTTTTCCCCTGTCCCCTCCCTCCACCCCTCTTCCCCCGGGCTTCCCCTCCCCCTTCCTCCCTCCCCCCTATCTCCCCTGCCAGTGGCATCTCTGCTCTCCCCTCTCGCTCTCCCACTCCCCTTCCTCCTCCTCCTCCTCTCTTGGCAGGTCCCTGGACTCGCACACGCATAGTGAACATTCGCGCGCTGGAGATCATCGCCGTCTGTGTGTCGTGTGTGTGATGTCGTTTTGTGTTTTTAGTGTCCGCCGTCCCGCTACTACGTTCACTTGTGCCGTCGGATTCATCAGTGTTCTGTGCGCCGTGTCAACGTGTTTTCAGTGTTGTTATCGTCGCGTGTGAACGGCTCCGTGTTTTTTGCGACTGTGTGACCTCTATCTTTTGCCCATCACTATGTTCATTGTAATTCTCCATTCTTGTACTATTGTCAACACTATGGCTGAAGAGCGGCGTAGTGTGCCGCTGACAACCTACCTGATTGTTCAGGTATTAAAATTACAATAAAGTAAAAAAAAACATGCCCTCACACCACCCCTTCCTTCCGCCTTCACGATTTTTATGTCACCATCCATGGCCATCCTATTCACCTCACCCCCACTCTCAAGTACTTTGGTGTCACCCTTGACCGTTGCCTTTCGTGGACCCCAAATCTCCAGACGATCCAAGCCAAGGCATGTTCCCGACTCTGCCTCCTCAAACTCCTTTATGGCCACACATCAGGTCTGGACCCCTCCACCATCCTCCAAACTTATAAATCCCTCATCCACCCCATCCTCTGCTATGCCCATCTCTCCTGGATCTCCGCCCCTCCCACATACTGTAAGTCCCTCCAAATCCTCGAACGCCACGTGCTCCGCCTCGCCTATCACATCCGTCTCCCATCCCCCCCGCAGATCCTATACAACTTGATTCCCTTCCCACACCTTCTCCTTTTCCTCGAACGGATACAGATCCTTTACACCTCCTACAAGCTCTATCCTGCACACCCACTTGTCTCTTCCATCCTCGCTCATCCCAGCCCGCTGCCACGCCTGTATTCTTGCATCCCACCTGCTCTCCACCTTCACACCCTCCATACGCTTTCCCAAGGTGGCTTCTGCTAACTCCACCTCCCATATGATGCCCTTGTCCCGCCCGTCTACCCCTCATACCTGCTCTGACTCTCCCCTCCTGTTCCCCCCTTGCC
The DNA here is from genome assembly GCF_023864275.1 of Schistocerca cancellata. NCBI lineage: Eukaryota > Metazoa > Arthropoda > Insecta > Orthoptera > Acrididae > Schistocerca > Schistocerca cancellata. Next base: position 522,189,019 of record NC_064630.1, on the reverse strand, counting down.
CTTCTCTCCCTCCTCACCTTCCTTTCCCCCCCTCCTCTCTCCCATGTCTCCTGCTTCCACCCCTCTCCCCAGGCTTCCAACCCTTCCCCTCTCTCCTGCCCCCAACTCTTCCTTCTTTCTCCCAGTGGCTCCACCCCCCCCTCCTTCCCGCCCTCCTGCCTCTCCCTTTCACCTGGAGGCAGGCAGTCTCCCCCCCCTTCGTCAGTGTGAGTGCTTCGCCAATGATTGTCGCCAGTGTTTCCATGTGTCAGTGTCTCTCCGTCTGTGTACAGTGTCTTCATCAGTGTTTTGTACTACATTCGTGTCTCCACCTGGATGTCTTCATCTGTTCAACTGGTGCCACCCTTCCTTTATAGTGCCTTCCGTCGAACGACTTCGAATTTATTGTGCAGTGTTCCTCATATGTTTACCATGCATTTTGGCCGAAGAGTGGCGCATGTAGGCTGCTGCCAGCCCACCTCAGCCGACGCATGAAATAACAATAAAGGAAAAAAAAACCATGCCCCCACATGCATCCTCTACGACCTCATCCCCTTCCCCCATCATCTTCTTTTCCTCAAACACATCTGCACCCTGTACATCATCCGCTGACTTGATCCCTCTCATCCTATGGCATACCCCTTCCTTTCCACCCCCAGCCCGTTGCCGCACCTTTACCATTGTGTCCTACACTCTCTCCATCTCCACACCCTCCATCTCCATTCCCAATGCAACTTCAAGCACCTATCTCTCCTGGACGACATTCTGATATCTACCCCTCTTACCAACTGTAACCCCACCTTCCCTCTCCACCTCCTCAGGGCTCCCTCTCCCCTCCTCTTCCCTTCCCCTGAGCTGTTTTCCTCCCTCCTATGCCCTCCCTATCCTGTGCCCCCCTCTGTTTCTCTGCACTCCCTCTTGACTTGCCTTCCCTCTTCATCTCCCACCCTTCTCGGTGCGTGCCCTGCCCCACTTTTTTCATTTCCTCCCCCCCCCCTGCAGCCCCACCCTCACTGCATCTTCCTCTCCATTATTACTCTCTCCTATCAACCCTCCTGTCCCTCGCCAGGTCCCTACCACCAGTTTTTATCCTCTGTGTGTGCTCCATCGCTTACAGTGGTTTTTTAAGTGTCTCTCGCTCTGTGTGTTTTTATACTGTGGCCGACATTTAACTTGTGTTTGTGACTCCAGTGCAATTTAAGTGCCCACAAATCACCGACTGTGTTGTTTGAACTTTATGTCGACTTTTTTTAACTGTCCTCTAATGTTGGTGTATATTTTAACACTTTGCCGTCTGCACGTCTCGTACAAATTTATTCACTTGGCACCAGCAGCGCTAATTAGGATCACTTGGCTTGTCACCGGCCACTTGTCACCTTTCTGTTGATGACAAGCTTCAAAGACATTGACATTTGCGCACTTTAATTTTTCTGGAAATCCTCTATTTTGCTGTATCGTTCCACAAACTCGAAATCTCTTTTCACGTAACTTCTCTGCAAGTTCTACACTGTTACAGTAATTATCCATGTAGAGGTGATGCCACTTTCCATAAGAAGGTGTCAATAGTTCCGTCACTGTTTTTGCTAAATGTTGTGCAGCGCCGGAATATAACTTGAATGAGGAGATGTATCCCGTAATCGAATCACACAGCATCCGAATGAGTATGACATATTTCGTAATTTTCAACAGATTGTAAACTTTAAAAGTTAACTGTCCACGCCATGCTATCATTCCTTCATCAACTGAGATGATTTGACTTGGATTAAACGTTTATTTAAACTTTTAGGAAAATAATCAATTACGAATTATACTTTGAAAAGCCGGTTGGCATTATCCAGTTTATTGTTATTGTCGGAAAAATGTAAAAATGGTAATAATATTCGCCTGAATCGGTTGCGGGACATCGTTTTGCGAAATATCTGTGTGTCTATCAACGGATTCGTTGACCAGTAATCATCAATACTTGCTTTTTTTAGAATTCCCATAAGGATAGTAAACCCAAACCATTTTCTAAATTCGGGTCCTGTAACATATACAAATTTGGCATTTTTTTCTAATTTCCTTCTACTGCAATTTTGACTCTACTACTTGTTGGTTTCGTTGGTAATATATTCAAATAGATCGTTCCCAATATATAAAATGGTTCAAATGTCTCTGAGCACTATGGGACATCTGAGGTCATCAGTCCCCTGGAACTTAGAACTACTTAAACCTAACTAGTCTAAGGACGTCACACACATCCATGCCTGAGGATTCGAACCTGCTGCCGTAGCGGTCGCGCGGTTCCAGACTGAAGCGCCTAGAACCGCTCAGCCACAGCGGCCCCAATATATAATTCTACGATACCCACGACGCTCTGCGTATCTTTGGGAAATATGTGTGGACCCGGAGATCCTTCGAATTTATTATTGGTCCTCAGTAAATCTTAGTCCGTCTTCTTCGTCTGATTCACGTAAAACAGCTGGCAACCATAGCGTTCGCCGAATGCATCTTCGACGTATTTCACTATCTTCCAACGATTCTGCTTCACTTTCATTTTTTTGATATCCAATGTCTTCTTCCCAATGGGCCAAGTCGTCCGGAACGTCAGACAAGACGTCCGCACATTCACCGTAAATAATCGTATCGTCTCTTTCGTCTGCCATGATGAAAGTGCACAAGTACCCATAAAAACAAAAAACTTATTGATGTCTGTAACTTATTGTTACCTAAGAACAAAACACTAACAGAATCAAAAAGATACGAAAGTGCTGTCACTAGCCACTGTGCGATACTATGCTCATGACACCAGTGTGGTGTCGCCGGTCAGTGAGCGATACTACGCACACAATACCACTGTGGTGTTGCCAGTCATTGCCGGCTATTTCGCACATGAAAGCACTGTGGTGTCGCCGGACGGCAAAGTGTCAACTTCCATTGTCTCCATTTACTGTGTTTTTATATCCCCCTTTTTCTGTCCCTTTTAATGTGTAAGTTTCCTCTTATTATCTGTGCACCACTCCGATGAAGAGCAGTGGACTGTGCCGCTGCCAGCCCTCCCCTGCCCGTGTGGGGCAGGGGAATGAAACTACAATAAAGAAAAAAAAACCAAAGACATGTGAACTAATGTTTATGTACATCTTATCACTGAAGTTTGTAGAGTGTTAAGTACTGTTTGTAAAGGTTGTGTTTTTGGTACATTGTAGATCTGATGATGACAGCAAGATTCTGTCGAAACCGGTCATTATGAAATATAACGAAAGTACCAACTGATGTTGGCCGCAGAAGCTTCCCCATCCACAAGTGTTACATATTGTTACAAATCAGTACAAGCTTTGCGAGGGTTCTTTTTCAGACAGCTCAACATTACTAAGACATTTTCGCATTTGCTATTCGTCAGCATTTAGCAGATGCAGGATCAGTTCTGCTCATAATAAATTCTTTGTTACACAGGAGTATCGAGATGATTCCTCTGGAAATTTTCCTTCCTACATTTACCTTATGCAAGCTTGTGCTTCATCTGGAACATCCGTGGGATATTAAATCCTACCTCTCATTCTTCACTGCAGAAATACACTGAAGTGCCAGAGAAACTGGTATAGGCACGCGTGTTCAAATACAGAGATATGTAAACATGCAGAATGCGGCGCTATGGTCGGCAATGGCTATGTAAGATAACAAGTGTCAGGCGCAATTGTTAGATGGGCTACTGCAGCTATACTGACATGTGTTCAAGATTTAAGTGAGTTTGGACGTGATATAGTCGGCGCACGACCGGTGGGACACAGCATCTCCGAGGTAGCGATGAAGTGGGGATTTTCCTGTACGACCATTTCATGAGCATCTCGTAAATATCAGGAATCCAGTAAAACATAAAACCTCCGACATCGCTGCTGCCGGCAAAATATCCTGCAAGAACGGGGCCAACGATGACAGAAGAGAATTGTTCAACGTGACAGAAGAGCAACCCTTCCGCAAACTGCTGCAGATTTCAATGCTAGGCCATCAACATGTGTGAGTGTACTAATCATTCAACGAAACATCATCGATATGGGCTTTCGGAGCGTGGTCTGACGAGTCTCATTTCAAATTGTATGGAGCGGATGGACATGTACGGGTATGGATACAAACTCATGAATCCATGGACCCTGAATGTCAGCAGGGGGCCGGCCGGAGTGGCCGAGCGATTCTAGGCGCTACAGTCTGGAGTCGCGCGACAGCTACGGTCGCAGGTTCGAATCCTGCCTCGGGCATGGCTGTGTGTGTTGTACTTAGGTTAGTTAGGTTTAAGTGATTCTACGTTCTAGGGGACTGATGACCTCAGTAGTTAAGTCCCATGGTGCTCAGAGCAATTTTTTGTCAGCAGGGGACTGTTCAAGCTGGTGGAGGCACTGTAATGGTGTAGGGTCCCCGGATACATCTACACACGACTCAGATAGTTGACATGTGCGTAAGCATTCTGCCTGATCACTTGCATCCCCTCATGACCGCTGTGCGTTCCGGGAAGCAGTTACAGCAGGACAATGCGACATCCCTTACGTCCAGAATTGCTACAGAGTGGCTCCGGTAACACTCTTCTCAGTTTAAACACTTCCGCTGGCCACCAAACTCCCCAGACACGAACATTATTGAGCATATCTGGAATGCCTTGGAACGTGCTTTTCAGAAGAGACCTCCCCCGCTCGTACTCTTACTGATTTATGGACACCCCTGCAGTATTCGCGGTTGTCAGTTCTCTCGAGTACTACTTCTGACTTTTGTCGAGTCCATGCTACGTCATGTTGTGGTATTTCTGTGTGCTCGCGGGGGCTCTACACGATATTAGGCCGGTGTAGTGTTTCTTTGGCTCTTCTGTGTATAAAACTGAAACACGAGCTTGACGTAAAAATATCTGTCAGTCTCGAATACAGGATCTAGTTACAAAGTAAGCGAGAAATTCTGGTTATGTACTGAAGCTAAATACGACAGGTATGTTTTCACTGATCAATGCACCGAAGGCATTAATTGGGTAAACACTGTTTCAATACGAAGATAAAACTACATTCGGAATAGCCCTCTTAGGTTACACAGCTGTCTTATTTACGTGTTGAATATTCTAAGTGGTAAGTACTTGTTAGAAACTATTTGATTATGAATATGAGATTAGAGATGCATGTGTAATAAGAGACTTGGTCTTCTTACTTCTTTTATGTGGCTAGTACATTTTATTTAAGGTGAAGAAGTGTATGTTGATTCAAAGAATCCGTTTCTCTATCTCTTGCAGCACAGTGCATAATCCTGAGGTTCACTTCATTGTTTATCAGAGAGTATTTTGTGTCAGTTGTCTGGAAAAAGTGGATCTGCTAAGGATTTGTAGCCTGAAGGATTCTGGATGTGGACAGAGTTTATCTGTTTGCTCATGCAGAATCAGAAACAGGTCTGAAAAGATTGTTTGTAGATGTTAGATTTGTGGTGAACCTCCATGCCAACAAGATTCTCGTAAGCGAACATATCCAATACACTCCTCGACAACTGGTCAAAACAGCTTATTTATTGCTATCCAACCACATCTTCCTTCCCAGTTTCCCAATACCGTATGTGTTGTGCTTGGTAGACGCAGAGACCACATCGCAAATCTACCTAAAGCATCAGAGGCTGACAGTTCGACATTGTGATCAGTATGAGTGATTGTGTCCAACGAAACAGTGCACCAAGAAGTAGTCACTTCTAGACACTATGATGAATCTAACTGGGCTAGCAAAAACATCAGTTCTCGCCAAGGGTTTCCATCACACAGGTTGCTCCCTAAACAAATCATCAGTGGAGTGAAACAGGCCATTAAGGGACTCGCATCTAAAGCGATTGAAGAAATTCATCGAACGTTACTGTGCTTCTCCTCAAACCGGCTACTTGGAGGAGATGGCGAGAGTTCTAAATGATACAGCCTACAACAAAGTTGAGGGAATCCAAATGGATTGTCGCAAAGAAGATGAAGGCATATCTGAATTCCTTGGGTTTAATGCAACATACCTTGAAGCTTTTCAAACCAAAGCCACAAGCGTCATCTCGTCTGTACTGTCACGTCGTAACCCTGATCAAGTCCATATCCGAAAGCAGGGCCGACAACGAAGTACCACACTTCTCGTTGATAGTAAGTTTGCTACGAACAGCAACATACAAACAGGATAGTACTGAATTCCTGAACGGAGAGTGCTGCTGTTTATACAAGTATCAAATATTCCAGAATATACTAATTATAAACACCACATTGAACGCATTATTGCAGCCAAGACAGACTTGAAGCCCACACCCACCACAGTAATACAAGTTCATATGCCAAAAAGCTTCGCATATCATGAAGAGATTGAGAAATCGTACGATGAGATAAAAGAAATGATTCAGATAGTTAAGGAAGGAAAAAATTTAATAGTAATGTGGGAGTGGAATTCGATGGTAGGAAAAGGAAGAGAAGAAAAAATGGTAGGTGAATGTGGGCCGGAGGACAAGAATGGAACACGAAGCCGCCTGGTAGAATTTTGCACAGAGCGTAAATTAATCAACGCTAACACTTGTTTTAAGAATCATGAAAGAAGAGTGTATACGTGGAAGACACCTAGAGACAATGGAAGGTTACAGATTGATTACATAATGGTAAGACAGAGATATCGGGACCAGATTTTAAACTGTAAGACGTTTTCAGGGTAGACGTCGACTTTGACCACAATTTATTAGCTATAAATTGTAGATTAAACCTGAAGAAATTGCAAAGAAGGTAGGAATCGATGGAAATTTGACCTGGTTCAAATGGTTCAAATGGCTCTGAACACTATGCGACTTAACTTCTTAGGTCATCAGTCGCCTAGAACTTAGAACTAATTAAACCTAACTAACCTAAGGACATCACACACATCCATGCCCGAGGCAGGATTCGAACCTGCGACCTTAGCGGTCGCTCGGCTACAGACTGTAGCGCCTAGAACCGCACGTCCACTCCGGCCGCAGAAATTGGACCTGGATGAACTGAAAGAACCAGAGGTGTTTGGGAGTTTCAGAAGGAACCTTAGGGAACGATTGATAAGAACAGGGGAAAGGAACACATTAGAAGAAGAAGAATAGCTTTGAAAGAAGAAATAGTGACGGCAGCAGAGGATCAAGTAGGTAAAAAGACGAGGGCTATTAGAAATCCTTGGGTAACACAGGAGATATTGCATTTAGTTGACGAAAGGAGAAAACATAACAATGCAATAAACGAAGCAGAAGAAAGGGAATAGAAAAGTCTAAGAAATGAGATTGACAGGAAGTGTAAAATGGTTAAGCAAGAATGGATAGAAGACAGCTGTGAGGGTTTAGTAGCATATATCACTAGGGGAAAGATAGATACCGCCTTCAGGAAAATTAAAAGAGTCCTTTGGCGAAAAGAGAACCACTTGCATTAATATCAAGAGTTCAGATGGAAAACCAGTCATAAGCAAAGAAGAGAAAGATGAAAGATGGAAGGAGTATATTGAGGGTCTGTATAAGGGAGATGTACTTGAGAGTAATATTATCGAGAATAGAAAACATTCCTTTAGAACTACCGATAGCCTTGGGAGAGCCAGCCGTTACAGAACTCTTCCGTGGTATATGAGACAGGCGAAATACCCTCAGACTTCAGGAAGAATGTAATAGCTCCAATTCAAAAAAAAAAGCAGGTGCCGACAGTTGTGAAAATTACCGAAATAACAGTTTAACGAGTCATGTCCGCAAAACACTAACACGAATTCTTTACAGAGTACTGGAAAAACTGGTAGAAGCTGACCTCTGGAAGATCAGTTTGGATTCCGGAGAAATGTAGGAACACGTGAGGCAATACTGGCCCGATGAATTATCTTAAAAAGTAGGTTAAGGAAAGGCAAACCGCGTTTATAGGATTTATAGATTTATGGAAAGCTTTTGACAATGTCGACTGGAATACTCTCTTTGAAATTCTGAGGGTAGCAGGGGAAAAATGCACGGAGCGATTGAGTAATTACTGGAACATGAAGAGGCTTGCACAAAATAGTGTAGCATGGAGAGCTGCATCGTATGAGTCCTCGGATTGAAGACCACAACAACAATATCTTGAAGCGCTTCAAACCAAAGCCACCAGCGTCATCTCGACTTTATTGACACGTCGTAATCCTGATCAAGTCCATATCCAAAAGCAGGATCGTCAGCGAAGTACACTTTTCGTTGATAGTACGTTTGCTACGAGCACCGACATACAAACAGAACAAAAAAGAAATAGTTCATATGGCTCTGAGCGCTGTGGGACTTAACTTCTGAGGTCATCAGCCCCTAGAACTTAGAACTACTTAAACCTAACTAACTTCAGGACATCACACACTTACATGCCCGAGGCAGGATTCGAACCTGCGACCGTAGCGGGCGCGCGGTTCCAGATTGCAGCGCCTAGAGCCGCTGGGCCACTCCGACCGGCAAACAGAACAGATCTCGTAAACAGAGAGTGCTACTGTTTATACAAACATCGAATATTCAAGAATACACAAACGTTACAAACATAAGAAACTTAAAGAACCTTTCTGAAATGACGCATACTAAATAACCAATAATGAGAGGTGGACGGGTTTCAACTCGCGACCCGCAGCTCGCCAACAAGCTAAGTTTGCGGCTACGCTATGCTGCTTGCAACACAATGAGAAGCAATACGGTATACCATAGGTACGCAAAGAGGGTACACCATTACGGCCCATAGTGCCATTGGAACACCCACATCAGCGTCATCGAAACATCTGGCTACCGTGGTAGTTGTTCGTGTGAGTCACTGCTATCACCACAGCAGCTAAAAATGCCGGATCTGTGTGGAAGAATTCGACCCGCGTGAAACACATCGATGTGGACGTAAATAAGTAACCTCGCATTATATGAGTATGTTCAAAAATGGTTCAAGTGGCTCTGAGCACTATGGGACTTAACTTCTGAGGTCATCAGTCCCCTAGAACTTAGAACTACTTAAGCCTAACTAACCTAAGGACATCACACACATCCATGCCCGAGGCAGAATTTGAACCTGCGACCGGAGCGGTTCCGCGGTTCCAGACTGGAGCGCCTAGAACCGCTCGGCCACTCCGTCCGGCTATATGAATATGTTTGAGACCCACGCCTACACAGAAAATCTACCTTGCCAAGTAGCCGTCGAGGCGGAGAATGACCTCCTACATGGGCACCAACAACAGCCCAGGCGGCTTTGCTCAAGAAAGAGCTTCCTTAGGACGTCAGAGCCATTCAATGTTAACGTCGAGGAGAAAACAGTTATGGAAAGAGGCAACACCAAATTCTGTCTTGGAGCTGAACGAAGAACATGCAGCTGGAAGTGACAAATCCTTCACTACCTGTAAGGCTCTCAACAGGCTGACGACTAGGATCTCAAATTGCAAGTACAACCCTACCCGGTGGTGCTACTTTGATGGGGAGATGCTAAGTGACTGTGAAAATGTCCAAACGAACGACCACCTATCGACGTGGCCAAACCTCAGCATAAGCTGTACCCTGCTAGATCTACAGCTAGCTAACGATAAGATTATCTGTGTAGCTAATTACTGGGCAAAATATAATGAAACTTTAAATTTCATTGCAGTTATACTATATATTAACGTATGGTGTTCTGGACTCGTAAAATAAATAAATAAATAAAATCAGAAATTCACCATATTTTATAGATATTCTAAAAACAATAAAACTTGATCCTGGTGACTCCTGGTAATTTTCATGTTGTTTCGTTATTCACCAGAATCTCTCCAAGGAATGTTTACTGGACCAAAGTTTTGAAGATCATACGTAGCTTAACGTCGCATTGCTTCATGGTAGGGAAAAATATGAGCGAGTTGATAGACTTTCAGTTCGTTAGGTTTCACTTGTCATGGAGAAATTCTACATTGAGGAAATAGAAGAAGTAGCAATGAAGACAGCGCTACCCCAAGTTAAGTACTTCTGCAGATACGTGGATCCCATTCGTAGTGCAGCAACATAGTATGTTCTCTCTCGACGAATTCCTCGACCTCGTAAGTAACATTCACAAAAACATCGAAATCAATAAGGAAGTTGGGTAAGATTGCTTCCTGTTTCTGGATGTTCACGTACCGAAGAAACCTGATGGTTCGCCGGGATGTGAGTATACAGAAAAGCCACTCACATGGACTTGTTTCGACCAGAAAAGAGATGGCACCAATCCAGACAGCCATTTTCGTGTCTTGTGACACTGATGAAAAGACCGAGGACTACAACTGACGAAGACAGTCTATCGATGGAGTTGGATCGTCAACAGCAAGAATACGATGTGCTCTAAGCAAGGAAGGATTCAAGTGCATCTGGTCACACGTAAAAATGATAAATCTCTTGGGCAGCATGAAAGACGACCTTGAACTCCACACACCTGAGATTATCACATTCTTTGCGAATGCGTCGTGAAATAAATGGGACGGACATAGCGCTGTAACTCAGAATGTTGCACACGACGTAAACTCAGCGTAAGAATGGGTTACGGAGGTAAATATGAACGAACTGAGCCGAAAGCATCTATATGATACTTTGGAGGGTGGAGGATGAGGGGGCAAGACCTGCAGGCATACAGTATTTTAAATATTTTGGAAGACGAAGGGAGACTTGCACGTAGCCAATAAAAAGATCTAATTCCGACCCAGTTAAATACCTACCTAAGACCGACTTTTCAGTTATTTTCTTGAAATAAAAACACCTGACTACATTATAGCTTTTTCTTTCCCTGAGTGTTAGGGGAGGGGGGGAGGCTCTACCTGACGGGAGGCCCTAGCCACACGACATTTGCGGAACGCTGTCACGTTTCACGAGGTACGGTGTCATTGATATTTCGGTTTCTTCTTAATAAAATGGCCTCAGAAACCACTAGCCGGGCAAATAACAGTTGTCTTTTGAAATTGAATGTGTTCTCCTCTGCTAAACGGGGCTTAGTCCAACGGCGCCCAGCAATAGTACTATCTCAGACAGTTTTGTTGTCAGTGTGGAAAATATATTTAACCTGTTGTCACAGTTGGAAACTGATCAGCCACAAGTACATGCAGGAGTAGACAATGCACAACAAACTTTCAAATAATGTTTGACATGTAAGAAGTAAGAAAAAGTTGTGAAAAACAAGAAAGTTCTGTTGTTAAGTAGTTCACGTGGTAGAATTATTGGACAACTGTTGCAATATGAGCTAGGGTCAGGTTACCAGGTTACAAGGTTTTTTAAACCTAGTGCAAGTCTGGGTCAAGTGATAGGCTCACTTCGCAAAGACTTCACAAAATAAGACACTGTTGTAACAGTGGATGGGGCAGGCAACGGCCTAGACAGGGATCCTAATTATTCAGTTGAGGGTCATTTGGTAAAGACAGTTTCAGCAGAAAGACATGCTTGTGTCGGACTTGTATCTGCTCTGGGGCACCATGACTGGCCTCATCTGAACTCCTCCGTTAGCAGAGTTGATTTAGAGATTTAAAAGCTGCTTTGATCAGGTATGGGGTCTCATATCAGTGTGGTTCAGTAGGGTGGGACTGTACTAGGCATGGCCTTCTGTCTGGGCTAATAGCAAATAATTTAAAAAAATAAATAATTGTCAGAAGAAGGTGAAGTACCAGTGGTTACAAGTGACACAACATCAGATTTTTTAGTGTATGGAGAGAAGAAATTAAAGGTGTTCAGAGACAGGCTGAAAATGGCATTCACATTGATAAAACAGGAAGCTAGAAAGCAAATTTTAATGTACACAGTTCATGCAAAAGCTCCTGAGTGAAACTGGAGATATTAAAAAATCGACAGAAGGATTAGGTTCATCCTGTTTTAATTGAGTCATTGCACAGTAACTCAAATCAAATAGAAGTCTAAAAATTAACCATGGATTACACAAGGAATAAAACTGTCATGTGGGGCAAAAATGAAACTGTATCTACAATCTATGAACAGCTCTGATGTCAGCATTGTCATGCATTTCCAAGAATACTGGAAAATTTTGGAACAAGTAATCCAGAAACCCCAAGAGCTTCATTCTGAGAAAAGATAATAACATCAGGCAACAAAACAGAAACTATATGGGACATAGTGAAGACAGAGACAGGTGGGGCCAAAAAGGAAGAAGAACAGATTGCTCTAAAAATAAATGAGACATTGGTAACAAGTACATGTAGTGTTATCACGTTCGCTGACTGCAAATAATATATTGTCCAAGTGACAGTATGGATTCCTTAAGGGTTCCAATATTATATAAAGGCTATTTACAGGCGTAGTGAGAATGTTCTGAATTCATTAGATAACAAATTACAGGCTACTGGCTTTTTCTGTGACCTGTCAAAAGACTTTGACTGTGTGAATCACAGCATTCCCTTAAGAAAATTAGAATATTACGATGTCACTGGCAGTGATGCAAAATGGTTAGAGTCTTACATAATTAACACGAAACAATTGGTGTCCTTGCGAAATACCTTTGCAGTATGCAGTCAGTCTCCATCTGACTGGGAATTAATTAGATGTGGTATTTTTCAAGGTGCCATCTTGTGTCTGTCACTTTTCCTTGCGTACATTAATGATCTCTCGTCTGTTGCATTGCCAGACGCTAAGTTTGTTTTGTTTGCGGATGATGCAAACATTACAATAAGTAGCAAGTCAAGCACAGATTTTGGCATACTGCTATCAAATTTTTACTGATGTTAATGAATGGTTTAAAGCTAATTCACTGTCATTGAACTTTGAAAAGACTCACTCTATGCAGTTCAGTACCTGCCAGAGCTTTCCTTAAAGCACGTGAATAGCATATGAAGACATGCAGATTGAAGACGTTGACAGTGTCACCTGTCTGGTATTACAACTTGATAATAAATTCAGTTGGGGAGGGCATACCACAGAATTGCTGAAGCCCCTGAACAAGTCTGTATTCACAGTGAGAAATATTTCGGATCTAAGAGATATAAATATAAAATATCTTGCATACTATGCTTACTTTCGTTCTATTATGTCATATGGGACATATCCTGGAGTAACTCGTGAAAATGAGCAAAAGCTTTTAGAGTGCAAAAGCGTGTAGTAAGACGCATTTGTGGTGTAAATTCAAGAACACCATGTAGAAACCCTTTCAAGGAACATGTATTCTAACCATTGCTACTCAATACATTTATTCCTCAATGAAATTTGTTGCAAGTAATATATTTCTGTTTCCAACCAATAGCTCAATACGTAATATCAATAGTAGGAATAAGAACAATCTACATAAAGACCTAAAATCACATACCTTGGTCCAAAAAGGAGTTCAGTATTCAGGAAGACACATTTTCAATACATTTCCAGCAGCCATTAAAAACTTGGTTTCAGATAAAGCCAGTTTAATCAGAGTTTTAAAGAGCTTTTGATAAGCAATTCCTTCTACTCTATAGATGAATATCTTAACGGGGCTGTTGGTCCAGCTTAAGTAAAAATGTCTGTTAGATTTCAGTTTTCACAGCACTTGGGCACAACAGTCAAGATTAGGTATTTTGTCTATGATAAACATATGAAAAGTTGGTGACTATGTTTCATTCTGAGAGTGTACTAATTCTGTAAATATTAGCGGTTCCAGTTTACTGTAATATATTTACCTGTTTTGACAATCACCTGACGAATGAAGAGGATACTGAGAATTATCTCCAGTTTTTATGGTTTTTTTTATGTTATACAGTCTGACTTGTTCCACACCCACCCTGAATCTACTCTAACGTAATCTATGGACACTTTCAGTGAGGTGTCTGTATGTCTGTAGAGGAATGGCAGCCCTTTAGTTCTCAAGAGCCGAAACCGGGGCAGGTAGTAATGTTGGACGTTGGGATCAGCGAGGTCGACTTTCTGCTTCATCTTAAAAGTATTCCATTGGGTTCAGGTCAGGATTCTCGGCAGGTCCATCCATTTCGAAATGTTTTTGTCCACAAATCATTACCTCAAGGATGCGGCTTTATGGCATGGTACATTTCTTGCTAATACAAACTGCCAACTCTTCCTATACTGTAAGCAGTACACTATACTGGAAATTATGTTCACACCTTCCCGCATTTAGTGTTTCCTTAAGCGCAGTAAGGCGACCAAACCATATCCACGAAACATCTGCATTCCATAACACGACTTCTTTCGCACTTCACTGCTGGCACTACGCATGATGGCGTGTAACATTCTCCAGCATTCGCTTCACCCAAACCTTTTCATGGGAATACCAAGGGACTAATGTAATTCCCCACTCCACATCACTCGCTTCCGATCATCCACCGCCCAGTGGCGTCGGCCTTTTCACTACCATAAGCATCGCTTAGCACCGACTACAAATAATTGTGGCTTATGCAGAACTGCTCGATCTTCGGACTCCACTCGTTTTAACTCTCTACGCAGTCATTGCGGCAACATTTTGGAGTTCACGAGTGATTCCCTCTTCAGATTACAAGCGATTTGTACAACAATGCTCCGTAATGATTGACGGTCTCTGACCGTCAGTACACGAGATCTACCTGGTCTTGATCAGCTGTGGTTGTTTCTTCGCATTTTCACTTCACCTACAGTCGACATGGCGACCTGTAGAAGGTTTGAAATGTCCCTGAAGGATTTGTTACTCACATGGTATCCAATGGAAAGTCCATGTATTATATCACTGAGCTCTCCTGACTGACCCATTCTGTTGTTTCTGCTTCTCTACTGGGAACACAACACTCCCCGCTTCCTTTTTGACTGGAAGATCCATGTTTCGTGACATCTACAGGTCGAACTTGCTTTATATAGAAGCACACGGATAATTTTGATTAGCTTGTGTACATTGTCCGCCATCTTCTTGGTCTTTCTTGTGTCGCATGCGTTCATAAAGTAAATACTTAACATTGAAAACTACATTAATTGTCGGAATTGTTACCTTATTAGTCTTAATTATATTACAGAATTATATTCCTTATTACTCTCACAACAATTTCATTGACATTCCGATTTCTATTCTTTCACAGCCGTCTTCAGATTAAAAGTGTAACTGCAGAATACACTTCGTTCTGCAGGGTAGTAGTTAGCTTTGAAACAAATTACATGCTGCAGTGGTCCTTTGAATCTAAAGATGCTACTTGAACATAGAAACCGGAAATCGATTAAAGTACTTTGTAATCAAGACAGATTTTTGTTCTGCAACAAATTCCACAATTATCATGGTTACTAGTAGCATCAGCTCATAATTAAATAATAAATAACCTTGTGTAGAGTGCTGTCTCTCAGATGTACTTACAGCTGCTGTTGGGAATATCATCAAGCAACCGTTCATGACCCCAGTAACTAATTGCAGAGCTGCAATAGATTTCATCACACTTTCCAGGTGTGCGGCAAAGCTGAAACAGAAGTTCGGTTACAGGAGGACGGAACATCAAAGCAACAACTGCATTTTTTTCTCAAAATACAAATTTTTGTTCGTGACTTTAGAGTATCCATTGTGGAAAAGCACACATTACTTTCAGTCTTTGAAGGTCTGCAGATACTGGTAAACGTGTGAAGTTTTTTTGTGCTTTGATTCTAAAAGGAATTGACTTGCCATTTCTTAAATTTTATCAGAGCTTCAGGATCCACTGTTGAAATTCTGTTTCATATGTCTGAGAATTCTATTACATTGCTTCTGAGCCACTTTCGGTCTGCCACAGATTCTTCTGGCTACACGAAAAGTGTATATTGCAAACCACAGGTCTCAAATGTGGTTTACGACGTATTTCCTTTTCTTGTGTAAATATTTCATTGCACAAGTGAAAATTACGGTCTATTTTCCGGTGATGATGAAACAGTTAGAGAAAGGTTATAAACTTGTACAGCGACGGAAATAGTCTACATCGATTTAGGGAAACTAAGGGAAACTCAGACGTAGATGACTGGACAAGAGCTTGAACCACAATATTCTTGACTGATAATCCAGTGTCTTAACCATTGCTCCACCTTCCTCGGCATCAGCCTGGATAATCCGCATCATTCACGCTGGTTCTGATCCAGTCACTACCAGTCACTAGTGAATTACAAGTGCGCCTTGTTTCTCTTTCCTTCTTTTCACTTCCTAATTTCTATTCACTTAATAGTACTGCAGGTTTTGACTCTTTAGATAATCAGATACATACTGAGTAGATCTGAACAAGTCGCTACCAGACTAAATTACACAGGATGTTTGCACTGTTTTGACCATCATTCAAACAATCTAACAAAATAGTTCATCAGGATCCACAGGATTGTTCAAGAATCACTAAACAATTCACAGGAAGCTGATAAGAACATTAAAAAAATACAGTAAAACCCAAAGCTGAATAAATGAAAATGGTATCTACAAATAGTATTGTCTACCATTGCAACGGTGAACAAAATAAAATTGCTATAGCAGTAGGCAAAATCGTCCATAGGAGATCTAATATGTCCTATAATATCAGTAAAAGCGAAAGATTGAATGTAGGTAGTATAAATGAAAAGGTCAGCGAAGTTGCCGCCATAATTACTTGCATGTATTTCATCCCCCTCGCCCGGTGAGCGCGGGCCGAAGAGTGTGTCTCTTCGGCCTAGAGCGTTCACAGAAAATAAATAAAGAAATGAAAAAACATGTTTATGGACGCAAAACTTAAAAATGTTTTAAAATATGACATAGATATTATTTCATATATATGGTGTGACTTTCTTCCTTTGAAGTTTATGAAGGAAATAAAGAGAATGACATGTATGATAATCGTATGGAAACTGAACATACAAATCAATTTTCTGAGTTAAATAACATCGAAAGAATAGATAGGAATGTAACTATGGAGGGACTAGTAAAACTTAATAAAAACTAAAGATATTTAATGAAATGCTTACACCGAGACGGATACAGCAGCTTATGGTAAGGAACCCACATGCACCCGATATTAGGGCCCAACATCAGATTCACAGGAAAGAAATACCAGTAAGACCTGTGGTTGATGGATGTGGTGGTCCTTTTAGCAAAGTCGCTCAAGTGCCTTTATTTAAAAAAAAAACACTAGCAATAGAGTAATCAGTTATGACTTAGCTAATAGTATTTGTGATGTACCAATAATACGGAAATCAAATTTGTATCACTGGATGTAGTGAACTTATTCGCCAATATGCTGACTGATGCTACAGTTGAAATCACTACGAGAAATTTAACTACACAGAATAAAGCATCCAGGGATGAGATTAACCAACTTATTGACTTGCAGTCTCTAATCCTGAAGTACAATTATTTTGCATGCAATGAAGAAATGTACAGCTAAACAAATGGCTGAAGTATGAGGAGTTCAATTCCTGGTGTGTTAGCAGACATTTTTATTAACTGCCTGTAAAACAGGCTTTTTCGCAAAAATGCGGATTTACTGCTTAAATTTTTTTAATAGCTTGGGTATGTAGACGATATGCCTTTCTTAATAAAAAAGGCAATCCTTTTGACATTAACACAACTGTTATGCTGCTTAAAAATTTATAAAGAAAAAAAGTTCAGATTTGAAATAGGGCACAATGATTCTGTAAATTTTGTAGCTTTGAAATTTAAGAATGAAAATGGGAAACACGCCATTGTGATCTGCTGGAAAAATGTCTTTACAGAGATATTCGCTCGAGCCACCCTGGCCAACACAAGAAAGTATTTCTTAATTCTGCTATAAATCGCCTTTTTTGAACTTCCATTGTCATTCTGAACAATAAACAGAGTTATATGTTATCAGTAATATCGCAAAAGCTAATAACAATCCTTATAAGTATGTAACTAATACCTACAATAAAATTGCAAGTAGAATGGAACAAAATACACATAATGTGAATAACACACAAAAAGATAACCACAGTAAATTTGTTGTGTTGTCTTACCATGGGACTTGTTAGCACAAGAGTGGCGAAAGTTTTAAGGAATTACACAGTTACAGTATCTTTTCCGACTGTGAATAATTTTAATCAGTAACCATTAAATAACACAGAAAAAATAACATTTTTCATCGACCAGGAGTAGACGGTTTGGAGTGTTCAGACTTAATGTCTGTTATGTCGGCCAAATTGGGAGACAGCTCGAGGCCAGATTCCGGGAGCATATGGTGCTGGGAGGAAAGGTCATGGCTAAGCCATCTTATTTTGCTGCCTATCTGGCTGATAGCAGACACAGTGTTCCGGACGTGACCTTGCAACTGAAATTGTTTCATAGAGATGAGAAGCGCCAGTTTTTAGATTTACTTCAAGAGATGGAGGTTTTTGTGATCAGAGATCTCCTCGCCCCACATTGCTAATTAAGCAAGTGGCAATTAGAAGTACCCATTATTGGGAGCTTTTCGAGTGCCACCTTCTTGGTAGGAGGTGTGATGGCTACACAGTAGCATTCACTGTCTTTTTTTCTCTATTTTTATTTCATCCCCCTCGTCCGGTGAGCGCGGGAGGTTGGCCGCCGGCAGTACAATACCCACTCTTCGGGCTAGAGCGTGCACAGAAAATAAATAAAGAAATGAAAAAACATATTTATGGACGCAAAACTTAGAAATATAACATAGATATTATTTCAAATATATGGTGTGACTTTCTTCCTTTGAAGTTTATGAAGGAAATAAAGAGCATGACATGTATGATAAAATATGGATCAGACATCTAAAAACTTTAAAATTAAACACCGGCGTTCATTAAAAAGATGCATTGCAGTTTCATCAAAACGCTGAAGTACCTGCACTGGGTGAGGAAGTTGGGGGAAGTTAAACATTAGGATTGTTTTTCGGTATAATTTATATCTCATTGCGTGGTACCTGTAGAAAGAGTGTAGGTGGTAAGATGGATGTTGAAAAAGACAGAAAGGAAGGATGAGTTTGGTGGGTGGGCAGGGCCATGGTATCAGGAGAGGAATAAAGGAAATTGAAAGAAGGGGTAGGACAGAGGGGGGGGGGGGGGGGTGGGAGCAGAGATGTGATGAGGAAATAGATGGGAAAAGCTCTAATTAGTAGGAAGGATAAATATCAGAGTAGATTTCATTGTCAGGGACAGGGAGATGGTTGAAGTTGCGTTGGGACAGGATATTGAGACTGGGGGATATGTTTTTAAAGGGACAGCAGCGTACCAGCATTAGTGATGAGAGGGGGGACCAGTGGGACTATTAGAATCTTGTTTGTAGATAGTATAATGCAGAGGTGTTCGACATGGGTGCGGAGATGTGGGAATTTGATGAGATGGCAGAAGATCCATGTAGGGGAGAACTAAACAGATACAGAAAGAAATACAGAGTGTATGGCATATGACGATCTGGAAGCAACATTTGTATAGCAGAGGATGGGTTGAAGAAGGGTCTTGTAGATGTGGAGAATAGTGGATCGCTGTAATCCTGAAGTTTCGCCTGTTTGTAGTTTTAGTATAAGGGACGTTCAAAAAGAAACGAGCTGGAGTCTGGAATGCACAAACTGGTCACATATCGTGGCGTGTGTAATGAGGTGTAGTTCCGACCAGAGTGTGGAAGTTCATAGCCCATTGGTAGAGGGCACATGTGCATCTCATGTGACTGTACAGAGCTAGCCGCCGCATGCATCCATTCTCCAGTGCTGCCAGTCGCATTGCAGACAGTGACATGGAGGCGTCACAAGAAGAGCAAAGAGGTGTTGCTCGTTTTCTGACAGCGAAAGGAGTAGGAGGAACAGACATTCATCGCTGAATGTCACAAGCGTGCAGTGAACACTGCATGTCCTTTGCAAGGATCAAGGCGTGGCACAAGCGCTTCAGGGAAGGATGGGTGTCATTAGCCAATGATGCATGATCTTGAGCAGCACACCGCATTACCGACGGCATCGTCCAGCTGGTGGATGCACTAATTACCCAGGGCCACTGAGTGAGAGTGAAAGCCATAGCCGCTGTGGTCGGATTGAGCTTCAGAAGTGTTCACACCATCATGAACGAACGACTGCACATGTGCAAATAATGTGCCCAATGGGTGCCCCACAGTCTTCAACCACACCAGAAAGCTTGTCGAACAGCCCACAGTCTTGCTCATCTGTAGAACTGTGCTCGGGAAGGGAATGTGTTCCTGGTATGAGCGGTGGCTGGAGATGAGTCATGGTGTCATCACTTTACACCAGAATCAAAATGACAAAGTCTCCAGTGGAAGCATCCAGGGTTACCACCGTCACCACAACCAAAATAAGCCAAGGCCATCCACGTGGGTGCAGGAAAGGTTTGCTGACATTCTTCTTTGACCAAGATGGCCCCCTTCTGATTGACTTCCTGCAGCACAGGACAACAGCGAATGCCCATCTTACTCGCAAACCTTGACCACCATTCGCCATACGATCAAATCAAAACGACCAGGCAGTCTCACCCGTGGGGTCATTCTGCTCTACGCCAATGCAAAGCCTCATACGGCCAACACAGTCGCGGCACTTCTGCAGAAATTCAAATGGGAGGTTCTCGGCCACCCTCCATACAGTCCAGACCTCCCTCCCTCTGATTACGCCATTTTTGGTCTTCTTAAAAAGGCTCTGAGAGGCAAATGATTCACCTCGCACAACGACGTCCAGCTGTACGTGCGGAACTGGTTAACATCGCAGCTCTGGGAATTTTATGAGACAGCCATTACTGCCTTGTGTCACAGTGGGACAAGTGTCTCAACATCCAGGGTCAATACTTCTAACATACAGGCACAGGTTTCTGTAAAGCCTCCAGCTCGTTTCTTTTTGAAAGCCCCTTATAGTTTTAGTCATAAATGGTAAGGTAAAAGTCATGGAGCTAGAATATGTGGGTGGTTTATCCTGTAATAATTTCCTGGGATTTTTAGGGGTTGTTCCATTGGTTACACCAGGAGGTAAACTGATTGAGGTGGAGTTGGAGGTGTCATTGGGATTTCTGGAGTGTAGGATAGAGAGTGAGGAAGGCAGTGTCATCAGAATACTGAAGGAAGTGGACAGGTGGAGGTGGTTTGGGCATGTCAGCAGTGTGAAGAATATAAAGGAGAGGAGGGAGGACAGAGCCATGGGGCATTCCTGCAGTGGTATGGAAGATACAGCAATTGGTATTGTTAATAGGATGCGTGATTAGATAGGAAGAACGCAATAAGAAGGACGTAGTTAGAAGTGCTGGAGTTTGAAAAGGAGACTGGAATGCCATGCACATTTGTACACTTTCTCTAGTTCAAGGGAGGCAAAGACAGCAGGTTTACGGAAATTGAGCTGGAGGGGCAGGGGATGGGTGAGACGCAGGAGCTGGTCATCAGAGGTGGTAGTCGAATGGAAGTCACAGTGATTAATGGGAAGGGGGTGATTTTGGCTAATTTGTTGGTGGATGCGTCGAGAGAGAATAGGTTCGAGGACCTTGCTATACATTGAGGTGAGGCAGATGGGCCAGTAGGAGGTACCAGTAAAAGGTTTGTACAGTTTGAGGAAAAGTAGGATGCTTCAGGTTTTCTGCAGTTGAGGATAGTAACTAGGGGAGAGGATAGTAGAGTAAAGGATTGCAAGGGTGACTAGAAACGAGAGGGAGCATTCTTTGAGGAGAGTGTCATGAGCGTCATGAGTGGGCAAAGTATTGCGCTTTTTGCGGAGTATTGGTGTATTTAATTTTGTTTGTGCTATGTTTGCCAAGTTCTGTAAGCTGGGAATCAGGTTTGGACAATGGTGTTTGCGCGTTCATGAATGGTACGGTAAAGGAAGTAATTAAAATGGGGATCATCAGTGATGAAGCATTCACCCTAGCGGACCTATAGCTATGTAGTAATGTTTTGGCGGTGTACTATATGACTAAATTCTGTATAACTTCAAATCTGTGTCACCTTTCCAGTATGTACAGACTGTACACCTCATAGATTAGTTTCTAATATCAGTCTATGCTACCTTTGGCAGACAAGACACTGATTTCAAAACTTTCATTACATAGTGTCTACACACGTTTTATTGGCAATTATACTTCATATTTAGGTTATAAAATAAAGAATGGACCATTATAATTTTTATGCGACTTTGTTTACCCTGTTTTATATTTTATGGAATATAAAGTTTTTTAATGCAATTTTATGTACCTCACGATTATGAATCAATGTCTTGTAGTATTTATCACAATGCTTACATTAATTTATATGCCTCCTGACAAAATTGTATTTTACTATAGTTATTATATGAACTCAACTTATTCGTATGCATATATTAAGCTGTGATTCTTCAGTTTCTCCTGGGGCATTTCTTGCTCAAACAGACCCCAGGTGCACCGCCTGTAAATAGTGTCCATCAGCCACAATATTTCAGCGATCAGACTTGTCGCTATCGTCAGGTGCGCAGACGAACTGAACTTCTGAGAGCGGCCATCTTAAATCTCCTTCCCCTGCAAGGCGTTCTCTCTGCAGTCCGCGCCCGCGGCCTCCCGTCGGCAGTCGCTGAGATGCTGGCGTCAGCGTTTGTGGTGGCGTCGGAGTAATTGCCTCTTCCGCCCTGGTCGCCTGTTCGTTTTCTTTGCTGAGCGTCTTTTTAATTACACTCAGTACTGGTTCCCAGGCCTTGCTGAGGCTATAGCCGCAATCTCCGTTGATGAGTCCGTACCTGGTATGAATTTCGATAGTCTCTCTAACGACGCTGTCCCAGCACTTAGATGTCTGAGCCAAGACCCTGGTATGTTTGTAGTCCATTTCATGATTTTTGGACAGTAGAGCTCTGCGATGGCTGACATCTTGGGGTACCTAAGTCAGAAGTGCCTCTTATTTTCTTGGCAACGATCTTCGATGGTGCCCACTGTCTGTGCAATTTAAGTCTTCCCACACTGACACGGAATCTGGCCGGTTGCTGTGGCCGAGTGGTTCTAGGCGCTTCAGTCTGGAACCGCACTGCTACTATGGTCGCAGGTTCGAATACTGCCTCGGACATGTATATGTGTGATATCCTTAGGTTAGTTAGGTTTAAGTAGTTCTAAGTCTAGTGGACTGATTACCTCAGATGTTAAGTCCCATAGAGCTGAGAGCCAATTGAACCATTTTTTGAACGGAATCTGGTATATGCCGGCATTCCGCAAAACCGATCGTCTTTGACACTTCCCAATAACGCTCGTGCTTTATTGGGTGGGCAAAAGACAGTTCCTACTCAGTGTATCCTCAACATTCGTCCTATTTTCCTCGATAGTGCGCCAGTATACCCTGGGCCATGGGGTATACAGGAAGAAAACGCATATATACCTGTATTTGCATGCGGATAGCTGCCACCTACCTTCGCAGAGAAATGTGATGCTAAAAACACTGGTGTACAGGGCGCGCTTTATCTTTGATTCAGAGAGTCTGCCCCATTAGCTGGAACACCTCAAAACTGTATTCCGGAAAAACGGGTACTCGGAATGGCAGATCAGATGCGCTCTCTGCCCCACCTTTACAGTACAGTGGGTGGAGATAGAATAAGTTACGGAGGAAGAGACAGCCACTGCCTATACACTGTATACTGGCGCAGTATCGGGAAAAATAGAACAAATATTGAGGAAACACCGAATAGGAACTTTCTTCCCACACAATAAAACACGAGCATTATTGGGAAGTGTCAAAGACGATCTAGGTTTGCGGAAGGCCAACATATACCAGATTCCGCGTCAATATGGGAAGACTTATATTGGACAGACAGTGCGCACCATCGAAGATCGTTGCCGAGAACATCGGAGGCACACTCGACGTAGATACCCCAACAAGTCAGCGGTTGCTGAGCACTGTTTGTCCGAAAAACACAAAATACACTACCAACATCTAAATGCTGGGACAACGTCTTTAGAGAGCCTATCGAAATTCGTACCAGGGATGGACTCATCAACCGAGATTGAGCCTGTAACCTCAGCAAGGGATTGGATCCAGCATTGAGTCTAACTAAAAAGATGCTCAGCAAAGAAAACGAACGGGCGACCAGGGCGGAAGAGGCAATTACACTGACGCCATCATAGACGCCGACGCCAGCATCTCAGCGACCGCCTAGGCGTCGCTGCGGGTTCGGACCGCGGAGAGAACGCCTCACAGGGGAAGGGGATTTAAGACTGCCGCCCGCCCTCAGGAGCTCAGTTCGTCTGCGCACCTGACGATGGCGACAGTTCTGATCGCCGAAATATTGTGCCCATTGGACACTATGGACCGGCAGTACGCCCGTGGACTGTGAGTTTATATTAACTTGTTTTTCTGTATGAATAATGGAAACGGCGGGCTTTGGAAATGTAACATAGTGTAAACCGAGCTTAGCTCTACAAATCTGTAAACAGCAACCTTGGTCTGAGTGATGCTTGTAACTGCCAAAGTTCTGTTCCAGTGTTTGTCATTATAACTATGTTGAGTCTACATGACCACCGTCAACAGTAAGTAGTTATGCAGTTGGCATTTTGTAAATCTGTGATATGTTACTTGGTTAGCGTGTTTTTTCAGTGTCTGATTCCTGTGTTATTTTTTAATTATGGAACCGATGGAAAATGCAGATGATATTATGATTGATGGTGAACTTCTTTATATCTTGGAAAAAATATGGTCTGAAACTTGTCACGTGTTTTGTTTCCTCTTGGAGGTTAGATGACAAATGTAGCTGTTAGATGGCACGTAAACATAGATTTGAAGTGGTACAGAAAATTTTCAATTTTTTTTAAAAGGCTGTGAATACTTGCTTAATTGTTACCCAAATCCCATGAGGGAGTATGTATACAGGAGTAGCACAGGTATAAATCTGAGATGTTGGAACAACGGCCAGCATTAAGTTGGCGAACTGACACCACAGATCTTTCAGACTGTCCTCCTCTAGGCTAAGAGTGGACTGGATGAAGGCTCAGATTTGCCTCAAACATCTTAGAGTAAAAGTATACAAAGTAAACAATCTGTTGCGTCTCAGTTGAGAGACAACGGAGATTATTCCAGTTAAGAATGTCATGTGCGAGATGCAGGATGCTATACTTCCACGTGAGCTTTTCACGCATCTGCACTTCTCAGAATTACAAATAATCAACTTGACTGACTATTAGATGGCATTGTCACAACAAAATTTGCCTTCAGGAATATTGTAACAGAAATTGTGTGCACTAAACAAATGTATTATTGTTTGTCACACACTATTTTTATCTCCTTACGTTTATATCACATCGCGGCATACTTAGTAAGAATCAGAAACTGCATTTATTCACTTTTCGATACTCACATACGCCGTATCTGAAATAGTAGTTGTCTCAGATAGCAATAAAAACAGAAGGTACAAACGACTACTCTCCATTGTTCATGATCCACAAGCTACAAGAAAAGTAGTTGTAAACATTTCTTTCTGAATTGCTTGAGGCTTTGATGCTATTCTGCTTTGGACTTAACGTCAAAATTTACATAGATTAACATCTACGAACATCATGTGATCTGAAGTCTTCAGACTCAATTGTTGTCATACCCAAGGATTTCAGCTATGTTACTAACACCATATACGACTTCATTTTGCTGTTATTGGCTCTACTTTACTCTTAAAGTTCTTGACGCGCCATTTACTTCCATTCAATGCGAAGATGGTGAAGAGCACAGAGATGTGAAGAGCACAAAGACGTCTCTGGCACACAAATGTCATCGATGTCAGTCCAATATTATCTTTGTGTTGTTGGTACACGTAAAAGTGGCCAGACGCGTAACTGTATGCCACAAAATCCACGCTCCGCCACACGGCCCAAACTGCTTGTACGAGAGCAGCATTTTATTTATACTGAAAAACGTTGAGCTCAACCGACAATGCGCTGGCTTTAGCAATTATTTTGCTCGTGATAAACAAAAAGGAAAAGAAGAAAAGTGATACTCCGACTAAAAAGTGGATTAAAAAAAAACGAAAATCGTATTCCCATATAAACTTAATTCGATAGGCAATCATTCTTGGAAATTACCAAGGAACTGAAGATATAGTCTTGTGGTTGCCATAATTACCTCAGGATTAATGAAGAAACATATTTTAATCTTTTGTCACTCTTTACGACTTAGATTGATAAGCAGAGTACAGTCAGTAGGGAGGTTATAACGCCACATGAAAGGCTAATAGCACCACTGCGATTTCTCGCGACAGGAAGGAGTCATGGAGAACTCAAAGACAGTGCTATAATTTCACCACAAGCACTAAGTGCCATAGCCCCTGAAATCTGCCATGCTATCTATGAGATGCTCAAACATAATTCCTTAAAGGTAAGGTTATCTAAATGCCGTCTTGTAGAGAAAAAGTAAGATTTTTGTTATTTTACTGATTTTTATTTCGTATTTAAATTGTCTTTCCACTTTCCTACAAGCTTTTATTCTTTGATTACATTGTCCATACATAATAAGAATGCAATATCTTGTTGAAGGGAAAAGTAAACTAACCAAAGGTGGTGATGAAGTTTCCTGGTTCTGTGTAGACTAAACTTTATATAATTTACTTATTTTTCAGATCTATTCCATGAATGTACTACTGTTTGAAAGTAATTATGTATTTCAATAAATATTATAACACATTTTTCCGTTATGTTGTATAATTATCGTCAATTATGAATAAAAATTTTTGAACTTCAGGCACATACACGCATGGAATAACCCTCTGCATAACAGTTGGAGCTTAACATCCTATTGGACCTGCTTACTATAGTTTAGACTTCTTCTTCTTCTACTACACAGTTTGGTTCAGTGCCTCTTCATTATTTACTCAATCTATCCATCTCATCTTCACCACTTTCCTGTAACAACTAATTTGAAATGTTTCTATGCCCTTCTTGCCTGTTCTGTCTGACAACTACTTTCCACATCTTTACAAAGCTACACTCCAAGCAAATCCGTTTAGTTTTTCTGAAAGACTTCCTAAAAGTTAAATTTACATTATCTGTTAACATATTTCTCTTTTTCACGAATGCTCCCTCGCTAATGCAAGATTGTCTTTTATATTCTCTTTACTTCTGCAGTTGTCAGTGATTTTGCTTTTCTACTTTCAGGGTTTCATTTCTAATATAACTGCCTCAGAATTAGTTCATTTTGATATTTCAAAGTTAATCTGCAATGCTGTATTGTCTTTACTATCCGTATAAAGTTAACCTGAATGACAGTGAATGTCTGTAAGAGCATTAAAATTGAAATGCTCTCTAACAGTGCTAATTAGTATGCATTTTCACTTTTTGAAAGACTCATTAACTAATAGTGTAAATGGTACCCTAGTTGACTGTACCATATAACACAAGAGCACTACATGAAAAAGAATTTAAAATGTTGATTGACACCTGGTTGAAAGAAAAAAGCATTCTACAACAACAACAAAAATATATTTACTGAAAAATATTTAATGGAAACAAGAATGGTCTGTTCTCACAAATTTGTTTGTTACAAAGTAATAAATGTATTATGGTTCACGAAAATGTGTGATAAGGCATTCAAGTGGCTCATGTAAGTCACTGAGCTGCCCACAGTTCCAACTGTTTCACAGTAATCATGCACGGCACATTAGATGGTGCACTTACATCACATATAGTGTGTGTTGGCTTCAACTACCCCATTTACGCCACCTGTATCGATCGTTAATTAATTTTTCAGTCACCAGTCTTTGCTTTTGGTTACAAATGTTCCTCATTTTGGCAGCTACCGACTTTCCAAACATTTCGTGTCTGTCTTCTTTTTTCTCTTTCTGTCTTCTAAAATGCTCACTTAAAGCTCCTAACATCGAGTCTGTAGCGGTGCATCTCTTTTTGTTGTGGGTCACCTTTCTTATGTTTTCATTATTGTTCCTTCCGAAGGCTCTTTTGAAGGGCTACTTGTACTATGCTAATTTGATATCTCAGATTCCTGTGGCTGAAAATCTAGTGGACTATCTGCCATCAAACTTCTTCAATAACATGTGAAACAGCTACCGTTTCATTAGTAGTTTCGTTCTGCAAATAAGGCACAAAACTCCTGAATATTGAAAATGCTCTTATGTAATTTTTGGGTACCATGCTTAAAATTAGGATTATTCATTTTTCAGGTTCCTAAAATAGAGTGTGAGTGCACTACAATTGCAAATGATTTTGGAAAGAGGTGGAATTTTCCACATTGTCTTGCATGAATTGATGGAAAGCATTGTGCCTCTAGCAGGAAATGGGTCATTTTAATTAGAAGCAACACACAGCATCGTCCTATTGCAGACGCCAATTACAGATTTATTCCGCTTGATTCTGGCACAAATGGCAGAGTATCAAATGGATGTGTTCTTCGGAATACTGAATATTTAGATTAAAAAGTAACACACTCCACATTCCACAGGAGAAAAACGTAGCAAGCAGTACACGAAAACTGCACTACGTATTTGTAGGTGACGGTACATGTTCTTTGAGGGCTGACGTGCTGAACAGTCAGACTGAATTTGGCTGCATGGAAAAAAATACAGTTACAGATTATGCAGAGCTCGATTAATTATTGAGAACGTTTCTGCGACCTTAACAGCGCGCTTTAGGATTTCCGACACAGCAATAAATTTGGAAGTCACCCGTATTGATAAGGTGGTAAAAGCAGTAGTTGCTGTACACAATTATTTAATGACCACTATAGGTCATACCTATGCTCCATATAATTCTCTCAACAAAGAGGACCTAGAATAAGGTATATTCTGTGATGGCTTAACATCGGACGATTCTAATATGCTACCATTACAAAGTTCTACTGCTGGAAATATTCCACTTAATGCTAACCATGTGAAAAAGCATTTCATGAAATATTTTGTAAACACAGGACAAGTTTTCTGGTAACAAAAGTTTATGCATTAACATTGTGAAAAAAATGTAAAAAACAATCAGTACTGAAATACTGTACGACAATAAAGAGGCAAATATTTTAATTACAACAGTACTACTGGGAATAAATATTTCTGACCACCTCTCACTTCTGTTCCTTCTAGAAGACCATCTTTTGAGACTCTTACTTGTTTAAAAAGCGGAACAAATCAAAATACCATATAACCGGTTTGTGGATCTCATCAATAGCAACCCCTCTTTTAAAATTGCTTTCTCTTTTCTTTTCTCTTCTCCAATTATTTATTAATAAATTCATCTTCTTCACCACAGTATCTTTTGTTGCTGTTAATCTAATTGTTTGACCTTCGCAAGAAGTACGTCGTAGGCAGCGTCTCTCTTGCTTTACATTTAGTGTTCCACGAACATTCAAGATTTTCATAAAGCCTAATAAATTCCTCTAACACGTCCGGTACACGTTTCTTAAATCCGACATCGTTATGTAACGAAAGCAAACGAAAACATAACACATTAGCGCTACGAAAATTGACTCAGAATTTGAATACTGTACAAGCCTCCTCATTGCTGTTAGAGACGACGCTCGACCATTCATACGTTTGAACGCTTTCACAAGCACGTATAATACTCGTAGAAATTCAGTCAAGTATCAAGCAAATTCTACAACCCTGATATAAATTTATCATACGCTCGCTCAATAATGCTTGTGCATGCACATTTGTGCAAGCAAGCCGTTCAAGCGTGCTTGAACGTGTGTAGCCGACTTAACACAATAACGCAAGACGAGTATCGTTTCATTATTGAAACAGTTTTGTTTATACGGCTTTTGTAATAGACATATCGTTGAAATTGATACACTACAATATAAAAATCTGTAATTTTTTGTTTTGAACTATTATTGCTGAAATATATCCATACAGAGTTAGAGAATCGGTGTGTTACTCATCTACAACAATTAAGGTATAGGTGAACGAAGAAATGTGCCCACATTTATCTTCAAGAAAATACGTGTAAGACGAACCACAATTGCGATCACAGATGAAACCAGATACAAAGTGGCAAACATGGTTTTGGATGACCGCCCTTTAAAGCTCTATTTATCTCTGTAGAAATATCAGGTGAGAGTATAGAATATTTTACATGAAGAATTAATTATGAGCAAATTTTGTGGAAGGTACGCGTACATAACGCATTTATTGATGGCTCAACGGAAGTAAATGCAAAACGAATTTCTCAGAGTTTTCTTGATCTTCCTAAACAGAACACAGCTGATTTTTTTACTCAGATATTTCACTCTGGACGAGACGTGATACAAGCACTTCACTTCGAAAAATGGACAGCAATGAAAGTGGTGGACGGATACTTGTGATACTGCACCAAAACAGGCGAAGTCCATTTACTCTACCAGAAAGGTTACTTTCACGGTTTCCTGGAATAGAGTACAAATTTTTCTTATTGTCTACCAGATATCTGAATAACTGGAATACAAGAGAAGAGGCTATATTGTAGAATGCTACTGCCCCGGTATTGCTTCGGTAATGGGAAAACTAATGGAATAAAACTTTTTGGGCTCCTCACCCCATTATCCAGTTTTGGCTCCCACTGTCTTCCAACTGTTCCCACATGTGAACAAATTTCAGACAGAAAAACGATTTGGTCCGCAGCTCGTGGTCTCGCGATCGCGTTCTCGCTTCTAGAGCACAGGGTCCCGGGTGCGATTCCCGGCGGCGTCAGGGATTTTTACCTGCCTCGAGATGACAGGATGTTTATGTTGTTCTCATCATTTCATCATCATTCATGAATGTGGCGTGATTGGACTGAGCAATGGTTGGGAATTTGTTCGGGCGCTGATAACCGCGCAATTGAGTGCCCCACAAACCAAACATCATCATCAAAACGATTTGCGTCCTTTTGAGAGGTTATGAAAACCGTGGACGGGTATATGGCGGAGCTTTTAAAGTCTCTTGATTATCCAAATGTTGAAGAAGTGCAGTGATCTATAAAGAGACCTGTTGACCTAGAAATATAGCCATTTGTAGTTTCCTCCTTATCTCGTAGTCATTCTACTACGCTTCAGAAGTCAACACACTTTAGCTTCTCTTTCTCTAAGTGACACAGTTACAGTAAGGACCACAACTCTCTCTTTATATCGACAGATGATGGGCTTCTCACACGACATACTATCTATCGAAGCGGTGCAATTTTGTTCCACTTATAGGAGCAGCTAAGCCACGTCGACGTCGAGATTATGACAGACTGAACTCTGATTAGACCGGACAAAGATATGGCAAGTATCATTCA
The DNA here is from genome assembly GCF_023864275.1 of Schistocerca cancellata. Classification (NCBI taxonomy): domain Eukaryota; kingdom Metazoa; phylum Arthropoda; class Insecta; order Orthoptera; family Acrididae; genus Schistocerca; species Schistocerca cancellata. Next base: position 522,158,092 of record NC_064630.1, on the reverse strand, counting down.
CTGATCTAATTTTTTTGAACATGTGTGCACAGTTGCTAATTTTTTTTAAATGATTGCATAGCTGTTAACATCTTGGTTTATTTTTAGTACAGTTATACCATTTCGGCATTAACCACGACTGTTAACTTTTTTTATAAATTAAATTCCATAAGTTGATGGATCAGCTATTAATCTGCATTAGAATCCGGATATTCCTGGCACATTAAATCTATCTGCGAGACTGCGAGTGAGACGCTTGCTCTTACCGACTGAGCTATTCAAGCTATTCAAGCTATTCAAGGACGACTCACCACCCTCCCCTTACCCCGCAACCCTGACTGCCATATTTCCAGCCGTACCTCTCTCCTACCTTCCAAACTTCACAGAAGTTGTCTTGCATACATCGCGGAACTGGCTCTCGTTTCTTCGAGGAAACCCGTAACGCACCCAGGAAAACTTCTGTGGAATCTAAAAAATTGGAGAGTGGTATTGCTGAAAATATAGTTCGAAGGCACGTCGTGTGTCGCCGATTGATCAATCGATAAGAGAATTGTCCACGAAACGGAAAGGTTGCATGTTCCATCTGCAGGCTACCTTTCTAGCGGCTTGCAGAGGCAACAAAAAATTGACTTTCAGTGTTTCGTAACGTTACTGTCCAAATTTAAAAATTTAAAACTTTTTGCTCATTAAGAGCTATAATTTTATGTTAAAGGTTTAAAGCAATAAGTCAAATATTGCAGTTAGAGACTCTGTATGCCTCGAAGGAGTGCATGTCACAGCGCGAACTATGAAGATTATTTTCTACCAGTATTTTAGAATGAGAGCAGTTAGCGACATCATACGATCCGTACACATAATTTCGAAGCTTTTTCTTGCTGATGCACCACGCCCTCCCCTCCACCTCTCCCCCACACACATAATGATGAAATGAAATATCTTTATCGCTAACTACTTTTTTACCGTTCATGCTGTAAATCTTTTATGGCAGGGAGGACGTTTTAATTTATTCCTTTTTTGCTAGTATTCTATATGCAACACAAATTTGCAGACGGTATCCACAATATCACTAAATGTGCCTGAAAAATTATTTGTCCTTCGGATAATTTATGTTAAGTAGTGTGTAAGCTTAGGGACTGATGACCTTAGCAGTTAAGTCCCATAAGATTTCACACACATTTGAACATTTGAAAAATTATTTCACTGTACAACACATACAGCGAGAGATATGAGGTTTTATACACGGTAGTTCGATTCTTTAAAGAATCGACAGATCGAGTTCAATCTAAACTGTTTAAAATGAGTCTGTTTGGTCATTAATTCAGAGATTCAAACGGTTCATATGGCTCTGAGCACTATGGGACTTAACACCTGAGGTCATCAGTCCCCTAGACTTAGAAGCACTTAAACCTAACTAACCTAAGTACATCACATACATCCATGCCCGAGGCAGGATTCGAACCTGTGACTGTAGCAGCAGCGCGGTTCCGGACTGAAGCGCCTAGAAGCGCTCGGCCCCAACAGCCGGCAATTCAGACTGATAACCGATGTATCATACGTCCAGCTATCGTACTGAAGGAACCCAATTAACAAGTCTTGTCAAAATTGGCTGAAGACCGAACCCGCACATTTGTAGCGTCAAAAAACCAAGACGTTGACAGTTTCAGGCGTTCATGAAGTCATTTAAACAATTCGTAGCATCGATGAACCGCCCAACTGGTTTTGAAGAACCCTCGAAAGCTCTCATTTTTGACGTTTCCATTCAATATTATTTGGCAAATTTTAATCAAATGGTTCAAATGGCTCTGAGCACCTAACTAACCTGAGGACATCACACACATCCACGCCCGAGGCAAGATTCTAACCTGTGACCGTAGAAGTCGCGCGGTTCCGGACTGAAGCGCCTAGAACCGCTCAAAAACCGCGGCCGGCAAATTTTAATCGCTTTTCTTATTTTTCAATTCGATACAGAACATCTTCATAAACAAATTGCATTCTTCTTCGAGATCGATTCATTCAAGAGCCAAAAATATACAGGTAAATTAACTAGTTACGCCTGAAGGAAGCCTACAGAGACCTAAATGGATGCCAAAAAGACACAGATAAATTAACTAGACTGCCGGAAGTACGGTTATAGAGATCTAAATGCGTTGCCGCTATATTGATGTCTGAACAACGTAAGACTGATGGCAGCTGTTCATATATATTTTTGTAATGTTTAAACAATGAAATATTATGTTACAGTAAGGTACTGTAAGAATTTAAGTGTAATGCGTAGCCCTTTATCTTTGTCAAAATTTAGGTTGAACTGAATTAGTGGAACTGGTAATTAAAACTTAAAACAATTTGCTACACACGTCTCTCAGAGCCTCTTGGTTGAGGCAGATAGACTATGTATTATGTATATGTTAGTACTTTCGCAAAGTAACCAGGAAATAATATGGAGGGTGGCTAGTCCACAAAATATTGTCAACGACGGAATACCTTGTAATTTCCTGGTGAGTTCGGATGCAAAGACGCAGTTCTTCGTACACGTCGTCAGTCTCCGCAGCCTTTCGAGATTTCTCATAGACATCGGATCTTGCCTGCTGTTTTCGCCCCTCGTTATTCTGCCGGAGTTCAGCAATGCGCCAGGCCAGAATTCTAAACTGCGCAGCCGTGTGGATCATGACCGCCGTGAAGAAGCCGTCCATACTGCCGCTGACCAAACTCATGTAGAGCATGCAGACGGACTGCAACAAATAGGATGCGATGTAGAGCGGGAAATCGTCCGTCTCCGACAGTGGGAGCTGATGGAATGGCAACGGCCTCTGTCCAGGCGGGGCCATCAGCGGTGTGAACACCCAGGCCAGTATCAGCGAAGTGTTGTATATGCGCAGGGCGTGCGTGAAGCGAGTGGCGCGCTTCTGGGCCCTGTCGAATATCGCCTGCAGCGGAGGCCGCTCCTCACAGATCTGCTTCTGGTCGGCCACCAGCGCGTCCAGCCACCGCACCAGGCGCCAGTAGCCGGGCTCGTGGTGGAGGAAGAACAGAAGTTTGCCCGTGCTGCTAACGATCACCGCGTACGTGGACACGGCGAGCGTGACATCGTCGAGATTGAAGCGCACTAACCCGATGTGGATCACGGCTTCGACGGAGTACGCCACCACCAGAACGAGGATGATGCCCGTGTACGCTCGATAAACTCTCGTCACCGGCAGAGCCCAAACGCCTATGGCGTGCAGAATGCGCACGTCGAACTTGAGAATGGAGGCAGCCGTGTACTGCCACGTTAGCGGCTGTTCCTGCTGCGAATGCCAGCTCATGGGTGTAAGAAAATGAAGAATTGCTGGAAAAGCACAATCACACCTGTTGTTCCCGGAGTCTGTAAGGAAGTCGCGAGCAAATCGGACTCCACGCTGGCTGTGATTTCCTCCACACGATGTTTGATCTTATAACTAACAGCTTCCGATCAATACCGAGAGCGACGCTGGTGTTCACCGCGCCTCTTACTGACTGCCTGGTTGACCTCAGCTGCCATTAAAGAGAATCCTTAATCAGAATGACAGAACCCAGACAATTAAACGCGCATTGTACAAGGAATGAACAGGTCTTACGTCACTCCCGCAGCATCGGCTGTACACGAATTACTTTGTACCAATGAAAGTTCACAAATGGAGTAAAAGTCTGACGAACGATGCATGTCAATAGCGACGATGGGTTCGACCTTCAGTGGATATCGGATTCAAACAGAATATCCGTTCCGTCACAACTCTAGATTCCCACGCTGCAGATGAGAAGATTCTTTGGATGAATAGTTAACCAGTCGCAGTTAAGTGTGAGCTCAACTGCCAGTCAATTGTAAACAACACCTAATTCTGTAGAGGCAGATCAATATTCTAGGATAATTATCAAATCTAGTTTATGGTCACGAATCATCGTTTCTCAGAATCTAAAGTAAAACTAGGCGATACTGCAGGATTCTCTTTGTTATCCACCAAAGTCATTTAGGCACAGAAACAAATGTTACGTAAGTAGCGGAAGTTACGCAGCTGTATATAAACCAAATCCTACCTGGAGGAGGTCTCACAACTGTGACTCTTAACGTTCGAAATCGCATCTGAGAATGCCGCAAGTGCATTACGGGTCGGAGATGTCCTTGGACGAGGAGAATTAAGTGGCAATTTTCAGTACGTTTGGTAGAATACGAAAAGGTCTGTATCCGCAGTCTGTAGCTAATACCAATAATTTTCATATAACTCTTGTCAGTGTGGGTAATCTGAGGCGGTCTAAATCAGCGTCGTCAAACTCCGGCCGCTCGCACCGCTTACGGCACGAATCAAGTAAGCTTGCGGCCCGTAGTTTTCATCCGTATTTTATAATAATATGAGTCTAACGTCTAACAGCTGAATCCAAAAATGTCAACTGACTTTAAGAGCTTCTTAACATTGTATTTTTCTTCCTGAGTACCAAACAAAAATACTGACAGAGGCAGCAATGTTTAAACACGTGCTTAATTTTAATTGACGTAGTGAATTCAGCCGTGAGTTAAGAGAAGTTTGCCGCTTACGTCAGGGGCAAATGGGTATGGAGCGCGGCCACTTTGGGGGTTGATAGAAGTGAGAGTGGGGGCGGAATGTTTTATTGTTTGAATACTGACAACTCACGAGCTTGAGCCACTAGCAGCGTTCAACAACTACAGTATATATGTCAAAGGGAACTAACACGGATTCGTGAGAGTGCGTTATAGAAACGGTCATTTTCAAATGTGGTACGTGTTTGTAGTATCTAATAATAAATCAAATCTAGGCTGTTGTAATACAATACAATGTACAAAAGAAAAATGATAGTCAAAACATTTAGTAAACATTTGTGATCCTGTCTCATAATGCAATTACTTTATTTATTAATATAAAATATTAATTTATATTGATTACCTGTTAATATTAAGATCGGTAGAAGAAGGCGTGGTAAAGTACCCAGCAGGGGACAAGTGCCCATTGCATATTTTCTGCTCTGAAAAGCGCTGCTACCTGATGAGGAGTGGCCAGACTCGTTCTAATACACATCGACGTTGTGGTCAGTGACAATGACCGACGAAGTTTGTTCCGTTATTGTTTAGTAAAAACTTTTTTGTTTTTGAGCCATATGACGTAAAATAAGTCATTTGTATTATTCTTGTTACGTCAACTTCATTTGACCTACATGTCCAGTTCCTTGTTATTTGTTTCAGGTTTATAGTTCCTTCGATAGATCACTAATGCCAATACGGCGTCCAATTGAGAAAAATAGTCGAAGTGTTCACACCAAAAGGAGCTATGTAGTTCCAAAAAACATACATAATAAAACAGATAAACTTGATTTATAAACGCTTTGGTATACAAAGCTGTCATCCACCATTCTATCCCTTTGTGACAGTTCTGAATTAATTAAGTTACGTTACTTAAAACTGTGTCTCTTCTGTTAAACTTGCCATAATACAGAAGTCCAATTGAAAACGTCTGCTGCAGCCGCTTTCTGTATTTTCAGATCGTAGAAAATGTACACGGAAATCAGAAAAACATATATGAAGACCTGTTGCGACGGCACTGGCCACAGAACCTGCCTAGCTACGGAAAATTGGTCACTACATAGGCCTCCATAAAAATACATGCAGTTCAAGTATATTATTTTATTTTCCATTTCAAAGTATTTGGTGTGATACTTTATAATGTGTGCACTGAAACTGTATAGGTGGTAAGCTCTGTCAGTAACTATGGTTCGGTGTAAACTGAATATCTTTTCGAGCAATCACCTCTCTGCAGCCGCAGGTGTAGCCCTACAATGTCAATATTTTAAGCAAAAAAGTTCGACGACCACTGTTCGATATACGCACTGCTTATAAATTATGTGATTCCATGCAGTTCTATAGATTATTTTTTTCAACCGTTAGTTGCCTAAAAGTGTATACCAACGCCAGAGCAACTTCATTCAGGTTGATCACTCTCAAATGTATCGAAGAGTCCAGAGGAAGCTTAACATGAAATCATTTACAACCATACGACACGGAAAATGTTTTTCTTTGCGGTTCTAGGCGCTTTAGTCTGGAACCGCGCGACCGATACGGTCGCAGGTTCGAATCCTGCCTCGGGCATGGATGTGTGTGCTGTCCTTAGGTTGGTTAGGTTTAAGTAGTTTTAAGTTCTAGGGGACTGATGACTTCAGAAGTTAAGTCCCATAGTGCTCAGAACCACTTGAACCATTTTTTTTCTTTGCGGAGACCACCTCTGCAGCCGAATGGTACTTGTTTGCTGTCGGGGAGAAAAATGTCCTTGATATCCTTGGTAACCTGCTATTCTTTTTGGTGGTATTAATAATAAATAAAAGAAAACAGAAAAGGAAAATAAATAAATAAATCGTTAATGTTTCCTATGTCATCCTTGGTTCCTGAGGGTAGGCAACGGAACATACAGACCAGGCCTTGGGTTCTTCACTTGTCCTCACCACTTCCTTTGCTCGCCAGGAAAGTTCCTTTGGGAAAAAAGGTAGATAATAACATGTCCCGCCAAAGGCCAATTTCCGTGTTCGAGTGCCAGTCCGGCACTGGGTTTGTGTCTGGCAGGAAGTTTCTAGTATGGCATTGTGTGAGAGGTTAGTAAAGAACACTAGAGAAGACGCAGATTAAAGAGACAAGCACAAGACTTACTTAGGTTTCAGCAGAACCTGAGCCGACACCCTTACTGGGTACACAAAGTCAAGAGTCTAACTGGTGTAAAATCAACAGTACTCGAGACAAAGGAGTCAGATCGAAAAAAAAAATGGTCTTATGTTGGAACGTTGGTCTGAGAACTTAAAGGCTGCAGGGTCGAATCCAAACCAGGTCAATAAAAAAAAAAAATGGGTTATTATCGCTGCTGTCAACGTGGAAGGACCTGTATTCAATTACTGATGCCTCCCCAAATTTTTTTCTGAGGCATGAAGATGTGTAATAGGGTCCACTCAGCCCCGTGAGGCCAAATGAGGAGCTGCTTGAATAAAGAAGCAGCGGCACCTCTAGGATTCATCTACTGGAAATAACGGCTGCAGGGACTGGCGAGATGCTGATCACATGTTCCGCGATCACAGATTGTTCCTCGTACTGCCTTACAGTCAGTAGTCGGCCAGTCGGAACAGTCGTAAGGCATGGTCCATGAGTGTTGTTTACATTTTGATTTACCTGTTTACCCTGGCCAGCTATGGACTCCCAGACTCTCTCTGAAACCGGAACAGACATCTTATATACGGCCAACGGACCATGTTGAAAACTCAGGTCTTTACAGTTTTTGTTCTCTCTCCTATAACTGCGGCATGCCTCTTTAAAATGTCATATTGTCGCTCGAGTTTGTCCGATGGCTCGCAAGTGGCATGCTGACCACGAATTCGTAAACGGATGAAACACATCAACCGAGCCTGCTTCAGTCTACTGTTTGCTGACGAAAGGGCAGTATAATTTTCAGTCATTACAAAGCATATCAGCGGGAATATCCGTTGATGATCTAAAACACATATAGAGTAGTCCCGTTGCCAGTTCCAATTTTTTTTCTTGTATTACTTTTGTGCATAAGAGCGTAGAGTGCACGTTGGTTCTGATTTTTATTTGTAGTTTACTGTCGCGGGTTTGAGTTTACATACTGTCGTTTTGTCATTTAGAGATAGTGAATGGAGCTGTGCTCGCTAGGAAATGGGGTGCCAAGTGGAGAAGTCGGAACATTTCCAACATATTCTTCTGTTTGAGTCCATTAGAAGGATGACAGCAGAGGAGACAGCCAGAAACATTCGCGCCATGTATAGAGATAATGTCATTGGACAGAGAGCAGCAATAAAATGGGTTTCTCGTTTATAGGAGTATCGTTTTGACATTAGTGACTTTAGACGCTAAGGAAGAGCTTCCGGGATTGATGAAGATCGTTTACACGAATTAACCCAGAGTGATCTACGCAATGTAATCCATAACTGGCAAATGTGGTGAACTGTGATCATTCGAACATGTTGCGACATTTGCAAGCAGTGGGGAAAGTTCAAAAATCGGGTGTATGGGTACCCCATGCCATAAGACAAAATCATAAAAATCAATCTGTTGCCTTATATGTATCTCTGCTTGCTCTCCATAATTTGGCTCGTCAACAACACTGGTTACGTCGTTACTTGTGGCAAAAAATTGTGTCGTCATGCTAACATAAGGAAAAGAAAGGAACGGTTTAGCCCAGACAACAGGAGCTACCCACACAAAGACATGCGCGCATCCACAAAAGATAATGTTATGCATCTGGTGCAAAAGCGACGGTGTGGTGTACTAAGAATTGCTTCCCCGAGTTGTAACCATCACAGCTGATATTTATTGTCAACAGGTGAGACGTCTTGCACACGCAGTCCAAGAATAAAGACCGGGAAGACTGTGAAGTGATGCTACTACACGATAGCGCCCACCCGAATTCTGCTGGACAATGGTTCCCAGACCGGGGTAAAATGACTTTTTCTAGGGGTTAAAATAGAAAAGACTTCAACTGGGTTTCGATCATGAAACTAAATAATTTTTGAAAGATAGTTACTATTATTGATTTTAAAAAAATTGCCAATAGTTACATTTACGTTTCAAATACTAGCATTAAGATTGGGCGCAATTTGGTGAAGGTTGCAACTTGTGAAACGATTTGCATGAGCATCATCTTCCTCACATACTTTTTACTTTGTACCATGCATCTACGAGGGCTATTCGGAAAGTAAGGAACGATAGGTCGCGAAATGGAAACCACAGTGAAAATCAAAACTGTTTTATTTGCAACAGTTAGCTACAACTTCCAGCTACTTATCTTCATAGTCGCCGATCCGACTTAGACGTTTGTTGTAGCGTTGAACCAACTTTCCAATACCCTCGTTATTGAAGACAGCCGCCAGTGCTTTCCACCAATTCTCTACGATGCTCTACAGCTCGTTGTCTGTGCCAAAATATGTCTTCATAGCCAACGGTTCCTGTGAGGAGAGATGAAACTCAGAGGGAGACAGTTACGGGCTTTATTGTGGGTAATCCAACATTTCCAACTGAAAACGATGCAGGAGCATTTCATTGCTCCTGCAGAATGCGGCTGAGGATTGCCTTGAAGAAGAAACCGCACGACAGTTCTGTAATGTTGGCTGCATAGCTTCGGGTGAAATTTCTCACCAGGCCCTCGTACTTGGCAGGAGACACTATTGTTCCGGGTACCTTTAAGTGCTCCCTGTGTGCTCAGAACTAAAAAGAACGACATAACGCGATCGACGGGCATATTAGAGACACTGCCCAACACACCTGTGCAAAACTTCATCGGATTTTCACTGTGGTTTTCATTTCGCGACCGATCGTTCCTTATTTTCCGAATAACCCCCGTATAACAGTAGAATTCAGACAAATATGTTATACGTTGCATATTCTCAAATACATTATGAAAATGTCTTCTCCCAATTGTCGGTAGGTCCTACATGGACCAGAAATGGTTTCATTACTTTCATCGCAGCAGATACATGAACGAAGTGACAACACAACATAACAATATATAATGGATACTACATTACTGCACCACGTACACTGTGTTATTATTATTATTATTATTGTTATTGTTGTTGTTAATGGTGTGGGTCAGACACAAAACACTGGCTGCTTGAAGTCATGCAATTTCAGCCTGTTCAGAATTAAGGAGTCTAGCAATCAAGTGACTTACAAGCAATAAGTATAGTGCACACATTTTAATTTGGGTTATTTTAAATGGGGGCGCAGGGTGTAGGTGAAGTATGTACAGTACCAACTGCTCCACTGCCTCGCCAGTTCGTGGTTTAATAAACAACCTACAACAAATAACTATTACAAAGGCTATTTTTTCTTCAAGCTCCAATCAGTTGCGAAATAAAACCACAGTGATAACCCGGTAAAACTCTGTGCATACGTCTCGTGCAGTATCTCTGACATGTTCGACTATCGCGTCACGCCGCACCATTCAGTTCTTAGCGCGCAGTGAACACGTAAACATAAATAGAGAATAATAGTGTGTTCCGCCAAGTGTGAACAGCCGTCTCAGAGGTTTCGCCTGATTTCATGCAGCCCACGTAACGTAACTGTCTTCTTTCTAAAAATTCTCGTCCGTTCACTGTAGATGTAACGAAGACGATCCCTCAGTGTTTTCGACGGATGGTGTTTGATCACCCACCATACAGCCCGGACTTGTCTCCCTCTGATTTTCATTCCTTCGGTCACATGAACTGCTGACTATAACAGAATTCTTGGCACAGACAACGGGCTGCAGACCAGCGTAGGGAATGGCGCAAATCACAGGCTGCTCCCCTTTACGACGAGGGTACTGGAAAGTTGGTACTACGCTACGACGAATGTCTAAGTCGGAACGGTGACTATGTAAAGAAGTACCTGGAAAGTGAAGTTAATTGTTGCAGATAAAACATTTTTGATTTTCTCTGTTGTTTTCACTTCGCGACAGATTGGAGATTGGTGGATAATGCCGCCATATTTCTCCTTCGTCATTTCAAAATGAAAGTGTTTAAAGAAAGTTCTTTTTCGTTCAATAGCTTAGCTAGACGGTAATGTTAAAGATGGTGTGAGGATGGAATGGGGGTGGTGTTGGGTAGTAGTTAATATTTGATTGCACTCAAAGTAATGGTCTTAGATAGATTGGGAACCTCTGTGGTATACTGAAAGAACATTAAAGAAGAGTTGGATTGGGAAGTCATTCCGCAATCACCTTATTCACCTGATTTTGCACCCTCAGATTTTCTACTCTCCATCGAACAGTCTTCACGGAACTTCGTTTACGGATGAAAATACGCTTCGAACATTGCTCGACCAGTACTTCGCCTCAAAACTGCATGATTTCTACAGTCTTGGAATCGAAAAGTTACCCCAGTGTTGGCAGACTCTTGTAAATAGTGAAGGTGAATTATTATTGATGACTAAAGTCTCTGTTATTTATATCTGGTTCAAATTGCTCTAAGCACTATGGGACATAACATCTGAGGTCATCCGCCCCCTAGACTAGGAACTACTTAAACCTAACTAACCTAAGGACATCACACACCTCCATGTCCGAGGCTGGATTCGAACCTGCGACCGTAGCAGCAATGCGGTTCCGGACTGAAGCGCCTAGAACCGCTCGGCCGCAAGGGGCCGGCTGTTTATATCTGTTGTGTTTATTAAACTTACCGGAAAACGCTACGAACTTATGCGACAAACTGATAGTAACTCAGTTATTTTATTGTAGAGTTGTCAGCACCAACAATAAACAACAGGAAATATTATTTCCACTTTTTTAAGTAAATTATATCGTTTAATAGATATAAAATTTATCTCGCAACCATCAATTTTAATTTTGTGTTTCTGTGTGTGTATGTGTGTGTGTGTGTGTGTGTGTGTGTGTGTGTGTGTGTGTGTATGTATGTGAACTAAAATAATAATAAATAGCTATTTGAAACACACAAATATTTTGATAGTTTGAGATATATACTGAGGAAGAAGCTGTAGGATAGCATAGCCTCAGTACTATCACCATTGCGAAAATAAAGACAATGATTGGTTGCCTTATACAGGCACTCACCACAGATAAGGAATGAATTCTCTTGCCTGTACTATTTAGAAGTAAAGCTTTATATTTTATCAGAGTCTGACAGACGTTGAGTTCTTGATTATCTGTACGACGTCCCAAGTGTCTATGACAATACTTTGGAAATGAATAAAGCCGTGTGATTTTAGTACATCTTATTAACTCAGGAACACATCCCTGTGCGTATATTTTTCACTTGCTTTCAAACGGGCGCAACATTCCACGAAACTATGATCGAGTGCGCCTGCTGTTTTCCTTTTCCGATTTGGCATTTCTTCACGAAAAATGAGTGAATACATGAAACATATGCGTCTTATAGGGCTGTACACAGTGGGAGGCGAAATAACACAAGGAAGAGATACGGTTTAATTGTGGATAAGAAATGGTTATCCTAACATATAAAGAGATTTGAGAATATTTATGACAATACCGATGACTGCGAAGTCTTGTGAAAACAATTTCAACAAATTAAGTATGATAATCTATTTAAGATTAAGCATAAGTAAATGCAGATTGTTAAATTTAGCCATCTTGTCGGTAGAATACGATACAGCTGCTACACTTGACGTTAGTATCATTCTCAATAAGTTTTCTTCCTTGAAGAAAGGAAATTCGAAATGAAATTATAGTGGAACCACAATTCAAGGAAATGAATTTTTCTTAACTTTTAATAGTTTACATTTACCTGAGTACTTCACAACCAGTCACAGGGCGTGTGGCGGATCCCCCAGTCCTTGTTGCTGCATGGCGCCTGGGAAGAATAATTTTAGGTAAACCTCTGTACTAGCTCTAATTTCTCGAATTTTCTCGCTGTAGTCATTTCGCGTGACGTATGTGGGAGGAAGTAATATGTTGTCCGGCTCGTATTGCAACGTAGTCCCTCGTAATCTCAATAGTAAACTATTTCGTGATACACAACGCTTCTCTTGTGGCTTCTGCCATTGGAGTTTGTTGAACATCGACGTAACACCCTTGCTCCGACTCAGAAACCCTGTGACGAAACGCAGTGCACTTCGTTGCATTCTCTCTCTCTCCCTCTCTCTCTCTGTCTCTCTCTGTCTCTCTCTCTCTCGCCCTTCTGTTATTCTTACCTCGTATGAATCCCAGAGTGATGAGCAATATTGAAGACTACGTCAAACAACTGTTTTGGAAGCCACTTCTTATGTTGATGGATTAATTTTCCCTAAGATTCATAATATTTTTCCCAATCTGGTATCTGGTTCTCCTGCTATTTATTTCAAGTGGTCATTCCACCTAAGTTCGTTCCGGATGGTTATCGCCAGAGATTTTACGGTAGTTACTGTTTCCAACAATTTGGCATCAATGGTGTAGTTGTGCATAAGTGGATTTCTCCTCCTATGTATGCGCAATATTATACAGTTATTTACGTTTCAATCCCAGCCCCTGCACCATTCATCAGTTTTCTGCAGGTCATTTTGCAGATCTATGTACTCTTCTGGCTTTGCTCCCTTCTTATAGACAACCGCATCATTTGCGAACAGCGTTATGGAGCTTCCGATAGTTTTCGCTACACTCATAAAAAAAGGTTTTGCAACACGCCGGTTTCCATAACTCCTGAAGATAGGCGTTGATTGTGGATATTGTATGACGGACACAGTCTCTTTGACTGTTCAGAGATGTCACTAAACCCTCCCAAAGATTGCTGTGCGGGGTAGCTGTGCTATCTTAGGCGTCTTGCCACGGTTCGCGCGGCTACCCCGTCGGAGGTTCGAGTCCTCCCTCGGGCATGGGTGTGTGTGTTGTTGTCCTTAGCGTAATGCATGAGCAGCACCTATTAGACTGAGGGGGTCCGACAGCCAATCAGTTCCAGTCATTACACCAGGAAGGAGGAACACGGCTCGTGTGGTCTGTAATTCAACCATGCCTTGACGGTCAATACAGCGGTTCGATTGCGTCGGCATTGTTACTTTGTGCCACGAAGGGTTCTCAACAAGGGAAGTGTCCAGGCGTGTCGGAGTGAAACAAAGCGATGTTGTTCAGACATGGAGAAGATACAGAGAGACAGGAACTGTCGATGATACGCCTCGCTCAGGCCGCCCAAGGGCTACTACTGCAGTGGATGAGCGCTACCTACGGATTGTGGCTCGGAGGAACCCTGACAGCAACGCCACCATGTTTAATAATGTTTTTAGTGCAGTCACAGGACGTCGTGTTACGACTCAGACTGTGTGCAATAGGCTGCATGATGCACAACTTCACTCCCAACGTTCATGGCGAGTTCCATCTTTGCAACCATGACGTCATGGAGTACGGTACAGATGGATGCAACAACATGTCGAATGGATTGATCAGGATTGGCATCACGTTACCTTCACCAATGAGTGTCGCATATGCCTTCAACCAGACAATCGTAGGAGACGTATTTGGAGGCAACCCGGTCAGGCTGAACGCGTTAGACACACTGACCAGCGAGTGGAGCAAGGCGGAGGTTCCTTGCTGTTTTGGGGTGGCATTATGTCGGGCAGATGTATGCTGGTGGTGGTCATGGAAGGCGCCGTAACAGCTGTACGAATACGTGAATGCCATCCTCCAACCGATAGTGCAACCATATAGGCAGCATATTGGCGAGGCATTCGTCTTCATGGACGACAGTTCGCGCACCCATCGTGCACATATTGTGAATGACTTCCTTCAGGATAACAACATCGCTCGACTAGAGTGGCCAGTATGTTCTCCAGACATGAACCCTGTCGAACAAGCCTGGGATACATTGAAAAGGGCTGTTTATGGACTGCGTAACCCACCAACCTGTCTGAGGGATCTACGTCGAATCGCCGTTGAGGAGTGGGACAATCTGGACCAACAGTGTCTTGATGAACTTGTGGATAGTATGCCACGACGAATACAGGCATGCATCAGTGGAAGAGGACGTGCTACTGGGTATCAGAGGTACCCGTGTGTACAACAGTCTGGACCACCAACTCTGAAGGTCTCGCTGTATGGTGGTACAACATGCAATGTGTGGTTTTTATGGCCAATTAAAAGGGAGGAAATAATATTCATGTTGATATCTATTCCAATTTCCTGTACAGGTTCCAGAACTCTCGTAACCGAGGTGTTGCAAAACCTTTTTTGATATGCGTAACTGTGTTACTTGATCATTACTTTGAATTGATAGCTAGCTGGTTTATAATTCACAGACAATTTAAGATAGATGTTTCAATGGCATAGTCATTTGGACAAAATTATTGACATTGCTGTAGAAATGAGGAGGGCGAATTTTCTATATAGTTCTTATGGTTACAGATTGCTTGAACATGAAAGATTACAAAATGAAATGAAATTATTGAAACTGAGATGAGGTGATTGTTGGGAAGACAGATCGAAGATAGGGAACACAGTGCTGTTGATTTACTTGGCATGATTGGACACGTTATATGTGTAAATAAAACATTCTAATCAGGGTCGGATGGAGCCTTTGTAATAGCAGTGGAGCTGATTGCATTCGGGGACAAAGGACCAGTTGTTCTCATGTAAACAAACCGGCCCTTTCGCCACGTCCATTATGAGCCTCAGCAGCGCACACATCGAAGTAGCGTTACCTGCGATGTGACGCACGACATAGCAAACATTGGGTTAGCGCATAAGTTTTCCGTAAGTTCAATTAACACAACAGATACACATAATAGAAACGCTGAGGTTACTTTTAGATTCAACAACTGTAGATGGTTGTACCTGGTTTTAAAATTTTACACCATTGTTGGAGCAGATCTCCATCTTGGTTCCTACAGAGACCAAGAATTATTTTTCACTTGATGAATTTTAAGAAAAACTGTATTCAAAATTTTATATTTCAGTCTTTGTTTTTTAACATTTTAAATAGATATCACAGATTTACAGTTATTTACACAGATGGCT
This sequence comes from Schistocerca cancellata, assembly GCF_023864275.1. Lineage (NCBI taxonomy): Eukaryota > Metazoa > Arthropoda > Insecta > Orthoptera > Acrididae > Schistocerca > Schistocerca cancellata. The sequence goes on along the minus strand of NC_064630.1, from coordinate 522,142,661 downwards.
CACAACAAGGGTGCTCACTTTGCCGTTCAGTCATATTCCCCGGCCGTGTCTTCAGGTTTCGACTTTCATATAGCTATTTTGTGTTTTCTGCAGAGTTCCATGTGATCCCGACGGCGTTGGAGCAGACAGGGCGTCTTCAGGACAAACAGTTTCTCATCTGCTCCAGTTTCCTTAGTGCCCCACGAACGTTGAAGCACATGTACCCAGCGCAGAAACTGGTGCACCTCATACATGACCAACTGTACTTCCTACATCAGCACGGAAAGTATGTATCATTCTGCTGGATACCAGGGCACGTGGGAATTTGGAAAAATGAACAGGCTGAAAAAGCCACGAAGGAGCCCTGCAGGGGAGGTAGCGTTACAGAATGCTACGTTCACCTGCAAGCTATTTTTCTCATTGGTCACAGATCCGTACAGTTTAGGGAGGAGGGTTGTCTGGTAGTGACGGACTATAATCTGTGGCTGTGAAACCAACTGTCTGTCTGTGGCGATCCTCACACCAATCGCTTCGGCCATATGAGGCGGTCTTGATCCACCTCTGAATTGGGCACTGTCTCTTAAGACATTGGCCTTTCACTCCAGCGAGGGCAAGCCCCTGTCTGTGATGCCTCCGGTGTGCATCACAGTGTACGCATATTTTTAGCTGAGTGCATTTTCTTTCACGACAAGCGGACAGAAGCGATATCGTTGGGAATCTACCCTCCATTTCATCTGTGAAGAGACAAATATGGTCAAACTTTTAAAATTTTGTGATGTATGGATTCTCGCCTAAGCTTTTAGGCTGGAGGTTTTAGTGTATTGTATAGTGGCTGGCTAATCCCCTTTTATTCCAGTGATGAGCCAGCCGCAGGTGTCTGATGTCTTCTTTCAATTCTTTCCACAGCCTTCCCTTTTCACCGTGTGTTAGATCAGACAACGTGATTTTCGTTGTTTTTTCCAATGTGTGTGTGTGTGAGTGTGTGTGTGTGTGTGTGTGTTTGTGCGCGTGCGCAAGTTTTCAGAACTTCCTCTACGTTTTTATTCTGAGATCTGATTTTCGTAATTTTACGATCTCCCTCCATACTAGTCTCACTATATTTTCGTGCGGGCGCTAAAGTCCATGCTGTCGTGCGCTTCCAAAACCTTATAATCATCGTCATCATTATCATACTTTTGACAAAATACTAACGCGAATTCTTTACAGACGAATGGAAAAACTGGTAGAAGCTGAACTCGGGGAAGATCAGTTTGGATTCCGGAAAATATTGGAACACGTGAGGCAATACTGACCTTACGACTTATCTTAGAAGAAAGATTAAGGAAAGGCAAACCTACGTATCTAACATTTGTAGACTTTGAGAAAGCTTTTGACAATGTTAACCGGAATACTCTCTTTCAAATTCTGAAGGTGGCAGGGGTAAAATACAGGGAGCGAAAGGCTATTTACAATTTGTACAGAAACCAGATGGCAGTTATAAGAGTCGAAGGGGTATGAAAGGGAAGCAGTGGTTGGGAAGGGAGTGAGACAGGGTTGTAGCCTCTCCCCGATGCTATTCAATCTGTATTTGAGCAAGCAGTAAAGGAAACAAAAGAAAAGTTCGGAGTAGGTATTAAAATCCATGGAGAAGAAGTAAGAACTTTGAAGTTCTCCGATGACATTGTAATTCTGTCAGAGACACCAAAGGACTTGGAAGAGCAGTTGAACGGAATGGACAGTGTCTGGAAAGGAGGGTACAAGATGAACATCAACAAAAGCAAAACTAGGATAATGGAATGTAGTGGAATTAAGTCGGGTGATGCTGAGGGAATTAGATTAGGAAATGAGACACTTAAAGTAGTAAAGGAGTTTTGCTATTTGGGGAGCAAATTAACGGATGATGGTCGAAGTAGAGTGGACGTAAAATGTAGACTGGCAATGGAAAGGAAAGCGTTTCTGAAGAAGAGAAATTTGTTAACATCGAGTATTGATTTAAGTGTCAGGAAGTCATTTCTGAAAGTATTTGTATGGAGTGTAGCCATGTATGGAAGTGAAACATGGACGATAAATAGTTTATACAAGAAGAGAATAGAAGCTTTCGAAATGTGGTGCTACAGAAGAATGCTGAAGATTAGATGAGTAGATCACATAACTAATGAGGATGTATTGAATAAAATTGGGGAGAAGAGGAGATTGTGGCACAACATGACTAGAAGAAGGGATCGGTTGGTAGGACATGTTCTGAGGCATCAAGGGATCACCAATTTAGTACTGGAGGGCAGCGTGGAGGGTAAAAATCGTAGAGGGAGACCAAGAGATGAATACACTAAGCAGATTTAGAAGGATGTAGGCTGCAGTAGGTACTGGGAGATGAAGAAGCTTGCACAGGATAGAGTAGGATGGAGAGCTGCATCAAACCAGTCTCAGGACTGAAGACCACAACAACAACAACAACAACAATAACACATACCTTTGATGAAGAGGTGCACATCTGTGCAGAACAATTGTTCCGTAGGCAACCAGAAACATTTTTCCATGAAGGCACTGACCACCAAGCGTCTCAGTGGGAGTAATACATTAACAGTTATGGCGTTTACTTTTGAAAAAATAATCAGTTTATTTACTTCTTTTCCATCTGTCTCGTTTTCGTTTGTCTGTCCCTTGTATTTTAAGGATTTTAAGTTTTACTGTAGATATGTTCATTTAATTAAATATTCATAAATCGCTCAAAAATTAGTTTTATATTTTGTTTCATCCTATCAAAAACGTCATTGACGTTACGATACAGTACCGTCGCAGTACATGTCTGCAGTTTGCTACAGTCTGAAATCCAGCGCTACAGAATCAGATCTCGCCGCTAGAGGAGCCAACATAATGGGGCAGCGCACTGATAAAGTGGAGTATCGTGTGATAATACGTCTTCGGTGTTTGGGGGGAAGCATATCCGTAACAATCCATCATAGGATGGTGAAAATGGCCGATGACACTGCACCGTCATATGGTACAGACGTCAAGCAGCTCAGACGTTTCAAGTGCAGTTAAACAAGTACGGGCGGCGAAGATTATGGTGTCTTCTGGCCTTTAGCTGCAATGCCGCGGCGGGCGAATAACGGACCCCAGTGGCGAGGAGCGAGGTGGTCGTCCGTTAAGTCGGCATGTTGCTCGCGAGGATTCGCGAAGACAGCGGCTGAGTATAGGCAGCATCACAAGTATGGCTCCGTCTGGAACAGCAGAGCAAAGTTGTACCGATTATGATTGCACCAGCAGCGTCTGACACAGGGCAGGAGTCGTGTCAAGGTTGTGCTGTGCTCATGATCTCTGCTGGTCTGGTGATTTAAACACTGTGCTTGGCGCTGATCACGTAAAAGACGTACCACTGTCACGCTCGGTAGTTTCTCAAAAGATGGTCAGTGTCATTGATGCGGGTGTTGCCCCGTGGTAATAGCTTGAAGCGTGAAAGTACTTCGCTGCTGCGTGGCGGTTGCCGTTGTGGTCAGTACCATAAGTTCAGCGCTCTGAAAATGGCGCTGTGGACTGTATGTGGTCTGCGTCACTACAGTTATTTTAATTTTTTATTTTTTTTTTAATTTTACACTGATCTGACGTCGTTCAACGCTCTGAATAGAGAACGGAAAACTGGAAGATGGAAGGCACTATACAAGGGAAATGTACTTGACGGAGATGTTATACACTGAAGAGGAAATGAACTTGACGGAGATGTTATACACTGAAGAGCCAAAGAAACTGGTACATCTGCCTAATATCGTGTAGGACCCCGCGAGCACGTAGAAGTGTCCCAGCACGACGTGGCAGTGACTCGACTAATGTCTGAAGTAGTGCTGGAAGTAATTGAAATCATGGATATTGCAGGGCTGTCCATAAATCCGTAAGAGTACGAGAGGGTGGAGATCTCTTCTGAACAGCGCGTAGCAAGGCATCCCAGATATACTCAATAATATTTATGTCTGGAGAGTTTGGTGACACGATCCTCTAATGTGTCACCTATACAGAATGTCTGGGACGCGATGTGAAGACACATGCTTTCATAGCAGTCTCCAGATTTTCATGAACTGACACAGCGTGTGCTTCAAGTATGGCAAGAAATTCTTCAAGCTGACATTCGCAGGCTGTCAGTCTCCAAGTCACAACGAATATTACTGTCGACCCCACCTGTGGGGTAACATCTCATACCCATTTTGACGATGGGCATCAGGTCTGACTGGAATGAAAGTTTAATCGTCTAATATCCTTTAAATGCGAATATTTTTAGCTAGGCTTTACCATGACTGTTATTGGAATATTAAATGAAACAACAAGTTTACTGTTACCAGTCACTGTTTGCAAAATATAACAATATACATGTGGTGTGTTACTACAGTGAATGGAACATGTGACCACTGGAGGTATTCTCTCTTACTTATTTTATTTTTACTGTTAGATATACGTTCAGTTTTTTGTAAAAAGAAACCCAAAACCATGTTCTGAAATAGTGTTTTGTTTCTCCCACTAGACAGTGCCATAATTTTCTCCAAAAATTTGTAACACTGACACACGTCATACCACCAAATGCAAATCCACCTGATGATGAAGGTTTGAGTGTTTGAAACGCGTCGTGGAGATAAATAAACACTGACTGGTAACAGTAAACTTGTTGTTTCATTTAACGTCTAGTATCCGTTACGTGATGAACATCTCCACTAAGTCTGATAAACATTGGGCTCATACTTCATGGAATTTCATTTTCCATTTTCATCAGAGTACTAATAAGGTGACAGGCTATCCCTGAGAAATAAAAGCTGTAAATCCAGATGGGCAAGAGTTCTGTATGCACATTGCAGGATAGAAGTATGATGATAAGAAACGTTATACAGTGCGTCGCTGTATACTACTTAAACATTTTCATAATGCTGTGGAGACTAAGCATCTGCTGTATGATGTATGGGGCCACAAAATCTTGAATACGTATAATAATAGGCCATGATCATGCTTATGTCATTTTTTTAGTGCAGTTGACCGATGCATTTAGTTTTCAATTGTATCACTGTCAAAGAGACAGATAATTTTTCTGTAGACAAGAAAGCAGAGGGGCATAAGGAAGTTCTTGTTCTAAACCACGGTAGGATGGGTATTATTAAGGGGAATCCAAATGTGTATATACTGATCCATGTAAGCGTCGTCATCGTAGTAGTAATCTTCGGAATGAATTAGGAAGAAAGCTTCCACATTTTGTGCGAAGTCTGTGCTTCGCTACCAGCAAGTGAAAGGAATATTGGAGTACATGGTCCTGGAGACGGATAAGGAAATAAACCGACTTTGTCCCTTCCGTGGGAATCATACGGTATTTGCCTTAAGTGTCTTAGGGAAATGACCGAAAATCCATATCTAGAGGGCCCTCCAGGGAATTAAACCACCGTCCTACTGGATGCGAATGTAGTATCTTCATAACTGTGCCACGCCATTAGGTGGGATGCATTTCGAGACGATGACGCTAGTTCAACCCCTGCCAGCATTTCTCGTCACAGCTCTACTTAACCTCAAAGTATTCTAAAATAAAATAAATCTGAGATGACTATGGTGTCCACCTGGATCTTGAAACAAATACGAAAAACCACTGTTCTTTGTTCTATTTTTGAGGCCTTTCTCTACTTATGCATTGCCGAGAACCTGGCAGCGCCGGCCGGAGTGGCCGAGCGGTTCTAGGCACTGCAATCTGGAACCGCGCGACCGCTACGGTCGCAGATTCGAATCCTGCCTCGGCCATGGACGTGTGTGATGTCCTTAGGTTAGTTAGGTTTAAGTAGTTCTAAGTTCTAGGGGACTGATGACCTCAGAAGTTAAGTCCCATAGTGCTCAGAGCCATTTGAACCATTTAAACCTGGCAGCATGGTCCTTCTCTCCGTGAACTGTACAAAGCTGCATATTTATTCAAGCAGCTGTTTATCTGTATATAAGTGGCAGCACAGATGCCATTCTAGGCGAGTCCACTGCTTAAAAGTTTCAAATATTGACTCGAAACGAAGCTTTAAACTACACGTTAGCAACCGGCCATAGTGATCACAAAATCAAAGAGATATTTACCGTAAACGGACAAGACAGATGTCGTATGAGTGTTGTGGAAACGACCTTCGTGACGTACAAAGTTAACAACGAAAGCTCGACAGATCGTTAACGATACCTGCCGCGTTTAATGATAGCGCTGCCGACAGGACAGTATAAGCTACGTATGTATTTGAAAGGTGCCGTAATGATGCGGCTGGTGCATATATTTGTATGAAACAGAGAATGAGGAAACGGGTGGGTGGGAATTGGTGATTTCCAGCTGCACGGGGTATTATGGTAATACAATGGCGAATGTTGAAAATTTGTGCCGAATTAGAACTCAAACCGGGATTTACCACTTGACATGAGCTGTCGCCTTAACCGCTTCGGCCATCTTGACATGGTCCCCGTCCAACTCAACTTACCGCACGCTGCAATGGAGCGTTCCATATCCATCAACCCCTACTCGCAAATTATTGATTTCCGTAGGAGTTCAGGCAATATTAGCGCATCCACACTGAAACAGTCAATGTGCTGTCGCGCTTTTACAAAAATGTGTCTATTTGAGTGGTATTTGTTCGGTCGGACATGTCCGACAGATGTGTGACATGGCTGATGCATACATTTGTATGAAACAGAGAATGGGGAAAGAAAAGGGAAGGGATGGGTGGGAATTTTTTACTTCCAGCCACTTACGCCGTTATGGTAATGTAACGGCAAAAGCTGAAAATTTGCACCAGACCGGGAGTCGGACTTGTATTCACTGCTTCTCGTAAGTGGTTGCCTTAACCGTTTTTGCCCTCATATTATATATATATACAGGGTATTTAGGGAGGAAAGGTCAATATTTTACAGAGTGACAGGATAAGTAATTCTGAACAAAATATGTTATATGAACATAGGTCCGCGAATGATTCGTTAAGGAGGTATGGGTACCGAAAATAACTTTAATCCTGCAAAACTGATGTGCACAACGTGAACGGATACGCAATACAACTGGACCGTAACGTGATTTTCTTCAAAACAATGTTACAGAGAAGTACAGTTATGTTACACATTTTTACATAATGTTTGTTTACTTTTCATTTAGTTCATAATACATTACAACATGCACGTTACATGTATTTAATTGAAAAAGACGTACCACGTCTTTTATAAACGGCTTTAACTCTTATTGTACAGATGTTGTACAGTTCACAGAACAGGTCCAAATATCTTACCATGAACGTCAATGCACTTTTGCGTTCTAGCGATAACATGTTGTGTTGCTTGTTCAATTGCCTCTGGTTGGTTCCTAATCAATTCAGCAGCGTCAATGACGCGACGAAGCAGTTCATCTCGTGTATTTACTTTCACTTTCTGCACCTCTGATTTCATCCAGCCCCATAAATAGAAATCTAAAGGTGTAAGGTCAGGTGATCTTGGAGGCCACTTAATAGCACCGCCACGGTCAATCCATTGATTAGCGTAGGCGCGTTTGAGATGGTCCCGCACACGTAAGGTAACATATGGAGGGGCACCGTCTTGTTGAAAGTACCTTTCAGTTCGCTTGGCTAAAGGAACGTCTTCCAATAGTTCCACAAATGAATTTTTCAAAAAATCCAGGTACATCTCTCCCGTCAATCACTGGTTGATAATAAATGGGCCTATCAAAAGGTTACCGATCATGCCGCGCCAAACATATATGGCAAAACGAACGTGGAAATTGCTATCCACTAAAGCGTGCGTATTTTCTCGTGACCATCGATGATTACTGCGCGTGTTGTTTATTCCATCTCGTGAAAACTGGGCTTCGTCAGTGAATAGTATATATGGAAGCAAATGACTATTCCCAATTACCCAGTTTAAATGGTTCAAATGGTTCTACGCACTATGAGACTTAACATCTGAGGTCGTCAGTACCCTAGACTTAGAACTACTTAAACCTAACTAACCTAAGGACATCATACACATTCATGAGGCAGGATTCGAACCTGCTACCGTAACAGCACCACGGTTGCGGACTGAAGCTCCTAGAACCACTCGACCACAGCCAATTACCCATTGACAGAATTGAAGTCGTTGGGCATTGCCGCCAGCGTGGAGATTTAGGACACGCTGTATGTGAAATGGATACAGGTTTTCTGCATGTAATGTTTCCCAAACACGTGTCTGTGGGACATTCATACGCCGGGGCATTTTTCGTATGCTCGTACTGGCACTTCGCTCGACACTTGCAACAATTTCTTCCTTTTCTTGCAAAGTTTGTTGACGTGCACGCTAGGACGAAAAATTTCTAATTGGAAGAGAGCCTATTGCACGCAAAGTCGGAAAGCGCCTGTCGTATTTTTCGCTTGCAGCGGTAGCACTTCCGTCGCAGAAGCCATAAACATACACCATAACTGCGTAGTCCTCATTACTGTAGACGTGTGGCATTGTTAGCAACGCTTGTACGAACACAGTTAACACCATACACTACACAGCTAACCGATCCGTCGCCGGTATACTACACAGTGCGGCTTACACGGCACAACTGCGCAAACAACGGGTGACTGTACTACGTACGTCACATGACCATAATACGTGATAGGTTGCATAGCGTTAACATGGCATTTACCCGTGCATTGTTTGGAAGAAAATCAAGTCACGGTCCAGTTGTATTGCATATACATTCACGTTGTGCACATCAATTGTGCAGAATTAAAGTTCTTTTCAATACCCATGCCTCCCTAACGAAGCATTTGCGAACTTATGTTCATATTTTGTTCATAATTACTTATACTATCATTGTTTAAAATATTGACATCCCCCCCTCCAAACACCCTGTATATAACACAAGCAAGCGTTCCCCCGCTCGCGGAACACAGGCACCTGTCCGCACTGTAGCAGACAGACTGACACTTTTTTTGCCTCCCTCCTCCCCTCACAGCCCATCCACACGCTCACCTTTTCTTGCCTTGTTTGGCTAGCTTCTATCTTTCCGTTTTTTTTTAACGCATAACATGGTGTATACCAAAAGAATTATCCTGGGTAGCATTACCGCATTACTGCCACCTCTCTGGACGAAACCATCTGACTGCCCATCGTCGTCGGTTTTGATAATTTCGTGACTTTTCACTGTTAGATCTTTTTCTGATGTCTGATCGTAATTTCCCCAGACGGCCTGCGAACCTGTAAATTTCATCTTCTCAGGGTCCTTTGCCTTCACTCCCGTGTATTTCCGTCATTTTACTCTGTCGTTCTCCTTCCTTTTCTTTCCTCAGTCGTCTTCTGATGCTATGTAGTGCTGTAATATGGGATTCTTTGAAGCCGAAGTCCCAGCAATACGTTCTTTACTGGAGCTAATATAATATGCTACCTGTCCTTTCAACCATTTGATGGCGTTTGTCTTCGCATTACGGTATAGGTCATCCACAGAGATTAATAGATGTGATGGCGTGCAGTGACGTACACTGGAGAAATGCCAAGACATTCCTGGCCCCTTTCCGTATTTCACCCGCTATTCCACATACAAATTGGTGTTCATCAGTATCTTGCACGCGACAGTTACACAGAGGAGGGAGGGAGGGAGGGGGAAGGGTGGGAGGGAGAGCTCTGCGAAATGTATCGCTGGCAATCGCGAATTCGTGGGGAGTTTTCTATTGACCGCTCGTTGTCAAATGTAGATGATGGATACTTTTCCATATGGTGTTCAAATCAACCTCCCCATACTTCTCCTTTATATGGTTCCTGGAGTACGCTGCAATCAGATATTTGTACAATGCTCGGACTGTGGCTAGCTGCATCCCCATACGACGTAGCTCTATTCAACCAAAAAATATTGAGTCATTTGCCATGTGGCGAACGTCTACTGGCGCTTCAATGTTGGCAGGGACTATTTCGTTCAATAAAAAGGTGGCGATACTCTTCGACGAATGATTCCACATTTTGTATGTGGTGGAACGTACATGATTCCATGTTTTGCATGTGGCGGAACTTATATAAAGAGCCCGTGTCTTCGTATATACGTCGGTGACGTTAAGTCATCCTACTGCACTTCCGCCTACTGCAATTGGAAGAGTCAACATAGAATATTTGACCTTGAAAATGTGGCCGAGGCTGACAAGCTCACCGAAGATTGCTAGTAATCTATTTGCAATCGTCCTGCGTAGTGGGAGCACTCGTGCCATACAACTTACTTTAGATAAGAGATAAACATTTACCAAGGCCACCTGCTGCAGTCCGTCCAGCGATCTAAGGTTACGTTGACATATACAAGCGCGTACTTCATTACGTAAATCTTTCTAATTAACTGCAACAGTGCCTTGAATGTGTCGAGTGAGTTTCACTCCCATGCTCTTCATTACCGTGATCCCCTTTGTCTGTCCTTCTACGGATGCCCCTAGTCCGCGGCCGATATTCAGAACACCTAACTTCATCACATTCAATTTAGCTCCCGTCGCCTTCCTACACTGCCCTACTCTGTCCATCGCCGTTTGTATCTCGGTGGTGGTTTTGACTAGAAAGGTCACGTCATCTGCGTAGGTGCGGCAGACGAACTTATGACCTTGTCTTAGCACTCCCTGGGGTGGATTGTTCAACGCAGTTAACAGTCGTTCGATTAGCAGATAGTCCCATTGACAACATGCATACTTGTTTAACTGAGCTACCGATTACTATCGGCCCCACAGGTTGAACGTTAATCAGTATTGTGGACTGCGAGTTTCGCAGAAGACGTGCGATGATTGTCACGACAAGTTGTGGAAAATTCATTGCCTGCATGGTTTTCAGTACATACTCATGGTTTACCCTGTCATTGGCTTTGTTAAAATCGAGAGTAACTATGGCGCACGGGATGCGACAGGGGGCCGCTACAGCGACTTCATTACGGTAATCAAAAATGGTTCAAATGGCTCTGAGCACTATGCGACTTAACTTCTGAGGTCATCAGTCGCCTAGAACTTAGAACTAATTAAACCTAACTAACCTAAGGACATCACACACATCCATGCCCGAGGCAGGATTCGAACCTGCGACCGTAGCAGTCCCTCGGTTCCAGACTGTAGCGCCTAGAACCGCACGGCCACTCCGGCCGGCATTACGATAATCACACAGGATATCGTGAATACGGTGGTCTTTGCCGACACTGATTTGTTCCGGGGCTATGACTGTGTTCATTACCGGTTATCAAATACCTTGTAATCACTATTTAAGAGGGTTAATGGACGGTAATGTGACGATTTCCCCATAGGCATTTTAGGAACTGGTATTATAATATCCTTGCTGAAATATTGTGGATTGTCTTTTTCTGGAAGCGTCAATTCCCGGCATATTCAGTCTGGTTTCGGTAACATGTGACATTTAAATTTACGGTAGATTTCCACCGGTATACCATGTGGTCTGGGTGACTTCTCTGGGCCTTTCATCAGAGCGTCGTCCGATTCCTGTTTCGTCAGTTCAGCCAGCAAACTAATTCTCTTCTCCTGGTCGATCTTGCTAGTTATTCTCGATAACAGGTCTTCCATCGCCGCCCGGTCAAGATGCGTGGTCGTATAAAGCGTCTCATAATATCTCTTCATTTCAGCTCCAATCTTTTGCTTTTGCAGCAGCAGTCACCCGTCCGCCGTTCGTAGTTCATTGATGAGCTACCTCCAGCTACCCATTCGCTCTTTAATCACCTGATATAAGGAACGTTTTTCGCTTTGGACACTGACTCGAAGTCGCTCACACTTCTAATTTTTTTACAGATTAACGCTGTAGTCGTGTCCTTTACGTATTGTATTCCCTTGTGATTGTCGACCTCCGATGCGTCTGGCCGGAATAAGTTACAGACAACCTGGAAATATAAGTTCACTGGACCATTTCTTCCTCTGGCGGGAGTTCCTCATATGGGCCTTCCTGATCGCCGATTTTGCACAATTTAACAACCACTCTAACGCCGAGACGTACTGAGGAAAATTTCTTTCACAAGCTGCCAATGTCGTGTGAAATACCTCATGGTATTCTGGTCCGTCCAGATACGAGACGTTCAGCTTCCAGTAACCCCTCCCACCATACGTCCCTTGTCTTTGGATTGTGATTGTACTAACGCACTCCGCGTGGTCATAAAGAAAGTGTCTCTGCCTGCAAAATTTGGAGATTTACGGCTAGTGTCACGCAAACGTGGTCACGTCTGCTTGCAGAGAGGTCCGTGACATGTGTAAATTCTGGCCGATCACCATTTACGTGCTTCCAAGTATCTATCAAAGGTAGGTGCCGTGTTATAGTGCCTAGTTCAGGGCCACTGTAAAATGTGACGCTCGGTTTTTCATTACGCAATTGTAGTAATCCCCGAAGATAATGTGGTCGTAATTGACACGAAGAATTGCGCAATTTCTTCTTTGAAAAATGCCGCCCATTCGAGTCTATTTCCAGAGCCTGAGGGGGCGTAGACGTCAATGAGGTGGGAGTTCTGTATGGTGAGCGTAGTATCTCGGGTTGTTGCCAGGTACTCCAAGTCTTTCGCCACAGTTCCTTCCTCTGTGAGTACCGCTGTTTCAAGGATTTGTGCATTTCCTGGATAAATGACAGCTATATACCCAATAATCTTGTGGAGGTCTATGTTCGACACCTCTTGCAGCAGGCTAACATTTAACTCGGCGACATGCAGCAAGTCACACAAAGTCTGAAACTTAATGCTGCTGCTTATGCTGTTGATGTTCATCTTCCATATTTTGTATGCTCGACCTGGAATCAATCTTTGAGGGGAGGCTGAGTGCCCCTGCCCTTTCCTGAGGCCACTGTTCAGTTTGTCCCACACGGGCGGGTCATTGTCCCGTCCATGTGTCCTATGATCCCGTGCATTTCCCTGTAGCGGCACTTACCGTCGTTTCTTCATTCATAGTTTCACCTGACGGATCGAATTCCACTTCATTTGCCCAACTGGCCAAATTATTGATACCCGTAGGAGTTTGAACGGTATTAGTGCTTCTGCTCTGAAACAACGTCAAGGAGCCGTCGCGTTCTTAGGAAATGTAGATATTTGAATGATGTCTCTTACGAATGACACGTACAGATTGTACATATAGACTGAAAAGCTGAAGAAACTGTACACTTGCCTTATATCGTGTAGGGCCCCCGCGAGCACGCAGAAGTGCCGCAACACGACGTGGCATGGACTCGACTAATGTCTGAAGTGGTGTTGGAGGGAACTGACACCATGAATCTTGCAGGGCTGTCCACAAATCCGTAAGAGTACGAGGGGGTGAAGATCTCTTCTGAACAACTCGTTGCAGCATCCCAGATTTATTCAATAATGTTTATGTCTAGAGAGTTTGCTGACCAGTGGAACTGTTTAAACTCATAAGAGTGTTCCTGGAGCTACACTGTAGCAATACTGGACGTGTAGGGTGTTACACTATCCCCCTGGAATTGCCCAAGTCCGTCTGAATGGATGCAGCTGATCAGACAGGATGCTTACGTACGTGTCACCTGTCAGACTCGTATCTACACGTATCAGATGTCCCACGTCACCTCAAGTGCATGTACCCTACACCATTACAGAGCCCCCAAAAGCTTGAACAGTCCACTGCTGATATGCAGGGTCCATTAATTTATGAGATTGTCTCCACACCCGTATATATCCATCCTCTCGATACAATCTGAAACGAGACTCGTCCGACCAGGCAACATGTTACCAGTCATCAACAGTCCAATGTCGGTGTTGACGGGCCCAGGCGAGGCATAAGGCTTTGTGACGTGCAGTTATCAAGGGTACACTACACGAGTGGGCATTCGGCTTCGAAAGCCCATATCGGATGTTTCATTGAATGGTTCGCACGCTGACACTTGTTGATGGCCCAGCATTGAAATCTGCAGCAATTTACGGAAGAATTGCACCTCTGTCTCGTTGAAAGATTCTCTTCAGTCGTCGTTGGTTCCGTTCTTGCAGGATCTTTTTTCCGGCCGCAGCGATGTCGGAGAATTGATGTTTTACCTGATTCTTGATATTCTCAGTACGCTGGTGAAATGTTCGTACGGGAAAATCCCCACTTCATCGTTACCTTGGAGATGCTGCGTCCCATTGCTCGTGCGCCGACTATAAACCAGTTCAAACTCAATTAAATGTTGATAAGCTGCCACTGTAGCAGCAGTAACCGATCTAACAACTGTGCCAGCACTTGTTTTACGTAGGGGTTGCCGACCGCAGCGCTGGATTCTGCAGGGCAGCCCTGAACACGTTCTGTATTTGAATACGCATGCCATTATCACTTTCTTTTGCGCTTCAGTATATTTCAATAAGAGCGCTGTGGCTCCTTGACGCTTGTTTCAATGCGGATTCACTAATATCGTCAGGACTATGAATAATTTGTGAGTAGGGGGTTAATGGGTGAAGGATGCTGCACTGCAGCGGACGACAAGTTGAAAAAAATTGAGTCGTTCAGGGACCTTGTCCATGTGGGAGTCTTCTTGTTGCAGGCGAACTGCGCCGACGTGCGCTGTTTACGTTCCCGCTGCTGCAAGACAATCGACGAGGAAAGTGGTGCGCAAACTCTAAGGACAGTCTGTAATTTACTTTCGACGACCACTATGGACAGCCAAGGCCTTTCGAAGTAGAGATGTGTTTTGTAAGATGTGGTGAAACTAAGCTTTAACGAAACGTTCGGGATTCACTTGTCGATAGAAGCTGCACAGTCTATGTGAACGAGTCATAGCCTCAACCGGGGCACGATTTAAATACAACAGCTGGGACAGGAATGTGGGGAGTTAACAGTAGAAATTGCAGGATTATGGAGCAATACCAGAAGGAGCTTTGAACTTTCCTTCGAAGTGACTCCAGAGCTGATCAATTCAGTCCTAAAAACATACGGCAAGGCCCTGAGTTGCACGGTGAAAAGTGGACAAGTTTCCAAAACTTCATTGCTCTAATCCGTGTTAGGTTAATACTGACCTCCAGCGACATTTCCCGGCATATAGTAACTTCTGCGTATGTAGAGCGATAGTAATGTACAAAGGGCAGTCCTAAACTTGTTCAGAATGTGGCAAGAAAGGACATGTACGGTCTGAATGTGTGGAGATGAAGGCAGCCCAGTTACCAATGGGAGAAGCAATTGGCCCAGCACAAATGTCGACACTACCAGTGACTTACGTTGCAGTGGTCAGGGGGACGGAAATAGTACCTTTGCAAGCCAAGGAGGAGGATCGGAGGAACAATGGACTTGCATCAGACAAAGGCTACAGAGTCATTCCCAGTATCAACGGATGAACAGGCAGCCAGTGATGGAGTAGAATATCTCAGAGAGGTCCTTGTTGAACATGTTGGGGACAGGATGTGGATGAACCGAAGCCGCCAGAGACCTCGACACTCACCACTAAAATACAAAATACAAAGAATAGCGCTCCCAGAAATACAAAATACGACAAATAGCGCCCCCAAATGCGGATCAAAATGCGAAAGAAATGCGTGAAATAGTGCAGAGGGTCCCCGGACCCTTGGAGGAACATCGGACGGCCTCCAAAACGAAATCCACAAGACACCTCAAATGGTGGCCATCCCTGAGTCGGCCGAGAAAGCGAATCCACCCACCCATCAGGCAGAAGTGGACCGGGCACTACGAACGAGACTGAAGGGGCTAAAAGCGCAGCGGCGGAACGGCATCGAGTGCCTCACACTATATACAGGGTGGTCCATTGATCGTGACTCGGCCAAATATCTCACGAAATAAGCGTCAAGCGAAAAAACTACAAAGAACGAAACTTGTCTACCTTGAAGGGGGAAATCAGATGGCGCTATGGTTGGCCCGCTAGATGGCGCTACTATAGGTCAAACCGATATCAACTGCGTTTTTTTTTTTAATTAGAAACCTGTTGTGGATTGGCAAGACAGCCAACCCACTATGAGGAAGCCGAAAGGCACGCGTTTAAGCTCACACAGGCTGGAACAGGACAAGGAATTATACTAGCAAAAAACGTACGTAGCTGCTGGAAGACTTAACTTTAATCCATAATTGGTGAACATCGCTCTTGATGGTACATGTTTTACAGCATCAATAGTAACTGGTAATGGCGCCTTGCTAGGTCGTAGAAAATGACGTAGCTGAATGCTATGCTAACTATCGTCTCGGCAGATGAGAGCGTATTTTGTCAGTGAACCATCGCTAGCAAAGTCGGCTGTACAACTGGAGCGAGAGCTAGGAAGTGTCACTAGACCTGCCGTGTGGCGGCGCTCGGTCTGCAATCACTGATAGTGGCGATACGCGGGTCCGACGTATACTAACGGACCGCGGTCGATTTAAAGGCTACCACCTGGCAAGTGTGGTGTCCGGTGGTGACACCACATTCCTCCCCCGCAAATCGGCGGACGGTTGTGGCATAAGGCTTCCGCCCGCCATGGAGAGGAGCCCATGTTGGCGTATGCGACGAGGTGGGGAGCCTAACAACAGGCGAGGCTGTGCCACCCGCACCCTGCCATTCCGACCGAGGGGAGCTAGGAAACGCCTGAAAACCTGCTTCAGGGTGCACGCCAACATGCGGTGTATGCGCCCGCAGAGAGACAGGAGGGGCCGAAGGGTCGACCTCCATCGGGCCGGGGCACCCGACGGGCGAAGACGACAAATGGTCCGGAGCGGGCAAGACTTCCCTGTAGGAGGACAACTGGTCACGGGAAGCAATCGGCGGCGCGTGACCCAGGGAGGCGTCCGGCGGTTGCAGCGACGCATCCACTGCGGGCGTAGCCGGTGGGACAACAGGCGGCGGCGGCGGCGGCGCGTCGCCATGGGGCAAAATGGAAGGCAGCGTCGGTAACATCTGGGGCTGAGGCGAGCCAGTAGATGGGTCCCCAGGGCGCTGACCGGACGGCACCGTCGCTGAAAGCAGACGGGGAGCGGCAGATCCCGTGCGACGACAGAGGCGCAGCTGATTGAGATGCCGACGCACCTCACCAGAGGCCCCCAAAACCAGATACATAGCGCGGCCGAGGCAGCGAAGAATGCGCTGTTCGAGCCAACGCCGTGAACCTCGATAGTTGCGGTAGTAGACAATATCGCCTGGGGCAAAAGCAGGTGTCTGCCGCTGCACAGGAAACTGATGCGGCGGATGTAGCAAAGACATCAACGTGTCATGAGGGCGACCGTGAAGCAACTCAGCCGGCGAGCGACCATCTCGAGGCTGAGAGCGATACGAGGACAAAAAGAGCAATAACGCATCCTCCCAAGAATCCGACTCTTTCAACTTCAACATCTGTGACTTGAAAGTCCTGACCAATCGTTCAGCGGCACCGTTTGACTGTGGCGAAAACGGCGCGGACGTTAGATGTTGAATACCATTGGCCTTGCAGAATGACTGAAATTCTGCGGACATGAATTGTGGGCGATTGTCGGAAACAATAGTCTATGGAAGACCTTCAATGCAAAAGATAGCGGATAACGCTTGGATGGTGGCAGATGACGTCGTGGAAGATATCCGGACAACAAAAGGAAAATTACTGAATGAATCGACCAGAACCAACCATCGAGCAATCCAGAAGGGACCAGCAAAATCGATGTGTAAGCGGTGCCACGGGGAAGTGGCTTTTGGCCATGCAAAGAACTTCCGCGGTGGTGCTGACTGTTGTTCGGCACACACCATGCAAGAAGGGCACATATTCGTAATCGCGGCATCGATTCCGAACCAAGTACAGTGCTGACGAGCAAGTTGTTTCGTTCTCACTATACCCCAATGTCCTTGGTGGAGAAGCCGTAAGACAGAGGAGTGTAACGAACGTGGGACCACGACCCTGGACTGATCATTATCAGAACGCAACAGCAAAACACCACGTCGTACAAAAAGTCTCTCCTTGTGAGCAAAAAATCGGCGAACCAACGGGTCCCCGATCCGTGACTTTGACAAGGGCCATTGCGTAGCAACAAAACGCAGAACGGTAGCAAGGACAGGGTCGGCAGCTGTGGCTGTAGCTACACGACGAAAATCAATCGGAAACGAGTCAACCACGTCATTGGTTTCCGAATCAATTAACATGCAAGCAAGTTCGGAGGAATCGAAGGCTCTATCCTCAGCAACAGGCAAACGGGATAACGCACCGGCGTTTCCGTGCTTAGCAGTGGACCGATACAAGATATCGTAGCGGTACTGCGAGAGGAAAATAGACCAGCGAATGAATTTCTGCGCTGTACGTGGAGGTACAGGCTTGGTCGGATGAAAAAGCGATGTCAAAGGTTTGTGGTCGGTGATGATGGTAAAGTGACGACCATACAAGAAATCATGAAACTTTGTAACACCAAATACGAGAGCCAATGCTTCTTTCTCGATCTGTGAATAATTTCTTTGCGCAGACGAAAGCAATTTGGACGCAAAGCCAATAGAGCGATCGTGCGAACCATCTTTGTGCCCAAGCACAGCACCGATCCCGAAATCCGAGGCATCCACCATCAACAAAGAGGCTTCCGGGGATCGAATGGCGCAAGGCAAGTATTGGAAAGCAACGCCGATTTCAACTGGCGAAAGGCGCGTTCGCATTCCGTCGTCCAGACGAACGGAACACCTTTACGGCGTAAGCGATGAAGCGGAGCTGAAATGGAAGAGGCGTGGCGCACATAGCGATGATAATAATTAATTTTTTCCCAGCACACTCTGTAGCTGCTTCAAATTCTGCAGCGAAGGCAAGTCTTGTATGGCACGGAGGTGCTCTGGACTGGGATGTATGCCTTGGGCATTGAGTACATGTCCCAGATAGGGTAAGTCACGAGCAAAAAACACACATTTGTCCTTCCGCAAGCGAAGACCGTTTTGTCGCAAGACCTGAAGTAATGTTCTGAGATTGGCTAAATGTTCTTTTTCCGTCTTTCCGGAGATCACAATATCGTCAAGATAGTTTGCTCCAGTAGGGACCGACGCACAAACAGTTTGTAGATATTGCTGAAACAATGCAGGGGCGGATGCACACCCGAATGGCAGTCGTTTGAATCGATACAAACCAAGATGCGTGTTAACCACCAAAACGCGCTGGGATTCTTCGTCCACCGGTATTTGCAAGTATGCATCTGCTAGGTCCAACTTCGAAAAATATTTACCCGGGCACAGTTTGTCAAAAAGATCTTCCGAGCGGGGTAAAGGAAAAGTTGCAGTCACTTGTTGTGGATTCACTGTTGCCTTGAAGTCCACGCAAAGTCTCAATTTTCCGGAAGGTTTTTGCAAAATTACTAAGGGTGATGCCCAGAGAGAAGCTTGCACACGTTCAATTACATCTTGTGATTCCAAATCGTGTAATGTTTTTGCGACCTCATCACGCAATGCGTGGGGAACATTGCGCGCTCTGAAAAATTTCGGTTGCGCGTTTACTTTCAGTTCCAAATGTGCTTTATAGTTCTTAGCGCAACCGAGGCCCGGTGCAAAAATGTCTGCAAATTCTTCACATAGACGAGAAAGACTGGCTGAAGGCACAGTCTGGTTCACTGATAGGACCTGATTTACTATAGACAAGTTAAACAACTGAAATAAATCGAAACCAAACAAGTTCACTGCAGCAGAAGAACTAAGGACGTAAAATTACACAAGTTTGCTTTGTCCATTGTATGTTGCCAGAAGGCGGCACTGTCCTAACACAGGGATCACTTGTCCTGAATAACTACTTAACTTAACATTGGCGGCACGCAACGGAGGTGTGCCCAGCTGCTTGTACGTGTCGTGATTGATCAGTGAAACTGCAGCTCTGGTATCGAGCTGGAACGGTATCACTTTGCCGTTAATTTCCAAGTCCACAAAAAGTTTATTGTCCTGCTGACGACAAGAGCGACTGTCTTGTGCAACGTGAACTGACACTGGTACAAAATCACTTGCGACTTGACGGGATTTCCGGCGATGCCAACGCACTCTATTTGTGGGACGAACACAGTCACTGTTAGAGAGAGTGGCACTGGGCGGAGTGGCATGAACTATATGAATTTCCAGGGGCGAAACGTCGCGAGCCTGAGTATCCTTGGTTCGATTCCGATTCCAGCGCGAAGCAAAGGGCCTGGAATGGATTTGAGCGTCCGATCGGAGCTTTTTCTGTCAAACACTTTGAACATGTCCTTTTTTATTACAGAAAAAGCAAATAGCTTGGCGTGACGGGCACTTCTCATGCGAATGTCTAGTAGCACACCGCAGGCATGATTTCACTGCATTTGCTTGCTGGCACGGTACACGTGGCTGAGAGCCAGGCGGCTTTGGCGTGGCCGGGCGCGAGGATTGTTAACTCTTCCGTGCAGCTCGCCCGGCGGGCCAGTTAACCTGACACACGGGTGGCGAAGTTTCATATGATTCCTGAGCAAAGTCAAGTGTGTCCTACCGATCCAATATGTCAATCACTTGTTGAAGGGTGGGATTGACTAGTTTCAAAATCTGTTTCCGGATACGAACATCAGAAACGTCCTGTGCAATTGCATCATGTACCATAGTATCTGAATAAGGGAGGGCACATTGACACTCAAAAGCACAATCCCTAGTGAGGCCTTGCAAGGTTGCAACCCACTCCCTATTAGTCTGACTGGCCGTACATTTTGTACGAAAGAACATATACCGTTTAGCAACTACATTGACTGATTCTTTGAAATATGCATCTAATGCAGACAAAATTTCGTCGTAGGACAGAGTTGCTACGTCACGTCGGGGAAATAATTTGACTATCACACGGTACGTGGTCACTCTGACAGACGATAATAAGAAAGGCTGCCGCTCGTTACCTTGAATTCTGTAGGCGGCGAGATGGAATCCAAATTGGCGTGACCACTCCGTCCAGCTTTCCAGTGCACCATCAAAAGGACGAAAAGTTGGTGCAACAGCATGTTGCGGCTGCGGTAGCGGTGAAGTGGCGGCTGCCGCATCGTTTTGCATTGCACGTTGACCCTGTACGAGCCGTCCAAGGCCATCTAGTAAGGCCTGCGTCTGCTGATTCTGTAAGCGATAACATTCGGACAGTACATCTGGAGATGGTGGCGAAGCCATTGCACAAGTAAATCAGGGCAGTTTAGTTACGAACGCGGTTTGGCCTCGTCGCCAACTGTTGTGGATTGGCAAGACAGCCAACCCACTATGAGGAAGCCGAAAGGCACGCGTTTAAGCTCACGCAGGCTGGCGTGAGGTCTGGAACAGGACAAGGAATTATACTAGCAAAAAACGTACGTAGCTGCTGGAATACTTAACTTTAATCCATAATTGGTGAACATCGCTCTTGACGGTACATGTTTTACAGCATCAATAGTAACTGGTAATGGCGCCTTGCTAGGTCGTAGCAAATGACGTAGCTGAAGGCTATGCTAACTATCGTCTCGGCAAATGAGAGCGTATTTTGTCAGTGAACCATCGCTAGCAAAGTCGGCTGTACGACTGGGGCGAGTGCTAGGAAGTTTCACTAGACCTGCCGTGTGGCGGCGCTTGGTCTGCAATCACTGATAGTGGCGACACGCTGGTCCGACGTATACTAACGGACTGCGGCCGATTTAAAGGCTACCACCTAGCAAGTGTAGTGTCTGGCGGTGACACCACAGAACCCCCATTTTTTATTACATATTCGTGTAGTACGTAAAGAAATATGAATGTTTTAGTTGGACCACTTTTTTCGCTTTGTGACAGATGGCACTGTTATAGTCACAAACATATGGCTCACAATTTTAGACGAACAATTGGTAAAAGGTTTTTTTTTTAAATTAAAATACATTACTTAGATACGTTTGAACATTTTATCTCGGTTGTTCCAATGTGATACATGTACCGTTGTGAACTTATCATTTCTGAGAACGCATGCTGCTACAACGTGATTACCTGTAAATACCACATTAATGCAATAAATGCTCAAAATTATGTCCGTCAACCACAGTGCATTTGGCAATACGTGTAACGACATTCCTCTCAACAGCGACTAGTTCGCCTTCCGTAATGTTCGCACATGCATTGACAATGCGCTGACGCATGTTGTCAGGCGTTATCGGTGGACCACGATAGCAAATCTCCTTCAACTTTCCCCACAGAATGAAATACGGGGACCTCAGATCCGGCGAACGTGCGGGCCGTGGTATGGTGCTTCGACGACCAATCCACCTGTCATGAAATATGCTATTCAATACCGCTTCAACCGCACGCGAGCTATGTGCCGGACATCCATCATGTTGGAAGTACATCGCCATTTTCTCATGCAATGAAACATCTTGTAGTAACATCGGTAGAACATTACGTAGGAAATCAGCATACATTGAACCATTTAGATTGCCATCGATAAAATGGGGGCCAATTATCCTTCTTCCCATAATGCCGTACCATACATTAACCCGCCAAGGTCGCTGATGTTCCACTTGTCGCAGCCATCGTGGATTTTCCGCTGCCCAGTAGTGCATATTATGCCGGTTTACGTTACCGTTATTGGTGAATGACGCTTCGTCGCTGGCCAGCCGGAGTGGCCGAGCGGTTCTAGGCGCTACAGTCTGGAACCACGCGACCGCTACGGTCGCAGGTTCGAATCCTGCCTCGGGCATGGATGTGTGTGATGTCCTTAGGTTAGTTAGGTTTAAGTAGTTCTAAGTTCTAGGGGACTGATGACCTCAGAAGTTAAGTCCCATAGTGCTCAGAGCCATTTGCACCATTTGAAGCTTCGTAGCTAAATAGAACGCGTGCAAAAAATCTGTCATCGTCCCGTAATTTCTCTTGTGCCCAGTGACAGAACCGTACACGACGTTCAAAGTCGTCGCCCTGCAATTCCTGGTGCATAGAAATACTGGTACTGCAATCGATGTTGATGTATCATTCTCAACACCGACGTTTTTGAGATTCGCGCAGTTTGTCAGCTACTGATGTGCGGATTAGCCGCGACAGCAGCTAAAACACCTGCTTGGGCATTTTAATTTGTTGCCGGTCGTGGTTGACGTTTCACATGTGGCTGAACACTTTCTGTTTCCGTAAATAACGTAACTATCTGGCGAACGGTCCGGACACTTGAATGATGTCGTCCAGGATACCAAGCAGCATACATAGCACAAGCCCGTTGAGCATTTTGATCACAATAGCCATACATCAACACGATATCGACCTCTTCCGCAATTGGTAAACGGTCTATTTTAACACGGTTGACCTACCACGAAGCAAATACCGTCCGCACTGGTGGAATGTTATGTGATACCACGTACTTATACGTTTGTGACTATTATAGCGCCATCTATCACAAAGCGAAAAAAGCGATCCAACTAAAACATTCATATTTCTTTACGTACTACACGGATATGTAATAAAAATGGGGGTTGCTATTTTAAAAAACGCAGTTGATATCCGTTTGACCTAAGGCTGCGGCATCTAGCGGGCCAACCACAGCGCCATCTGGTTTCCCCCTTCAAGCTAGACAGGTTTCGTTCTTTGTAGTTTTTTCGTTTGATGCTTATTTCGTGAGATATTTGGCTAGGTCACGATCATTGGACCACCCTGTATATATTTCTGAAGAGCGGGACGGTTCCTTGACATTGTTTCAGTGCAGATGGACTAGTATCGTTCAAACTCCTATGGGTATCAATAATCTGCGAATAGGGGGATAAATTACGAGGGACGCTGCACTGCAGCGGGCGATAAGTTGGAAGAGAGGTAGTTGGAACTGTTTCTGAATGGCCGAAACGGTTAAGCCAACCGATGATGAGAAGCTGTAAATCCGGGTTCGAGTCCTAGTGTAGCACAAATTTTCAACTTTCACTACTGCAGCTCTATAGTAGCTTGCGTAACTGGAGGCCGTGAGTTCCCACCTATCACTCCCCTTTCTTTCCGCATTCTCTATTTCACACAAAAGTATGAGCTAGATTCCTCATAGCATCACATTAATATAAATACGTTCTAGTACAACAGATGAAAAAACTAATCTTGAATCCAACGTTTTACTTCCAGTGAATCTTATGCAATTAAAAATATCATTTTGTTGTTGGAATATAATCACGGTTTCCTTCCCTCTGTCTAAAATACTTCACAAAAATTCTTGTTTCCTTCACTCTTTCAAATACTACATCATTCTTTATTCTGTCTACCCATTTCATTTTCTCCATTTTTCTTCGCAGCCAAATTTCAAATTTTGCACACAACTTTCATTTCTCTTCCTTGTCTTCCACGTTTCTGTGCTATTTCTAACTACTCACCGAATGATGAATTCCTCTTTTTTTAATCTAGTCTTATTGCCTTTATTGTAGGTAATAGCTGTATTTTCTCTGAAGGCACATTCCCATACTCTATTCATTTTCCTATATCTCCGGCAGAACTTCCCTGCAATAAAATTCTTCCTCAGTAGGTAAAATAGTTTATCTGCAAATTGTACGGAATAATGGGAGTAGAAATAAGTAGAAGCATATGATTCTCTTTCTAAGAAATAATACCAGCAACAAGAAAAGTCCAGCTGAAATCTGTGTTTTAATAGATTTATTTAGCATGATGACAATATCGATCCTGGAGTGTACCGCGACTGTGAGTAATTTATACACATGTTGTTGCTGTCTTCTTCAGTCCCAGAACTTGTCAGATATAGCTCTTGACGCTAGTCCATTCTCTGCAAGCCTCTTCAGCTCTGCTTAACTACCGCAAGCTACATACATTTGAAATCGTTTACCTTTTCAAAAACTGTTCTCCTCTACATATAGAGCCCCTTCCCGCCTGCCTGCCCCTCCCACATATACATACTTCCTTTCTTTATCAACTTTATGATTTCTCAGGATAAGTCCAAACTGCCGTCCCCTGCTGTTAGTCAAGTTGTACCATGAATTTGTTTCTCCTCAGTTAGATCCCCTACTTCCTCATCACTTATCTGACATAACCATCTATTCTCCAGCATTCTTCTGTAACACCACATGTAAAAAGCTTCTAATCCGTTCTTGCCTGAACGAATTATGATCTACATTTCACTTACATAAAAAGCTGCACCTTCAGAGAAGACTTCGTGAAACTTAACATTATATTCAATGTTAAAAAGGTTCTCTCGTCCAGAAAACTTTTCTTCAATTGCCAGCTGCATTTTATATCCTCTTTACTTAACCGTCATCGGTTATTTTGCTGCACAAATATCAAACTTCTCCTACAATAGAGGATGCGTACAATTTTCATGACAATGGGCCCATTGTTTTCTTAAGTAAAGGAATCACTAAGTCGCCCTAGCTCCCCTTACGTAAATAACTACACACCTGGGCTCTTGCTTTGTTTATTTAGGACATAATTAGTGGGCAATTACTACCGTGATAACGGCAACTGATGGTCGATAGTTGTCAAGATATTTGGTGTAATTCATAGGCAAGATGGCGGCTCAGGGGGGCGGGGGGGGGGGGGGGACTTGGGTCACCGAATGCTTTCAACTTAAAGTGATAACTGTTATTTCAATTATGATACTCTATGACCCGAAAAACGGCGTCTCCGCTCCCGTACCACAACTCTGCTGCTATTGGTCACAGCCCCATCACTACCTCACGCCTCCTTAGTGTCCTCCAAGCATCCTGGGATTGGCCTTCTTAACCTGTACCTCACTCGAGCATCAGCAGCATCAGTAAATTTAGGCAATACTCAAAATATCCAGCGTAGTATAGCACCCAGAGGTACTGACCTAGTTTTCGCAAATGATTGATACCCAACGCTATTTTCTGCTACATATGACGCTATTTACGGATTTGTGGGTAATTTTTACCTTTTTTTCAAAAAAAAATATACATAGTTCACTGCTATTCTCTGATTTTCGCCACTTTTTAAAAATATACACGTAAATATTGGTTTCGCTGCTTAATCACCCCTACTTTCTAAAAAGATGCACGTAAATATGGGTTTCGTGACTATTTTACCGATTTTTTAAGAAGACGTGCGTTATGTCGGTTTTGCTGCCGTTTATCGATATATGTCCATATGACGCTATTTACAATTCTAAGGCCACTAATTAAAATTTTATCAATTTCCTGCCGCACCATTACTCCACAAAGAGACTACCCACTTTCTTCAGGATAGGCACTTCAATACCGAGCTTTAAATGCGTGGCAAATAACAATACAGCGCATACCCTGCGAGGACACCTCGTACGAAACTATTTACAATTTTTAAAAAGTTTATTGAAATTTTGCCGATTTTCTCGCAAATAGCCACTTTTTTCAGGAAGACACACTACAATAAGAATATGCAGCAGGCCTAAGTTTCACTTAAAATGGACTTATCCCCATGAACTTTCATTGTGCGGTGTCATATTTCGGACTTTTAAAGAATCACGGCTGGAATCGTTCACAGACCAGCGGAGAGCTGTGGTTCTGCAGCTGCCTACCTTATCTAACCGTCACAACGGGTTCACAATTGCCGCCACTGCTTGCCGTGAGATAACTGCCGGGATAGTATGTACATAATTGCGATGTCTAAACCCAAACAAATACCGCAGAGTGCAGAATCCCCTTAAAAATGTATAAAACAGTAAATTTCCATACTCCACACTGTGATCGTTATCGTACTGCGGAACACATTCGGCCCAGAGCGCTTGCATGTTATGAGACATTGCCTCAGTCAAGAGAAGCTTCCATGAGCAATGCCTTCCCATCTCCCTCCATGCCCACAGCGGGCGTAAAAAGACAGAGGCGCTATGTGTGACCTGTTGTGACTGGTAGCGTATGGATGCTCTCCAATTCCCTCGTGCCTGAGATGATATGCCTCTCTCCAACTGTGCGATCGTCTCTATGAGCTATTACTGGATGTGTCACGATTAAAAACTTAGCTTTAACCACTTTCTTTCACCCATAAGTATTCGTGCAAACAGTGTGGAAGAAAGCTTGTTTACGCATCCAGAGGTATGTGACTTCCCCTGTTTTACGAAAATTCACATTTAATTATGCTTTGACAGTTCTAATATTTTTTTCTAGCATTCTGACTGCATGGTCGTCGATGAAAGTATCAACGTTCCAAATAAGTAGATGACTCTTCCCTCATTTTAACTATCATTAGTTTGGTGCCTTTTTCTCCTAGCCAACCAACCAATCAACTGTCATTATTGTAACAATCTGATGCACGTTTTTCCACTCGTAGGAGATATCAAGTAAATTTATGTTTCTTTTTCAACTACAACTATTCGTTAATTGCACGCGGAAAGAGTGACTGTCTGTCAGAAATTTTGTGCTGCAGAGTAATTCCATAATTTTATTCACCGGATTTTATCTACGAACTAACAACGTAAATTTAGTCTGCCTATTAAGATGACAGTACATCCATTTAGAGACAGACAAAACTCACGGAAATATGTACACTGTCCAACCAGCCTTCTCAGTCACTCACGAAGACTCTACCACTTTATTTACTCTTCTGGCACTTTAGCAGCGGATTGATAATAACTGAGGAAGTAATGTAATTATATTCCACAACTGACCAGTTGCAAGGAAATGCTAAATTACATGTCAACAGTGTGTTGGCGATGTTAAACATTTTCTTCCAGAACTCATCAAGAAACTTGGAAAACATTTGTCTACACTCCTGGAAATTGAAATAAGAACACCGTGAATTCATTGTCCCAGGAAGGGGAAACTTTATTGACACATTCCTGGGGTCAGATACATCACATGATCACACTGACAGAACCACAGGCACATAGACACAGGCAACAGAGCATGCACAATGTCGGCACTAGTACAGTGTATATCCACCTTTCGCAGCATTGCAGGTTGCTATTCTCCCATGGAGACGATCGTAGAGATGCTGGATGTAGTCCTGTGGAACGGCTTGCCATGCCATTTCCACCTGGCGCCTCAGATGGACCAGCGTTCGTGCTGGACGTGCAGACCGCGTGAGACGACGCTTCATCCAGTCCCAAACATGCTCAATGGGGGACAGATCCGGAGATCTTGCTGGCCAGGGTAGTTGACTTACATCTTCTAGAGCACGTTGGGTGGCACGGGATACATGCGGACGTGGATTGTCCTGTTGGAACAGCAAGTTCCCTTGCCGGTCTAGGAATGGTAGAACGATGGGTTCGATGACGGTTTGGATGTACCGTGCACTATTCAGTGTCCCCTCGACGATCACCAGTGGTGTACGGCCAGTGTAGGAGATCGCTCCCCACACCATGATGCCGGGTGTTGGCCCTGTGTGCCTCGGTCGTATGCAGTCCTGATTGTGGCGCTCACCTGCACGGCGCCAAACACGCATACGACCATCATTGGCACCAAGGCAGAAGCGACTCTCATCGCTGAAGACGACACGTCTCCATTCGTCCCTCCATTCGCGCCTGTCGCGACACCACTGGAGGCGGGCTGCACGATGTTGGGGCGTGAGCGGAAGACGGCCTAACGGTGTGCGGGACCGTAGCCCAGCTTCATGGAGACGGTTGCGAATGGTCCTCGCCGATACCCCAGGAGCAACAGTGTCCCTAATTTGCTGGGAAGTGGCGGTGCGGTCCTCTACGGCACTGCGTAGGATCCTACGGTCTTGGCGTGCATCCGTGCGTCGCTGCGGTCCGGTCCCAGGTTGACGGGCACGTGCACCTTCCGCCGACCACTGGCGACAACATCGATGTACTGTGGAGACCTCACGCCCCACGTGTTGAGCAATTCGGCGGTACGTCCACCCGGCCTCCCACATGCCCACTATACGCCCTCGCTCAAAGTCCGTCAACTGCACATACGGTTCACGTCCACGCTGTCGCGGCATGCTACCAGTGTTGAAGACTGCGATGGAGCTCCGTATTCCACGGAAAACTGGCTGACACTGACGGCGGCGGTGCACAAATGCCGCGCAGCTAGCGCCATTCGACGGCCAACACCGCGGTTCCTGGTGTGTCCGCTGTGCCGTGCGTGTGATCATTGCTTGTACAGCCCTCTCGCAGTGTCCGGAGCAAGTATGGTGGGTCTGACACACCGGTGTCAATGTGTTCTTTTTTCCATTTCCATGAGTGTATTTAGCTTGATACAAAAAGCTGCTTCATGCTGTTTGTCTAGCATTATAACCATCATTTAATGGACTATAAATATAATACAAATACGTCAGAATCTGCTTTCGCTGCTGCTATATTCATCTGATCTCTTTTTTTGCGGGTGGACAGTATGTCTGTCTTGCAATCCAAATTTTTGAGCTGCAGAGCAATGCCATTAGTTTATTCACAGGACTTTATCTACGAGTCAACAATGTAAATTTAGTGTAACTGTTAAGATGTTAATCCATCCATTGATAGACACACAAAACTTTCAAAAGAATGTTGTCCCTCGCTGCATGATTTGCAACTAATTTAAAATGCTTACAGGTATGTTGTTGATTTAGCGCAGCGTGCTTGAAAGTAGTGAGAAAAGGGAGTGGCCCCCTCATCACCAATGGATTGCATTAAATCAGTCGCATATTTTATATGAAAACGAAAGACATATTAAAAAATCATCTATTTTTATTCGATAGCTTCCCATCACAGTTTAGTAGATGGGCCACCAATCATCTTTAATATTAGCTCTTTTCTGGATGACACGGCTTTCCTCATATTCTCGCCTTTGACAATTTCTCCACTAAAACTTCGACCATCGATATAAGGATGAATCACCTAAAACTTCCACGGCAGATACTGCGGAAATGGAAAGTGCTACTGATGTCAGGTTTCCACAGAATGGGTTAGTAGTCAGGAGCTCGTATTGTTAGCCAATCAACAAATTGTAATAAAACTTAAAAAGTATATTTTTTGTGCAAACACACACTTTCTTAAACGGAACAATGCCTACTGACATTAACAAACTAAAATTGGGATAAATTAGAAGGTCAGTGATTTGATGCAGAATTCTACTGCGAGTCTTTGGCGAAATATCGCACCAGAATCCTGCAACAAACAGCGCTGACATTCTGATTTACCCTAGTTTTCATTTGTTTATGTCAATAGGCGTTGTCCATTTTAGGAAAGTGTATGTTTGCACAAAAATACACGTACTAGGTATTGTCACAATCTGTTTATTGGCTAAAAATACGAGCCATGACAACCAATCCATTCTGCGAAAACCGCAGCTCAGTAGGACTTTCTATTTCCGCAATATTTTCAGTACAATTTTTAGGTAATTCGCCCTGTATA
Source organism: Schistocerca cancellata (assembly GCF_023864275.1). Lineage (NCBI taxonomy): Eukaryota > Metazoa > Arthropoda > Insecta > Orthoptera > Acrididae > Schistocerca > Schistocerca cancellata. The sequence goes on along the minus strand of NC_064630.1, from coordinate 522,112,696 downwards.
GACATACAATGCAGTAGTAATATCAGCTTCTTCCTTTACAACATTTACATAAATAGCCTAAAGTGCATTCAAGTTAATTCAATCGGTTGTTCTAACAATTTAATTAACATTAATCACCACTATATTATATAATCATCCATGTTTCTTATTACGGCCTTAGATCGTGGGTGGGGCCAATAACAAAGAGATGGATTTGTTCAGCAGAAATTATCAATGACGTTAGTTCAAATTGTACGGCCAAAATATCTAAGAACCTCGTCTTCTCGAGCGTTTAGTTTGGGGATTTCAAAGCCCGATGTCTTCAAATTATTCTGTAATTATTTCAGTTTCAAATAACACTGTCATGGCATCCCTTTGTTAAACAGGCGATGACACAAAAGCTAATAATTTCTTAATAAGATTATTGGTCTTCCAGCAAGTCCCACACACTTACGCTGATGCCTAAGTAAGGAGCTTCTTTATAACTGAGCTTCCCATTTGAGCTAAATTCTATAGCAATCACTAATTCCGACGTCCAATATCCAGTCACTAAACCTTTCACGGGATCGTTGTGTAAAAATCATTTCCCTCTTTTGATGCCATCCCTTCTTAATAAAAGAAGAGATATAAACTTATCAAATACGCGAGGGACGAGGAAATAGATATGCAACACATATTACGTTGAGTCATTTCCATTGATGCGACTACTACACAGTTCAGTCGCAATCACACATAATTCAGAGCTACTATAAGAGTATGGAGAGATGTAGGATTTAATCGCAGCGTTATTCATTATTCCCCCATCCTCAGGCTATGTTCGAGAGTTACTAACCATACATAATATTGTATTCTGACTAGAGAAGTGGACAGTGCGTATATGTATAGTTGTACTTATTTTTTTAGAAATAAACCGACCAGTACTTAAACGTCCGTCTGAGTTGTTGCGTTAGAATCCGTAGGTGACATGCAGTCAGGATTTGTGGCTGCACACGTGCCACACATAAGTCGACCTGTCAGCTGTTAGTATTTGGGTTACTTTTCTTACGATTCATAGAAATGAATCTCTGCCCAAAATGTGCAGTCTCCATCAGCTCGCTATGCTTACTGCAAGGCATTCAGGCTGCAGTTGATCCTTGTGGTGATAGTGAAAAGGATTTATTTACGTTCATATACGTTCATGTCAACTAACAGCCCCAACATAGGCCTTCCTGCCTGCTTGTGGACAAATCTATCTCCTGCGAATATTCTACGTCGAAAACAAATACTCCGCAAGCTGTTGTACAGTGCATGGTGGAGGGTGCATCGTACCAGTGTCATCACTTACCGTTCCATCAAACTCTCACGCGTGATCTAGAGAAAACTGATTGTCTGCATATCTTCATACACAACCTAATCCACCTTTATGTTTCTGCGGGAAATATGTCGCCTCTTTCAGAACGTTTCCGCTTTACATATTCGAATGGAGTATGCCAACCTATACGATCCTAACAGCATCCACATGGTAGTTTGCTTCAAAGATCAGCCACGTAACACGAGATGCGGACACACGTGATCGCTTGACAGCGACTTTGTAGTACTGAACTGTCGAATCGACGTTACAGTTCATCAGTATGTATCATTTAATCACCAGCAGGTCTATGTGTGATGAGGCTGGGATAGCAGCTAACAATGACCTCAGAGTTACAGAGGAAACTGATAATGTACCGTGAAGAACGAAGGTTCGGTTCGTTGAAATAGAGTGGGAGAAACCTGGAGGCAAACTGACATATACTGAGGGACAATTGACAGCTAATTACACCTCATTCTGTTATCGGTAAAGAAGTGTCAGTGCTTCAATACTCATTGTGTTTGGTGCTTTTACGTTAAAATTAACTGCCAGAGAGCCATCACAGAACGCATTCCTCAAGCGTCAAAGTGTTTCGAACATACGTGGTTTGCAGGAAATTTTATGCGCTGCAGTAGAGTGAGAGTAGATCCGAGGAATTGTCTTGGTTAAGATAGAGAAAGCATGGAGATGTAGATGAGCCGTTTCTGATTTTGCTCACTCAATCATTCTAAGGCCAATGAAAATTCAATGAAAGATGTTATACTTACTCCAACAAGTTTTGGATGTAATAAATATGGAATTAAAAGCAAACAAGAAGCAATTATTTGCGAAATGTTGTCTCCTAGTCTGCAAATGTCTGTCACGCTGTGTGTGTGTGTGTGTGTGTGTGTGTGTGTGTGTGTGCAACCCTTACTGATTTTTTAAAATTAATTTGCTTATCATAAATAGCCAGTTACCCACTCACTCCTAAGTGTGTTCTATTGCACATGGATTCACTCCTGATTTCTAAATGTAATTGGCATACGAAGAAATACTTAGCCATCCAGCAAAGCAATTGAATCAGATGTTTATGTAACAGTTTTCAAACGTCTGTCCTTGCTGTTTAAGTACAGTAAAGTTACCAATAACAAATGTTCCATGAAAACTACAGTCGTCCACACCATATACATCGCACACTGGTTTTTGAAATGTAGTTACGTACTATCAACATTTAATACGTTTACACAGGATAAGATTCGAACAGTCCATTCCCACCGTTATACATCCAGGCTTTAGAACCATTTTCTTTAGTGGAGGAAGATTAAAACATTTCTGCCATATGTTAGGTAGTCGCTCTTAGTATGGACTTTTAAAGAAACCGAGTTTTATCCGAATCCTGAAGCTAATAGTGGCTATAAAAGGCCATTGCAATAGTGTAGGCTGATAGTCCATTTTAATTTCAAGCAATTCCGCTGTAGATGGATTCCTTATCAATTTCTTCCTACGTGCCTTCTGCTCCTGACTATGGGAAATGGTACAATGTCTCTAGAATGCATAGAATCAACATTTTAAAGTACTGCTATGTGACATCATCAGTTTGTCATGGTGGGCCCCGGAGGGTCCAGAGTAGATCCAGGTAGAATTCAAAGGTGGATCCACCACCTGTTACTTCTGGGACAGGCAGGTGCAGAACAGAATTTTAAGGTGGATCAACTATGCATAATGTCTGGTATAGGTAGATGCAGAATAGAATTCAAAGGTGGATCCACCATGCATAACGCTCAGGATAATTTTCAATGGTGAATCCACTCACGATACATCTGGGGTGGTGTCTGAAGGTGGATCCATCTGTGATATATTTTGGGTGGTGTCTGAAGATGGATCCACCAGCGATACATCTGAGGCAGTGTCTGAGGGTGGACCTATCTGTGATACATCCAGGGCAGTGTCTGAAGGTGGATCTAGCTGCGGTAGGTCTGAGTGGGTGAGGGGAGGCGCTTCCCAAGACAAACCGGTATACACACATACAGGAAAACAGCGCATTTGCGCTAGGTGTTTAAAGGTTTATTGCAGTTACAGACAAATGTATAATTCTTCATCAGAAATGATGTCACGATCATGCATGTGGAAGTGCCGCCATTTTCGTTCTTTAGAGTAGACTAGATACTTAGAGACATTTAAAAGCTGGTCGCTCTGTAACGAATCAGATGTTTGTGGTGTTGGAGGAGAAAATCACAGTGTATCTGTGGTGGATTGAACTGTTTATTTTGTACAATACTCGTAACCTGTGGATGCTGGTGGTGGTCCTACATTCATCTTTGGAACTGGCATCAGTACGCAGTTCAGAGTGTTATGTGCAGGAGGTTAGGGTAGTCCACACTAAATATAGAACTTACAATGTGAGGCTGGCATCCTCCGATTGCTGGTCTTTATCTGCTCACAATGGAAACTCCCCATCACACCAACCTCAGATTTAGTCCTAATATGGCCCATCAAAAACTGAACACAGATCAAGCACGAGAAAACATGGTGTATTGAACCGTGAGGAAAAAAAGCAAAATAGAAACAGTTAAGGGTCCAAACTCAAGATGTGCAGCATCGAGCGTAGTCCTGTAGCTACGGTGTCGTGGTCATGTGGTTACAATGTTGGATTAAAAAAGGCGAGATCTGTGTTCAGGTTTATTTTTCAAAAAAATGTTCAAATGTGTGTGAAATCTTATGGAACTTAACTGCCATGGTCATCAGTCCCTAAGCTCACACACCACTTAGCCTAAATTATCCTAAGGACAAACACGCACACCCATGCCCGAGGGAGGACTCGAACCTCCGCCGGGACCAGCCGCGCAGTCCGTGACTGCAGCGCCTTAGGCAGCTCGGCTAATCCCGCGCGGCATTTATTTTGCACAGAGTTGTGAACTTTCATTGGCGTATCTTTCCTCCTCCTGCAGTTTTCACAATTGTCGTACTATATATTGCTTATAGAATACGTCATGTAAGAATACATTACCGTCACAAGCAAATATGATGAATAGAGAAGGCAGGCGGCATGCCGCACCGACCTTTCACAAAAATAAAAACAAGAAATAAGCAGGTGTTAACTAAGTTACAATAAAGGAATTCAAAAGTCAAAATTTCCAAGACGAAAAAGCAAGAGCAATAACATGTGCCACTTACCTAGAACAAACAGGAAGTACGTATGTCTGGAGGTCCCTTTCTTATACCTCGCTGTTGCAAACGGACGTTACGCCATGATACAGCCACAAATCTAAATACAGCGAATAGATAAATCAATAACGGGACGAACGGTTTATAATTTTGTGAAAAAAATTCGGGTAATAGCGATATTTAGAGATGGATCTCCCCCTTCGCAGTCCAACACCGTAACCATGGAACCAAAACGCTGTGAATATGCAACTGTGCACGATGTTGCACGTCATGAGCTTGGACCATTCATTGTTTCTATTTTTCACAGTTCAGTACACCTTCTTCCTGTTTTCATGTCTGATCTGTGTTCTGCTTTTAAAGGCCTAAACACTGGGCATCTTACTATTAAATCTGAGGGGAGTACTACGTGGTGTATCCCGTATAAGCAACGTCCTGACAAGGCAAGTGAATCTGGATTCTATTATATCAGTGATGGAGATGAAATCATGTGGTGGAGAGTTGAAATATTAGGATGAAACGAACAACCCTTGGGTTCAACGGGCTGTGGTGTCTTCCATGTGGTTATTTTGTGCGTCTTGCGAAGGGTAAGCTTCTGATGATGCTCGCCTGTGTCAAATATGTTTCCAGGAAGAACTCAGAGTACTATTCTCTTCCTGCAGACATACTGCTGCTTGTATGAAATGTGGACATACCCTTTCCTGGAGTGTTGAGTGTCAGAGAGGCCAGTTTTAGCTATAGTAATGGCATTTTTGATGAAATCAGCGATGTTGTAAGAGATACTATTATTTTATTACACATTTTTATATGTTTTAATAGCCATTATGAAAAATAAAACATTTTCATTAAAATGCATTCTTTTCTTGTTTTTTCCTACACCAATCATACTTAGGTTTTCTCTTAATATAATAGCTATGATTATACACTCCTGGAAATTGAAATAAGAACACCGTGAATTCATTGTCCCAGGAAGGGGAAACTTTATTGACACATTCCTGGGGTCAGATACATCACATGATCACACTGACAGAACCACAGGCACATAGACACAGGCAACAGAGCATGCACAATGTCGGCACTAGTACAGTGTATATCCACCTTTCGCAGCAATGCAGGCTGCTATTCTCCCATGGAGACGATCGTAGAGATGCTGGATGTAGTCCTGTGGAACGGCTTGCCATGCCATTTCCACCTGGCGCCTCAGTTGGACCAGCGTTCGTGCTGGACGTGCAGACCGCGTGAGACGACGCTTCATCCAGTCCCAAACATGCTCAATGGGGGACAGATCCGGAGATCTTGCTGGCCAGGGTAGTTGACTTACACCTTCTAGAGCACGTTGGGTGGCACGGGATACAAGCGGACGTGCATTGTCCTGTTGGAACAGAAAGTTCCCTTGCCGGTCTAGGAATGGTAGAACGATGGGTTCGATGACGGTTTGGATGTACCGTGCACTATTCAGTGTCCCCTCGACGATCACCAGTGGTGTACGGCCAGTGTAGGAGATCGCTCCCCACACCACGATGCCGGGTGTTGGCCCTGTGTGCCTCGGTCGTATGCAGTCCTGATTGTGGCGCTCACCTGCACGGCGCCAAACACGCATACGACCATCATTGGCACCAAGGCAGAAGCGACTCTCATCGCTGAAGACGACACGTCTCCATTCGTCCCTCCATTCACGCCTGTCGCGACACCACTGGAGGCGGGCTGCACGATGTTGGGGCGTGAGCGGAAGACGGCCTAACGGTGTGCGAGACCGTAGCCCAGCTTCATGGAGACGGTTGCGAATGGTCCTCGCCGATACCCCAGGAGCAACAGTGTCCCTAATTTGCTGGGAAGTGGCGGTGCGGTCCCCTACGGCACTGCGTAGGATCCTACGGTCTTGGCGTGCATCCGTGCGTCGCTGCGGTCCGGTCCCAGGTCGACGGGCACGTGCACCTTCCGCCGACCACTGGCGACAACATCGATGTACTGTGGAGACCTCACGCCCCACGTGTTGAGCAATTCGGCGGTACGTCCACCCGGCCTCCCGCATGCCCACTATACGCCCTCGCTCAAAGTCCGTCAACTGCACATACGGTTCACGTCCACGCTGTCGCGGCATGCTACCAGTGTTAAAGACTGCGATGGAGCTCCGTATGCCACGGCAAACTGGCTGACACTGACGGCGGCGGTGCACAAATGCTGCGCAGCTAGCGCCATTCGACGGCCAACACCGCGGTTCCTGGTGTGTCCGCTGTGCCGTGCGTGTGATCATTGCTTGTACAGCCCTCTCGCAGTGTCCGGAGCAAGTATGGTGGGTCTGACACACCGGTGTCAATGTGTTCTTTTTTCCATTTCCAGGAGTGTATTATGATCTTAACACTTCCTAACCTACGTTGAAGAATCGTGATTTTTTAGTGTAGAATCATAAAACTGCAGAGAATACTACCATTCTGTCAACGTATGCAGTCTCCCATGGGGTTAAAGAACATCATTTTATTCTCCAGCAGAGTACCATTGATAGGAGCTCTGCTACACATTTGCGTATGATCTGATAATAAGTACTTTGTGAGATGTGACCCCACTAAGACGGCTTGCACTAGATTCGGACGTACTGCAGAGAGAAAAACAAAATTTGTGTTCTGCCTCCGGCCGAGAGTATTACTACTTTAGACAAAAGTATCGGGCCTTGAAATGCATAAGGACGCTGATACAGCAGATGAATGCAGATGTATTTCCTTTCTGTAGAGACTATAAGTATCGTGCAAAAAACCATTCCGAGACATAATATTTGACTCATGACAGACCAAATTTCGGCGGTTTACCTCCTTAACACCCTAAACATCCACTTTGTTCGACACACTTGTTTTCAAAGCTTCTTATGTAGCAAGACTGAGACAGTTCTGGTCACTCGATAGTGAAGCCACTTGTGGTCACACAATCTGTATTTGCTTTTAGATGCAATCCAATTATAAACACCTAGCACAACTGCAGTATTTGTGTATGTGGGCGTGAGAGGCTTTGTCGCAGTGGCCCTCACACCTTACCGCAGTCCTAACACTGTTGGATCCACCTTCCACCTCCGGAGTGCAATCGCATGTAATGGGGAACAGATCCACATCCAAACCATATCCCACACCTATCACTGGTGGAGCCACCTTTAGCAGTATTCTGGACCTACTATGAGTGGATCCGCCTCCAAACAGCATACCGTATGATGGAGCTAACTCGAGACACTAATCCATATGTAACGGGGGTGCATCCAAATCATTATCATCCTCATCATTGTCTACATCAAGAATTGGGCCTTTTGGTCCGTTCCATCTCCTTCAAAATTGATCAAGCCATCTCTTCACTGGACTTCCTGCAGATCATTTGCGTCTTGATTTATGCTGTTTTATGGCTATAGTGGTGCTTGCATCTGGCATACAGTCTACATGTTCTGTCCATCTTAAATGATATTGTTTTATTATGTCCATTACATTTTGCGTATTCAGTTGCCCTCAGATATCACCATTTCTCTTTTTATCCATCATAGTATATCCAACCACGTATCTAAGGAAATTCATTTCACTTGCTTCTATTACTTTTTTTTTCATTTCTCTTCTTAATGGTCCAGTTTTCTTGTTCATAGACAGTACTGGTATAACGATAACGTTGTAGAACTTTATTAATCTCTGTGGGCATTCTTTCTCAATAGTCTGTATAAAGGTCCACAGAAATAGCTAAGTACGACTAACTTATTTATTAGTTCACTTTTTTGCCTTGTATGGAATATTGCACGCTAAATATTTGCGTGTATCAACTTGCTCTGTGATCTGCTTGTCAATTTCAATCTTAACTCGCGTGGGATGGTGCCCTAAAAATTCCACTGACCTTGTTTTCGTGATGGATACGTTCAGATTGTATTCTCCGGCTATTTTACTTAAATTAAGACAGCTCCTTGTTAATCATTTTCATTCTACCAGTTAGCTGGTCGCTGGCAAAAGATAGTGTACGACCATTGTCTGTACCCAGGTTTTAGTTACATCTTCGATATACATACTGACGTAAAAAAATCGAGACACCACAAAAAAATTAGTGTAAATCAATGAAATTTGTGAAATACATTTGTCTTGAAACGTCCCCTTTCAACAATTATACAAGACTATGCTTAAACTGACACACAATATATTTAGCGCAACGCAATCTGACTTTCAAAAATCCCTACAAAAGAATGGCCCTGACTAACATTAAACTATACCTTTCACAAATAACTTACCTCACAAAAATCTTCATTACTCGAACTACTGCAATACAGCGAGCGCCACTATTGCCAGCTAAATAAAAGATTCAAACTACAGAAGGCACTAACTACTGATAGGGATAGTTAGCAAATGAAAGATATTAATAGAGAACAAACAATGTATTTACCTTAATAGTCATAATATATATAGCAGTTCATGACAAATTACAAAACTCCGCCATCTCTCTCCCCACATCCACCACTGCTGGCGGCTCACCTCCAACTGCGCAACGCTACGCACTGTTCACATCCAGCTGCCGCTGCCCAACACTACAATGGCAGACAACAATGCAAACTAGCCACAGGCTGCACACAGCACAGCCAGTGATTTTCATACAGAGCGCTACGTAACGTTGCCAATAAGAAAATATAAACAGCCTACTTACATAGCCCCCACGCTCCCCACAAAATATTTTACAAATTTTTTTGGGCAGTGGCCAATACAGATTTGAAAATTTTTTTCATAATTACAGTAAGAAAGATATCAAATGCACACACTTATTGATACAATGTTGGTCAAAAGCTAAAATTTACTCACAGACCATAAAGACAGTCCTTATCATTCATCATAATAGTAATTACAGTTTTTTTCACAAAGTCTCACTAGTAGAAGAAATTGCACACAGAAGTAGTGGATTTCCATGCAGTCTTGAAGAAGTAGTGTTTTCCTTCCAACGGAACGACAGTGCTGACTCTTGACATGCTGACAGGTAATGGGCCACAGCAGAGGAAACCCACAGCAGGGTCATTCGACGTTTTGAAGAAGATTCGTAGGTAGGTCATCATAGAGTAGACCCACTGTAGTCCTGGTAGAGATTGTGGTATTGGTGGGCCACCAGAGGTGTAGACCCACTGCAGTCCCTGTGGAAATAATGGTATTGGTGGGCCATCAAAGATGCAGACCCACTGTAGTCCATGTAGAAATAATGGTATTGGTGGGTCATCAAAGATGCAGACCCACTGTAGTCCTTGTAGAGACGGCCAGCAGCCATCTGTTGCGACTGTCAGGGGCACAATCACCATTGAAGAGTCTTGCAGATATTATAGCAAGTCCATAATCACCACTTGTGCACTCACAAAGTTTTTGGAATTGTCCTTAGAACCAGCAATGCTGTTATCCAGTCCCTTGCTGAATTATTAACACACATGCAAACACAACAGTCCCAACTTCTCACATATTGTGCCTTACTGTGACCAACAGAAACGTGTGCAGTGAAATGTAACTTACAAGTTACTTAAATTGATGAACTGGTGTCAATTACAATATTATAACATTAGAATACAATTACAAAGATACAAAATACACCATTAAAAACATAATAATACAGATAACATTTGTCGTAATATGGGCTTTACAAAAGAATTGAACTAACATATACATCAGTGTTACAGGAATTATGACATGAGTACATACATAAAAGATGAGAATAACTTGCGAAACATCAACTTCACACATGAGCATTAAAACAAAACAGAATAAATAATGTCTAAGCATATTTATAAGGTAAATAACATATTATTAATGCCAATTATATTTGAGGATAACAGTATTCCTCATCATAGTGAATGTAGCTTAATATTAAAAGAAGAAAAAATTCTATGAAACTACACAGAGACAGGAAGAAAACAAATACACAAGGGTACACAAACACATAGTGGGATAACACAAAAGGAAAAGACAGGGTTTGTTTTACTGCAGTATTTTGCATGGAGATCTCCCTTCGTTCATCATTATTCCCAAAAGTCCTATCTAAGCCTGCTTTCTGTATTCTGTTCACATCCTCTGTCAAAAATAGTTTTTCTCCACTGTACAGTATCCTTTTTTTTTACCCAAACCATTTTCATATAGCTTCTCAGTACATTTCTTCCAAGTCATCATAGTTAGTTTCTTATATAGTCACCCCTCTTAAGCTAACTTAAATCTACTGAGCTCAGATGCTAAACTAAGGGAAGAGGCAATGCAGCATCACATAAAACAATTAATATAAACAGCAATGAAAAAAAACGCAGATTTGCGAAGGAAGCAGCATTAAGAAATTAGCAAAGCAATTGTAATATTACAACTAATATAAGGCAATGTGCAGCAAACAATAAAAATAAATCATTAGTAAAACTGGCTTAACAGAATAATACAAAGTCAAATTCAATAACACTATGCCTGGCAAACAGCAGCAACTTATACCTAAACATGACATAGCTCAAGCAGAAAAAATATTACAGTAAAAATGGCCATGTTTAATACTTATGTGACATCTTAACACTAGAGTGATGCATCACAAAAACTTACTCTACGAAAAAAAATTACCAAGTAATTGAAAAGAAGATTATGTATGTTATTAGTCCCTTCTTATTGTTCTTTCCATTCCAAGAGCTCCTTTTTCGAAGAATGTGGGTCATAAAATAATTATTTAATAGCTCTGTTGACAGAAAGTGTTCACATTAGCAAATGCATTTAATTTTATTTTATGAAACCAATGCTGCAAGACAGCTGGAAACCAGATATCAAATGAAATAAGCAATTATGTACAAAGTAAAGCATAAGAACATCACTCAGTAGTCATGAGGCATTTCATAAGTTAGTAGAAAAATCTCTCAACTACAGAGACAGTAGTCATAATCAGGTGTATAGACATAAAAATATTTCTCGTCATTTCATTAGGCATTTCAGTAAATATCATAAGTTAAGAGCTCCACAGTGTAATCATATGTTTTCAAGTTCGACCATGTCGTTTTTGCAATGCTTTCCACAAAGGAACTTCAATAGCGAGGACAATGGCCTCCCTCTTTTTTTTCTTCACCTGTACCTCTGAAAGGGGCCCACGCTAATGGCCTTCTTCCAGGCGACTGTCGCCCAGCTGGGTGCCCATGACGCATTACGTGCAGGTGGTCACTTAACCCTCTTACGGAAATATTTACGACAGCAGTTTCTGCTACAGTGACAGTCTCATATAAAAATATTTCACAGGTCGAGAATTTGCGTTTCAATTCTGTAGAAACAAAATCCTGTAAATATAACAGTGTCCAAAAATTTTCGCCAGCATTGTGATACATTCACGCATTTACACACATTTCATATCTCTTAAAGTACGATTCTTGGTTTCCAACATCCTTTTTCACAAGTCAGAGTCCCTATCCACTACTCATTATTCCTTACCTCATTATACATATATATATTCGTCGACACTTCTTCAATATTTCATCATAAGAGATACGTAGCATAATCAAATAACTCATATAGCATCAGCCTATTAATCATAAACATACCTCAGCATCATAATACACATCGTCGTCGTAATAATAACACCATAACACCTCAGTCAAATCTCAAAAACGTCGTAGCTGTCTGCAATAGTTTCAAAACCTAAAGAAAATTCTCTGCTCATTTCAGTAGTGTCATCTACCTCAAACGTACTTTAAAAATCATGATCTCATACCAAATACATCATTCAAAGCTCTCATAGTATCACAATCGGTCCGAAAAAATATGAACAGTTCACACAGTACAGACAAAAATACAATTTCGTAAGTGTGAAGTAATCCAACTCTGTAATTGCGTAAACATGTGTCACTGATGTAAAAAAAGTTTGTCTCTCTCAGTTAAATGATCAGATAGCTGTGTAATTTATGTATTAGAGAAATATTGTACCGATGTGTAAAGTTGTATAAGCAAATACCATATTAGCTAGGGCTCCTTGTGCTTGCCAGACACATGGTACACAAAGTAAGCGTGTACCCCCCTGAGGATTAATGTAATTATACCCTCAGGTGTTACAGATTACAGCAATGGAATGAAATGTATCACGGAAAACTTTCTTTGTAATTCAAAAATCTTTAGAAATAAATGTTTTAAGTACAAAATTAATCACTGAAATGCGTGTCCTGTAGCGCTAAATGTGCATCTTGTTGTAAGATAATCTCTGTCGAAGTGTCGTAGTTATTTTCCTCCGAAAGCTAAGTTCTGCAGAAGCCAATGTACTTACCTCATGATAAACAAAAGTGAAATACTTTGCGCATAGATTTCTTAGTTATTACGCTTATTGTTGTGATGAAGAAATTACTGTGCTGTAACGTATTGTTGTGCTACGGAAAAGGCTGTCTCATTGTAGCTATACCACAAAAGTTACTATTAAACATGTTTTACTTTCCAGAAGAATTCAGAAAAACTGTGCAGATATAAAACAGATACACTGCAAATGCAACATTGTAAATTGTCACTCATTAGTAGCGTCGTGATAAAATCGTGTAGCTGTCACACAAACTAACCACTGTGTCATCTGGTATGTCTCAGAAAGTACTTTAATTCAGAATGTATTTTCAAGTAAACCAAAATGTTGCATTAAAATCTCATTAGCAGTACCAGTATATGTCCTATCTATGTAAGCCTCATAGTCGTTACGTAATCGTGCAACTAACAAGTAAGAATGTACACACACAGTAACACTGTGTCGTCTGTTCGCAATAACAATGCATTCGTAATTTCTGTTTAAGTAAGTTCTCTTGGTTCTTGAGTGGATATTGAACTTCAAAACATTGTTGCATGTTAACAGTTACTCAGTGTGACAAATTGTACAAGTAGCGTGAAGTGAAAATTGCAAAGCCTAAGTTAAAAAGCAGATTATCTGTCAATAAATGGTTTTACATGTGAAATGTGGTGTAAATCTTTACTCTTCCTAGTATGCAGAGTTTCAACTTCAACGCAATTATCATGTAGTATACGTCGGATTCTGTAAGGTCCATTGTAAACTAGAAAGAATTTGTGACTCAAGTGTTTCTTCTTATGTGACAATGAATGAGCTTTAATGAGAACTTTCTGACCAATATATAATTTCTTTTCATTTGCTTTACCGTGTAGTTTTCTCCTTTTGTCTGCTGCAGATTTTATATTTTTAAGAGCCAAATCAATTATGTCTTTGTGTCGAAGTTTACGTGTATTCGGGAAAGGTACAAGCTCTCTGATTCTGTTCGGTGGTTCTTCATTCTTCAGTACAAGAGTAGGTGGTAAAGCAGTGGAATCATGAGGCATTTCATTCAGCACATTTTGAAATAAGTGTAAATATCTGTCCTAATGCTGATGTTTTCTGTGACAATAAAGTCTGCAAATCTTATTGATATCATTCATAATCCGTTCAGACGGGTTACAATGTGGTGAGTACAATGAAATAAAAACAGGTTTGATTTTATGGTTCCGAAGCATGCGTGACCAAACAGCAGATCTGAATTGCGGTCCGTTATCTGAAATGACTTTACTGACATGTCCAACTTCGCGTAAGAAATTTTTAACAAAGGCGTTGGATATAGACCGTCCAGTGGCATTACGTAACGGTGTGAAAGAAACAAATTTTGAAGTAAGTTCAACAGCGACTAGAACGTACGAAAATCCATTCGATGTTCTGACAAGGGGTCCCAAGAGATCAACAGCAGCAAATTCTTTTAATTTAGAAGGAATGTTAGGAAACAGCGGAGCACGATGTGAGACAGTAGATGGTTTAGCCTTTTGACAAAGTTTACAAATAGACAAGACTCTTCGAATTCTCTTTTCCATATTGTTAAAATAACAAGTCGTTCGAAGAATATGATAACATTTTCGTGGACCAAAATGTGCGTAGCTGAAATGGTTGGTTCTGAGCACTATGCGACTTAACTTCTGAGGTCATCAGTCACCTAGAACTTAGAACTAATTAAACCTAACTAACCTAAGGACATCACACACATCCATGCCCGAGGCAGGATTCGAACCTGCGACCGTAGCGGTCACGCGGTTCCAGACTGAAGCGTCGAAACCGCACGGCCACACCGGCCGGCAGCTGAAATGAATGTACCAAATGAGCTTATTAACAAAATCGTCTGGAATGCAAAGTACCCATAGCTTGTCATCAACAGTGCAGCGTTTGAACAGTATGTTGTTTCTAACCAGGTAATAATGCCGAATCTGACTGTGTGTCTTTTCATGCCATTTACTTTTGATGTCTTTCCAAATCGGATCTTTATCTTGTTCATGAGCAATGTCCTTTAAAGATATGGTGATGAAGTTTTCAAAGGCGACTTTCTGAATGTAAAGAATACTGAAATTTTTCTCAACGTTGCCTTCTGTGTTACTTTTCTCAAGCCCAGCCGGTGCGCGTGACAGCGCGTCCGCAACAATGTTCTCCTTGCCGGGAATGTAGACTATTGTGAAGCGGAATTCTTGCAGAAACAATGCGCAACGTTTTAACCTGTCATGATTTAATTTTGAAGACATAAGAAATTGCAATGCACGATGATCACTGTATACTTTTACGTGCTTACCAGAAAGAAAGAAACGGAATTTGTTAAATGCCCAAACTATCGCTAAAGCTTCTAATTCAGTAACGGAATAATTTTTTCAGATTTTGTTAGCACTTGGCTAGCAAAAGCAATGGTTTTCTGAACAGTAGTGTCATTTTCTATGGCTTCTTGAAATAAGTGGGCACCAAGACCGACTTTAGAAGAATCCGTGCTAAGGCAGAAATCTTGTGACAGATCTGGATGAGCTACTATTGGCGCGTTAAGTAGCGATTCTTTCAAAGAATTGAATTCCAACTGTGCTTGTTCGTCCCAGTTCCTAATAGTTTTTTTCCAGTGAGAGAACAAAGTTTTGGTGTAACAAGAATTTGCATGTTCAGAAAACGATGGTAAAAATTTATGAGACCTAGAAAACTGCGGACTTGTCTTTTTGTGGATGGAACTGGAATGGCCCTGATTGCTTCTAGCTTTTCAGGATCCGGCTGAATGCCTTCACAAGAAATAATATGTCCCAAAAACTTCACCTTTGTCCTACCGAATTCAGACTTTTCCAAGTTAACTGTAATTCCAGATTCTACAAAAATACGTAACAAACTGTTGAGGATGCGATTATGCTGTTCCCATGAAGCTTCTGCTATTAGAATATCGTCCACATATAAGGTGATGTGACGTTTTAAGAACTCAGGTAATATGGAATTTAGCCCGCGAATGAATGCTGCTGAAGAAATGTTCAAACCAAAAGGAAGTTTCCGAAACTGATAACAAACGCCGAAACAAAGGAAAGCTGTGTATTTTCTACATTCTGGATGAAGTTCGATCTGATAAAAGCTGGATCTGAGATCAATGGAAGACAACACATTTACACCATTAAAATTTTGAAGAGGTTCTTCCATCGTCTGCGGACTGTCTGTTTCAGGAATAATGATAGTATTGATTTGTCTCGAATCTAAGACAAGCCTGATCGATCCATTTTTCTTCTCAACAACAGGTAACGGATTGTTGTATGAGCTTACTGCAGGCTCAATAATGCCCTCGTCAAGCATAGCTTTATTCCTGTTCTAACACGGTCCCTATAATGTGCTGGAATTACGTATGGTCTAACACAAAATTTAGTATGCTCACGAACACGAAATTGGTATTGAAATCCCTTGGTTGTTCCTGTCTTGTGAGTAAAAACTGTGGAATGTGCTTGTAAAATCTCAAAAAGGTCCTGCCTATCAGTGTCATTACAATTCTCAATTGTTTGAATTTTATTCTGAATTAACTCATTAGTTTCAAATATGCCGTCGATATCATCCCTGTCAGTACTTGCAGAGTGATTGTTAGTGTCTAGTTCCGTAGAAAATTCCGAACTGTTGTCTAACAGAAGGTAAAGCCGATTAATTTCCTCATCATTGTTTGAGAGCCAGTCTTCAAATTTCAAAGCTATTGACTTACCTTCTTTCTCTAAACTTATTTCAGCATCGTGAAAGCTTAAGAATGCTTTGTATTCATTCAAAAAGTCTACTCCCAGTATAATTTCCGTCGACAATAATGGAACAATAAGAAAGTTCATAGAGAAGCTGTGGCTTTGACAAAAGAATTCTAAGTTGGTTTGTTGGCGTACATCTACACTTTTTCCAAAGATTGCACCTTGTAATTTAATCTTACGTAACGGAAGTGTGGGGCAATCGTTCGATTTGTTGCATTTGCTAAAAGCTGTTTCACTAATTACTGAAATGGGACTGCCAGAGTCAAGTACTGCTGTAAATTTTACGTCATTTACAGTAATGTGAATCACAGGATATGCAATGTTGTTATGTTTTACGTCGTGTTCTTGGAGTAAGATGTCCCTAATGTCTTCCATTTTTACGTAATTACTAGCTACGGCAGCTGCGTCGTCAGTTTCATAAGTATGTTTTGTGGCTGCCAGCGGTGTGAGTCATTGCCTATTGTCTCTTTGTTGGCGCGCGTCGTTATTGGGATTAGGAGACCTAACTTCCACAAATTCACGTTGTCGAGAGTGCTCTGCTCTGTTTGAATCCCGCCAGTTCTGATGCAATTCAGGTCTGTCGTTACGATCATATCATCTGTAGTCATGTCGGTAGATTCCATAGTTTCTTTCTTGTCGGTCACATGGTGGAGAATTTCTCCCTGAATCGTAACTGCGCGCTGGACCGTTGCGTCTGAAGTTATTCTGTCTCCCGTGATAATAATAGTTCTGGTTGCCAAATTGTCTGTTTCTATGATTGTCTCTGTCATATTCATTACTACGGAAATGCGATCTTTCTCTGTAACTATTACTCTGCCAGTGGTTGTCATACGGATGGTGTCTGTTTTGGTCACGATTTACGTTGTAAGAATAGGCTTGTTGTGGCCATTTATTGTTTCTGTCGTCATGGAATTGTGACGGATGTGACCTGTAGTGATTGTTTTCCTGTTTTCGCATCCCGCAACTGTCTGTGTCAATTTATAATTCTTGTAAGAGTCCCTGAAAAGCTTCAATGTCGTCTTTGCAACGTCCTGCCAAAATAATATGCCGTAAATGTTCAGGTAATTTGATTAAGCAAATGCGGATGAGTTCTGAGGGGCTGTATGGGTTTGACAGGTACTGATTCTTGTGCAACATGTCTTCAAAATATTTGACAAGACTGGAAAATTCAGAATGTTCAAAGTGTTTCATCATCATGATGCTATGTTTTACTCGGTCTTGTGTAGCTTGTGACCAATATGCTGAGAGGAACGCATGGTAAAATTCTCCTTCACTGTGACAATCGTGAATGACCGATCGCATTCTTACAGCTGGTTCATTCTCCAAGTAGCCACACATAAATTCTAACCTGTGCTCCAATGACCAGTTGGGAGGAAAACAATGAGAGAATTGATGGAGCCACACTTGTGGATGAATGTCGTTGGCAGAATTCTTAAACGTTTTGAATTTACGTGTACTAATGAACAGCTTATAGTCAAAATCATCGTGTCGGCGAGTAGAACATCGCTCATTGTTACTTCGTTTCGGCGGTTCCATCTCAAAATCCAATGCGCCTTGCCAATTTCTTTCATAATTTCCGAAGTGCCCTGAGTTATTATTTTGTGGCTGTTCCGTATTTCTATGTCCCTCTTCCCGTATTGGAGCGCGAGTGGCCTCTGAAACACGTAATTCTTGTATTACCTGTGTCAGCTGATCTTGTACTTCCCGGATTTCTCTTTGGTGTTGCGTATTAATTTGATTCAGATTTTGTTTCAGTTTCCTAATTTGTTCATACTCTTCTGTGTCAGTGAAGGCTACAGGTCTTGTGTCATTCAGATCATCATCTACCTTTGTAGATAAGTTAGTGACCTCATCCGAAAGTTTGGCTACTTTCTCCGATAGTGAACACATTTACTCAGTGTGTTTTTCTGAACCAAGTTTCAGAGTGTCCATTTGTGTTGAAATCGAATCTACTGTGTCCTTTAAGTTTTCCTGAGTTTTTGCAAGTTGCGTAACCGAATCGGTAGATGCAACTGAGTCAGTTTTAGCCCACAAGGTCTCATGATTTTCATGAACAATGGTTTGCAGTTCTTTTATGGCTGCTTCGTGATTCTGTAATGCATTTTCATGACGCGAAAAAATAGGTTGGAAATGCTCACAAATTTGTGTTTTTACGTCATTACAGACTTTTTGACATTTCGATTCAATGTTATGTAACTCAGCAGTTAAATCTTCGTGTGTTTGTTCGAGAGTTTGTTCCAATGAGTCTAACTTTTGAAGCTTTTGCTGTGTTTGTCTCTGATTTTGTTCCATTGTGTGTAACTGTTGCTGTGTTTGTCTCTGGTGTTGTTCCATTGTGTCTAACTTTTGAAGATTTTGTTCCATTGTGTCTAACTTTTGAAGCTTTTGCTGTGTTTGATTTTGTTCCATTTGTTGCATTAATTGTAATAACAATGCATTAGTGTCTGGAATCTGTTCCTCTACGCTTTTCGGCAGTGCATTTGCACCAGCAACATTCACATTTTGACAAGCAGAAAATGTATCTTGACTTATTTGAGAAAACGGTGAGGACGCAAAATCTGAATCTACAGTATTTGCAAAATTGTATCCTATCATTTCGGATTCCTGAGGCGAGCTGTTGCCAAGCGATCGATCGATAATGCTTCCCTGTTCAATAAGTGTTTCACTGCCTACGCCACTGTTTGCCGCCCGCTCCATTCCCCTATGCACTATTACCAAATTACTACTTCGAATGTCTGTTAATTCACTACACAGTGGTGCTGATAAGCTACGCTCGTCGTCACTATTATTTCTCAGTTTACTTTGGAGCCTAGTGTTACGTTTTTCACACGCCATTATTGTCACAATATTTCACACGATAACACAGAAAAGCACAATTTGAAGTGCAAAAATAAGATAACACATTAACATAGCACTGAACATAATATCTAGTTAATTGCAAGCGTAGCTGCGAAATACTTGGTGCAAATCTACATGCATGCCACAACTGTTTTACTGTACAACAATGAAAGGCTGCAACTACAAAGGAGATTCTCTCTACAATTACACGCTAGCAATAAACAAAATCTACACTAATTACACAAACTACAAGAAAAAATCAGAAGATTCCAGTGAGATATCCTTGGCTAAGGGTCGACATATGAAACATCCCCTTTGAACAACTATACAAGACTATGCTTAAACTGACACACAATATTTTTAGCGCAACGCAATCTGACTTTCAAAAATCCCTACAAAAAGAATGGCCCTGACTAACATTAAACTATACCTTTCACAAATAACTTACCTCACAAAAATCTTCATTACTCGAACTACTGCAATACAGCGAGCGCCACTATTGCCAGCTAAATAAAAGATTCAAACTACAGAAGGCACTAACTACTGATAGCGATAGTTAGCAAATGAAAGATATTAATAGAGAACAAACAATGTATTTACCTTAATAGTCATAATATATATAGCAGTTCATGACAAATTACAAAACTCCGCCATCTCTCTCCCCACATCCACCACTGCTGGCGGCTCACCTCCAACTGCGCAACGCTACGCACTGTTCACATCCAGCTGCCGCTGCCCAACACTACAATGGCAGACAACAATGCAAACTAGCCACAGGCTGCACACAGCACAGCCAGTGATTTTCATACAGAGCGCTACGTAACGTTGCCAATATGAAAATATAAACAGTCTACTTACAGTCTAGTTAATGTATTTAAGTGATTAACATTGCAAGATCACAGATTAATGTAAGTGAGGTACAAACCATTGGAAATGTGAAATGCTGGTACATTAATAACAGGTGTAGCCGCCAATATTTTGAATGCTAACATGCAAATGTGCACACATTGTGTTGTAAAAATACCGGATGTCAGTTTGTGGGATGGAGTTCCGTGCCTGTTGCACTTGGTCACTCAGCACAGGGACAGTTAATGTTATTTGTGGATGATGCTAGAGTTGTCGTCCGGTGATGTCCCGTATGTGCTCGATTAGAAACAGATCTGATGACAGCAGGAGAAAGCAACTGCACTTTTCGGATGACCATTATCCTGTTGGAAAACACCCCCTAGAATTCTGTTCATGAATGGCAGCACAACAGGTCGAATCACCAAATCGACGTACAAATTTGCAGTCAGGGCGCATGGGATAACCACAAGAGTGCTCGTGCTGTTACACGAAATGCCACCGTAGACCATAACTCGAGCGCGTGTAGCACGCAGACAGATTGGTTAAAGGCCCTCAGATGGCCTCTTCTAGCCAACAGTCGGACATAACTGGCACCGAGGCAGAAGCAGTTTTCATCATAAAACACAACATACCTGCACCCTGCGCTCAAGTGAACTGTCACTTGACATCACTGAAGTCGCAGGTGCTTGTGGTCTGGGGCTAGTGGAATACACACCACAGTGCATCTGCTCGAAGCTGTCCTTGAAGTAACAGATTTGTAACATTTCGTTGTCATTGTGGTGCCAACTGTTGCTGAAATTGCTGCTGCAGATGCAGCACAATGCGCCAGAGCCACACGCCAAACACGATGGTCTTCCCTCTCGTTAGTGCCACGTGCGACTGTAATTCTCGTGCCCGCCGCTGTCAGCAATCATGTACAGTGGATACATTCCTGCCAAATTTTCCTGCAATGACGCAGAAGGAACATCCATCTTGTCGTAGCCCTATTATACGACATCATTCAAACTGAGTGACGTGATGATAATGGCGTCTTTCTCTCCTTAAGGGCGTTCTTGACCAACAGCAACTCATCACGTATCATCTCAAAGGTAACTATCGCTCACGACCCTTAGCGTGTATTTAAAGCAAACTTGAGTTGCATCCTTATAGTGGCGCTGCTACCGCTACTCTTATGCAACGCCGGCCGCGGTGGTCTAGCGGTTCTAGGCGCTCAGTCAGGAACCGCGCGACTGCTACGGTCGCAGGTTCGAATCCTGCCTCGGGCATGGATGTGTGTGATGTCCTTAGGTTAGTTAGGGTTAAGTAGTTCTAAGTTCTAGGGGACTGATGACCACAGATGTTAAGTCCCATAGTGCTCAGAGCCATTTGAACCAATCCACTTCTTATGCAACGGGCGCGAAATTTGAATAGACATCATCTTTCAGATATAGAAACACACCTACCAACTTGCGTTTATGTCGCAAACTCCTTCTTGGTGTTGAGATTTGTTTCCCGTTAGTGTATATTAAAAAGAGTGGTTGAGAGGTGACAACCTTGTCTAAACTCTTTGGTTTATTTCGGACATACTGTGTGTGCTGCCTGCTATCTGTATTTTGTTATTCATATACACACCCTGTGCAGCTCGTATAAAATTTCTTAAAATTTCCCACTGTTTCGCTTTACTTTATCAAATACCTTTTCATAGTCATTGTCGTAGAAATATTGGTAAATTGAATTCACTGTGTTTTGCTGTTAGTTGTGGCATCGTTAAGATACAATCCAAGCATAATCTGCATTTTGATAAACCATGTTGGGCATCAGATAACACAATTTCAGAGATAAACGATATTCGTTTAGTTAAAATTTTAGTACATAATTTCGAATACGAATTCAGAAGGTTTACACCTCTATAGCTCTGACATTCGTGTTGTTTTCTTTCTTATAAATTGAGTACATCTTCGCCATATTCCATTCTTCGGGTACATGACCATGTTCCCAGTACAAACTCATAAAATCGAGTACTGGTATTCTTATCGGGTGCGAACAGATACCGCCTGTGGATTTGGAATAAGTGTCATGTAGCTTTGACTAGAAATTTTCGAGTTTGGAAACAGACATTGCGAGCGTTAAGCAAAACTTATAAGAGAATTTGTAAGTGTACAGAAGAGAACACTCACCTGTCACATGAGCTTACCTTAAAACAGAACATGATAGCTTAGCAAAGGCGGTATCTGTGGTGAAAATTAGCATGTCAGATTAACGCAACACATACGGTGTTTCATCCGATCAAGTACAAAAAATATGGAAGGGTACTGAATTTCTTGAATTAGAACTGAAACGCATTAGTGACGGTGTGGAAAACTTAAACAATCGTGCTGATGTTGGGTTATTTTGACAGTGATGCTACACTTGCAGGATAGGTGGTAGAGCAACGTCGCACTCACCTTGCGGAAGTCGAAGGGATGGTAACCGAAAGGAATGTTACGAGTTCTGCACCACTTGTTAGCAGCAGACACAGTGGCTGCGCCAAAGACTGAGACGGCATGGAGTTTTACAATTATTTATTGAACTTTCTTTACAATTTCTCCCTCGTCGTCGCTGCCCAGCCCTGCGGATCCCTCCGCCTGGTTGCTGCTGTGTAGATTCTCCGACAATGCGTGCAACGTGCGCCGCTGATCGCACTCGGGAGCCTCAGGCCAGTAGTGCTCCGCTGAAGCCAGAATGCCCTGTGGTTGAGATGAACCGAATTCGGGCCGACCTCCAGAACTGAAGTTGACATGTGGCAGCGAACGGATGACTCCTGCGGGCTGGAACAGACTTCCGGAATCGTCACCTACGAAGATTGAACATTCGGACACGGACCACATCCGTCCTCAGATCCGAACTGCTTCATAATGGCTTCTGTCTGTTGCTGCCTGTGCTCCACTATTTATATCCGACAGGAGGACGTTTTTTACCCTCGGTGGTAGCTTTTTGTTATTACTCCACAGTATATTGCAGCGTAACTTAGCGTGCTGGCCTCGCTTCCCCTCACTCGCGCTCAGTCTTTGTGCGTCCTTGCGTCAGTCTTTAGGTAGACTGCTGCTGTCAGCAAGGCTATCTGTGCGTGCTTATTTCGCAACGCCTCGGTCGCCGACGTGCCTCTGTTTTGGCATTCTCCACTGCGTGAAGCAACGCTTACTACATGTGGCCGCAACACTGCCTCCTCCTAAAAATTAAAATCGTCCCCGAATTTACCCTATATGTTAACTCTAGTTCTATCCTATATTCTACTTCTTCCCCATATACATCCAGGTTGACCTGACTCATGTCCTACTGATAATCCATTCTACAGGAATCTCATGGAGCGGTCTCGCATTAACACGCTGAATCCTCCGTTTTAATGAGACATATACCACACCGATAAATACAATCAACATGGTAATAGTACTGGTTGAAATACCAATGGTCACTATGTTACGTTTCCACCTGGTATCGTACTCTTCTTGCATGTCCCGTAATATTCCGTTCTTAGCAACTGTTTCCACACTCAAAAGCACCTCCTGTAGCTGCCGCATCTTGTTCCTTACCTGCAGGATATTGAGTGCCAGCCGAAGCATCCACTCGTGACTCGTGAGGACCACATCCGATTGTTTCCCAAACAACACCACACTTCGGAATGGCATATCCTGTACCTGGATAGCTTGTGTCAGCTGCCAGAGGACTACGCCCCATACTATCCACTTGTACCCCATCCTGAGTCACCTACAGAATGGAGAGAGAAGGGACAAACTCCCATCACTACTCATTAATACCACTAAAATAACCCTAGTCCGTGCACAAAAATAATACACACATGATAATTACTGCTAACTACACATCCCTCGAACGCAACTTATACTTAATACCCAGTTTACTGTCTGCTTCTGGCGCTTCTTTTCGCATTCTGCCAGAAGGAGAAGTACATGTACACAGATCTACTAACCCCTGGAACGGCTTAACTCTACTAACGTGAACCACTGTTGTCTTGGTAGGCAATTGTAATTTTACATTGATAGGTAATGTCACTTCCACTACCTGGTACGGTCCCTGGAACTTGTTTGTGAACTTCTTGGTTCTCCCTTTTGGAACATATGGATTAGCTAGTAGCACCCATTGGCCTACTCTGTACTGTCGCAACTTCCTCGTTGTACCTCCCATCCGTTCTTGTCGTTCCAACGCTTTCGTGTTAGCTCGTCTAACTCTCTGCCATACTTCCTTAATGGTTTTCGCATATTGCCTTACATGCTCGCCCTCCGCTCCCAGCCTTGAACGAAGCATGTCAAAAGGTGATAGCATCTTCCGTCCATACACCACTTCGTACGGCGACAATCCTGTCGATGTATGTACCTTACTGGCTACGAATTGCAAGTACACATCCCAGTCGGCGTGTTGACTATTTACATAGTGACTCAACATCTTAGCCATCGTGCGATGCACTCTCTCTATTCGTCCGTTTGCTTGCGGATGGAATTGACTAGTCTGTAGTTTCTTTACCTTCAGTAACTTACACAGTTGCTTCATCAGATCAGACGTGAAATTAGTACCTTGATCCGAGATTAAAGACTGAGGTATCCCATACCTGAGTAACCAATTATTAACTTAAGCTTGTGCCACCGTACTTGCTTTCTGATCTGGTAATGCGACCATGACTAAATACCTAGAAAAGTGGAGGAGGAGATTAGTGTTTAACGTCCCGTCGACAACGAGGTCATTAGAGACGGAGCGCAAGCTCGGGTGAGGGAAGGATGGGGAAGGAAATCGGCCGTGCCCTTTCAAAGGAACCATCCCGGCATTTGCCTGAAGCGATTTAGGGAAATCACGGAAAACCTAAATCAGGATGGCCGGAGACGGGACTCCCGAATGCGAGTCTAGTGTGCTAACCACTGCGCCACCTCGCTCGGTCCTAGAAAAGTGGCCAATCACTGTTAACACATACTTATTCCCTGCTGCACTCCTATTAAATGAGCCTAATACATCAATTCCGATTTGTTGGAAAGGTCTGTCTGCCTCTGGTAATCTTTGAAGCCGAATCTTTTGATGGCTCAAGTCTGCACGCTGTGCGCATGGCACACAATTCCTGACGTACTCGTCCACGTCTTGACGTCGTGTCCTCTATCAAAACTTCTCCGCTATCCGCCCATCCGTAGCTCTTCTCCCTCCATGTCCTGAAACAAAATGGTCATGCGCCTGTTGCAAAACTTCATGTCTTAACGTTGCTGGGACAACGATGCGCGAGCCGCATTGGATCGACCTGCAAAGTAACCCGTCCTGTACTAGGAACTGCGGTTGCTTTCTGAACAATTGGCAATCACAATCACTATCCACGGCTTGTGCCCTTTTCCACTCATCTTCAGTCACCCCTGTTACTTGTAAAACTGCCACTTTCCTGCTCAATGCGTCAGCATTGGCATGTTTCAAGAGCCCATCTCATTAGCCTACTCGCTGGGGCTTTCAGACCTAATAACCATTTCAGAGCTGAATGATCCGTCACAACATTAAACCTTTTACCGTACATATAACATCGAAAGTACGAAATCCCGTATATTACCGCTAACAATTCCTTCTCCGTCGTGGAGTAATTTTGTTCCGCCTTGTTAAGTTGACGAGACGCGAACGCAGTCGGATGTTCTTTGCCATTAATTTCTTGTCCAAGTACAACCCCAAGAGCGTGATGAGACGCGTCACATTGTAGTATAAGCTCCTTCGAAAAGTCTGTAAACTTCAAAACTGGATCTGATGTCAGTATCCGTTTCAACTCTTGAAATGCTTTCTCGCACTCTGACGTCCACTGGAAGGTAACACCTTTTCTTAGCAACTTAGTAAGTGGTCTCGCTATTTCTGCGAACCCCTGTACGAATTTTCGGTAATAGCTCGCAAGACCAATATACGATTGCAGTTGTTTAACCGTTTGCGGAACCGGAAAATCTCGTACTGCAGAAGTGAGACGAGGATCTGTCCGTACCCCATCCTGACTTATAACATTCCCGAGATAATTTACTTGTGCTTGCGCAAAATGGCATTTGTCCAAACTTAATATTAGCCGTGCTGCCTCTAATATTTTAAACACCTCCTCTAACCGTTCCACATGCTGCTCTATATCTCTTGAAAAAACTATATTGTCATCCAGATACACCATGCACTTCTTCGGTTCTAACCCGCGAAGGACTCCTTCCAACAACCTCTGAAATGTTGCTGGAGCGTTTTTTAGTCCAAACGGCATTCTTTTATACTCTAAGTGACCACAATGCGTAGTAAATGCTGTTTTTGGCCTGTCCCCCGGATATACTTCAATCTGGTGATAACCGCTTCGAAAATCCATAGTGGAGAAAAATTTACACTTCCCTAGGTTGTCTAACGTTTCTGTGATATTCGGAATCGGATATACGTCCGCCACTGCCCGTTCATTGAAATGCCTGTAATGGCAACAAAAGCGAAATTTTTTCGACCCGTCCGGTGTCTTCTTCGGAACTAGGACCACGCTACTAGACCAAGGACTATTACTGTGCTTGATTATCCCTTCTTCCAATTGTTGCTCTATTAATTGCTCTACTACTGGTTGTAATTGTTTCGGTAGTCTGTAGGGCTTACGATACGCCGGAGCGTGACTCCCTGTCGGAACACGATGCTGTGTTATCGGTGTAGCAGGTAACGTTCCCTGTGCTTCAAACAATGCTTTATACTTTAGTAATAATGCTTCCATACCCGAACCATCATTTCCTCTCAAATGATTTACCTTGTCACGAAGTGCAGACGTGCTGACGGTTTGCTTTACATCATAGTCTAGCCTCGAACTATCGATGTCCTCTTCATCCATTAACTCTACTGTGGCTCTCACTAATCCCTTCGGCAGATCGAGATCATCCCGCCCGAAGTTATCTAAACTCACTGGAACCATAAACTGCCCATTTATGTCCGTTACCCGTGATACACTCCTACGAATAAAGCAATGCTTTTCGTCTAAAACCTCATTAGTCGGCAGTGGCTCTACCAAGAATAACACCTGCTGTGGCACATCGACATCCACAGGTACCCAGATCAACTTCCCTGTACCTATTTGTACTTTGTCACACGAAATCACCTTTAATGCACTTGTACGCGTTTAGTTGGTATCACCTTAGCTATCGGTGCACCTTGCGACTCTGAATCATTTGCAACGGCTGTACCCATTGAGAACAAGTACCCATCGAGTTCCAGCGTATGTGGCGGAAGGTCAATTTTGGCGTGATGTTTAATCAGAAAGTCCAACCAAAGTATCGCTGAAAATCCCTGTCCCACAGTTGAAGTCACCTCCATTTGCTGCCGGAACCACACGTTCCCTATCTTAAACTTAAGCTGTGCTGTCCCTAGTGCATCTAATTTTTATCACATACTGCGTGCAATCTGTATCTCGGAGCTTCCAATCCTTTCTTGCCCACGAGGTCCACACTGACAACTGATACATCTGCTCCAATATCCACTAAAACTATTCGCCACTTATCTTTTATCCAAACCATCAAACTACAATCCTCCTCTTCGTGCACTCTCTGAGTACCTCTTTTTACTGGGAATGCCTCCCGACGGCAGGAACACTCCCTTTTTCGTTCAACAGTTTTTTACCTGCTGTATCATTAACCCGTTTCTTGGCTTTACACTGCTGTGCCTTATGCCCTATTTTCTTATAACTGAAACACTGCGGTTCCCTACATTGTCCCTGAAAATGACCTTGCTTCCCACAACGATAACGCTCTTTGGAAGACGAAAAAATTTTCTTCTCATTGCGACTTCTAGTGGCGCTATCCACTTCCTGCAATTTTGTAGCTACGCGCAATGCTGCTGCTAAGTCACTTAGCTTTTCCATCCGTATCCGGCGTGAAAAATCCGACGACACCCCTCGCAAAAATGCGTCTAAAGCTCTGTTCTCTGCTTCTTTCAATAGAACTTCATTTGCACTCGCATCTTGCGTTAACTCATACGTGTGCGCATTCGTTCTCCTAATTCTGTCTGAAAATTCTTTTACCGTTTCACCTGTTTTTTGCATCATCCTCCCCAATTTTTCTCTAAAAAATCTGGCACTGTTTTGTTTCCTAAACCTTTGCAATAATCCCTCAGCCAGCTCTGTGAACGTAGTAGCATCCTTTAACCCTTCGTGGTATGCCACATAAGTCTTTGCGTCACCTACTAACCGTAACCTCGCCATTTGCAAACACATTTCATCCGACCAGCCACACAGTCTAGCCGGACTACATACGTCACCAATGAAAACATTCACATCCTCTGATATTTCACCCGAGAAGGAAGGTATCAAATTAGCCGCTGAACAATCTGACACACCGGAAAAGACAGTACCCTTACATTCTGCACTATCGCTTCCCGAGCCTGATTGAGTATTTTGCAACAATTGTTGCTCCATTCTCTGCATGTGCTGCTTTTGCAGCTTATTTTCTTCAATCAGTTTCTTAACTTGCTCTGTCAATGCGACTACGGCGTCACTTGTCCCGGTTACACATGTCTCTAGCATTTTCCGTGTGGTATACCTCACCTCACAAAAATAAAATTGTATTACCCAGAAGTAAGTTAATTCCTAGCACGTCTAATGGCAAGCAATCTAGACTTACCACATTGCCCCGTTACGTGACCATAGAAGCCACACGCATCACAAGTGCTTGGTACAAATTTATCGCAAGGAGTGACGTGATCTGTTAATCCACACACTACACATTTAGATGGTACTAAGTTACCTTGACTATCATTCCCACGAAACTGCGATAAGTCTATAGGGCTGCTAGGCCTTTCAAATGACACTCTCACGTCCCTTAACGTTACCCTCAACATGTCTAGCTACACAGAAAACAGAGAGAGAAGGCAGTTGCTCGGTTTCTCTGCACGGTGATAGTCAAAGTCATGGCGTGGGCGCGCCTGACACCACTTGTTACGAGTTCTGCACCACTTGTTAGCAGCAGACACAGTGCCTGCGCCAATGACTGAGACGGTGTGGAGTTTTACAGTTATTTATTGAACCTTCTTTTCAATTTCTCCCTCATCGTCGCTGCCCAGCCCTGCGGATCCCTCCGCCTGGCTGCTGCTGTGTAGATTCTCCGACAATGCGTGCAACGTGCGCCTCTGATCGTACTCGGGTGCCTCGGGCCACCTGTGCTCCGCTGAAGCCAGGATGACCCGTGGTTGAGATGAACTCGTCGCCGCTCGGCGCCCCCGTACGACACGGCTACGGAGCCGCGTCGCCGTGAGGTCAGCTGCCAACGCCTGCTGCACCGGCGGCTGGGAAGCCGTCAGTCACGATGTCCGCGAGGTCCCGCCATGGACGGCCCACGCGCCGTGGGGCCGGGTTGACGTGAAGTCCGAGCGTCAGTCCCCGCTGGGGCCTGTGACCAAGGCCGCGCTGCGGCCGGTCCTGCTGGAAGTTCTCGCTGTAATTAGTCAGCCATGGTGCCGACAGAATTCTGGCCGACCTCCAGATCTGAAGTTGACATCTGGCGGCGAACAGATGACTCCTGTGAGCTGGAACAGACTTCCGGAATCGTCACCTACGAAGATTCAACATTCGGACACGGACCACGTCCATCCTCAGATCCGAATTGCTTCCTAATGGCTTCTGTCTGTTGCTGCCTGCGCTCCACTATTTATATCCGGCAGGAGGACGTTTTTTACCCTCAGTGGTAGCTTTTTGTTATTACTCCCACAGTATATTGCAGCGTAACTTAGCGTGCTGGCCTCACTTCCCCTTACTCAGCACTCTCCAGGCTTCGCTCGGCGCTCGGTCTGTGTGCGTCCTTGCGTCAGCCTGTTGGTAGACTGCTGCTGTTAGCAAGGCTATCTGTGTGTGCTTATTTCGAAACGCCTCAGTCGCCAGCATGCCTCTGTTTTTCCATTCTCCGCTGTGTGAAGCAACGCTTACTACATGTGGCCGCAACAGGAAGGAAAAGATTGTTAACAAACTCGATACCGATTTGAAGAGCGCTATTCAACAAATAGGTAACGAAACAGCTTAGGAAACTTGCGTTCAGTTGACCTTGCGTTCATTAATAACAAACGTATGAACTGCAAAACAATAAATAAGCAAAGCAACAGTTCTTCACCTAGCACTACACATCAGAAAAAAGAAATGATTGTCGGAAGGACAGACTCAACATATAAAAAAGTCAAAACAACCTTCCATGAAATTAAGAGCAGGGGAGGTAATATTAAGAGTGCAGTGGAGTTCCACTGTTAAACACAGAGTAAAGAGCGGATATGTGGAACGAGTATATTGAAGGACTCTATGAGGGCAATGACTCGTCTGATGACGTAATAAAAGCGGAAACAAGAGTCGATGT
The DNA here is from genome assembly GCF_023864275.1 of Schistocerca cancellata. NCBI lineage: Eukaryota > Metazoa > Arthropoda > Insecta > Orthoptera > Acrididae > Schistocerca > Schistocerca cancellata. Next base: position 522,082,259 of record NC_064630.1, on the reverse strand, counting down.
AGAGGAGATAGGGGATCCTGTCCTAGAATAAGAATTTGGAAGAGCTTTGGGAGTCATGAACTGTGCGGCTGGTCCTGGCGGAGGTTCGAGTCCTCCCTCGCGCATGGGTGTGTGTGTTTGTCCTTAGGATAATTTAGGTTAAGTAGTGTGTAAGCTTAGGGACTGATGACCTTAGCAGTTAAGTCCCATAAGATTTCACACACATTTGAACATTTTTGAAGAGCTTTGGGAGACGTAAGGTCGAATAAGGCTGTAGGGATAGATAACATTCCACCAGAATTTCTAAAATCATTGAGGAAGGTGGCAACAAAATTATTATTCACTTTGGTGTGCAGAATGTATGAGTATGGCTGTATGCCATCTGGCTTTTAGAGAAACATCATCCACACATTTCCGAAGATTGTAATAGCCGCCAAGAGCAAGAATTATCGCTCAATCAGCTAAACTGCTCATACATCCAAGTTGCTGACTAGGATAATATACAGAGGAATGAAAAAGAAAACTGAGGATGTGTTAGACGAAGATCAGTTTGATTTTAGGAAAGGGAAAGGGGCCAGAGAGACAATTCTGACGTTGCGGTTGATATTGGAAGAAAGACTAAAGCAAAACAAAGGCACTTTCATAGAATTTTTCGAACTAGAATGAGCATTCGGCACTGTAAATTGGTACAAGATGTTCGCAATTCTGATAAAAATAGGGGTAAGGAATAGGAAAAGACGGGTAATATACACTCCTGGAAATGGAAAAAAGAACACATTGACACCGGTGTGTCAGACCCACCATACTTGCTCCGGACACTGCGAGAGGGCTGTACAAGCAATGATCACACGCACGGCACAGCGGACACACCAGGAACCGCGGTGTTGGCCGTCGAATGGCGCTACCTGCGCAGCATTTGTGCACCGCCGCCGTCAGTGTCAGCCAGTTTGCCGTGGCATACGGAGCTCCATCGCAGTCTTTAACACTGGTAGCATGCCGCGACAGCGTGGACGTGAACCGTATGTGCAGTTGACGGACTTTGAGCGAGGGCGTATAGTGGGCATGCGGGAGGCCGGGTGGACGTACCGCCGAATTGCTCAACACGTGGGGCGTGAGGTCTCCACAGTACATCGATGTTGTCGCCAGTGGTCAGCGGAAGGTGCACGTGCCCGTCGACCTGGGACCGGACCGCAGCGATGCACGGATGCACGCCAAGACCGTAGGATCCTACGCAGTGCCGTAGGGGACCGCACCGCCACTTCCCAGCAAATTAGGGACACTGTTGCTCCTAGGGTATCGGCGAGGACCATTCGCAACCGTCTCCATGAAGCTGGGCTACGGTCCCGCACACCGTTAGGCCGTCTTCCGCTCACGCCCCAACATCGTGCAGCCCGCCTCCAGTGGTGTCGCGACAGGCGTGAATGGAGGGACGAATGGAGACGCGTCGTCTTCAGCGATGAGAGTCGCTTCTGCCTTGGTGCCAATGATGGTCGTATGCGTGTTTGGCGCCGTGCAGGTGAGCGCCACAATCAGGACTGCATACGACCGAGGCACATAGGGCCAACACCCGGCATCATGGTGTGGGGAGCGATCTCCTACACTGGCCGTACACCACTGGTGATCGTCGAGGGGACACTGAATAGTGCACGGTACATCCAAACCGTCATCGAAGCCATCGTTCTACCATTCCTAGACCGGCAAGGGAACTTGCTGTTCCAACAGGACAATGCACGTCCGTGCCACCCAACGTGCTCTAGAAGGTGTAAGTCAACTACCCTGGCCAGCAAGATCTCCGGATCTGTCCCCCATTGAGCATGTTTGGGACTGGATGAAGCGTCGTCTCACGCGGTCTGCACGTCCAGCACGAACGCTGGTCCAACTGAGGCGCCAGGTGGAAATGGCATGGCAAGCCGTTCCACAGGACTACATCCAGCATCTCTACGATCGTCTCCATGGAAGAATAGCAGCCTGCATTGCTGCGAAAGGTGGATATACACTGTACTAGTGCTGACATTGTGCATGCTCTGTTGCCTGTGTCTATGTGCCTGTGGTTCAGTCAGTGTGATCATGTGATGTATCTGACCCCAGGAATGTGTCAATAAAGTTTCCCCTTCCTGGGACAATGAATTCACGGTGTTCTTATTTCAATTTCCAGGAGTGTACAATATGTACAAGAACGAATAGGGTATAATAAGAGTGGAAGAGGAAAGAAATTGCTCGGATTGAAGAGGGTGTACGACAGGGATGTAGTCTTTCGCCCCTACTGTTCACTCTATACATCATAGATGCAGTGGTGGAAATAAAAGAAAGGTTCAAGACTCGAATTAAATGGCTCAAATGGCTCTGAGCACTATGGGACACAACTGCTGAGGTCATTAGTCCCCTAGAACTTAGAACTAGTTAAACCTAACTAACCTAAGGACATCACAAACATCCATGCCCGAGGCAGGATTCGAACCTGCGACCGTAGCGGTCTTGCGGTTCCAGACTGCAGCGCCTTTAACCGCACGGCCTCTTCGGCCGGCAGACTCGAATTAAAATTCGAGGTAAAAGGATATCAATGATAAGATTCGCTTATGATATTGCTATCCTCAGTGAAAGCGAAGAAGAATTACAGGAGCTGTTTAATGGAATGAACAGTCCAATGAGTACAGTATATGTACTGAGAGTAAGGCTAAGACAGAAGAAAATAATGAGAAGTAGGAGAAATGAGAAAAAAGCGAGAAACTTAACTTCAAAACTGGGGATCATGAAGTAGGTGAAGTTAAGGAATTCTGCCACCTAGGTAGCAAAATAACCCATGACAGATGGAGCAGGGAGGACTTAAAAAGCAGACTAGCACTGGAAAAATGGGCATTCCTGGCCAAGAGAAGTCTATTGGTATCAGACATAGGTCTTAATTTGAGGATTTGGATTTTAGATGTGGTCCTACAGAAGAATGTTGAAAATTAAGTGGACTGGTCAGGTAAGGAATGAGGAGTTTCTCCAGAGAATCGCCGAGGAAAGGATTATTTGGAAAATACTGACAAGAAGAAGGAACAGGATGGTAGGGCACCTGTGAAGATATCGCAAAATAACGTCCATGATACTACAGGGAGCTGTAGATGGTAATAACTGCTGAGAAAAACAGAGATTGGAATACATCCAGCACATAATTGAGGATATAGACTGCAAGTACCACTCTGAGATGAAGAGGTTGGCACAGAAGAGAAATACGTGGCGGACAGTATCAAATCAGTCAAAAGACTGATGACCCAAAAAAAAAAAACAAAAAAAAAACTCATAATGTAAGCGAAGGACAGTATGGGATATGTCAGAAGTTATCAGCAAGGATATTATCCATATGTGACACCGGAAACTATACCGCATACACATGATAATACATCTTGCCTGTTGAGGATCTTGCCTGACGACAGCCTGTTAAAACAGACAGTTCCAGGTATTTTGTACAGAAACAAAAAAGGCAGCTTTTCAAGATGTTCTAATGTCTAGTTCAAATGAGCAACAGAACATTCGTTACGCAGTGAGATATACTCAAGGGGACGCTTTGCTATGAGCTGTAGACCTTGTGTAACCTATGATCAATTTCAACACGCTTTTCTCTTTACACTTTGGTCACGTGGAGTCCAAGAATGACTCAGACGAGACTTCTTTATCCAGAACCGTTTAATGATAGGCAGGGTGGATTAGGGAAAAATACCTGAATAAAACTCATTGTTGGAGTGAACCTTTGTAACATGTAGACGTTCTTAAAATTTTAAAGATTAGAATACCCGCACACATTAAGGAGAAATTGGTCGCTGTACCAGAAATTTTTTTAGAGTATTTCCTGTTACAGCATAGAGTCAGTGCGGCACGCCAGTAGGGAGCGACAAGGAACAGAAGGCAGTGGGAAGAGACCAGCCAGTCGCACGCTGATCGACCACCCTCCAGGACGACAACGCAACAGCAGCGGCCCCTATGTGAAGAGGACACAAGTGCCGCGCCCGACTGGTGGCGGCCACTTCAATAGCAGCTTCAACGTTAGCCACTTCGTTAGTTATCTCTGTGTAGCACAGACGTGTGTTTGTCTATTCTGAAGAAGCTGATTATTTTGCTTGTCCTGCTTTGCTTGTGACACATATCAAAGTTAAGTAACTTTAACTGTCTTTTGTAATAAAACTCATTAATACGAGTTGTTTGATTGTTTGTCTAGTGAACCGAGTATGCAGAATTTCTAGACACAACATTTTCAGTTCATAGTTGATGTCACTGACCTCATTTTTTAGGAGGGACATAAGCAAATAAGAAACCCAGATTCAACACATAGTTTTCATAATAGTGCTATGGCAGGTTGAAGGACAAATACTAACAACCAACAGTGGTGGCAACAGCCAGTAGCACTAGCCAATAGACCCAATATCCATAATTTTAGAGCAAGTGGAAATGCACATAAAAGGGAATGGAATAGATATAACACTGACTACCCCAGCATGCAAGGTAAATGTAATAACCCGAATAGACAGAACTAGTATGGTGCATCCTCAAATGGGAATCTAAACAATAATAATGGTTATCAAGGAAAGTCAAATAGTCACTTGAACCCTGTCTCAAGTAATAACGTTAGGCAGGGGGAATCAACATTTGATAGTAATCGAAACAATAATTTGTCTCTCATGAATGTCCAGTTCAAATAGTTGGGTCATTAACAATAATGAGAGATTCTGATGCCACCAACGGAAAATGCTAGCTCGCAAGATTCTGGATTTAGGGGGCTGCAGTCACCAACTATTCATTTTTGAGGTCTGATGAGAATACGATTTGAGGAAAGAGTTATGTTCCGATGAGACAAAGAAAGGTGAAGAGGAAGGAGTACAAGCCATAATACACGCAAATGTAGGCCTTATAACAGTATGTATAATTCTGGATACAGATGCGTCTGCGAAGGTTTTGTCCAACAGTTTGTTTGATGCGATGAAAAAGGACATACATGTACCAACTTTCCATACACAGAGCCGCAAAATATTAACAACTGTAGGAAACGAGACACAAAATTTTAAGCTGCAAGCATGCATTCCTATTACCTTAGACAGTACCCTACGATCACATGCAGTTTTCTTGTAGTTGAGACATTAACAGTATAAGTGTATTCTAGGGATGTTGTTTTTCAGACGATTTAAGGCAGACCTCGACGCGAGTAATGGAAAATGTTGGTTGCAGGTTGATAAAGAGGTTATATCAGTTAATTTGGATACGACGAAGGAAAATCGTAATCAAAATAGCAATAAAGGAAATTTTCATCTTATCTATCCTGAAATACTTTTAATAAATGACCAGTGCAGTGAAGAGGGGTTAGATATCATGGTACCACATCATGTTATCATTGACGAGAATGGGCTGTCAAGTTACTTAGCTGAGGCACCAAGAAAGCAATTTTGTAAATTACTCATGCAGTATAAACAGATCTTTTGAAAAAAAAGCATTTATTTTAAAAGATTATATTTACAAAATTGGTATATATCCACATCAAACTTTCTGTATAGTTCTTACCCAATCCCTTGAGCAAATAAAGAGGTGGTGAACAAGGAAATCGAAAGAATGTTAAGTTGGCAAGTAATAGAACCTTTGAATCCTCAGCCGGCCGTGGTGGCCGAGTGGTTCTAGGCGCTACAGTCCGGAACCGCGCGACCGCTACGGTCGCAGGTTCGAATCCTGCCTCGGGCATGCATGTGTGTGATGTCCTTAGGTTAGTTAGGTTTAAGTAGTTCAAAGTTCTAGGGGACTGATGACCTCAGAAGCTAAGTCCCATAGTGCTCAGAGCCATTTGAACCATTTTTTTGAATCATCATCATAGCAGCCCAGTTTTAGCTGTCAATAAGGCAAATGAAAGTATTCGATTAGTACTTGATGCTCAATCCATTAACAAAATCATTGTTCCTGTAAGGAGGAAACCTGAAAATATCGAGGAGCAACTCTTAAAATTTCATCGTGTTAAGTATTTAATTTCCCCCAGAAAGTAGGAAATACACCGCATTTCTATGTTCTGGTCACAGTTACCATTTTTGTGCATTTGCTTTTGGACCCAGTGTTAATGTGGGTAATTTTATACCAACATTGGACACTGCATTGGAACTTTTGCCAAAGATGAACCAGAGCCTGCGTTCCACGCTTGTAAAAATCGGAACCAGCTGAGGCTACAGCTTTGACAACAGCATCCAAGTCCTGAAAACTTTCACCACGTAGTCCATCTTTCAGAGCCCCAAAGAGATGGAAGTCTGAAGGCGCTAAATCGGGACTGTACGATGGCTGTCGTAAGACAGTTCAGCCGAATTTTGCTATGCGTTGCGTGGCCGCAAATCTGGTGTGGATCCTGGCGTTATCATGTTGCAGATGAAAGTCGGTCGTCTTCTCTGTCCTTACCCTGGAAGTTAGGGCTTTCATCTTACTCACTGTTATCTTGTAGCGTGAAGGACTGACAGTTTCTCCAGACTCCAGGACATCCAAAAGAACCACATCCTGGCTATCCCAGAAGACTGTGCACATCACTTTGCCTGAGACACCTTTCTTCTTTGACAGCGAATTCGCATATCGCCATTCCATGGGCTGTCTTTTGGATTCTGGCTCGTAATTGTGACACCGTGTCACATCTCCACTGGCGATGCTATTAAGATAATTGTCACCTTCAGCTTCATATTGGTCCAGCAGGTCCCGACAAATTTCCATCCGATGAGTTCTTTGTTCTTCTGTAAGCGTCTGTGGGACCCATCTCGCACAGACTTTGCGATAACCAAGATGTTCAATCATTGTTTCCAAGGCGTTACAGCCGACATTCGGTTTTGTACACAATTCTCTGGTCGTTATCTGCTGATCAGCACCGATGAGTTGATCAAGACGCTCTTCACTGCGAGGGGTGACAGCTATGGAGGGTCGACCGGGCCATGGCTTGTCACGCACAGTCTTTTCACCACCTTGAAAAGGCCGCACCCATCGCTTCCCACTGCTCATGTCTGTTGTATCGTCTCCATATACCTTTACCAAGCGTCGATGGATATCAGTCGGTGTAATTTCTTCAGCAGTAAGGAATTCAGCCACACATCCCTGTTTTATAAGCACATCAGTATCAGACTCCATTTTGGAATGCTCCTCTGCTGGCGCCAAAAACAACAGAAAAACGAAACCATCTGCAAATGAAAAAGGAAGTTTCAGGCATTAGCACTACACCAACGACATTTGGCGCGGACATTCAACGTCACCGCAAAAAAATGGGAGGCATTATTTTCGGAACCACTCTCGTAGTTCAGGCCAGAGCCTGTGATTTTTTTTTTTGGGGTGGGGGGCGGCGGGGGGGCTAAGTGCTAAGGAGTTAGTAGTTTATTTAAAAATAAATTCCTACTTACAACTTAGCCAGGGAAACTCATTAAGGAGTACTGAACAGAAGTATGCCAGCAGACATTTCATACTCTTTGTCAACAAGAATGCTAAAGCATGTGGCAACCAGCATTGCACACAGAACACGGACTCCACCAGTGCTAGGATATGGTGGTCAATGCACAGTGATCAGTTTTCGTCCAAAGCGCTGAGCGAGTTCATTCGTTTGTTTGGAAGGGGAGGCTGAGTATTTGCCCACTTTCGGCTTGTCGCCGACGACATTATCGCGGCGCACTCCCTACTATGTAACAAAAATTCATTTTTGCGTCACTTATAGCTTTTTCATGATGACATACCCACCATTTCCTTAATGGTCATAGTAATTGTGATGTTTGCATTTAAGTAAGACACTGCGCGAAATTCGATAAAGTTCGCAATTAAAAATAAGGTTCGCTATGATTTTTTGCTGTTTGTGCATATTATATGTTTCTGCATATGAAATTCGGCTAAGATACTGAATTTTTCTTTAGACTTGGGTCGAGTTGTATATTTGTCACCAGTCTCAAGAAAACTGATCTGAGGTATACACTCATTTGCTATCGTGTGCACCAGCGACAAAGCCAGAATGACATATCCATAACATGCCTCTAATTTTGAAAATTTTGAAAAATGAAGAAACCGCTCAACAATTGCTTAACCCACATTTTGCACATGACCTGTTTTCGAGCATTAATCATCTGAGGTCGTGCAAGAATTCCTCATATTTCGTAAATGATTACACATATCGGAATGAGATTTTGACAAATGGTAGCACACAAAGAGAAGAATATTTCGCCATATGGTTATTATGCAAAACGTTATTATCTACCATGTTAAACCAGTAACTACAGATTTTTTTTGATGAAAAAAAGTAATTTTTAAGGGACTTCGATAGCTTGTGATATGAGAAATGTCGTGGGTTTTGGAACAACATAAATGAAGAAATTACACATTTACTTTTGTACTGTGGGTGTGATGTTTCGTAAACTATTCACCTTACTTTTTTTGCAGTTCCTCACATAATAAACGTAATAATAAACCACTGTATCGAAATTCTCTCGCAACTGCATCTGCACAACATGTTAGTTAGGTGACACTGTGTAACCTCTGCTGTGTTCTGGCAAAATAATCACTTTTTAACATGGCACCAGGAGAAATGCAAGGTTTACTCAAAATTCGCCACTCATGATACTGGGTGTTAAGGTGGTTAACAAGCCAGATGAAAATAAATCACTGATTTTTTTAGATGCTAACCAAAGAAGATCTTTTTGAATGGTCACCACACAAGTATGGCGCAGAAGGGATCCACTTAATCTTTACAAAAATGTGAGCATAGGCATCAGCTTAGAATGGCACCTCCCCACCAGCACTCTGCATTTCCCCTACAGCTCCTCACAGCAACCCCCACCACTACAGCACTCCCCACCCATGCCCTGCCAACTACAAATCTACGTTACTCTGTGTGCAGTCTACTTTTATACACAAACAGTGTGCGGTATAGCTCTGGATTGCGCTACCTCCTCCATTGTGTCTTCTTCAGTTGTTGTTGGCAACAATAGGATCGCTTACAAACAATGGCTTAAGTTTTTTTGTATGTTTGTGACAGGTGCACTGTTTCAGTGCAAAGTGAACTGCTAATAGAATCCGACTCAAACATTACAATCATGCATATCAGTTATTGTATAACGCCATTTGTTTTCTCTTCGTATAAGCTGTGCATGCATTAAGGTGAAATGTATTGCTGTTTTCTTTTACAGACTGCTCTTAAACGTTTGCATTAAATTAATGCCACAACAACTAGAAATAAGTAATTTTTAAGTGGAGCTCAAAAATTAAAACTGAAAACCTGCGAAGACCAAGAAGTTAAGCAGACAATGAAAATATTTACAATCTTCCAGCGATCAACAAGACACCTTGAGCAGATACGTTATAAATTTAGCAACAAAAGCAAAACTGGGCAATAGTCTCATCACTTAAAAGTTGAAACTGTAAGTCACTGCAGTTGCAAAAATGGAACAGGGGAAGATTCTGACAGTTTGCAGGTTCATAGAGGACACAATACCAGTTGTGAAAATGAATCTGGTGTAAATTTGGGTGACGCACAATTTGGAAACAGGTCACCAGCACTAGATGCCAAATCACTGCCTACTGATTGTTCTTCTCTGTTTCAAGATAATAAACAAAATGCAGCTTTTAGCACTGATAGAGAATTATTCCAAGGTAAAATGAATGAAGAAACCAAACTAAAACTATAAATAGCGGGCTCTGCAAGCCTCGGGGTCCTTTCTCTAGAGACACTTAAACTAAAATATCGTTTAGCGGCGATTATAATTATACTAAAATAGACAGAAAATTAAAAGATTTTGGCTATGCTATTCGGCTACTTTAAATGCAGTATATTGGGTAACGTGCTGGGTATTCGGAGATCGAGAAAATGAATGGACAGATGAACAAATTAATGACAGATACCGTTTAAGCGAGAAAATAAATATACATGAAACTTGAGCTATACATTTAAGTGTGTGTATTACTGATAGCATTTGGAAATATGGGAAAACTGATCACACTCTTTTCTATGAAGGGTGTGACCAAATTAAAACTGTAATTTCTAGAATACTGGCTGTAAGAAGGATATCAACTACGTGTCACATGCCTTTCCATGATTATCGTGAAAATAAAATAGGGAACAGAGTGGGAATGTCTTAAATATAATCGACTCCTCCTCCAATATGATCGTCTTCTGAAGGTATATCTTTTAAATGAAAATACAAAGAGTATATTTGAGACTACAAATTCAAAGGGAGATTATATAACTGATAAATGATTGCTTTTTTAGAGCAGGTCACCAGTGACATTAAACAGTATTATTTTAGGCATGATCTGCGATACATCAGTAACCGAACTTAGAGTTGTAAGATATTTGCACTTAGATTTCAGCAAGCCAGACAGAAAAGAGTGAGAAATAAAGGACTCGTTTTTGGGATTCCGTGAGATAAAAGGCAATGACGCTAAGAGTTTTAAAAAGAAATATTACCCATTTAGAGAAGATGGACATACAACTGAATAAGGGCAGAGATCGAGGATCTCATGATGCTGCGTCTGTGAGTGGCAAATACTCAGGTTTGCAGTCAAGAATGAAAGCATGTGTTCAAATTGCTGATTAATTGTTCAAGACACAATTTTAATTTGTCACTAAATGAGTCCATGATGAATATAGTGGGCCCAAATCAATCAACCATGAATATAGCGGAACAGCAACAATTATATGAGAAAGTACGTACAATGCATTTATGTTTTATTTAGTGCTTCTTTGGTTTTATGGTAACAAATAAATGAGATTATTGCAACTGACAGACGTTCTACACAGACTCCGAAGTAACTGTGCTCAGCTAGACAGTCTTCTAGATTTGATTCGTTGTTACCAATCAAACAGATCTTCATACAAATTTTGCATTCTCTGTATAGTATCATTTAAAAAAATGAAACTATAGAGTGGGAAGAAGCTTCTAAATAGGTAAAATATATAGGAACTGATTTTGTCATACCTCTCGTATTTCAAAGTAAGATTTTAGAAAATATGAACCTAGTTTCTGAACTACTGTTGCTGATACAGAGAATGCTCCTCAGTGTCTTCCAAATGCAAGAAACTATCTAGAAGCTGCAGTAGAAGTAGCGAAGGTGCTAGCAAAAGTTTGGAAAACTGACCCCAAGTGTACTCAAAATACACCCATAAAGAGAAAAATTCATTTGCCAAGGATTCTGTGGATCGTGGAACTGTGGATAAACTAAAGTCTTTTCAAGCCACAGTTTCCAACGCTCATGTTTGTATTTTAATTCAACAGTCATTCAAACGTTGTACCAGCCTAGAGAATGTCAATGATTAGTTTCCTTTCTTACATCCAGTTCATCTTTTTTAAGTTAGAAAATGAAGTTATTCAGAAAAGAGCACAGGAACTGCTTATAAATTACGAATTAGATTTTACCATAAATCTTTCACGTGAACTGTTTAACCTAAAAACACTTACGTCGAAAGAATTTGAAAAAAATTTAACATTTTGTCAATTAAATATTTTGCAAAATTTTTGTTTGTTGAAAATACTTTTCTTGTAAGTAGTCTTCCTGATGTCTGCACAGGTCTTCATCTGTACTTAACTCTGCCAGTTACCTTTGCTATGGCAGAACGATCATATTCTAAAGTGAAACTAATCAGAACTTTTCATATAAACACGCTCTCCGAATCCAAATTAAATGTTTTAGCAGTTCTAAGCATTGAACAGGGAACATGTCATTCTCTTAATTTAGATGACGATGTCGAAAACGTTTTGAGTGCTAAACGTAGCAGAACTGGAAATACGTGCTTGCTTTAATATGTATCCTCATTTCACAAAACAGTAGACGTTGTTTATTCTACAAAGAGAGCACCAATTGGCGAGTTTATTCTACTTTTAACTCGAATTATGCTGTGCGTATGTTTAATGTTTTCATGTTTGTTCTTGGAAGGTTTATTACTAAACAAGGCCCTCATAAATTTATCTGTAGAGGGGGAGGGCTTAAAAACATTAGCTACGCGACTAAGCCTGTCTGTTGGGGTCTGAAATTTATTTATGTATGTTACCAGTTAACTTTATTTTTACAATACCATCTTGATCACACAGATTTCTTACACTTTATTAGCGGTTTCGGCATACTGCCATCTTCAGATCTGTTACAAATATAAGTATTGTGTAACAGATTTGAAGATAGCAGTATGCCAAAACCGGTAATAAAGTGTAAGAAATCTGTGTGATCAAGACGGACTTGTAAAAATAAAGTGCTAAAAAATGATTGTGGACTCATTTACAGACTTTTTGTCTTCAATGAATTACCAGTTAACGTCGATGCGACCACAGGTGACGTCCCATAACGTCAGCATTGGCTCTTGAGAAACACGTTTGACGTCCACTGCGGAAGTGAGCATTATAAGCTGCGTAGTCAAGTTAACTTGTATCCCCGCAATTTTCATAAATTACACGCTACAAAATTGAAAAGGATTAGAGATTGCGTTCAAGCAGTGTTCTAAGGAAACTAGACGCAGATTCTCTTCATAAGTTTTAGCTTAATACGCAGCCTCCTTGTGCTGCAATTCAGACAACCAAATAAAGGCCAGTGGAAATTAAAGAGACTTCTTAAGCAGCATAGCAAGATTGCGTAAATGATCGCGTATGGCGCACGAACGTGAACGGTTTTACACAACCCATTACGACCACTGGATATACCGGTTGTTCGTGCTACATTTTATACGTCTAAAATACTGCAAACTGAACTTAAAAGCTCCTCTGTTAAGCAAATCATTCTCTCCAATGGCAACATCGCCATCAACAGGCTACACCGGAAATCACGTTCAAAGAGAATATTCACGTTGGTAATGTTTCTGGGCTTGCGGCGAGAAGACTCTCAAATTAATCATTAAACTAGCCACAGACAAAGATACGATAATGACAGGCTAGTTGTAAACGTAATCTTACTCCCTCCCGTAGAATTGACGTAGTCGGGTAATTAATGAAACAATCTGGTATTCATTCCACTTTCTAATTAATAGGTGAGAAGAGCTGTATCTCTCAACCTGATAAACTGGAAGTCATTAATAGCTCAGACATCCCTTCGTGAGCCAGCATGGTCATTCACACACAGATTTGATTATTAGCTAAGCAACAGATTAGGCAAAAGCTCCCATCCAATAGTTTGTGGAGGGGGTGGGAGGGCTTGACCTGGGAGTACTGAGTGTTTTTAATATTTTGGAGGACGAATGGCGACTTGTAAGCAGCAATGAAACAGTTCCACTTCCGACTCTGTTAAAAACCTAAGTAATACTAACTTTTCAGTTATTACCTTGAAAGAAAAACACCTTTCTACAGCATATTTTTCCTTTCCCTGAGAGTTGTGCCCATAGCCCTCGCCTTGCCGCCGGGGGCAGTTACAATAAAGCTCCTCTGAAAGATCTCCAGCCAAACGATCGTTGCACACTTTTAAGAAACGTGTATGAAATATCTTTTTAATTCTGTAATTGCTTTAGATATCTTGCTAGTGTCAAATTTTATGGTAGCGCATATATACTAGAAAATTTTCTACTCTTAAAAAATTATCCCAATAAACTTGCTGTTTAGCAGATGGCTTTATCAACTTGAACCTCTATTTATGTGCTTAAAAGAAAGGAAAATGTTTTGGAAATTATGCCAAATAACGCAATCAGTCATTTGTTTATCTGAATCTCCATAAATTGTGGATCTTACGTGCTGTCATAAATGCGTCATTGCTATTTAAAAGTTTTACAAATTTTGAGACGTTCTTAATATTCATGAAATTAAACGTAAAAATTATTTTATAAAACTGATTAATGTCTGTGGCTAATACTTACTGGCCATTAAAATTGCTACACCAAGTATAAATGCAGATGATAAACGGATATTCATTGGACAAATATATTTTACTAGAACTAACATGTGATTGCATTTGGGTGCATAGATCCTGAGAAATCAGTACCCAGAACAACCACCTCTGGCCATAATAACAGCCTTGATACGCCTGGGCGTTGAGTCGAACAGAGCTTGGGTGGCGTGTACAGGTACAGCTGCCGATGCAGCTTCAACACGATACCACAGTTCATCAAGATTAGTGACTGGCGTATTGTTACGAGCCAGTTGCTCGGTCACCATTGAACAGACGTCTTCAATTGGTGAGAGATCTAGAGAATGTGCTGCCCAGGGCAGCAGTCGAATATTTTCTGTGTCCAGAAAGGCCCGTACAGGACCTGCAACATGCGGTCGTGCATTATCCTGCTGAAATGTAGGGTTTCGCAGGGATCGAATGAAAGGTAGAGACACGGATCGTAACACATCTGAAATGTAACGTCCACTGTTCAAAGTGCCGTCAATCGAAACAAGAGGTGACCGAGACGAGTAACCAATGGCACCCCATACCATCACGCCAGGTGATAGCCAGTATGGTGATGACGAATACTCGCTTCCAATGTGCGTTCACCGCGTTGTGACAAACACGGATGCGACCATCATGATGCTGTAAACAGAACCTGGATTCATCCGAAAAAATGACGTTTTGCCATTCGCGCACCCAGGTTCGTCGTTGAGTATGCCATCGCAGGCACTCCTGTCTGTGATGCAGCGTCAAGGGTAACCGCAGCCATGGTCTCCGAGCTGATAGTCCATGCTGCTGCAAACGTCGTCGAGCTCTTCGTGCAGATGGTTGTTGTCTTGCACACGTGCCCATCTGTCGACTCAGGGATCGAGACGTGGCTGCACGATGCGTTACAGCCATGCGGATAAGATGCCTGTCATCTCGACTGCTAGTGATACGAGGCCGTTGGGATCTAGTACGGCGTTCCGTATTACCCTCCTGAACCCACCGATTCCATATTCTGCTAACAGTCATTGGATCTCGACCAACGCGAGCAGCAATGTCGTGATACGATAAACCGCAATCGCGATAGGCTACAATCCGACCTTTATCAAAGCCGGAAACGTGATGGTACGCATTTATCCTCCTTACACGAGGCATCACAGCAACGTTTCACCAGCAACGCCGGTCAACTGCTGTTTGTGTATGAGAAATCGGTTGGAAACTTTCCTTATGTCAGCACGTTGTAGGTGTCGCCACTGGCGCCAACCTTGTGTGAATGCTCTGAAAAGCTTATCATTTGCATATCACAGCATCTTCTTCCAGTCGGTTAAATTTCGCGTCTGTAGCACGTCATCTTCGTGGTGTAGCAATTTTAATGGCCAGTAGTGTATTAAAATGAGGAGAAATGCCCCAAGTCACTGCAGTGTTAACACTCATTTTAAATGTTTCCATAAATTAGTACTAGTAGACAATTGTTCTAGAAATAACAGAATAGAACCCTACATAAAACATATGTTTCTGAAGACAAACTGTTTATCCTGTGGCTTCGTCGATACAAGCCACTACTCTGCCATTCTCCATCTACCTTACGATAAAAGTGAGAAGATTTTCAGATGGCTAGTGCTCAAGAGTGTAGAGTTTGCACGAAAAATAACCAGGCCTATACCCGTGCAGATGGCGTGGCAAGTGCAGTGAGGACAGTTACAGTGCAGTAGGTAAGTTGCAGTTCGAGAACTGAAGCTTACGTACAGACATGTATTTCGCACAACTGCGCTAAAACTAGAAACTTTGCACGCTAGAATATTAACAGGTTGTAACAGCATCATCGTTCAAAGTCAACAGTTTCTCACTGGAGTACCAGAGGAAGAATTCACTAAATAAAAAAGCGGGTAAAAACTTTAATATACCGGTGAGTGTTGCTAAGTATGACACTAGCAATGTAAAGGGAGAAACATGTGTTACGTGGAAATTGTGTGACAATCCCTTAACAATCTGTTCATCATTTACCTAAATGTAAATATTTTTCTCCTTCTCCTTCTCCTACGTCTCTACTGAACGCTTCCATACAGCTATGGTTTCCCTCAAATTCTTGTTCCTCTTTATTGTGCAATTCGAGCGGCTAATGACTACGGAAACCATGTCAAGCATACTTTTGCCTGCTTACGCTCTCCCTGCACCTGCGGACTTGCCCAACACTCGAGAACGACATTGCGTTTCTGCGCAAGGGACAGATTGAAGGCCCTATACACATACCAACCGACTACGGACAAATCGGATGTGTGTAGGCGTTTTAACCGGCTGGCCGACGAACTGTCTTTGTACGGATATCGAGCGGATTGGACCACCGACAGCCGATCCTCCTTCCCGCAACTCACATCTCTACGCCCGACAAATTGTGGCATGTATAGCGCCATCGCGCCCATCCCCCGACAGAAGTTCGTCTTTTCTCACTGTGCTCGGGATTAAATGATGGTCCAAGATACGTGACAGGGTGCGAGGTGGACGAAACTACAAGCACAGGGTTTCCGGTGAAATTTAAAGGCTGCAGATGTTTGTGTGACACGTAGTGCGAGTAGTATAGCGATATGGATGCAAGAAAGGAAACTTTTTGCATTTTTTAACGAATATATAATGAGAAAATAAAAGTCTGCGGACATTTTCGACTTCTGCTTGTAGGTTTTATTTCCGATACTACCGGAAAAGAAATCTAAAAACCGGATTATCGACATTAAGTGGGCGTTAATTCATAAAATATGCTTGCTTCATTGTTACAAGTACTAAAAAATTCCCAAATATATCCAAGTCCTCTGCGATGAAGAGCAATGTGTGGGACGTTTATACAATTCTAACAGTTGAGAAATGCTTTGTTTCTTAAGTATCTGTTGTTGTACTTATTAGCTGATGTGCGCCACCACCATGTAAAGTCTTTCTTCTTCGAATTTGAAGTCTTTCTTAAACCTACACGTCATCTTTTACGTTGCGTACATAAATAAATTAATAAGGTTTACACGAAAGTCTTTTGTTTTATTTATTATGCTTTACCACGATGCATTTCTGAACTTAGCTATAAATAACTTTCCACGATTCAGCAATCATACTCGTTAACAATTGCGCGGATACAGCGGCACTGAATTTGAGTCCTCTTAACTTCTTCCAGTAGCTAGAAATCGTAATGTAGGTAATAGTCACTCTTCACAGCTTACAGCCTCTCTCATGACTGTATTCTTTTTAGTTAAAAGTGGGTTGACAATGTTCAGTAGTTCCGAAACGTATGATTCGCCCAGTCTTAGGATATCATCGGCCCCCAGGTGTTTAAGTAACAGAGTGTGAGTGAATTTCTTTCCTTGCATCAACCACGTAATCACGGCGTCTTTTGTCCTTGTTATCTCTAAAACACCCAAGGGAAACCGCTGTTTTTGTTTCTGTGTAAAACCAAGCAGGATCTCGTAGAAGATAAACTCATTGAAGTTAAATAAACAAATCACAAAAACGTGGCAATGCTGTAATCGCTGAGTGAGGTCGATCGTGACTAATGTAGCTACCTCGGAATTGGTGGGTCGGACGGTCGGCAGACAAATAGGTGCTTGTGTTGGGGTCTTCAGCAATAAGCGTACAATATTTAGTCCCAGGTTTCAAATATTGCTCAAAATGACGTCCATCTGCACCCAATACAACATGGAACTACATTAAAGGTACCATTTCACAAATTGTTCCCAGCACATTTCGAACAGTGGGTCATGCATGAAATGTTCAGCTGTCGTGGCACTGTTTGAAGATCACATATTAGTCCGAGCATTCTGTGACGGCCTGATATTAAATTTGCAAAAATTATTACATGAAAAAATATGAGCATTTAGGAAGTTAAATTTTAAACACAGTCTTTCAAGATACTCGATCCAAGATGGCGAACAATGCCAAAAAATTCCACAAGTTTCAAAAACTGCTTTTCTTAAATAAATAAAAACTTACAGCTCCGATCTTCAAAAGATCTATCGATTCCTTTTTTGTAAGTATCGATTGCTCTCTTACAGTATGAGATATATCGAAAAACCCTTTAAAATCGCGCTCTATGAAATCCTTAACATTCGCGTTCCCATACTTGCTATTTATTATATGTATGTATGTATGTGTGTATGGATTAAAAATAACTTCGAAAAACTTGCACCTTTGTTGGGCGTGCTGTTTTAACTATCTCCTTTTTTATTTTACGAAAATAATTTTTAAAGAAAGGAACCGCTGACGTTTTTTCACGAATAAAGGAAAACAAGTACCTTGACAGATCAGGTCCATATATCCCGAAAAATAAGTAATATTTATTAATTTTTCAAACAAACGCATTTTTTACTTACCGCGGGCTATACTTAAAGCTAATAGAAAGTATGGGAACATGAACATTAAATGTTAACGAGGTATATGGAACCAGATTTTTAACTTTTTTTTCTATGTATCTCATCGGGTAACAAATCAACCGATACTTACAAGAAACCA
Organism: Schistocerca cancellata; assembly: GCF_023864275.1. Lineage (NCBI taxonomy): Eukaryota > Metazoa > Arthropoda > Insecta > Orthoptera > Acrididae > Schistocerca > Schistocerca cancellata. The sequence continues at coordinate 522,064,013 of NC_064630.1, read as the reverse complement.
ATCCAAATATTTTTTAAGCCCTAAACCTTTCTCGTTTCATATTTTTAGATCGGAGCTATAGTTTATTACTTGATTAAGAAAAACCAGTTTTTGCAACTTAGCGGATATTTTTTGCCACGTACTCCATAATGGATCGAGTTTCCTGGAAAAGAAACTCTATTTAAAATTTAACGTCCTATACGTTCATAATTTTTTTTTCTTCGGGTAATAACTTTTCCGATCACTTCTCCATTATTCTTGGACTATATTGAGTCCAGCATTTTCAGCTATGGCAACAGAAACTTCTGCTATACAAGGCACGATTGACTTTCGTGCTCTCCCAGGAGCAATTCGCGAATCGCCAGTTAATTCGAACTTCCGAATCATGCTCTTCAACTCCTGTGCGGAATAAGTACCTCTACGTATTCCTATAATGCGTCGGTATTCGCGGAAAGCGGCATCACTATTCCTGTTACTTCGATAAACAGCTTTACGAGTAATGTCCTGCTCACCTTGTGCAAAACTACGTTGACTGTCTGCAATTGAAATACTCACTGATGCTTGTGTTTCAACCCTATGTCACCGTACCAGAGCCGGCCAGTCGTGACACTGACACTATTGACAAGATAATCCTGTAGCGCACAGTCTGAACATCCAAATTGCCGGAGAAAAAATGAGTACACCTGGAAAGCCGATGTCGATTTGGATCTGGCGGCGGCTTACGCCCGCTACGGGATAGCAGATGTACTGATTATGGTTTCAACATTGTCCAACAGATAGCATAGTTGCACAGCTACCAGAGCGCCATCTGCGTCTACATTTTAGTAGGGAACGCTCAGAGCCAGAAAACTCAGTTTGGTGCAGAAGTGTGGAACAATCAGGCTACCATGCCATAGAGACGCACTGGTGCTTCCTACACCCTTGTGACCGTGTTTGAAAGGGGCTCATGTTGTGGTCTTCCGCGTGGCGGGATGGTCCTTTCGGAGAATCGTCACTCGAATTGAATGTACTGCGCCAGTTGTGCAACGATGCTTGTATCAATGGTCACATGAATATTCTCGAACCTGTGGACGAGTTTCTGGACGTCCACGCAGCACAGACACCCACCACAACCATTGTACTGTAAGGGCACCAGTGGCTGATCGTACTGCTACCACAGCACAGAAAAGAGGGTTTGTGAGTCCAGGCGTGTCAACATGAACTGTTGCGAACTGGTTATTAGCAATGGGACTAGGCCACCCAGATCTCTAGCCTATCTTCCACTCACGCCACAACATTGATGTACACAGCCCGAATAGTGTCGTCAAAGGATCACTTGTAAGATGGAATGGCGTGTGGTGGTTTTTAGTGATGAAAGCAGATTCTGCCTGGATGCAAGTGATGGTCGTCTGCACATACGATGTAGACCAGGTGAGCGCTGACTCGTAGAGTGCACTCGTCCAAGACACACTGGCTCCACCCCAGGCCTTACGGTCTAGCAAGCAATAAGCTACAGCTCTAGTTCAGCTTTGGTGCTTCTGGAGAGGACGCTAACCAGCGCTAGATACACTCCTGGAAATGGAAAAAAGAACACATTGACACCGGTGTGTCAGACCCACCATACTTGCTCCGGACACTGCGAGAGGGCTGTACAAGCAATGATCACACGCACGGCACAGCGGACACACCAGGAACCGCGGTGTTGGCCGTCGAATGGCGCTACCTGCGCAGCATTTGTGCACCGCCGCCGTCAGTGTCAGCCAGTTTGCCGTGGCATACGGAGCTCCATCGCAGTCTTTAACACTGGTAGCATGCCGCGACAGCGTGGACGTGAACCGTATGTGCAGTTGACGGACTTTGAGCGAGGGCGTATAGTGGGCATGCGGGAGGCCGGGTGGATGTACCGCCGCATTGCTCAACACGTGGGGCGTGAGGTCTCCACAGTACATCGATGTTGTCGCCAATGGTCGGCGGAAGGTGCACGTGCCCGTCGACCTGGGGCCGGACCGCAGCGACGCACGGATGCACGCCAAGACCGTAGGATCCTACGCAGTGCCGTAGGGGACCGCACCGCCACTTCCCAGCAAATTAGGGACACTGTTGCTCCTGAGGTATCGGCGAGGACCATTCGCAACCGTCTCCATGAAGCTGGGCTACGGTCCCGCACACCGTTAGGCCGTCTTCCGCTCACGCCCCAACATCGTGCAGCCCGCCTCCAGTGGTGTCGCGACAGGCGTGGTTGGAGGGACGAATGGAGACGTGTCGTCTTCAGCGATGAGAGTCGCTTCTGCCTTGGTGCCAATGATGGTCGTATGCGTGTTTGGCGCCGTGCAGGTGAGCGCCACAATCAGGACTGCATACGACCAAGGCACACAGGGCCCACACCCGGCATCATGATGTGGGGAGCGATCTCCTACACTGGCCGTACACCACTGGTGATCATCGAGGGGACACTGAATAGTGCACGGTACATCCAAACCGTCATCGAACCCATCGTTCTACCATTCCTAGACCGGCAAGGGAACTTGCTGTTCCAACAGGACAATGCACGTCCGCATGTATCCCGTGCCACCCAAGTGCTCTAGAAGGTGTAAGTCAACTACCCTGGCCAGCAAGATCTCCGGATCTGTCCCCCATTGAGCATGTTTGGGACTGGATGAAGCGTCGTCTCACGCGGTCTGCACGTCCAGCACGAACGCTGGTCCAACTGAGGCGCCAGGTGGAAATGGCATGGCAAGCCGTTCCACAGGACTACATCCAGCATCTCTACGATCGTCTCCATGGGAGAATAGCAGCCTGCATTGCTGCGAAAGGTGGATATACACTGTACTAGTGCCGACATTGTGCATGCTCTGTTGCCTGTGTCTATGTGCCTGTGGTTCTGTCAGTGTGATCATGTGATGTATCTGACCCCAGGAATGTGTCAATAAAGTTTCCCCTTCCTGGGACAATGAATTCACGGTGTTCTTATTTCAATTTCCAGGAGTGTATGTGCTGAACGTTGTTAGATCAGTTCTTCTACCGTTCTTGCATCAGAAAGGTGATGTGTTGTTCAACAGCATAACGCTGCCCATGAAACTCAACATGCTCTGCAAGACGAGCAGGAACTTCCCTGGTCAGCATGATCTCTGGACTTGTCTCCAATTGAGCACGTGTGGGACATGATGGAATGAGTAGTGACTAATGCGATTTATCAACAGAGAACTCTCACAGAGTAACTGGAATGGTTCGAGCATAGTGTTGTACCGGTGCCGGTTATCAGCTTGTATGATGCAGTACCTTGCCTGTTGCACTTGATCAGTCAGTATATTGATGGTCAATGCTATGCAAGTGTGCAATTAATCACTATAAAAACCCTCTAATGCTAGTGCGGTTATGCATTGTCTGGCAGTACCCTCCATGACATCAGGTCCATGTTGGTTTACAGTACACCATGGATCAGTCACCAGCTGACGCCAGTCTGGGCAGCCAGCTCCAACAGAGCACTCACAATTCTAAATCCACAACAGACGACCAGCGAAACAACAGGGAGCCATCCCTCAGGGGCCACACCAAGCTGCCTTGGAGGGCAGCTGTTCACAGCCTGGGCGGTACTGCCACCACCCCTGTACACCATGGCGAGCTCTTAACCTAGTAGCCGTGGGCGTTTACGGGAATTCAGCAGATGTACACGTCGCTGTCACTGCTCACTCGGGGCTGCATAGTGTTAAGTCAGTCACGCGTTAGTTCAGCAAAGCAGGAAACGGATGTAAATTGACTATCACATTGCTGCAGCTTTCTGACATCATCGGCGCCACCCTTGGATCACGCGATCCGGGGACGCCACAGCACTCCGACGTTGTAATCCTAAGACGAATAAAATCTGTTGTACTTTGCAGTGGAGTTTTCCTACTCGTCCCTGTCCAGCATTTCCACCTCCACAATCAGCCCCTACCATCTCTGTACCGTAATGGCCCAAGTAACCACCGGATCACTATAGCATTATTCCTCTTTAATACCATCAACGGTATTGTATTTTGCAGTGGAGTTTTCCTAGTCGTCCCTGTCCAGCATTTCCACCTCCACAACCAGCCCCTACCATCTCTGCACCGTAGTGGCCCAAGTAACCACCGGATCACTATAGCATTATTCCTCTTTAATACCATCAACGGTCTTCTTCGTGTAGACAATACCATCAACGGTCTTCTTCGTGTAGACAAAGTGCGAATCAACAAGGCTCAGCACATTGCTAAATTTAAAACCATAATTGCACTGACCGCAAGAAGAATAAAACTTCTTGCTGAAGAAGAACCAAAAGATGAGCCTCAATACTCTGAATGACACTTTTGATTATGAAATCTGAGTTATCTGTGAACTTTTGGCAAACAGGCTAGTTAGTTTAATCTTCTTTCCTAGCATTTGACATTTTCATTGTTTTATTGATGGATTTCTGTATCACTCCATCAGACAATTTACGTTGTGTGGCTTTCACAAATTAAGGGCTGAAAATTAATTTTTTCACTTTAACTAAATCTGAATTTTCTTTCAATTTATAATTACATTTGTTAGTTCGCCTTATTAGTTATTATCAAAATGTATATTACAATGAAGAACTTCTAAATTGAATAACTTGTTTTTGTTCAGGTACTCCATTACAACACAAAAACTGTTATTTTGAGAATGTCACCTGTTGTAATATTGACCTGATTACCGTTCGACGACAGCACCAGACACTAAAAGAGATACGCGGTTTTCGTACCTCTGCGCGAACAGTGCTGTATGTTACAAGCATGGCGGAGTGCAGGAAGGTGACGCTTACCGCAAGTGGTTTGAAACGTGCAAATAATGGCTGGAAAGGAAAGTTAACGTCAATTGCAGTATAGCAAGAGAAAAAGACTCCCTGTTGCTGGATTCAACATAAATCACGAAAAGGAAAGATAGTTCCTGCGAAATAACCACCAACATTGGTGAGTGGAATAATGCAGTATGGGTATTTGTAAAAAGGTGTATGTCTATAGAGACCATATGTGCCTACTTCAGTGGCATACTGTGCTCTGTAGAGTACATGGCTCTAACGACACACGCTATGTGCCTCTTCTGAAAAAAAAGTGAAAATACGTAACACGAGTAAAATTAACTGGATTTCTGCAGTTAACACTGACAAAAGAAATATAATACACGATCTAACCATTGCTGTGTTATTGAAAGATGGGATGTGATATGATAATCCGGTTGAATATTAGGTACCGTGGTAATACTGATTGTTTGCATAATTCAGGATCATGCATGTAACGTAGGAGTGTGCTTAAAAGAAGGATGCGAGGACATAAACGTTTAAATTAAGTTAAAGCTGTACGAAGAATATTATGCATTGACGTACGACGAACAGTCCATTTACTTGATAAAATCCATTGAAATAGACATGCCAGGCAGGCGAAAGAAAGGTATAGTAAGACAGACTATATTTTACAGAAACAAGCCACTTTCAAATAGAAAGTCCACTCAAACGAACTGTGTCAAAAGCATGGTAAATTAAAAGGTGGAATGACCACTCCTAAAAATGATCGAGAGAAATATTTCAATAGCCTACATACACTATCAAATGACGATAAGGCTCGGATTCTCGAACGCATTTCGATTTTCCCAAAGCTGATGAGCCATTACAGCAGGAATAACTCCTCAAAAATGATCCAAATGGCTCTGAGCACTATGGGACTTAACATCAGTCCCCTAGAACTTAGAACTACTTAAACCTTACTAACCTAACGACATCTCACACATCCATGCCCGAGGCAGGATTCGAACCTGCGACCGTAGCAGTCGCGCCGTTCCAGACTGAAGCGCCTAGAACCGCTCGGCCACAACGGCCGGCTAACTCCTCAAAAGAATGTCTGCATCCCTATCTTAGCTTCAGCAGAATGTATCGGTTGTTTACCGAAAAAGTTTCCTGATAAATCAATAACCAAGCTGGTCATACTACCAAAGTGTGTTTCAGACAGATTTTAATTTGGTTTTCGGATCACGTAGCTCATTACACGTAGACAATACAATCTGTTGTTTAAGATAATGATCGCAGTTTCAGACGAAACAGAACTGCACATCGAACCTGAGTGTCTGTTGCATCATGCTAAAGCAGACCAACCATCAAAGAGCCATAAAACGATACGGAAATGACTAAAAGGAATAACAATATACAAGTTATGTCTGGTGACCTGTAACATGTGTCACCTTGCCCTACACTGACGCATTTCACTGTATTCTGTGAGAGACAACTATCGTCTTATAATTTCACCGTTCATGACGCTGGTACTGGAAACATCACAGTAAAATTTTGTGATGAATCCATAGCAAGGAAAGGCTCAGCCAAAATAGATTCCTGTCTGCTTAAATTTGTGACGAACAATTACAGTATGCTTGAAGAAGGTATGGAATGCAAACTGATTGTCTGGTCTGACCTCTGTGTCGAGCAGAACGATAACTGGGAGTTGTAGCGCTTTATTTCTATCTGATCTGCAGCAAGTACTTTACAGAAATACATTAGAAGTATTTATGTTCGGGTCATAGTTTGCTACCTTGTTACGGGACTTCGCAATGATCAAGAAAAGAAAGAAAGTGTCAAAAGCTATAGTTCCTTAAGAATGTCATTGTTGAGGCTTTTGTTGATCCTTCAAAACTGACCATTCAGAAGGTGGTGATGGAAGACCTTGATGTACTCAGGTTAAAGCTGTGTACTGACTATCCTCGAGGCGTAAGTGTGCGTTGTAGTCATAACATGCTTCACCCATGGAAAAGACATTATATTGTAAAACGTGGTTGTGAACATCAAGTAAAAACTTTTCCGTTGCCTTTCGGTTATCAGTTGCTCTATAACAAGGCACTGAAACTTCACAACAAGAACAAAGCGGATCTGTTGGATATGAAATATATGGAGCCAAAATACAAACATTTTTACAAAACCTGCAGACTGTCAGCTGAGTTTAATATACCAGATTTGTGTCTCAACTTGTTAAAAACTCATCTTCTGTTGCTTTTTAAGACGAAAGTAAGCAAATTACAATAGATATTATTTTTTATCTTGTTTAATTTTCTTTCTTGCAACTTCTGGATTCTAGACAACTTTATCAGTACAGTAGAGTACAAAGTGATATGCAATAATGCTGTACATCCATAGATATGCAACATTTCTCCATTTTAATACTTACTTATCAAAAAATAAAAAATAAATACGCTTCACACAATTTTAGATAGCACCACCAAGTATTTTCAACAGTCTGTATGTGCAAGCAATACATATCTGCTATTACATTACATTTTGTGATAATTCTCTCGCATTAACAGATTTTGTCAATTTCCTAAAAACTGCAAAATGTGCCTTACGTCAGTACCTGTACACACACACACACCATTCATTCTGAGGTTATTACAATCAGGTTTTTTTGTCTCTGTAGAAATTCATAGTGCATAATTTTACATTAAATGTGACTTTATTGTTTGTTGTTCACTTATGTACACTGATAATTGTTTCAAAAGCTTTCTCTGTTAGTATTCCTGGTGCCTTGTCAGTGAGTAGGTTAGAGTCATCTGCAGACAATCTCATTTGTCCTGCATTTGTACACTCTCACCTCCGGTATGGGATTATGTTCTGGAGAAATTCTGGGGATGCCATCAAAACATTCAAAATTCAAAAAAAAAAAAAATAATTATAAGAATAATGGAAGGGGTAGATAATCACAAATCATGTAGACCATTGTTACAAAAAATGATGATCCTGCCACTTCCTTGCATATATATATTTGAAAATATAATCTATTTAATGCAAAACTTACATACAAAAAGACCACTCATCACTCAAAATCACACAATACACAGCTATGATACAAGACAAAAATTGGATGTACATGTTCAAAGCGCCAACACAAAGTTATTTCAAAAAAGGATGATCCTGTCACTTCCTTGCATATATATATACTTGAAAATATAATGTATTTAAAGCAAAACTTACATACAAAATGACCACTCATCACTCAAAATCACACAATACACAGCTATGATACAAGACAAAAATTGGATGTACATGTTCAAAGTGCCCACACAAAGTTATTTCAAAACGGCTTTATCCATCCTAGTATCAAACTATACAATGCCTTACCAGATACCATTAAAACATACAAAACATTGGTCACTTCAAATCTAAACTGAAGTCGTACTTGGTTGATCACTGCTTTTACACAGTAAATGAATACCTACAAAATTAATTTTTCTGTGTTAACCCAATGTAATCTCATTCAGAAGAACATTTGTATTTTATCTCTTTGTATATAGTGTAACAACATTTATTTAAGTATTCATCATTAATTGATATATTAATGTGTGTTATTATCTACAAAAGTATATTATATGTAAAACTGTTAATATTAAATAAAAATTCAAATATTTTTTGCATATTGTGCAGCTGTAGACGAAAATGGATCAATCAATCAATCAATCAATCCATGTGTGATACATTGTTGCAGATTATTTATGTAAATTAGTAATAGTACAGGATCTAGCACACTGCCCTGTGGCACACCTGTATTTATATATCTAGGATCAGAAGTATGGTTTACTGTATAGTTAGGACTAATTGATAATTGTATGATTTCATTCAACTGCACTCGGATATGACTGGAATCACTTGTTCACCACCTCCCTTATTCCCAGTTCAGATTGCTTATTTAGGATCATTAAGCAATGGACACTCCAGGAAGGAATAAAACAATATTACAAAAAGTGTGGATTGCTATTCACCATGTAGAGGAGAAGTTTGAGTCATAGACAGGCATAATGAAAAGTTTCAGCCAGAAGACTTTCTTTTGAAGCAGGATACCTACACATATTCTCTAAAGCACAACCCACACACACCTGACCACTGCGGCCACATTGCCTGTTTCCTGTTTCAGAAGAAAGTTTAAATACATAGCATTCTTTACGTTCTGCCTATCTGCAACAAGCTTCCCCCCTGAGCAGTGAGGAGCAGTCTGTCCTTATTTAAGAATATTTCGTGATCCATTGGGGTAAATGCTTTATTTACATTGAGGACTATGGATGTTGCATATTTCCCTTTATCCAATGTCTCTAGGATATATTTTGTGAGATTTGCTGTTGCCGATTCAGTGGCTATCCCTGATCAGAAACCAAACTAGACTTTGGATAGGAGGTTGTATTTATTTAAATAGTTCATAAGTCCGTCTTTTATGATGATTTCTATTATTTTTGTAAAGCTTGAAACTAGTGAGAGTGACCTATGATATTCTGTGTTTACAGTGTCACAGTTTTTGAAGAAAGGCACTATTAGTATATTTTAAGTTGTCAGGAAAGCAATCCTGTTTGAAAGATTGATTTATGAGGTCAACTAGTGGTGATATGAGGGTCTCTACACAGTCCTTCAGACAAAACAGTATTTTGTCTGAATCTGCAGAACTTTAGTTTCCAAACTGCCTTAGACTTCCTCCTTTGCCATGGGCAATTTTTAATTTTTACGAGGTGCATTCAAGTTCTAAGGCCTCTGATTTTTTTTCTCTGGACTGGAAAGAGATACAAACATGCGCATTGTTTTAAAATGATGCCGCATTCATTGTCAATACGTCCCAGAGATGGCAGTACCGTATGGCAGATGGAATTTTACCGCCAGCGGCGAGAATGAGAACTGTTTTAAATACTTAAAATGGCGACGTTTTCCTTACTTGAACAGCATGCAGTCATTCGTTTTCTGAATTTGCGTGGTGTGAAACCAATTGAAATTCATCGACAGTTGAAGGAGACCTGTGGTGATGGAGTTATGGATGTGTCGAAAGTGCGTTCGTGGGTGCGACAGTTTAATGAAGGCAGAACATCGTGTGACAACAAACCGCAACAACCTCGGGCTCGCACAAGCTGGTCTGACGACATGATCGAGAAAGTGGAGAGAATTGTTTTGGGGGATCGCTGAATGACTGTTGAACAGATCGCCTCCAGAGTTGGCATTTCTGTGGGTTCTGTGCACACAATCCTGCATGACGACCTGAAAATGCGAAAAGTGTCATCCAGGTGGGTGCCACAAATGCTGACGGACGACCACATGGCTGCCCGTGTGGCATGTTGCCAAGCAATGTTGACGCGCAACGACAGCATGAATGGGACTTTCTTTTCGTCGGTTGTGACAATGAATGAGACGTGGATGCCATTTTTCAATCCAGAAACAAAGCGCCAGTCAGCTCAATGGAAGCACATAGATTCACCGCCACCAAAAAAATTTTGGGTAAGCGCCAGTGCTGAAAAAATGATAGTGTCCATGTTCTGGGACAGTGAGGGCGTAATCCTTACCCATTGCGTTCCAAAGGGCACTACGGTAACAGGTGCATCCTACGAAAATGTTTTTAAGAACTAATTCCTTCCTGCACTGCAACAAAAACGTCCAGGAAGGGCTGCGCGTGTGCTGTTTTACCAAGACAATGCACCCGCACATCGAGCTAACGTTACACAACAGTTTATTCGTGATAACAACTTTGAAGAGGTTCCTCATGCTCCATACTCACCTGACCTACCTCCTAGTGACTTTTGGCATTTTGCAACAATGAAAGACACTCTCCGTGGCCGCACATTCACCAGCCATGCTGCTATTGCCTCAGCGATTTTCCAGTGTTAAAAACAGACTCCTAAAGAAGCCTTCGCCGCTGCCATGGAATCATGGCGTCACCGTTGTGAAAAATGTGTACGTCTGCAGAGCGATTACGTCGAGAAGTAACGCCAGTTTCATCGATTTCTGGTGAGTAGTTAATTAGAAAAAAAAATCGGAGGCCTTAGAACTAGAATGCACCTCGTATGTTTCATTGATTCACTTTCCTGCTGCCTGTTTCTTGTTTTACAGTCATCAATATTGCTTTGTTTTTGTTTTCAGCAATGACTATCAGTTTCGAATTAGGAGCTCTGTTTGCTCCAAGTAACACTTTCCAAAACGTTTTCCTACATTTTTTATAAAAAGGTGAGAAAGATGGATGAGTTTACCTTTTTCTAATGAAGCTGAGGCACCACAGTGTTTGGGATGATTTTTTGGTATCTTTGTCACCCATTTGTTTTGTTCCACTGTTGTTAGCTGACATAATATTTTAGGAAGAGCTTCAAGTTTTAGGCTGAGTATTTGAATTTTTCTTTTCCTTCTATCTCTGTGTAACTAACTTCTCATGTTAGATTTGCTATTTGTTTGACAAATTCACAGCTTTTTCATTTAGAAACTATTTGTCAATAGGCATGCATTTTCTTTGTCTTTTCTGTAGCCAATTTCCTATTTACAATTTGATAGACATGATCAGTTAATCCTACTCCCACTACACCAACCTTACAGTTTTCTTTGTCTAAATCTGTTAACACATGATCAATAGCTGTCACTAACTGGTTTGTTATTCTTGTTAAATTGTAAACCATTGAAACTAAATTGTAATTGGGAGTGATGCTTAAGAATGAGTCACACCATTAGGATTCACTGTATCAATATTTAGGTCACCACATATGAGAATGTTGCCCTTTTGAGTAGATATCATATCGAGGTTGATTTAGTTAGAAAAAAAATTACTCATATCTCCATTAGGAGATCTGTATAAACATAAAGTAATCAAATTTATATACTTATATTGGTCTATTGCTGCCAACTCACTCCTGTTTCTCTTCGCTGATTGCATGTACATTATTTTTGACATTAAGTAGATAATTTTGTTTCACAAAAACACAGCAGCCTCCACTCATAATACGTGTTCTATTGTATGTACATGCCAAATTATAAGACAAATAAGACTACATTATTAATTTCTGATTCTTTGCACCAATGTTCAGTGATGCAAACAACAAAGCTATGGGTAACCTCCAGATTAACCTTTATTTGTGTCACCTTATTTGTCAGACACTGAATATTAAAGCGATCATCTATTAATTTATTATTACTACAATTAGAAGTTTCTCTTGTGTATCTATTTTGTTGTCATTGTGAATGAGGTTAAGTGAACCATCATTTCAATTATATTCACATTCCTAGTTTCAAAAGACACTTTTGAATTATCACTCCCTTAAGACCATATCACTTTTTCTTATTCTAAACTACACTACTGTTTCTGAAAAGTAAAACACTCAGAAACAGTCGTCTGTGATATACCACAATACAGGGATGTGCAGAACAGCATAATCTTGGTAAGTGATTTAAATGGCAGTAAACATTATGCAATACTCAATCAGTCCGATGCCATAAGACAAAGTGGAAATGAGTAACCTAGTGTCACTATACCTTGCCAATATCATAGGGTGGAATACCAGGATGTGAGTGTGTTGCAACAGAGCGTAACAATTGATCTTTGAGAAGCGAGTTAGTTATTTCATGGCAATTCAGCAGTGAACAGTATGTCGAACCAATGGAGAGAAGAGGGCCATGCATAGTACTGACATGGAACTGGATCGTACAATCTGACCACAGTGTGAGATGCCAACCATCTTTTCCACTTGTCCATAATGTACAAAACAGTGTCATCCACACTCTTGCCATGAAACTGGAGCACTACAATGGGTGTGTACATGGCTGAATAGATAGTTCAACACTATCTTCTTTGAGCTGCATAGTTGGCATGCATGCCATTGTGTCAGCTTCCACTGACCAAAATCCACCAACATCACAAACGCCAATGGGCATCTGAATGCCAGAATTGGTGTGCTGAGGGGCAAAATGCAATGTTTTTGGACGAATTCCACTTGAACTCACCCAACAATGATAACTGCAAATGTGTTTGAAGCCACTGTGTTGAATGCAATCTGTAGCGGTTCCGCCTGCTTTATTTATATTTCTTGGTTGACTATTTGTCCTTGGTGTCAACCTACTGCATTGCTACACTAGCTGGGAAATGGGGTTTGTAATTCGGACACTGACTACAGAAAAATAATGTAGCCGACAGATGCGCATTTATGTTTCACAGACTTTTACTTTAACTTTTCACAACCCTCCAATAATACACAGTTATAGGGCCTATATGGCCAGAGCACTATTGTTCCAGCTTCCTATAATCCTTATTAACAGTTAGCTGGCGAACCATTCACATACTACTACAATAGTTTACAGTTAAACATCTAAGAGCAATAAAACCCTAACCTTAAAGTACACAGTTCTTGAAGAACAGAAAGGTACATATGAAAACAGTCACTGTCATTGTTTTTACACAGCGCCTAATTGTTTAATACTTATTCCACAGTTATGTTGAAGCATTGTTGTGATTCTAACCAATGAAACTCGGCCATGGACTGACTGTCTCATGACCAAAAATCAGGCCCTTATATATCATCACAATAATATGTGTGAAACTACACATTGTTCGAAATTAGATTTACAGTAATTACAAATGAATTTACTGAATTACAATTAAATTAACTGAATTACAATTAAATAAACTGAATACATCAAAAAATTACATATTTTTAACAGTTTCTTTTACTACAAGGTTTTGGCCGAATTATTTGTTTAAATCATGATATTATCATATATCATTACACAAACAATACTTTTGAAAAAACTGTTAATTACTTTGAAATTAATGGAGGGCTGGTTTTACTAACATGTTTCCAAATTGAGCCAAATAGATACTTTAAGATTACTAGTATTTCGTCTTCTAAATGTTTATAATTAGCTTCGAATTTATATTTGTTTATATGTCAACAATAAAATTCAAGTTACAAAACAATTTCGGTTATAATTTTACCCTATAACGAAAGATACTAACTAGGCATAGTCAAAATAAATTATGAAATCAATCACATACATAGAACTAAGCACAAAATTAAATCTGGTGTTACATTCTTTAAAATTGAATGTCAACCTTTCTCTATTATGAAAATACAGATTATATTTACATATGTTTATGGTAATTAGTTAAAATTTAAAAAAAAAAATGTAAGGAGGCAGATGGCAAACCAAGAGGGGAATTAAAATTATCCCAGTTTGCTACATCACATCACCTTCTCATTAGACTGAGCAGATAGATATTGCAAATAGCTAACTGGACAATTCAATGACCACAAGTGGCGCCAAGAATTGGCTTTAACAATATACACACAACAAAAATTATTACATAAGATATGTTAGGTATCGAAAACCAAAAGACATTTGTTTTTTTTTTAATTTTTTTCTTTATACTTACATGAACTGGCCATACAAAAATCCCTACACAAAATAAATACATGCAGTGTATGTTGTAAAATATCATAAAATATCTACAAGTTATACTTTTAACAAAATTTATGCATCTTCATCATAAGTGATGTCCTTTTTGGATAAACTAAGATTACCTTTAAAGATACATATCACTTTGTGCAAGTCCTGTATGGCTAAACAAAATACACTCCTGGAAATGGAAAAAAGAACACATTGACACCGGTGTGTCAGACCCACCATACTTGCTCCAGACACTGCGAGAGGGCTGTACAAGCAATGATCACACGCACGGCACAGCGGACACACCAGGAACCGCGGTGTTGGCCGTCGAATGGCGCTAGCTGCGCAGCATTTGTGCACCGCCGCCGTCAGTGTCAGCCAGTTTGCCGTGGCATATGGAGCTCCATCGCAGTCTTTAACACTGGTAGCATGCCGTGACAGCGTGGACGTGAACCGTATGTGCAGTTGACGGACTTTGAGCGAGGGCGTATAGTGGGCATGCGGGAGGCCGGGTGGACGTACCGCCGAATTGCTCAACATGTGGGGCGTGAGGTCTCCACAGTACATCGATGTTGTCGCCAGTGGTCGGCGGAAGGTGCACATGCCCGTCGACCTGGGACCGGACCGCAGCGACGCACAGATGCACGCCAATACCGTAGGATCCTACGCAGTGCCGTAGGGGAACCCCACCGCCACTTCCCAGCAAATTAGGGACACTGTTGCTCCTGGGGTATCGGCGAGGACCATTCGCAACCGTCTCCATGAAGCTGGGCTACGGTCCCGCACACCGTTAGGCCGTCTTCCGCTCACGCCCCAACGTCGTGCAGCCCGCCTCCAGTGGTGTCGCGACAGGTGTGAATGGAGGGACGAATGGAGACGTGTCGTCTTCAGCAATGAGAGTCGCTTCTGCCTTGGTGCCAATGATGGTCGTATGCGTGTTTGGCGCCGTGCAGGTGAGCGCCACAATCAGGACTGCATACGACCGAGGCACACAGGGCCAACACCCGGCATCATGGTGTGGGGAGCAATCTCCTACACTGGCCGTACACCACTGGTGTTCGTCGAGGGGACACTGAATAGTGTACGGTACTTCCAAACCATCATCGAACCCATCGTTCTACCATTCCTAGACCGGCAAGGGAACTTGCTGTTCCAACAGGACAATGCACGTCCGCATGTATCCCGTGCCACCCAAGTGCTCTAGAAGGTGTAAGTCAACTACCCTGGCCAGCAAGATCTCCGGATCTGTCCCCCATTGAGCATGTTTGGGACTGGATGAAGCGTCGTCTCACGCGGTCTGCACGTCCAGCACGAACGCTGGTCCAACTGAGGCGCCAGGTGGAAATGGCATGGCAAGCCGTTCCACAGGACTACATCCAGCATCTCTATGATCGTCTCCATGGGAGAATAGCAGCCTGCATTGCTGCGAAAGGTGGATATACACTGTACTAGTGCCGACATTGTGCATGCTCTGTTGCCTGTGTCTATGTGCCTGTAGTTCTGTCAGTGTGATCATGTGATGTATCTGACCCCAGGAATGTGTCAATAAAGT
Organism: Schistocerca cancellata; assembly: GCF_023864275.1. Taxonomy (NCBI): domain Eukaryota; kingdom Metazoa; phylum Arthropoda; class Insecta; order Orthoptera; family Acrididae; genus Schistocerca; species Schistocerca cancellata. The sequence goes on along the minus strand of NC_064630.1, from coordinate 522,048,327 downwards.
TTCCCCTTCCTGGGACAATGAATTCACGGTGTTCTTATTTCAATTTCCAGGAGTGTAAATACTAATGGGTAACAAGGAAGTTAGATTACACAGTGTATTGCAGTTCAAGTTTAGACAAAAACAATTCACTTGCTCAGTGTTTAGTAATTTTCACAAGCACTTTCACTTTTTCAATGAGCTTTAACACACTTTCTCATCAAGCTGTCCATGCCTTCAACAGGTCCAAGCAGCAGTTAGTTAGTAAATGCACTGTGATCAGTTCCCTTGGTCGTGATTCTCCTCCACCACAGTACATTAAAAAATCAGACAAAATATCCTACTTTAGTACACTTACTTTTACTTCAAACCTAAGTCAAAAAATTGTTTAACATTGCAAATGATAGTTATTACATCATAAATAAACACATTACATAGTTCACATAACATTACAAGAATTATCACTAAATTTGACTATAGTACAAAAGGTGTGGACTAGTAAAATTTAAAATAAGGTGCACATTACACCACAAAATATTACTCTTAATTCATAACTGTCTGAAACTGGTTGAACTTGAAAGACTTTTGTTTCTTTCCAACTTGCAAAATATCACTTAAAATATGTACATTACCTCTAGTAAAAACTCAAGATGTGCAGCAGCACAGCTTACTACTCATTACATTATGAAAAAAATTAGTCACCATCACTTAACTTAGTTACTACTCAAATGAACCAAATGTACCAAATCGTTGCCCCACTTGTCAACTTAACTCTGAATACTACTCTCATTCAATCAGAAAATTAAATCCTCACACAATCACATAATTTTAGCAAATAGTTAACCTTTCAGAAAGATTCACATCAGTCTAGCATCACAGTTATCAGTTAATCAGCAAAATTATTGTTCTTCGTCACAGTATTACTAAGCTCATAATGCCTCAGAACACAAAGAGGAGTTTTCAGATAACATATAGGTCCAATGATGCAGCATTAAATTATTTGCAAATATTGCTCTTTCTGTTAATATCTCATTCCCTGCTGCAATGTCATGAATTGCACAATATACACAGTACCCAATGTTACCTAGTTCAAAATTTAGATCCTCAACATAGTTACACAACATTTGTTTGTAGACAGTCATCTTTTACATTAATCGTGTCTGTCAGCACCATTATTTTACTTAGATTTCTTACCTTGTTAGCTAGTGGAGTGCATTCTCAAAAAATATCCCTACTGCAGAGACAGGCTCCCTAACATTAAGACGCTAACTTTAGTCCTTATTTTATTATTTCATTATTGTTTCATTACCTAATAAATAAACATCTGCTCTGCTTACGTAATGCAAAACTGACTCTACTGAAAAGCACTCTACAGTAACAGATCCTTATGTGAAGGCAAACAACTGTTATTACTGATCAGACAGAATTATCACTTAGAAAAATTACTATTCCAATGTATTCCATCAAACTGCTTAATATTCCCACCTGAAGGGTGATATATATACAAATTTTGTTTACCCTTTCCACACGCATTACTCCAGACAACTATGTTTAAAGCTGTAATTCCTTAGCATTAAACAAGGCTGTACCAATACACACGTCTATGGGTAGATAGTTATTTCAATACATTGACTTCACTGAACACAAACACTTCTGTTATACCACAATTACTATTAAGATCTAGTATTCAGGATGGTTTATACTGCACATTGTCTCTGCTGCTGCACCAATGAATTGCTTACTTCAGATGTTATTTATCCTCCACATATGATGACATCTTTCATTTTTCTGTTTACCTTACCTCTCTGTAGGACATAAATTCTTTAACCATGGTACCAATTTACTTTCTTCCATCTTCTTGTGATTCCATTACTTATACCCGACATAACATAATATACATATACATATACATATATTTCAATACTAAAGTATGGTACTGGACATAATTACATGAAAGTCGAAGATGGGATGGTTCTGATTTACTTATGAACTACATATATGATAGGAGAAGAGTTTGACTGTTCCAGGAAAAGTGAAAAATGAGACAGACAGCTGGGGTAAGCATTATTGCCACAGAATGAATCCAACACAGAATGTTGAATCCCCCTACTTGCCATTTACACAAGAAATTGGTCCAAAATATTACATCAATGCTAAGATTTTAAATCACCAACAAATTATATTTCAACAGCAGTCCTGCCAATTCCACAATTAATAGTACCTATTGTTTCACACTCTTCAATAGCTTGCCAAGAGCACCAACAATTTTTATTCCAGAAACATGCATCACTACCATACCCTCAGTGTTCTTAATAGATTCAGAAAATGCCTGTGAAATGCCATTCAAATCACTACAACTGCCCAGTAAACACTTAACATGCATACATTGTACACTTGCTGTTATTACAGAGTGCCACACTTCCTTTTTTACTTATCATATGATCTTGTTCATACAATAAACCCCCATTAAACTTTTCTCTGGAAAAACTACCATCCTTCTTACCAAAGTGATTATCAGACACAGTTAAAGCACAGATAGCATGGTCCTCTTCCTCATTACCACTCTCAAACTCTAACTCTTCACTAGGCCTAATATTATCCTCCTTTATTCTTTCTTTACTTAACACATTGCATTAATTATTAATTATAGATTCAAATACCCCATTCTCATCTATACTGGATTCATCATTGCTATAATCATTACAGCTGCTGTCAGAATCATACCCTCTTTCACTTTCAGTACGCTTTAGATTTTGTACCTCTTCCACATTTTTCTCCATTTCAGTCAATTTTGAATCTACATTTTCATTTACTTTTGGCGGTTTTTCCTCTACCACCACTGCACACTTGGTTTCTACATCCATTTCACCATCATTTTTAATCTGATGGATTTGGTTCTCAAGTGTCACCCTGTTTTCGGCACATTGGTTTTCAACAACCTCCACCTTCCTACTGTTTTCATCACAAAGTTTCTCTCTCTCTTCTACATGTTTAGTACTCAATATTAATTTCTCATTAGTATTATGTGCTACTGTCTTTATCTTTTCATCACACCTCCTAACGTCTTCTCTCAATTTGCCTTAACATTGCTCCCAAACTTTCAACTTCCTTAAACTTTTGCACTTGCTGACTTTGGTTACTAGATTCCTCCTCCTTAACAACCTTACCCACTTCAGTATCGTTTTTGTCCACTGCATTGTTAAATGGCATAGTGGATAAATCCCAAGTGTGGTGGTTTGAATCATCGTTGCCTATAATATGCACTTTTATCTCCTATGTCTTGAGGGCAGTCTGAACAGCTGCCACTACATCAGGGAGGTTTTACAGCCCAAGTCACTGCCCCTCCTGCAGGTAGCTCCACATGCCATGTTTCAGCAGGACAATGTATGGCTGCTTGTGGTGAGGGAAGTGCAAACCTTCTTCAAACAATTATGGGTACCACTGCTCCCTTGTCTGCCCATACACCTGACATGTTTCCCATTGATCATGTCTGGAATACAGTAAGTCAGCTTGGCAGAGTGTTCCTCAGCAGAATATTCAGTTCCTTGCTGTGATGTCTAACAGTTCTGATTGCAGTACAAGGTGGTGTTTCTCAACACTGAATTTCCACAGTTGCACAGCATGTACAGGTCTGTAATGCTAATCATTTGTGTAGTATCATGTCCCTAAATGGTGGAATAAATTTCATTGTGATCACATCTCTCAGTCTCGGTGTTTCACTTTTTCCAAACAGTAGTGTATTTTACGTATGCCCACAAACATTTCAGCAAAGATCATTGTACCTTGCCTGTTTAAGTGCACACCATCCATTTTCAGATACTTCTCACTTAGAAATTTGTTTGGGTCAATGAATATTGCACCAAGTTTGTTTCACTGTCCCCAACTGCCATTATTTATTTTTGTTGTGTAAATATTAGTTGTCAATTTTCTTTGAAAAACTCCATTGATTATCAGTCTAGACCTTGTGCACAACTGAGTGAATTACATTTCATGCTTAATGTATGATTTTTTGCAGATTGCTGCTTCAGATCTACATCTACATCTACATCTATACTCCGCGAGCCACCTTACGGTGTGTGGCGGAGGGTACTTATTGTACCACTATCTGATCCCCCCTTCCCTGTTCCATTCACGAATTGTGCGTGGGAAGAACGACTGCTTGTAAGTCTCCGTATTTGCTCTAATTTCTCGGATCTTTTCGTTGTGATCATTACGCGAGATATATGTGGGCGGTAGTAATATGTTGCCCATCTCTTCCCGGAATGTGCTCTCTCGTAATTTCGATAATAAACCTCTCCGTATTGCGTAACGCCTTTCTTGAAGTGTCCGCCACTGGAGCTTGTTCAGCATCTCCGTAACGCTCTCGCGCTGACTAAATGTCCCCATGACGAATCGCGCTGCTTTTCGCTGGATCATGTCTATCTCTTCTATTAATCCAACCTGGTAAGGGTCCCATACTGATGAGCAATACTCAAGAATCGGACGAACAAGCGTTTTGTAAGCTACTTCTTTCGTCGATGAGTCACATTTTCTTAGAATTCTTCCTATGAATCTCAACCTGGAGCCTGCTTTTCCCACTATTTGTTTTATGTGATCATTCCACTTCAGATCGCTCCGGATAGTAACTCCTAAGTATTTTACGGTCGTTACCGCTTCCAATGATTTACCACCTATGGCATAATCGTACTGGAATGGATTTCTGCCCCTATGTATGCGCATTATATTACATTTATCTACGTTTAGGGAAAGCTGCCAGCTGTCGCACCATGCATTAATCCTCTGCAGGTCTTCCTGGAGTACGTACGAGTCTTCTGATGTTGCTACTTTCTTGTAGACAACCGTGTCATCTGCAAATAGCCTCACGGAGCTACCGATGTTGTCAACTAAGTCATTTATGTATATTGTAAACAATAAAGGTCCTATCACGCTTCCTTGCGGTACTCCCGAAATTACCTCTACATCTGCAGATTTTGAACCGTTAAGAATGACATGTTGTGTTCTTTCTTCTAGGAAATCCTGAATCCAATCACAAACCTGGTCCGATATTCCGTAAGCTCGTATTTTTTTTCACTAAATGTAAGTGCGGAACCGTATCAAATGCCTTCCTGAAGTCCAGGAATACGGCATCAATCTGCTCGCCAGTGTCTACGGCACTGTGAATTTCTTGGGCAAATAGGGCGAGCTGAGTTTCACATGATCTCTGTTTGCGGAATCCATGTTGGTTATGATGAAGGAGATTTGTATTATCTAAGAACGTCATAATACGAGAACACAAAACATGTTCCATTATTCTACAACAGATTGACGTAAGCGAAATAGGCCTATAATTATTCGCATCTGATTTATGACCCTTCTTGAAAATGGGAACGACCTGCGCTTTCTTCCAGTCGCTAGGTACTTTACGTTCTTCCAGCGATCTACGATAAATTGCTGATAGAAAGGGGGCAAGTTCTTTAGCATAATCACTGTAGAATCTTAAGGGTATCTCGTCTGGTCCGGATGCTTTTCCGCTACTAAGTGATAGCAGTTGTTTTTCAATTCCGATATCGTTTATTTCAATATTTTCCATTTTGGCGTCCGTGCGACGGCTGAAGTCAGGGACCGTGTTACGATTTTCCGCAGTGAAACAGTTTCGGAACACTGAATTCAGTATTTCTGCCTTTCTTCGGTCGTCCTCTGTTTCGGTGCCATCGTGGTCAACGAGTGACTGAATAGGGGATTTAGATCCGCTTACCGATTTTACATACGACCAAAACTTTTTAGGGTTCTTGTTTAGATTGTTTGCCAATGTTTTATGTTCGAATTCGTTGAATGCTTCTCTCATTGCTCTCTTTACGCTCTTTTTCGCTTCGTTCAGCTTTTCCTTATCAGCTATGATTCGACTACTCTTAAACCTATGATGAAGCTTTCTTTGTTTCCGTAGTACCTTTCGTACATGATTGTTATACCACGGTGGATCTTTCCCCTCGCTTTGGACCTTAGTCGGTACGAACTTATCTAAGGCGTACTGGACGATGTTTCTGAATTTTTTCCATTTTTGTTCCACATCCTCTTCCTCAGAAATGAACGTTTGATGGTGGTCACTCAGATATTCTGCGATTTGTGCCCTATCACTCTTGTTAAGCAAATATATTTTCCTTCCTTTCTTGGCATTTCTTATTACACTTGTAGTCATTGATGCAACCACTGACTTATGATCACTGATACCCTCTTCTACATTCACGGAGTCGAAAAGTTCCGGTCTATTTGTTGCTATGAGGTCTAAAACGTTAGCTTCACGAGTTGGTTCTCTAACTATCTGCTCGAAGTAATTCTCGGACAAGGCAGTCAGGACAATGTCACAAGAGTCTCTGTCCCTGGCTCCAGTTCTGATTGTGTGACTGTCCCATTCTATACCTGGTAGATTGAAGTCTCCCCCTATTACAATAGTATGATCACGAAACTTCTTCACGACGTTCTGCAGGTTCTCTCTGAGGCGCTCAACTACTACAGTTGCTGATGCAGGTGGTCTATAGAAGCATCCGACTATCATATCTGACCCACCTTTGATACTTAGCTTAACCCAGATTATTTCACATTCGCATTCGCTAATAACTTCACTGGATATTATTGAATTCTTTACTGCTATAAATACTCCTCCACCATTGGCGTTTATCCTATCCTTGCGGTATATATTCCATTCTGTGTCTAGGATTTCGTTACTGTTCACTTCCGGTTTTAACCAACTTTCCGTTCCTAATACTATATGCGCACTATTTCCTTCAATAAGAGATACTAATTCAGGAACCTTGCCCTGGATACTCCTGCAGTTTACCAATTAGTCCTGGCATAAATATTTTCTTAGGATCTTTTCTGTGTTTGGAGCCAGACTGTTTCACATTCGTAGTATTTTTAAAATGTTTTCTGATTTTCTGAGGTGAAATGCCAGGGTAAACTTCTATTTCACAGTTCGGAACTATTACATTTTTCAAGATGGAGTCGCCAATAGCAATAATTTTTTTTTTTTGTCAGTTTTGTAGAGTCACTTTCATGTATGTGCTTTTTCTACAATGTCACTGTTTTCCAAAGATATTCATTTACAAAGTTTCACATTTTTTACCACATTTTGCTTATTGGAATTGCCGCAGCTTTGAATTGTACTTGCCAAAGGATTTCCTCACATTCAGGATGCTGATTCACTTGCTAGGTTAGTGTTTGCTTCTCTCAGAAATTTAATCTCCTTTTTAAGCAATTCAGTATTGTATTGTAATACTTTTATTTTTTATTTTTCAACTTTTTTGTACCAGTACTTACTAATTCTGTAAATGTTACAAGAAAACCAGATGTAGGCTACTTTTATCTCTCAATCCACTAAGCTAATGGCATGCATATTTTCAGAAATTCTATTAAGTAATTAAAAGGTGTTGCTGAACTAGAATAATGAGAAGAATTCAGCTATCTGCTCTCTGCATCAGAAAAAGCTATATAAATTTTTTTCACATTAAAAACAACTTAATGATAAAATCATAAATATCTTACCAACAAGACAGAAACATCATTCTAAATCAGGAAGATGACAATACGTTCCGCAAACACCTGTCAAACTTCAAAGCACTAGGTGCAGATGTTTCAGAAACAAAAACACATAAAGATAGGAAATTTATCATTGGAATGGAATAATAAGCGAAATGGAAAACAGATCTCCCTATATCACATAATTATATCTGAGTTCATCTGCAAGGAAAACTCTTATATGAAAACTCTTCACCTTGTCTTGCAAAATATGGAGCGAGTCTTGGTGCCAAATACCGCTGAGATATTAATACAGTGAAGATAGATGATGAAACAGATGCCTGCATTCAACGTTAAGGTGGACGAACCAAGTAAGTACATTGACATTGCTTCCCACTTGTATATTTTCAGTGTTTTTGCAAACTACAGTTAAGACATGTTTACCCAAACATCAAAATGGCTTTGAGCATATTTAAGACAACGTCAGGCACTGCCACATATTGTGAAAACAGATCCAGCAAACTAAAGATGATAAAAGGCTACTTAAGGTGGAGTATGAATGAAATGTCAAATTTAATTATCCTGCAGCCAGAATAAGACATTGCTGCTAAATTTGACTTCAGTAACACAATCATTAAGTTTGAGTTGCTTAAAGAAAGGAAATGTCAAGTAAAATTATTGTAAAAACAGTTCCTGAAAAGAGATATTATCTCAGTTCATAATTGTAACAGACCTTCTTTAATTTTTAATTAGTGATTTATGTGTTATTAATAGTTTATGAGGAAAAGGTAAAATTTGTTCTTCATTGTATGCCATACTAAAACCAAATAAACAATACGTTACAAATTTCATGTTGTTTTCCATTTTTTTTAGAAAGATGGAACAACTTGTCATTTACTGCAGTGATCTATTTAATTTGTTGTGTGCTATAATTTATATCAAAATAATTAATTTATGTAATATTTTCAATAATGTTTCATTTTCAATAAACCTGCTTGCAAGATTTGCTAAATCTGCATAGAAAAAATTGCAGAAAGCGTGTTTTACTGCAAGGGAGTGGAGTACAGCTTCATCAAGTCTTCCAAAAGTGAATGGTCACCTCTGTACAGCTTTGTCTATGACTGGACAGTGCAAGTGCAACACAGGCAGTGACCAATGGTTAATTTCACAAAATCTCAGGGTGCACTACTGTTATTTTCTATTTTGTTGTTGTTGGAAGAAGGCTTGCACATTCCGCACCAAATGGGGCTAAACATTGTCCAGCTGAAATATGGCATAAGGAATAGCCTGCAAAAGGGGCAGTGTTTTGGGCTGTAAAACCTTCCTGGTGTATCGATAGCAATTTGGACTGCCCTCAAGACATAGGAGGCAAGATTGCCTGTTATAGGCAGTGGTGCCCCAAACCATGAGACACAATGAAGTCTGCCCAATTGCATTCACCACAATGGTGTCAAACACATATGCAGCCATCACTGTATGACAAGTTGAATAAGGACTCATCCAAAAACACTACATTTTGTCATTTAGCATGCCAGTGTTAGTGTTCACTTGCCCATGCAGTCTGCAACATCAGTGGGTTCTGATCAGTGGAAGCTGACGCAATAGCATGCATGCAACCAATCTAGCCCACACAAATGGCATCAAAATATTGGGTCATCCAGTACCCTTTTGGCACTCTACACAGCCCTCTGCTCTCCACTGGTTCCACATATGCTCTCTGTTGATGTAGCATGCCCTGTACAAGACATTATGTCAAGGAATGACGGATCCACCTCCTACAGACTAATCATTCTGCCCTGTTTGAATGCTCTCACCTGCTGATATTCCACTCTGTGATGTCAGTGAGGCATAGTGGCACTTTTTTATATATTTCCATTTTGTATGATGGCTTTGCACTGACTAAGTGTTGCATAACAGTGACCTGTCTGGTTACACAAAAGAGGGCACTGTTAGGCCTACTTTGTTGCCACTCTCAACCATTTAAATCACTTACTATAGTTCTGCTGTTCTATACATCCTCTTATAATGGCTTGTTGCTGACCATTGCTTCTGAGTGTTACACTTTTCACAAATAATAGTGTATAAGTTTTTACTTTCCGGTATCTTACTAGGACTGATGATCTGCACAAAATCAGTTAGCATATTTCAGTACTCTTCATTTAGTTCCAGTATATATGTTGGTGATTCGTCAAGTTTTTCTTTCCTGGAAATGTCTTTACTTAATTGAATGTTATTACACTAATGAACATATATTAAGGGACTCAGCCATCCCTTCTAGAATCTGGAATACAGTTTTCATACATTATAGAACTCTCACACACTTCTAGAAGTGAGTGAAAACTATAAATCCTCTGGGATATAATAAGTTAGTTATTCCACCCACAAAATATAGATCTTGTGACATGACATGCCTCACAACTGACCAACTCATTTATATAAAAAAGGCAGTTTTAGAGGTATTTCAAGAATTTCAAGTTTTTCAAGAATTTTATTCACCATAGATCATTTTACAATGACATTGGCTTCGTCATAAAAGATGTACTAGTACATACAGAATAACAAAATAAACTTCTGTCAATACATTATAAATACATTTGAAGCATGGCAGTGTACCAAATTACAAGGGATAGCTTTTAAAAGCTAATGCAACAAGCTGTCTTATAATCTAATATAATAAGGTATTTTATTGTTTATAGTATAAACTTTGTAATTACACACGATTAACCACAGCACAAAATAATATGTTTAACTACAGACAACTTCTAAATGCTTATATTCTCCTCAGGCATCTCAAAGAATTCTTTAATGTCATAGAATGGATGATCTGAAAGCCAGCTGTACCACTTAATTTTAAAAGAATTTGTATCCATAGACTGAACATGAATTGGCAGTTTATTGAACATTTTGAGTGGGTTAACTTTGTGGGAATTTCCTGTTCTCGCTAATCTGTGGCGCGGTATGTCTAAATTACCGTTCGCCCTGGTGTTGTGTTCATGTATTTCCTTTCTGGCAATAAATTTTGAAATATTATTTTTAATATAGAGTACAGACACATAGATGTATAAATTCACAATTGTAAGTATTCTGAGTCTGGAGAAAAGAGGACGACAGTGCTCCCTATGACCTCTTTTACATATTATACGTATGACTTTTTTTTGTAATTTCAATACGTTTTTGATGTGAGGGGAGTGCCCCCATATAATAAGACCATATGAAATATGTGACTGGAATAGCCCAAAGTATGTCACCCTGAGGTACTCCAAGCTCACTACCTCCCTTAATTTCAAGAGAAGGTATGCCACCTGAGATATTTTTTCACATACATGATTGACATGTTTCTACCAATATAGTTTTGAGTCAATGTGAATCCCCTACCCTGGATAAATTTATGCCAATTTCCATTCATATAATAACAGTTAAGTTTACTAAGTAAGTCAGGAAAATTACAGCACTAGTTCACAAATGGATGGAGTGTGTTAGTTTCTACACATCATATATTAAGTTAATTAAATACTGTTAAAAATATATGTTATAAAAATTATATTTATGTAATTAATAAACTTTGTGCAAAATTAATTGTAATATTGCTTGAGAACTAATTAAGTACAGAAGAAAATCTCATATGAAAATGTCTCTCTTTCTTAGCATTTAGCTCTTCAAATAGGGTCACAGTTCGCATCATTTGACAAACTTATTTTGTATTAACTTAGTGTGTGGCTGCATTTCTTGTCACCACAGTCATCACTTACTTGAAGGAACGGAAGTCGTGTGTGCCATCTACATGTGGATCATACAAACTTCATTCAGTGTTATTATCATTTGACTGTGTGTATATCTTAATTTCTGAAGTGGAAATTGGCAAGCAGCCCAGTATTTCATAACACGAGCTTGAAGAACCACCTATAAACCACATTCACGCTGACTGGTGTTCAAGATTGATGCTCATTACTCTACCATGCAGACCTTTTCCTTCTTTGAAATTGGAATTATATTAATACCTCCAGCTGCTGACAGGCGTTGATATAGATCAACAAGGACAGGTGAAAATGCGTGCCCTGACCGGGACTCGGACCCGGGATCTCCTGCTTACATGGCAGACACTCTATCCATCTGAGCCACTCAGGGCACGGAGGATAGCGCGACTGCAGGGACTATCTCGCACATGCCTCCCGCGAGACTCACGTTCTCACCTTGTATGTCTACACACTACATTCATGGTGTCCCACCCCACCACACTTATTACTCATGGAAGACATGCTTACCAAGTCCCGTAAGTGTTCGGGGAACATGTGTGCATTCGCACAGAAGAAGAAGGTCATGGCTGGTATTGCCAGAACTGTATACTTATATGGATATGGTGTCTGTTTTTTCAGTCCTGTCTGGAAGTACAGACCCCATTGATGACATGCAGCCGCCTAGAATGAAATTAGAATTATATCAATACCTCCAGCTGCTGACGGGCGTTGATATAGATCAACAGGGACGGGTGAAAATGCGTGCCCCGACTGGGACTCAAACCCAGGATCTCCTGCTTACATGGCAGATGCTCTATCCATCTGAGCCACTCAGGGCACAGAGGATAGCGCGACAACAGGAAATATCTTGTGCATGCCTCCCCCGAGACTCACACTCACACCTTATATGTCCACACACTACATTCGTAGTGTGTCCCCCCCCCCCCCCCCCCCCAACACACTTATTACTCATGGAAGATATTCTTACCAAGTCTCATAAGAGTTCGGGGAACATGTGTGCATCCACACAGAAGAAGAAGGTCATGGCCGGCATTGCCAGAACTATATACTTATATGGATATGGTGTCTGTTCTTTCAGACATGTCCAAAAGAACAGACACCATTGATGACCTGCATCTGCCTAGAATGAAATTAGACATTCTTACCAAGTCCCATAAGAGTAATAAGTGTGTTGGGGTGGGACACTACGAATGTAGTGTGTGGACATACAAGGTGAGAATGTGAGTCTCATGGAAGGCGTATGTGAGATAGTCCCTGCAGTCACACTATCCTCTGTGCCCTCGGTGACTCAGACGGATAGAGCATCTGCCATGTAAGGAGGAGATCCCGGGTTCAAGTCCCAGTCAGGGCACGCAATTTCACCTGTCCCCTTTGATTTATGTGTTAGTAGAATTTTGACTACCAGATTAAGCACTGCACTTGACCTGGCCCAACCCATTGAATAAGCTGAGTTCTGCACAGGGTGTGGTACAACTCATCATATCCACACTCTACACAAAACAATTAGTAGACCAAAAGAGTAACATTTACCTCTTTCCCTTGCCTTCATAGATATCAAAAAGCATTTGGTTTGATCAGTCGCCCAACTGTGATTGAGGCTCTAACAGAGGTAGGAATGGAACAGGCCTGTATAAAAGTTTTATACAAAACCTCCTCAATATTTGTAAATCTATTTGAAGAAGTTAATGAATTTCCCATCGAAAAATGTGTAAAACATGGTGACTCTATATTTCCAAAACTTTTCTCAGCATTCTAATGTCTAATGTCTAAATTAGATTGGAAAACAAAGAGAACCAAAATTCTGCAAAAGAGATTAAACAACCTGAGGTTTTCTGATCATATTGTACTGTTTCCAAATAGTATAGAACTTCAAGTACTGGCTAGTGAACTAGGATCAGTCTGCTCTGAAGTTGCCCTAAAAATGAAATATGATAAAACTAAGAGCGTGATGAATCGATGGACACCAGAGGGAACTATATCTATTGAAAGTATGCAACTTCAGAAGGTCACAGAACATGTGTATCTGGTGGGTCAACTACTAAACATGAAAGAGACCAAAACCCAGAAATATTTTGGTGCATTAAATTAGGCAACAAGCTTAATGGAAGGCACGCTAAGGCCAGTGACATAATGGAAAGAGTGAATACCTCAAAATGGCAATGGACTGGTCATGTCACTCAAACCAAAGATAGCAGGTGGTCAAAGCAAGTACTATCTTGGAGCACAGTTTACCAAAAAAGACTTAAAGAAGACAGCTGAACTGAACTGGCAACAGAAAACTCAACATCACCAGACATGGAAGAATCTGCAGGGGTCTTACGTTTCATGCTGACTCAAAGAGGCCATATCACCAAGTGACTGGACTGGCTGATGATGATCACGACTTACTGTGCACATAGTTTTCATTTTGATCTGACTGTCTATTTGAAATACAGTGTAATTGGCTAAAGTGTTATTGATTTTCTTCCCACATGTTAGTACTGTGAATCAGTTTGTCTGTGTTGTGTTGCTACACTTGAACGATCACATTATAGGACAACAACAGAATGTAGTGTGAGCCATTTGTCTGTGCATAAATAGTAGTAAATGAGACTCTGTTTGGCCATAAATAGTAGTTCATTCAATATCAAAGTGCTGTTAAAGTATTTGAACTGTAAACCTTACGTGGACAATATCATTTGAAAAAGCCTACTTGAGACAATGACATTTCAGCCAGATTTGATGGAGGCCCAACTATGGTAAACAAGGTAATGGTACAATTAGTTGTTGGCAGCAGGCATGGTCAGATTTTAAATAGTTGCCTTTATCTGGCTGGAATGTTCTCTGCAGCCAATGAGGCCCCAAAGACCAGCCACATGGGCTAGCAACTGAAAAGTATCTTTTTGTTCACTAAGCTTTTAATTTTCTGGTATCCTTGTCATTTTAGAGGCTCAAAGTTTTAATGCTAATTTATTCTCAGAAAGTTACCTGAGAGATTCAGAAATGGATACATGCAAAAATATAAAACCACTAAGTAAAATGTTTTTTCGGGGGGATGAGAGTCATGACCCAGGTGACCAACCCCCTTCCTTTTGGATCAGCACCTGTCCTGTAAGATCACTTTCACATGATGTGTCCTCAATACTCTACATATATTTGTGGGAACATTCCCTGCATATGACAGGATATGGATACCTTGTCCTCTACTTTATTCTGTTATTTAAACTTCATTTGTGCTCTCTGTATCTAATAACAAGAAATTTCATTTTATAAAAACGGTTTGGAGATGTTCCAGTTTCATATGCAGGTAATCTGGATCTGAACTGGTGTGGGCTTAGTGTATAATGGTCTTAAGAATACTAGTTATCTGTAGTAGGTGGTGAAGTTTTCAGTGTATTTGGAATTACATGTGCTAAATATTCTGCTGTAATTACTCTCTCTATGATATTCTTTATACTCACATAAACATTCAGATTCTGTAGCGATTGTAATATGTCAATGAATTCTTTAGTACAGTTTTTTGAATAGTTGCAGCATGATTTCATGCTATAGCTAAATTCATTTCATCCTGTGCAAACCTATCTTCTCCTTTCAATTTACATGTGTTCAGTGTCCAGTTTCAAGATTTCTGCTATGTCATGATTTCAGTGTTAGTGGTGACTTACACTTTGTGACTTTCATATGAAATACCTTCCCCAAATGAGAATAAGCAGTGTGGTGTAACATATCACATTTGGTAAAGTGCTCTGTTATCCAACATCGACCTAGCCAACGAAAGACAATCACCGCTGTGAAAGTATTTTTATTAGCGAATTAGTTTGGAACCCCAAACTTTTTGAAAGTTTGTTATTGTTAGTGCATGTATGCTGGTACAAAGGACGCTATACATCTTACAGGTGGGACAAAGATGGTAGATTTGCTACATTTTGTGGTATTTGACAATGGTGTTGATGTCATGGAAGAGATATTATTTGTTAGGCATCAGATCTACGAGAAACACCATCAGTGTCATACACAATGTATGTAAAATTGTAGCAAATGGAAAAACATGAACATTTAATGAAGTGACACCATACTGTAACTAAAGAAGTAATTTCCTTATATTTCAGAACTGTTGTTTTTCATTTAGTAGGAAGTTGTGACTAGATAAAACTTCCACATTCCATCGTGTATATAGCTGCAATAATGAAGAAGTTCAAGTTAAGAAGAATATATATGGTTTATCTGAATGTTTAATCAAGAAGCAGCAGTTCAGAATTTTTAGGCTAACAGTACTCTTCATCTCAACACACAATGTTTCAGACATGGTAACATTTCATCCTGCTACCATACTGAAATTCTGGCACACTAGAGAAAGACCCAGAATACTTATGTGGTGTAAATTTAATGCAGTTTGGATAAGGAGAATATGTTTAAAGTGCACCAAGAAGAACTTAACAAATTTTGTAAGAAAAAGTTATTTACATATAATGCTGTAGTTTTCAGTAATGTGGCCGACATCTGAAATCACAGTGCAGTGTGAAAGTTATTACAAAAAGCACTACATTTATAGAGATGTAAGAAGAATTAATTTGTTGATAATAATTATAAATCTATTGACAATAACTACCTTACAGAAGAAATTTGTTAAAGCCTATGACTCAGAAAATTGGCAGCCAGAGCTACAAAAGGACTACAGTTGTTTCATCACTTCCCCAACAACACAACAGCATCGAGCAATGTTAGTGTCAGCCACAGACCCACTGACAGCAGCCCAATCACTGTGTGCTGTAATCTGGTCATCGTCAGTGTTACTATATGCCATGCTATAGAATCAGCTTTGGTGAGCTGTATTTAACTCAAGCTTAATTTTTTTTATTGTGTAGGTAGCATTTCTGTTCTTGGTTAATTGTGAGAGGATTCCACAATTGAAATTTATTAGTTTCGTCAACAGAGTTGTCATATATTGTGACAGTTGTTAGCAGACTAGAATAATTACAAACATATTATAAATGACATTGTACACCAGTACAAATCCAGAAAATTGAGGATGTGTTTAAAACCATATTTGAGATAACCATTAACCTGGGACAATAGACTGCTAGGATACATACCACTAACAGACACTACAAATGCGAGTATGAAAGCTCAGTGTGACAAGATAAAAATTAAATTTAGTAGTACACTGAACAGCACTAATGCCAATATAAAAACCATAATTAACTGTAACTACAGATGCTCAGGGAATTAAAGTCAAGCAAGTTTTAGCTGAAACTAATATGAAGTCTGAGATAATTGATATCAATCCTGATAAACATATAATAGACCCACATCAAGAAAAATTAGAAGTCACTATTCAAGTAGCTGAATTAGAATCTACTGTCACAAAAATAGAGTAGTTACATTTTCATGTATCAGTAGGATCTCATTTTGTTGCAAAGCTGTAAATTACTGTTTGTGCGAGCTAGATATTGAATCAAAACAAACCTCAGTCAGGAGTATGCACCTAAATATTTCAAATTTAGATAAGACTGATGTTTTGTCTTCCACTCTGTTGACTTTTGAAGATTGCACTGATGGTTCATTTTATGTAAAATAAAAATTGAAACAAATGTTTAATCAACAATTACCACTCATCTTGTGCTGTTGAATTTTGACACATAATTTCAACTGAAGTGCTGAAAAAATATATATAACAGAGTTTTGCCCACAATTTAAAAATGGAAACTTGGATTTTAGTTATCTTGTGACACATCTGGTGTTTGCATAAGATCATGTGCTGAAATTTTCATAAAATGATACATAAATGATTTAGTGTTAACATTTAGTAAAATAATTACTTATGAAAAAGACAGTGTCAGATTTAGCTACACAGTACAATATATTTACATTTATGTTTAATCTTTATAGTATGACAAGTACGAACTTTAAATATTTTTGTAAGGTTAAGAGAACACAAAAAGGCGGATTTGAAATTGAAGGTAGAGAGCCTTATGCATATAATAAACAAATTGAGGCATGGGGATTAATTGATGGTAATAAAAAATACACCTTGAGATACCAAACATTTTTCAGTGCCATGGCAGAATTTTAGTTAAGTGCTACTGGCCTTGTGGGAATTAATGATCTATATGAACTAAACGTAGTGGTGTCTGCAAGATCCCAGTATTCATTATTTTTCTTACTTTTTTGATTTCTGGATAATGGTGTCTCACTCTCCCCCTGTTCCTGCTATAACTTCAAGTTGAACAAATATATTTCAAGGAAGATGCAATACATGAAAGTCACAGATCAAGTACACAGTCAAATCATAACTGAGTCCAAGTATAGCGGCCGCTGGCTGGCTGGCAGGCAGACCGCATGTAGAGGATGAGCGTAACTGCGCGGTGGCACTTAGAAAGATCAGCGAGTCACAACACTTTTCCCCCCTTTGAATTTTTTCCAAAGGCCTTGATGGAGGTGGGCTGTAGATTGCTAATGTCCATAGGTGTTGTTTGACTGGCCGTACAGTCTCGAGGAGGAGGCTTCCCGTACGGGCGGAAGTGTCCCCGATGATAACGGGTTGAGATGACAGGAGATATGGGGGTCGAATCTGCTGGGGCCCCGTGCACCAATCTGCCCATTGTGGCAAGTCCGGTTGTTATAACAGGAGACATGGGCGGTGTGTCCACGTCCGTAAGAGAAGGAGGCGAGTAGAGTTGCTCCGACAGATGATGGTCATCTGGTTCCTGCATGGGCACGTCTCCTGGTGGCGTCAGTTCTTGTGCTGGCACTGATATGATGGTGAGAGGACTACATTGTGAGTAATGAGAGATTCCAGTATCCCGAGCATCAGGTAGAGCCGAAGGTGGTGTAGCGGCATCCGGAACAGGAGTTGTCGGCACATGAGGCCGAAGCTGGTCCGAATGACGCACAGCAACACCCATGTCCGTCTGGATTTCATACAGGCATCAGCCACGGTGTCGTAAGATGTGGCCAGGACTCCATTTTGGCTGCCTGCCATATCCCCGTATCCATACAAGGTTGTCGGCAGTGAAAAGGCCAAGAGAAGGCACCCGCAGCCGTTGAGGTGGAAGGCCGCAGAAGATGAAGTAGCGTGCAGGGCAGTCGGCCAAGTCAGAGCTCAGCCGGGCTGTGGTTGTCCATGGGGGTGAAATGGTAAGAAGCCAGAAATTGGAGAAGTGCATCATCAGCAGCAGAAGAAGTCAGGAGTTTCCTCATCTGAGCCTTAAATGTGGGGACCAGTCGTTCAGCCTCACCGTTTGACTGTGGATGGAATGGAACGGCCGTGACATGCATGACGTCACGACGGGCACAAAAATCTGCAAAATCGGAAGAGGCAAATCGCAGACCATTATCAGTGACAAGAGTAGAGGGAAGGCCTTCCAAAGAGAAAATGCGAGCTAGAGCATTGGTGGTGCCGCGGTGGTAGGTGTCGGGGCAACGGACAATGAAAGGAAAGTTAGAGTAGGCATCAATAATGAGAAGACAATAAGTACCTAAAAAAGGTCCTGCGAAGTCAGCATGAATACGCTCCCAGGGCTTCTCAGGGAAAGGCCACGGTGACAAAGATGACTTCGGGGCGACGGCCTGTGACACACAAGGGCCGCAGGCAGCGACCATGTGTGCGATTTCAGAGTCGATGCCGGGCCAGTACACATGACAGCGCACCAGAGATTTTATGCAAGAGACACCCCAGTGCCCTTGGTGAAGGAGGCACAAGACCGAAGCATGCAAAGACGCAGGTACCACAACACGTGGCGAAGCATTTTTGGCGGAAAGGAGGATAACACCATCCCTAGCCATGAGGCGGTAACGCAAAGCGTAGTGGTTCTGCAACGGATCAGAAGTCTTAGCAGACGGACGATCTGGCCAACCCTTCCGAATACAGTGTAAAACCCGGGAGAGGGTAGGGTCACAACCCGTAGCAGCCGCCAGCCGGTCCCTGGTCATGGGGAACCCGTCCACAACCCGCTGCTCAGCAACATCCAGGTGGAAACATAAAAGTTCGTCCCAATCGAATGCCAGATCAGGACCCATGGGAAGGCGAGACAGTGCCTCAGCATTCGCATGTTGAGCCGTTGGCCGGAAATGAATCTCATAATTGAAACGAGACAAGTAAAGAGCCCACGCTGGAGGCGGTGTGCAGCCTTGTCGGGAAATGACGTGGATGGATGAAACAAGGAAATAAGTGGTTTGTGATCTGTGACAAGATGAAATTTGGATCCATAGACCTAGTTAACATAAGGATACATAAGATACCATGAGGTAGTTTCCTCCAGCAGTGTATGGAGCTTTGTTAAAAGGTATTAGCTTGAAAAGTAGAAAATAGTTGTAAATAAAATATAATTATACATGCCTGTACTACACTGGGAGAGTCATCCAACTCACACTACCAAATACATTCTATGAAAAAAAGAAAAGAAAATATGAACTATGAAGGAATTATCTGGATGAGACAGAAATTACTAAATGTGATGCACATGTACTGAGAAACAAATGATTACAATATCAGGAAAAATGGATGATTTATTCAAGACAAAGAGATTCACAATTGACAAGGTCAGTAATACATTATTCCATTTCTGGCTCTCATGCAAGTAGTTATTCAGTTTTGCATTGATTGACTGAGTTGTTGGATGTCCTCCTGAGGGATAATATGCTAAATTCTGTCCAATTGGCACTTTAGAACATCAAAACCCTTAGCTGGTTGGAGGGCCCTGCCCATAATGCTCGGAACATTTTCAGTTTGGGAGAGATCCAGCAACCTTCCCTGGCAAAATAGGGTTTTGAAAGCACAAAGACATGCAGCAGAAATTCTCTCCGTGTGTGGGTAAGCATTATCTTGCTGAAGTGTAAGCCCAGTTTGGCTTGCCATGAATAGTAGCAAAATGTGGTGCAGAATATCATTGACCTACCACTGTGCTATAAGGGTATAATGGATGACCACTGAAGTGATCTTGGTAGGAACTTAAATGGCATCCCAGACCATCACTTCTGACTGTCAAGCTGTATGGTAAGTAACAGTCAGGTTGGTTACCCACTGCTGTCCTGGGCATGCCCAGACATGTCTTTAGCTTGTAATTTCAGTGAAAGGAGTAAAATTGTCTTCAGTGATGAGTCATGCTTTGAATTGAGCCCAGACGACCAGCAAATTTAAGGGTTACCAACCAGACTGTCACCTGCCACATGGCCTGACAACCACGAGTGATGGTCTGAGGTACCTTTTGTTCTTTGATTGTTACCCACAGAAACCTAATAGCACAGCAGTACATTAGTGGTATTCTACTCCCCATTTTTTTGCTCTTCATAACCAGCAATCCTGGCCTTACCCTGCAGTAAGAAACTACTCACCCATGCATAACAAGAATTTCTCCAGCTTGCCATATCCTACCTTGGTGTGCCAAGTTTCAAGATCTCTCCCCAGATGAGAAAATTTGGAGTGTTACGGGAAGGGTCCTCCAACCAGCTCAGGATTTTGATGATCTAACACACCAACTGGACATAATTTGGCATGATCTCTTTCAGAAGGACATCCAACAACTCCCATCAGCCAATTCCAAGCTGAATCAGTATTTGCATAAGGGTTAAAGGTGAACCAACACATTTTTGGCTTGCTCAATTTGTGAAGCTCTTTCTCTTGAATAAATCACCCAATGTTTCTAAAAATGTTATCATTTGTTAGTCTGTTCCTGTACATCACATCTACTGATATCCACTCCATTACAAATAAAGATCAGTTTAAAAGGAGCCTGAAAGACTTACTAGTGGCCAACTCCTTCTACTCCATTGACAAATTTTTTAATAGAAACAAATGATGTATTGTATATATTCATACTATTAGTATTGTTATTTCAGCTTTAAAGAAAAAAAAGTAATTGACATGTTCCACATCCACGAGGATCTCCTCAGCACGGATCTATGGAACAAAAAACTAATCTAATCTAATCTGGATAATTTCTTTATGGTGGATTGTTTTCTTTTTTGTCTTACAGTTTATTTACAACAGAAGTTGAAATTTTAAATGTCGATGTATGTATAATAAGATTCTGCAACCTTTGTAGGTAAACTGTGGGAATATGTCCAACTACATAATGATGGCGATTTTGTTGTGTAAGGAGAATGTACTTATGTGAAATACATGTATGCAAGCACAAGTCAGTGAATTATATTGATAATGCACTTTACTGCATAATATTTACAGATTAATATTTTCTGAGTAATGACAGATAGTTATACTTCAGAACATTCTGTCTACACTTGAGAAATTATTCAATAGTCATAGTTTTCATAATTAATCATGATATTAACAGTTGACAAAATGATTGCATTTAAGAGGAACATGTGAACAAAAAGGGTGTAATATTTGAGTGGATTTTCTCTCAGGTGCTTTGTGCCATTAACCAATGGGACACAACACATACCAGTGAAGGCATGGCCATATTTGTTATTGGATTAATTTAGCCAGAAACTTGTGTCTGCAGATCCATAATTATTAATGGTAAGAGACACTACAATTATTTTTGGGGTAAACAAACAGCTCTATGTTGATCACCAATCAAACACAATTTGTGTATTCAGAGGAGAAAACTTTCTTTACGTATTTGGTCTGAATATTTGCATTTATCATAGTATAAAAAAGTGTTCTGATACTGCCGGCCGCGGTGGCCGAGTGGATCTAGGCGCTTCAGTCCGGAACCGCACGACTGCTATGGTCGCAGGTTCGAATCCTGCCTTGGGGATGGATGTGTGTGATGTCTTTAGGTTAATTAGGTTTAAGTAGTTCTAAGTTCTAGGGGACTGATGACCTCAGCTGTTAAGTCCCATAGTGCTCAGAGCCATTTGAACCTTTTTTTTGTTCTGATACTACACACTAATGGAATATTGACAGGAATGTAAGGCTGACATTAACTAGTGTTACTTATCTGAGAAGATAGTGTAATAAAACTTTAGGTGGTTGAGGTTACTACAAAATCAAAAAATGTATTTTACCTAGGAACTCTTTTGCTGCATTTCTTTGATGTCAAATCAAAGAGGGAAAGAAAGGGAAGGGTGAAAGATATTTTATAAAGTAGTTGAATGATGTGATAGCATCCAAGTAAGATCCACATGAAATCTGTGCAGTGACACTCAGAGTATAGCAGCATAAATGAAAAACATGGTTTTGTCACATCGAGTGGACTGCAGAGGAGTGGACCTAAGAGACAGCATCTGGGAAAATTCAGTAATGACAAATAATGTATGTTTTGTAGACAGTCTAGGAGTAGGTTGCCTCACAATATTGGAGGAAAGAGGAGGGAAGAGAATTGTGTAATAATAAGCAGGATACTATACCGTTATATATAAATTGTGTAATGATTAGGGTAGGTGTACCAAAACAGAAGGACTTACACCTAAATGGAAGGGAATGAAAATGTATATTTGCCAGTTGTTAGGTGGATTTATGAGGAAGGAAGTGTAATTTAGAGTTTATAAGAAGTAGTGTGCTGTTGGTTTTGAGACTTATTCAAAAGCTGCAAAACTGAGAAACCTACCTGACTTTTAGTGGTCTAATTTATATACTGATTTAATAAAGATACAATAAGGATACAATGTAGATAATAATGAGTAAAGAGGTATAGTATGCAAGGCAATGAAAGATTGGTTGTTGTTTAAAAATGTAAGCTCTCATGTTCAAGGGATGCGATGCAATGAATAAATATGTGCTGCGGTAAAATAAAAAACAGCTACTGAAAAAATAAAAAAACTCAGTATGTATACATATTATGCAATAATATCTTAGTATATTTTGTACTTGTGTTTGTACATTTCTAATGGGTAGTAGTAACACCATTTGCTATGAGT